>NC_141772.1:20477500-21151250 GCF_051362555.1 Lingula anatina
AACTGTTACTTTGTCCAGCATTATAGAGACATCTTCACTAGTTGACCAGTCTAGCGACAGCACTTTTGAGTTTTCTACTCTTATTTTGTCATCATTTGTCACTGTAGATACAACATCTACCAGCATAGACACAGTGGTGACATCATCATCATCAGCAACAGCAACAATCTCAGTTACATCGTCATCGGTTTTTAATGTCACCACAGTAACACCAGCAGTAACAACAACAGTAACAACAGAAGAAGAAACAACAACAGAGATAACAACAACAACACCAGAGGCAACTACAACTGAACCTGAAACTACAACTGAAGAAGAAGTGACAACAACAGAAGCCGAGACAACAACAGTAGAAGAAACAACTACTGAACTTGATACAACAACAATGCCAACAACAACACCAATAACAACAACAACAACAGAGAAACAAACCACTGTACTAAACACAACAATATCAGCACCAACAACAACAGTAACAGTAGAAGATACAACCACTGTAGAAGATACTACTACAGTAAAGCCAACCACTACAACTGAAGGAATTACAACTTCAACAGCAGCAACAACTACGGAAAATATAACTGAAGCAGTGACAACAGCTACAACAAAAATACAAACTGATACAACAACAGCAAACATCACAGAGGAGTTCACCACTGAAGCAGTAACAACTCCACACCTGACAACAGAAGCTGTAACTACAACTTTGCAACCCACAACAGGAGTAACTCTGACTTTGAATACCACTGTAGAAAATACAACAGCAGCAGCACTGAGTACCACTGAAATGCTCACAACTGAAGCAGTTACAAATGTCACAACAGAAGTCACAACAATGGTGCCAGCAGTTACAACTGAAACAACTATTGCCACCACCGAAGCAACTACAACTACTCCCACAGAAATCACAACTGAGCAAATAACAACAACAACGGAATCATTAACAACTATACCAGTGACAACATCACTTACAACAACAGAGTCGATAACCACACCCGCTACCACTGCAACAACACCTGAAACAACAACGGAAGTCATTACAACTTCCACGGAAGGGGCAACTACTACTGAGGCAACAACTGAGAGTATTACAACATCTGAAGGCATAACAACATCAACAGCAGCATTGACAACAACAAAACCAACAACACCAACTTCAACAACAGATATGAAAACCACAGCAGAAACAACAACAACAACAAAGGCAGTGACAACAACGTTTGAAATTACAACACCGAAAGATGAGACAACCACAACTTCTGAGACCACTACAGCTCCGTCTACTACAGCTCCGTCTACTACAGTGAGCCCTACTGTTGCCATGACAACAGCCAAAGAAACAACAACAACAGTAATGACAACTACATTGCCACCAACTACCACTGTGCAGACAACTACAATAGAGATCACCACAGGTAAGTTACTAGGGTCACTGGAAAGTACATAAATGTGTGTGGCTTAAATTGTACACATTTTATATGAATTCTAGTACTAGTATTTAATTTAGCAAAAAAGTAGCTACTTCAATATGAATGGTTTTTGATTATATATTATTGATCTGGTTTTTAATTTCATTTGGAGGAAGGGATTATTATACATAAATTGAATAAAGAAAAACAATGATAATTTGATAAATTATTAATTCTGACAGAAAAATAACAAATTAGTTGATAATTTATACTCACGTATTTCCAGTGCCAGTAAACCAGGCTCCCATACTGTACAACCAGTTCGATAATCTCCGGGTGTTTCAAGGGGAGTATTTCAGCTACCTAGTACCCCGCGACACCTTCCACGACAGAGAAGACGGGGACACCAGACACCTCAATCTGTCCCTTCTGGACAGTGGGACTGGAGAAATACTTGGGCCTGCGTCATGGGTTTTGTTTAATGAGCCAAATCAAATCATATATGGAGTTCCAGTGTTTGCCAATTTGCTTCTTAATCCGCAGGAATTTCAACTCATGGCAGAAGATTCTGGTGGATTATTCAGCACTGAGGTGTTTAATATATTTATCAACAGTTCGAGTGTGGTGGATATATCCCATGTCTTTGTCATATCTCTAGAGGAGAATTACTTACAGTTTGTTAATGATACTCAAAACTTGATCACATTGATGCAAAAGATTGGAAAATTCTTCGGGGATTCAGACTCGAGATTTGTAACAGTTGTATCAGTCACTAATGGATCTGTGAATGTTGCTTGGAGTAACAACAGTTTCTCAAAACTAGTTTGTCAAAATGAAAGCATACACTTCCTTCTAGATGAAATAATCGACCCAACATCAGGGAACATCAAATCAAATTTCTCCGCAGCGATGCTCCCGGAGTTCAGGGTGCTCTCCGTCCAGTATCGCCCCCTAGGGGTGTGTGTGCCAGGTGATGTGCTGCCCCCTATAGTTTCTGTGGGGGCAGTTGCCATTGACAACTACTATATTTATCTTGTCACAATTATCCCAGCGGTGGGTGTGGTGCTGATTCTATTGCTCATTGGTTTGATTGTCTGCATCCTGTACAGACGTCGTAGGGACAGTGGAGACAGACTGGTCAAGGCAGACAAGCCAACATACAATGCCAAGCGTGGCAAACGAAAACCAGTCATTTTACCGGAGGAGCTCGAATTACAGGAGGTGGATCGTAAGCCTAAGAAACCACTATTCCTGTTACCTGACAGTGATCCCCTCATGGGGGGTCCTGTGGCTAGACCCCCAGCAGAGAGACCACACCCACCACCGCCACCCCAATATCGTGTACCACAGTTTGACTTTGATTGGCCTGATCAGGGGGATCAGACAACACCCCCACCTTCATATCACAGTGGGAGTGGGCGGGGCCCCCATAGGCCACCCCCACCTGCCTATCGCCTCCCTCCGCCCTATTTAGCTGAGCAAGGGGATTCATCAGTGTAGCCACACCCCTTTCTCCTCATAGCCTGGGGTTGGTTTCATAAAATAACTTAAACAGTAAGCTGGGCTGAACTTAAAAAAAAATCTACAATTCTGTCTACTTTTACCCTAGAGGAATGACTAATAGTCCACTTTATTAAAATATTGTACCCGCCTCATTTACCATAGAAAGATAATTACTATGTTTCATGCAAATAGTTTTTTTCTAATGTTAGTGAACTAAAACCTGTATATCTTGAATTGAAGTTGACCAAAAAATTCAGCCAATAGTCCCATATCACTGTCCCATATAACTGAAGCTGGGTGAAACTGCATTTATTTAACAATAATGGGTACTCCTCAAGTTACTGTTTTACACTGCCTGTTAAAGCTGTTTGCTGTGGATCGTTGAAACAATACTGTTTATTAAATCCAAACTCATATTTAAGATTATTGTGGGCGCTTGTTCAAGTACCCTCTCAGTCCACATGTACTGGACACTCACCTGTAACAAACAGATCAGGATCGCTACATTGCATTTATGTAGCAGACTTCCCTTATAAAAGCCCCAGTTAGTACTATCATTATATGTAACATTCTTGATATTTATTATTTTGCCATAACACATGGTTGTATGGATTTTCAGACTCCCGGTGCCTCAATTAATTATAAAGTTTGTAGCTTTTCTTTATATTTACGATATTTGTTTACTTAATTTCCCTCCAAAAGGTCTCAAACAGCCATTGAATAAGTTGTATTGAATTTTTTCAACTGTTACTTAATGTTCTATTTATGAATTTGATTGTTCATAAATATCTTTTATAACATCATGCTTAAAGAATGAAAATTAATTATGTATATTCCATGAACTCTATGCAATTTTTTACATAAAGATATTTTTCTTTTTGTAGAGGAACTTTTGTATGTAACATAACAATCTGTATACTTTCTTAGATGTCCATTAAGATTTACCGTCCAATAAATATATCAATCCGATTTGCCAAATTTTCAGTTGAAATCTTAAAAGATTGGTCAAAAGAATAATCATGGGATGTTCAAATATACCTTTAAAAAGGTATTTCAAGATGATATAATTTTTAATTTACTGTATTGTCTTTTTCCAAAGATATTTAATTTTCAATGCAGTAGAAGGTAATGCAGTAGCAAGTAATTTAACAAGCAAAATGCTTCAATGTGAAGATTTATTTATAGATTTTATTTCATTTTGCATTTATGATATCAATTTTTTGTTACCAACATGAATGCAAGAACTGGTTCTAAAAGTTGTGTGCATTTTGCATGCTTAAACACGTTTCAATATCTCTGTTAACTTAGGAATGAAGTGCCTTTTGACAGGGCTGACATTTCTTCTTTATTAATAAAAACTTATAATATTTAAAAATATGTGGTTTATTTTGCTGTAATTCTGCCAGTTAATTCTACAAAAGACCACTTCCATTTTGTCCCCATCACTGTTGAAAACAAAATCATTTATTTGCACCTATTTGGTAGATGCACTTTTTTCAAACATTTCTCTGGGCTTTGCTCAAAACTGTTGCTATTGGCTTGTTTGTCCAACTTTGTTTAACATCCCAGCTCAATTACTTCGTTATATCAGAGTTCATAATCCATCAAATTCCTTCTTGCCTAGATCCATCACCGTACATCAATAATCTGAAACTCTCAAAACCAACAGGTTTCTTCTCTTACCATGATACTTTACACTTTCTCATGAAGACATGCAGCGGTGTCTGAACCTACTGCCATCACCTGTGGAGTCTGGCGCATTTCTCAACTGGTAAACATTGTTGCTGTTTTGATTACTCACTGTCTTAAAATGCTACTCGATTTCACAACTGAGCAGGATAAAATTATTCCTAACATTTGTATCAGTCACTTTGTTATATAATTTTGGCATTGTTTTTACTTAGTCAGAAGTACACAGCTCAGACTGTCTTGTGAGTCCTAATTTAAGGTATAGGTGGCAGCAATACTGAAGTCATTCCGTGGCTTAACCAGAATTATAGAAGCTGTCTCCTGTAAGGCCAGGGCATGTGTTGTGTCAAATAGAAATCGTTTTTCTTTCAAGTCTTCACATAACTTAAACTATCAGCTTGTCTTTAACTTTGCAGCAGCAGTGCCTTTGTTTTGTGGGAAGTTTCCATCTGGAGCATTTCTGAAAAGAAAAATTTATATCTAATCAGCAGAAATAATGAGCATTCATTTCTATTTTTATTTACATTTTTAAAAGACCAATTAGAAATCTCACCAGGATAATAAACTTATATTATATAAAAGTCAAATGCTCATTGTGTGCCTTTAACCAGCTTTCAGTAACCTCGACACTGAGGAATTTCAATGCACAGGTGTGGCATTCTGTTGACAGTGGTAAACCTTTCTCAATTCAATTTTTTTCCTTGTCCTTTCAACTCTGCTCTCAAGTGTAGTCTTAACAATTTTACCAAATTAAATTTTAAATTTACCTATATTATTTTCAAAATCAAAATAGACTTTAAAAATTAATAAAATAATTATAAAAAACAAAATCTAAATCATTTATTTAAATTCAAATTATTTACATCTTTTTACTAATTTTACCACTCTTCCCTTACCCTTGCAACTCTTCTTTTAGATGAATGTACAGCTCAGCTTGTGGTCCATCACTTTCCAGTCTCCCATCAAATTCTTTGTGTCTCTTGGTACTTTGGCTCTTCAGTCTGTTTGTCCACAAACTCAGTAGCGACTGAGGCCCTAAAATGACATTAAATAAACATTACATATTTCTGTTACCACATAATCAGAAATCAAGGCCTGGAAAATCTGATAATAAATAGAAAGATCCAGGGCAAGAGAGGCTGGGGCAGAGAGAGGATGACATTCACAGATGACCTGATATAATATGTTAGCAAGATGTCAACAACACAGATTTCATTCACTTGGCAGGCAACAGAGAAGAAAAGATGGCCATGATTGTTCATGTCTGCTCTAGACCTGACACATGAAGAAAAAGAAGATTTATATTGCAAATATGAATAGTCTATGGGCCAATGTAGACCCCCCTCCCCCCCCTTAGTGATTTTCGTTCACTATGTTTTTCTGATAGCTTAGGTCCTAAGCTTTGATTTTCCGCTTGTTTGCCATTAAACTGGTGGTGGGTGTGTGTGCTACAGCCGTTGCCATGGTAACGTCTGAGATTAAAAATTGAAATTTCTGAGACCAAAAAAATATTAAATTATTCAAATGTGTTAAGTGAATGGAATTCAAAATCCTTTCAGATGTATAGTTTAAGAGCTGCACTATACTTTATGATCCTCAAAATATTTCAAGATGGCTGTAAATTCAAGATGGCGGCCAATTTTAGCTAATTTTTTAGTAATTTCAATTATTTTTCATATTTGAGTCTTTATTCAATTATTAAGGAATAAGAATGTGGGGTATGTTTTGATGCGCCGGAATAGCATACAGTCTCTACTTGCTACCTACAGTATTTATTTTAGATGAAACCTTTTAATTTTGTTGTAAAATCCTGAAATCCAAAATGGTGGCCAAAATATAAGTCTGCTGTCCCAACTGGAAAGATGCCAGATTTATCATCAAAGTGTCATTCTTTATTACTTTTAATAAACTGAATTCGAACTTAGGACTTTTTAAAACAGTTTGCATTAATTCTGATTACATTAAGACTTTTAAAATTCAAAATGGCCACCAATATGCTTATACACACTGGCTAAAAGTGATATAATATATTCTTCCAACAGAATATTAATTTTAATTATCTCCCACCAACTTAGTCCCATTAGTTATTTTTGTTTACTATTATTTTCTGGTAGGTTAGGCCCTAAGCTTTTATTTTCTGCTTGTTTGCCATTAAACTGGTGGTGGGTGTGAGTAACAGAGCTGTTGCCATGGTAATGTCTGGGGTTGAAAATTGATATTTTTGAGACCATAAATAAAAATTAAATATTTCAAATGCATTTAAAATCATGGAATTCACAATTATACCAGATGTGTAAATTAAGAAGTGTGCTATACTTCACAATCATCAAAATGTCCCAAGATGGCAGCAAATTCAAGATGGCTGCCAATTATTGCTCATTTTTTAATAATTTTGGGAATTTTTTTATATTTGAGTTTTTATTTAATTATTAAGAAATTGCAATGTGGCATGTGTTTTGATGTTCCATAATGGTAAAAAGCCTCTGCTGTCTGCCTAAAGTGCTTGTTGACGATTTAACCTTTTAATTTTGACGTAAAATCCTGAAATCCAAGGTGGCTGCCACAAAACATGTCTTTTACATACGGCTGTCCTAACTGGAAAGATGCCATATTAATCATCCCAAATTACATTCTTTATTACTTTTAGGTGTACTGAATATGGACCTAGGACCCTTTTCTATAAATTGTGTTCATTCAGATTGCATTATGACTTTCGAAATTCAAAATGGCCGCCAATTTGCTTACACATGAAATGATATAATACATTATTCCAATACAAAATAAAATTTAATAAACTCAAGCTAGCTCAGCCCTATTAGCAATTTTTATTTACTATGATTTTCTGATAGCTTGGGCCCTAAGTTCAAATATTCTGCTTGTTTGCCATGTAATAGTTGAAAGGTGTGACAGATTCAGCTGTTGCCATAGTAACACAGGGGTTTTAAAATTATAATTTCTGAGACCTTTAAATTGCCATGTATTTCAAATATATGAACTCGCTGTATTGTAAACTTTAAAAAAAAATTAGACTTGGACCTCAGTTATCAATAAAACTAGAGGATCAGAGAGGCGATACCGCCTCCGAATATTGTACCACCAGCTGGAGCAAGCGCATTCGTATAGACCCCCACATACACAAAATAAGGGGTGCAGCCACCAGTCTTGTGCTTGACAAGCTGTAAAAATGCAATCAACAAGAATTTTCAAAATATGCAAAAAATATATATAACTAAAAATGGTGCAATCAAAGTTAAGTTCATTGTAAGGTAGGTCAAAGGTCAATTTCAAGGTCACAGTAAATTGCCAGTATATGACTTCCTATCCAACTTCAATAGTAACTATGGACCTATCTCTGCCAGTTTTGGAGATAAAAGGGAAGCAAAATTTGCAAAGTTCAGTTCATGGTGAAAAGTAGGTCAAAGGTCAATTTCAAGGTCACAGTAAGATTGCCAGTATATGACTTCCTATTCAACTTCAATAGTAACTATGGACCTATCTCTGCCAGTTTTGGAGATAAAAGGGAAGCAAAATTTGCAAAGTTCAGTTCATGGTGAAAAGTAGGTCAAAGGTCAATTTCAAGGTCACATTTAGATTGCCAGTATATGACTTCCTATTCAACTTCAATAGTAACTATGGACCTATCTCTGCCAGTTTTGGAGATAAAAGGGAAGCAAAATTTGCAAAGTTCAGTTCATGGTGAAAAGAAGGTCAAAGGTCAATTTCAAGGTCACAGTAAAATTGCCAGTATATGACTTCCTATGCAAGTTCAATAGTAACTATGGACCTATCTCTGCCAGTTTTGGAGATAAAAGGGAAGCAAATTTTGCAAAGTTCAGTTCAAGGTGAAAAGTAGGTCAAAGGTCAATTTCAAGGTCACAGTAAAATTGCCAGTATATGACTTCCTATTCAAGTTCAATAGTAACTATGGACCTATCTCTGCCAGTTTTGGAGATAAAAGGGAAGCAAAATTTGCAAAGTTCAGTTCATGGTGATAAGTAGGTCAAAGGTCAATTTCAAGGTCACAGTAAGATTGCCAGTATATGACTTCCTATTCAACTTCAATAGTAACTATGGACCTATCTCTGCCAGTTTTGGAGATAAAAGGGAAGCAAAATTTGCAAAGTTCAGTTCATGGTGAAAAGTAGGTCAAAGGTCAATGTCAAGGTCACAGTAAGATTGCCAGTATATGACTTCCTATTCAACTTCAATAGTAACTATGGACCTATCTCTGCCAGTTTTGGAGATATAAGGGACTAAATGTTATAATTTTGGAGTTACCATAATGTGCCATAAATTTCCTACAGAAAAAATTAATTAAAATAAAGAAAAGGTCATTTTGGTCAAAGTTCTTGAAATGGGAGGTTCTCTGAAGTTGCAGAAGTTTAAATTTGATAAAATAATGTCATTTTTGACCACAAGTTGTCTGCTTTGCCAAGCATTATGTTTTATTTTTCCGGAGTTCAAAATTTATTATCCATTACCGTACTGCACATTTTTACGGAAGCCGACTGGTGCCATATGTTGAAAAAAAAAATTATCTCGAAATTTCGAGATAGCATTTTTTTTGTTCAAATTTCAAAATACTATCTCGAAATTTCGAGATAAATTTTTTTGCTCAAATATCAAAATGCTATCTCGAAATTTCGAGATAATTTTTTTTTTGTTCAAATTTCAAAATAGTATCTCGAAATTTCGAGATAATTTTTTTTTCTACATATGGCACCAGTCGGCTTCCGTACATTTTCCTTTCCCCACCAATATGTACTTTCTGATACAGCGTAACTCGAAAACCGTATGGAATACAAAAAAACTGAGACCACCTCCAGTGTTGGGCTTTACATGCTCTACAAAATGCAAAAAAGAATGGGTCTCTAGCATTAACGGTTCCCGAATTAGAGACAGTTTTCAGTTTCGGTATCTTATGGCCGCTACTCCTGTGAAAATGCACCGATTGACCCCAAATTCACGGAGATGAAAGATGACCTGAAGGGTAACACTTTCCAATAATATTATTGGTTAAGTCTGTGTGGCGTCTGAATAACAGGGCAAAAAATTTTTTTTTCGTAAAAAATTTCATTTTTTTGAAAATTTTGACCCATTTGACCTTGAAGTAAAGGTCAAAGGTCAAATCCGAGGGTATATTTGAAATCTACACATATGACTTTTGGAAAGCCGTCTATAGAAATTTTTCCCGTAACTCCTTCTGTAGGGTAGATAATTAGCATTTAATTTTGCCATTTTTAGACAAGGGTGCATTGCAATGAGTGCCACACCCAGACCCCAATACCGACAAAGCCCAAATTTTACGTGGAACGAGTTGAGATTATAGGTGACCTAAATCCATGAGATGGGTACGGGGGCCCTTACCGTCTAGGAGGAGAAGCGGTAACGGTAACATGGCGGCGGAGCCGGCGAACGGACCGGACGGGACCGAAACCATGTGTACCGCCAGCGCTAACGCTGGTGGTAAATTTTTTTGTTCAAATTTCAAAATAGTATCTCGAAATTTCGAGATAATTTTTTTTTCTACATATGGCACCAGTGGGCTTCCGTACATTTTCCTTTCACCACCAATATGTACTTTTTGATACAGCGTAACTCGAAAACCGTATGGAATACAAAAAAACCGAGACCACCTCAAGTGTTGGGCTTTACATGCTCTACAAAATGCAAAAAAGAATGGGTCTCTAGCATTAACGGTTCCCGAATTAGAGACAGTTTTCAGTTTCGGTATCTTATGGCCGCTACTCCTGTGAAAATGCACCGATTGACCCCAAATTCACGGAGATGAAAGATGACCTGAAGGGTAACACTTTCCAATAATATTATTGGTTAAGTCTGTGTGGTGTCTGAATAACAGGGCAAAAAATTTTTTTTTCGTAAAAAATTTCATTTTTTTGAAAATTTTGGCCCATTTGACCTTGAAGTAAAGGTCAAAGGTCAAATCCGAGGGTATATTTGAAATCTACACATATGACTTTTGGAAAGCCGTCTGTAGAAATTTTTCCCGTAACTCCTTCCGTAGGGTAGATAATTAGCATTTAATTTTGCCATTTTTGGACAAGGGTGCATTGCAATGAGTGCCACACCCAGACCCCAATACCGACAAAGCCCAAATTTTACGTGGAACGAGTTGAGATTATAGGTGACCTAAATCCATGAGATGGGTATGGGGGGCCTTACCGTCTAGGAGGAGAAGCGGTAACGGTAGCCGTCCGGCGGAGCCGGCGGAGCCGGCGGAGCCGGCGGAGCGATCCGGACGAGACCGAAACCATGTGTACCGCCAGCGCTAACGCTGGTGGTACAATTATTTGAAAAAATTATCATAGTTAGATTGCCAAAATGGCAGCCAATCCAAGATGACGATAGATTTATGTTAATTTTCTTCTTATTACTGAAAGTAGCTTTTTGTAAACTTTGAAAGCAGCATTGGAATTGAAAAATGTTAGGTTTTTGGATATGCTGATATGAACAGAATTGCATAATTACTGTTTACAGTGATTGTTACTCCTATATCCTCTTTTTTAAGTGTAATAAAACCTGAAACCCATGGTGGCCATCAGAAAACAGGGTTCATACATATTGCTGTGCTGACCGAATATATATTACATTTTCGTTTCAAAATGCCTCTTTTGCTCTTTCTGATAAACTGAATTAACCTATTAGCATATTATCTAAATATAAATCATTTCTATTCATTTTCAGCCAAATTATATTTACTTGGCTATTCCAAAATTCACCATGGCCACAAATGGCCATGACAGTGCAGGTATGAATTTTGCTGCAATAATATTAAACAGTGCAACAAACAAATAATTCTAAAATTTGTGCAGTTAATTATAATCAAATATGCCCTTTCTACACTGCTTTCACGGAAACACTTGTCCATATTTAGTTAAATATTTAGGATTAAGGCTTTTTGGAAATGGATGAAATGTCTTGGCTGTAGTCTTTTTAATGAAGAATGTTCACTGGAAAGCCAATTTAAAATTGCTGTTACCTCTGAAACTGAGTTTTTGTTACAATCTAAGATGGTGTTCATCTATATGAATAAATGGAATAAAACATTTACATGTATATGCCATAACTCAGCTTCAAACTGCTAGAGAGGTAAAATTATATCCAGGTTTTGGAAAAATCCATATATCCACTAACTTTAACTGAATATATAATTTAATTTTTTATAACATTTTACTTAAAATATAATTGTTTAGAAATGCAAAATCGCCATCTATATTTGCAAACTAGTTGCCTTTCACTCAAAATCAAACTATTTTGTGTCATTCAACTTGCCCAATAGAAATAAAATGATAATTATAGGAATAACAAACACTATAATCCGTAAGTAAAGACTAAATACCATATGGATATCAAAATACTTAACATTTCTTGATCCCATTAAATTTATTAAATTTTTAACATTAGTCACTTACAGTAGAAACAGGTTTAGAAATCAGCTTAAACCAGCTGCAATTTTGATATTGCTGCCATCTTGCAAAAAATCACATCATCTTGGATGTTCAAAGAATGTTTTGCCATCATACCACGAATACAGATGTCCTCTTAAGTTTACATTATTCTTGAAGTTAATATATTTGAAATGTATGAAATTTTCTTAGTCTCAGAAATGTCAATTTCGAACCCCTGTGTTTAGTATGGCAATGGCTGGGTTAATTGAATAGAAAACAAGCAGAAAATGGGATCTTAGGATGTAAGCGATATATAATAGTAAATAAAAGTCGCTAAAGGGAGGTTCAGGTTAATAAAATCAATCTAAGTAACATTCTTTTTCGAATATAATTTTCTATCAATTTTTTAGCAAGAGTGTATTATATTGACCATAAATATATAGTCCCCTATACTCATTGACAGCCATTTCTTTCAAATGCGACAGAATACATTAGTATTTCAACTCAAATGTATTCCTTCCCATGTCAAATGTGAGTGATTAGCATGTAGGGCATGAAACTTTGTGTGATTTCTTAGGTCAAATGTGAGTGACTTGCATTTATTGGGGGGGTATTATAGGTCTTTTATCTAGTCTAGGTTATTGTTGACCATTTGATCTTTCTTTTTTTAATCATTTTACATGACCACACATCTAGTAGTGATCAGCACTATTAAAACATAAGTATTCATCCAAACTTAAGATAAAATTAGGAATATTGCGGTCATATTTTAGTCTACTGGTTACAAAGATGTAAATTCACGGTCATTGGCAGCCATTTTGAATTTTGAAAGCCATACTGTAATCCAAATTAAGTCAAGTAATTGAAAAGGGTTCTGTTTTTATATTCAGTGCACCAAAAGTAATGAAGAACTTATTTTGGGATGATAAATCTGTCATATTTCCAGACAGGACAGCTACATGTAAAAGACTTGTTTTGTGGCAGCCATGTTGGATTTCAGGATTTTTCATCTCAATAAAAAGATTGTACCTTGAACAAACACTACAGGCAGAAAGTAGAGATTCCATGCTACAATGGTGCATCAAAATATCTCAGATATTGCAATTCTTTAATAATTAAATAAGAATTAAAAAATTAAAAATTATCAAAATTTCTGAAAAAACAGCAAAAATTGGCCGCCATCTTGGATTTGCTGCCATCTTGGAAAATTTTGTTCATCGTTAGGTATAGTGCACATCTTAGACTACATGTCTAGAATGATTTTGAATTCTATTTAGTTTATGTATTTGAAATATTTTAGATTTTGTTGGGCTCAGAAATGTCAATTTTTAACTCGTGTGTTACCATGGCAACGGCTGTAGCTGACACACCCACCACCAGTTTAATGGCAAACAAGCAGAAAATAAAAGCTAAGGACCTAAGCTATCAGAAAAACATAGTGAACGAAAATCACTAAGGGGGGGGAGGGTTTCGGTATTTGGCCCACGGACTAGAATGCAAAAAGTTATAACACTAATTCTATACAGTAGAATATGGGTGAAAGTTGTAAAAACTGATAATAAAACATTGCTGGCAATTTCTCATCGCATTTAAACCATGTTTTTAATTATCAAAACGAAGACTGAAACTCCTAAAATCAGGCATACTCCTGAAATCTTTCACCCATGGTAGAAGGTATTTACCTGGTGTTACTTTCCCTATAGTGGACATCTTCTGCTGCTTCACAGGAGGAGGGGAGTCTGGAGAGTCTTTTATCTCCACTTTGTTCAGATCTTGTTTTTCTCGTTCTGACATCTTCTGATACCTGTGCAGACAAAATGGATGTTGTCAGTTTATCATAAGTAAATTATGATTCAGATATCAACTAGCTCATTTTTTCCAATTCATTCAAATGTATTCAATTTTGTATTGACAGATATTCTAAATATTACAGCTACATACAGAATAACATTTATAAATGACTTTTTCAACATCATTGTAAAATTGTTATAATTACAGCAAATTATAAATTATATCTTATTTAGCTGGAAACAAATTCTTATTGTTCACATTCTCAACAAGACTATATATTTCACAGCCAACATCTTATCATATACTTTTATCCAGATTTCAATCTTTAAAATACCCTCATTAAGACAATTCACCAATACACATAGATTATTACACATGTTGTACAAAAAATCCCATACTTCTCATAATCCCTCAAAGCAGCTTCCGCTTGCCGTGATGGATCAGCTTTCTCTTCTTTCACCTTCACTGGTGAGCCGCTGCTGCCTTTTCCTTCCTCTGGCCGTTTACAGTCCAGCAGACATTTGAGAACCTCGTTGTGATTGGCTGAGGTGCCAGCATGGCCTTTAATGAACATTTCTAGTTCATTCCACATCTGACGATATTGTTCATCCCTGAATGAAAGAGAAATGTGCAATTTTATTTCGAAAAATTACGTTTATTCAGAGAAACAGTGGAAACTGTAATCACTTCACCTTTCCCTCCTGGGTAGCCATCTATCTTGAATATTACATCCAAGTTTGAACAGGACTTACTGAGATAACTTGTCCACAAACAAATTAACAAACAAACAAACCAAAGCCAATGAAAACATAATCTCCTTTGCTGTCAGATGTAAGAACAAGGCAGCAAAGCTGTCAAATGTACAGACAAAAACCAGAAAATAAAAACGCAGGAAATAGGATACTGTCAATTCTGATGAACTAATGTATTATGCTTACTGTAACTGCATAGCCAACATCAAATTCTTATTCTGCATAACATTGGATTAGGATGAGAGTAAAATGTGTATCAAGCATTAGACTAAGTTCCCATACCTAGATCAATCTAACAGGATCAATCCAACTCCAAGGGGTTTCTCACTAAATTGCTTTTAGTTTGAGAGTCTTAGGATTCTGGCATGCCAGTTTCAGTAGGCGTGACAGACAACTAAGCCACTTACATTGATTGCAATTTAGCGAGAATTCCCATGGAGACAGATCGATCCACAGTTAGCATGATAGGGTCTGGAAATAGTCCCTAAGGTGTCAGGCTGATAAGAGTTAAACTTTGGAAATGCCAGAATGAGGTACAGTGAAAATTACACACAAAAAAAAATTGCTTAAACTCATTAAAAAAAAATATATATATATATATATATATATATATATATATATATATATATATATATATATATATATATATATATATATATATATATATATATATATATATTATTAATTTTTTTTTTTGGCTGTATGTCAATCCTAAGAATCATTCTTGTAACTTAACAAAATACAGAAAATGTTACAAAGTAAGAGTGCAGGGCTCCTGGCAGATGGGAGTGATAAGTTACAACTTGAAAATGCCAGTATAGCACTCTATAAACCTGCATTGCCTCCAAAACAGAAAACAATCACACTGGTTTTCAAACACAAGCTGCACTTCTGTCTTATGAAACTTTTCAGTAAGTTTCAGTATCGTAAGTACATGGTTTTCCCTTAATCGCTATCCTGGCAGCAGTGTCCAAAATAGGGTTTTCTTCAACTTTCATGCAATAAAACATAATACTTAACAGCATAATGACCATCAAATTTTTTATAAAAAAAATAAAAGTATCATGAATATTCAGAAAATGTGATTTGGGAAGGTCTTCAAAACCATGGAAGTTCAGAGTCACACTTTCAAAATGCCAAAATGTAAACAAGAGATAACTGTACTGAAATGATTTTCTTTCCATTTTCAACACCTTTTTTAAAACAAAATGATCAATAAACTGTCATTTTTAAATGTTCAACTAGGAAAATTGTTGACATAGGAAAAATATCAATAGAACAATTTTCAATGTCCAATTTGCTCCATTTGCAGATGCTGAACATAGTGAATGATTAAATCTGACAAACGGCAATGATGAG
Source organism: Lingula anatina (assembly GCF_051362555.1). NCBI lineage: Eukaryota > Metazoa > Brachiopoda > Lingulata > Lingulida > Lingulidae > Lingula > Lingula anatina. Next base: position 20,493,413 of record NC_141772.1, read on the forward strand.
TTCCTTTCCATTTATGATACTTTATTACACAATGCACAATATTATAACAGGTTTACCGTCATTTTTATATAATCAACAATATTGTTAAGAAGCAGAAAATGTCAAAACAACACTTATACATATCTTATTAGTTCCATAATGAGACTGTTAACATGCCTAAGAATTAAATCTGAAGAAATAACAATTATATACAAAAATACAGAAAATGCACAGCACTTCTGGTGGAAGGGAGTAAAAAATCACATCTTGAAGATGCTAGTGTTTGAAAAATAATTTAAAAAATTTTTTAAATAAAACGTAAAAAAATTCCAATAAAGCTGCTATTCAAACTTTTTATCTAGCTGTATTAACTTGATATTAATAACCACGCCAAGTTTGAGAAAAATAAAGCACTGTTATTCATCTATAGCATGTTGGCATAACACATTCTTTTTGTTGTAAATTTATTTGCAATGTTTAACACCATTTATCTGCACAATTATCACCAAATCCTAATTTTGTGACACAGTTAAGAGAGCTAAACCTATGGGACTTTACAGGGAAATCTCAAGGAGTGTTTTATGTAATCTCATTTAATGGCCAATTGAAAATTAATGAGTAGGCAAGTGACTTTATAGACCTTAATTTAATTAGTGATCACCCAAGGGACAATTTTATAGACTGCCATCCATACAGTACCATCATATAGCACAAAGGTGTTGCATATATGCTGAAAAAAGTGAAAAAACAGCATTACTTCCCTAAAATTGACCCGATCATGCTGATTTTCGAACTTGACCTGCGTAATATGAATATTCATTAGATCTGCAAGTTTCAAGCCAAAAGGTAAAAGGATTTTTCACTTATCATGTTATCAGTGTTGCATATATGGTGAAAAAAGTGAAAAACAGCATAACTTCCCTAAAAATGACCCGATCATGCTATTTTTCGAACTTGACCTGCGTATTATGAATATTCATCAGTTTTGTAAGTTTCAAGGGAAATGGTAAAATGGTTTTCCACTTATCGTGTTATCGGTGCTGCATATATGCTGAAACAAGACAGCACTATTCTGCAATGGGTTTACTTCCATTTTTAAAACACTTTTTTAGCATAAAACAAAATAAACAGTTTTCTACCATTTGTATATGATCAACTAAGAAAATTGATGAGATGGGAAAAATATCAATAGAACAGTGTTAAATGTCCAATTTCCTCCATTCTGAGATAATGAATATAGTAGATGATTGAATCTGACAAACTGCGATGATATTTGTTTATTTCCATTTTTGACACTTTATAACATAATACACAATAACAAGTTTACCACTATTTTTACATAATCAACTAACAATGTTATTAAGATGCAGGAAATGTCAAACAAACACTTTTACGTATCTTATTAGTTCAATAATGAGACTGTTAACATGCCTAACAATTGAATCTAAGGAAATGTGAAAAAACAGCATAACTTCTAAAATAATGGCCCGATTATGCTGATTTTCGAACTCAACCTGCATTTTAGTTAGTTTGACTACTCCTGTGAGTATAATGACAATTGGCCTATCTGTTTTTCTTATATTGTGTTATTAGCGTTGCATATATGTTGAAAAAAGTGAAAAAACAGCATAACTTCCCTAAAAATGGCCCGATCATGCTGATTTTCAAACTTGACCTGCGTATTATGAATATTCATCAGTTCTGTAAGTTTCAAGCCAAAAGGTAAAATGGTTTTCCATTTATGATGTTATCGGTGCTGCATATATGCTGAAAAAAGAGAAACAAGGCAGCAAAGCTGTCAAATGTACAGACAAAAAACAGAAAAAAAAAGATGCAAAAGAGGTCATTTTGTCAATTTTGATGCAACAATAAATAATGCTTATAATAGCAGTCAGTCAACACTGATTTTTCATTATGCACAACAGGTAACATGGTCAATAACAGGAGCAGATCCAGAAATATTTTCTGACAGTATTCTAAAGTATCTTTATTGATCCATCTTCCATTTTGATGGTCTTCCAAAAGAAAAAAATAGATACCCATCAATTTAAAAAATCTAACTGTCTTCCAGGAGACCCAGAAGATGGTCTCAATCCACCCCTTCAATAAGATTATAGTTTCATGACCATGAGAGTTAAAATTCACATGATGAAAGTCCCAATATAAGAACAAGGCAGCAAAGCTGTCAAATGTACAGACAAAAAACAGAAAATAAAGATGCAAAAAAGGTCATTTTGTCAATTTTGATGCAATAATAAATAATGCTTATAATAGCACTGTCAGTCAACACTGAATTTTAATCTTGCACAACAGGTAACATGGTCAATAACAGGAGCAGACCCAGAGATATTTTCTGACAGTATTACAAAGTATCTATCTTGATCCATCCTCCATTTTGATGGTCTTCCAACAGAAAAAAATAGATACCAGTCAATATAAACTCAATAACCTGAATGTCTTCTGGAAGACCCAGAAGATGGTCTCAATCCACCCCTTCAATAAGATTACAGTTTCAGGACCATGAGAGTTCAAATTCACATTATGAAAGTCTCAATATTTGAAAAATGATGACAGTGCATAAAATAATATTACATAATGTTTAAAGACATAAAAAACAATACAACTGCTTATGTAGAAATACAGAAAATGTGCAGAGCCCCAGGCAGATGAGAGTTAAAAGTCACAAATGCAAGTGTTTGAGAAAAAATTATAAAGGAAAACAACAAAACTAGAAAAGCACTTTGAGAGTGCAGACCTCTGTCAAGGCAGCAATTGTTGATTATTATTGATAATTGATTGATTATTGATCCGGACCACCACCAAAAATTAATCATTGTCCTCTTTGGCCCACTTCCGACAGTTCCTGAAAATTTCTGCAAAATCGGTCCATAACTTTTTTGTGTTATGTGGATGACAGACAAACAGGGGTGAAAACATAACCTCCTTGGCAGAGGTAAATATAATTCCAATGATGCTGCCATTCAAACTTTTAATCTTATATATATATATATATATATATATATATATATATATATATATATATATATATATATATATATATATATATATAAAACTTATTTGCAATATTATTTGCAATATTAAACAAAATTTACCTGCATAATTATCACTGCTTACTTATTATTAATCTAGCAGAGAGCTTAACCTTTGGGAGTTTACAGGGAAATATCAACAAGTGTGCTTTATGTAATCTCATTTAATGGCCTATTAATGACTTTATAACTCTGAGTGATACCCAAGTGATACCCAAGGGAAATTTACAGACTGACCCTCTCAAAGATCTTTCAGGCCCATAAGTCACATCTTAAGAAAAGCACATAACAATAATGCACAAAATAGGAGACTACCAATTCTGATGCAATAATACATTATGTTTAACTGCACAGTCAACATCAAATTTTAATTATGCACAACAGGTAACACCAATGAAAGTAAAAGCATAAGGCTTCAGGCCCATCAGAGTTCAAGTTTATACTTTGAAAGTGCCAGAATGAGAAAAATGAAAATTTCACACAAAATTGCATGAATTCAATGATAAAAGATAACCCAATTGAGCTGGCTTTCTAATTTGAAATGCATGCCAATCCTAAAAATCATTCTCATAAGTTAAAAATAATAATAAGTAACACAGTTTTCTTTTCATAATGTTTGCAGTAGCAGTGCAAAAAGATTATTGTCAATTTTGATGTAACATTACATAATAAATTATATAATAATTATCACCAATTTTTGATTATTGACTATAAATAGCATGGGCATTTAGAAATTTGATTACTATTCTGCTTCATGTCCATGGGAGCTCCCAGTCCCACAATGAATATGCCAACACGATAATAATGAATTTTTCACTAAAATGTATAACTTCCAGAAAAAGAAGCCAATTAGACTGCTTTTCCAACTCAGGCTGCATTTTAGTCCTGTGTTTCTTTTTTGAAAGTTTGACAGTCATAAGTAACACGGTTTTCCCATAATGGTCATCATGGCAGCAGCACCAAAAATTGTGTTTTCTTCTATTTTGATGCAACATTACATAATGCTTAACAGCATAATGACCATCAATTTTTAATAATAATATATACGTATCATGGATTTTCAGAAAATGTGACTAGCATGGGTCTTCAAGCCCGTGGAGGTTCTAAGTCACACCTTGAAAATGCCAATATGTGAAAAATGAAATTTTCACAAAAAACTGTTTAACTGCCAGAAAAATTTACCAAACAGACTACATTTCCTACTGAAGCTGTATTTTAGTCCCATGTTTCTTTCCTGTAAGTTTGAGAACAGTAAGTGACATGATTTTCCTTAAATGCTCATCATGGGAGCAGTGCCCAAAATAGGGGTTTCTTCAAATTTTAATGTAAAATTACATAATGTTTAACAGCATAATGACCATCAATTTTTAATAATAGAATATTAGTAACATGGACATTCAGAAAATGTTACAAGCAAAGGTCTTCAGGATCATAGAACTTCAAAGTCACACCTTGAAATGCTGTTTAACTGCCACAAAAAACTGTTTAACTGCCAGAAAAATTTACCAAACAGACTACATTTCCTACTGAAGCTGTATTTTAGTCCCATGTTTCTTTCCTGTAAGTTTGAGAACAGTAAGTGACATGATTTTCCTTAAGTGCTCATCATGGGAGCAGTGCCCAAAATAGGGGTTTCTTCAAATTTTAATGTAAAATTACATAATGTTTAACAGCATAATGACCATCAATTTTTAATAATAGAATATTAGTAACATGGACATTCAGAAAATGTTACAAGCAAAGGTCTTCAGGATCATAGAACTTCAAAGTCACACCTTGAAAATGCCAATATGTGAAAAATTAAATTTTCACAAAAAACTGTTTAACTGCCAGAAAAAATTACCAAACAGACTGCATTGCCTACTGAAGCTGTATTTTAGTCCCATGTTTCTTTCCTGTAAGTTTGAGAACAGTAAGTGACATGATTTTCCTTAAATGGTCATCATGGGAGCAGTGCCCAAAATAGGGGTTTCTTCAAATTTTGATGCAATATTACATAATGTTTAACAGCATAATGACCATCAATTTTTAATAATAAAATATTAGTATCATGGATATTCAGAAAATGTGACTAGCAAAGGTCTTCAGGCCCATGGAACTTCAAAGTCACATCTTGAAAATGCCAAAATGTAAACAAGACAGCACTTTTCTGAAATGGGTTTATTTCCATTTTTAACACTTTTTTAACATAAAACAAAATTAACAGTTTACTGCCATTTTTATATGACCAACTAAGAAAATTGATGAGATGGGAAAAATATCAATAGAACAGTATTAAATGTCCAATTTCCTCCATTCTGAGATTCTGAACATAGTGGATGATTGAATCTGACAAACTGCAATGATATGTGTTTATTTCCATTTTTGACACTTCATTACACAATACAAGATAACAAGTTTACCATCATTTTTACATAATCAACTAACAATGTTGTAAAAATGCAGGAAATGTCAAAAAAACACTTTTACATATCTTATTAGTTCAATAATGAGACTATTAACATGCCTAAGGATTGAATCAGAGAAAATGTGAAAAAAAAGCATAACTTCCCTAAAAATGACCCAATCATGCTGATTTTCAAACTTGACCTGCGTATTATAAATATTCATCAGTTCTGTAAGTTTCAAACCAAAAGGTAAAACGGTTTTCCACTTATCGTGTTTACGGTGTTGCATATATGCTGAAAAAAGTGAAAAAAAAAGCAAAACTTCCCTAAAAATGACCCAATCATGCTGATTTTCGAACTTGACCTGCGTATTATACAAATTCATCAGTTCTGTAAGTTTCAAACCAAAAGGTAAAACGGTTTTCCACTTATCGTGTTTACGGTGTTGCATAAATGCTGAAAAAAGTGAAAAAAAAGCAAAACTTCCCTAAAAATGACCCGATCATGCTGATTTTCGAACTTGACCTGAATATTATGAATATTCATCAGTTCTGTAAGTTTCAAGTCAAAACGTAAAATGGTTTTCCACTTATCGTGTTTACGGTAAAAGTGCACGCCAACGGCAACGGCAACGGCAACGGCAACGACAGACGCAGGTGACGGCTATATGTACAGACACATCTGTGTCTGTACATAAAAATGATGACAGTGCATAAAATAATATTACTAGTGTTTAAAGACATGAATACCAATACAACTGCTTACGTGGAAATACAGAAATTGTGCAGAGCCTCAGGTGGATGGGAAAGTCACATCTTAAAAATGCCAGTGTTGGAGAAGAAATTAAAAAGAAAACAACAAAAATATAATCTAATGAAGCTGCTATTCAGTGCTTCCTTATTATGGACACTGTTATCTAGCAGAGAGCTTAACCTTTGGGAGTTTACAGGGAAATATCAACAAGTGTGATTTATGAAATCTCATTTAATGGCCACTTAATCAGGCAAATGAGTTTATAGCACTAAACTTAGCCTAGTGAATACCCAAGGGGAATTTACAGACTGACCACACAAATTTGTCCCATAAGACACAGCTTAAGAAAAGCACAAAACAATAATGCACAAAAATAGGAGACTGCCAATTCTGATGCAGTAGTACATTATGTTTAACTGCACAGTCAATATCAAATTTTAATTATGCAGAACAGGAAACAACGACGAAAGTAAAAGCATAAGGCTTCAGGTCCATTTTACTACAATGTATAAATTCCAGAAAAAGAAGCCAATTAGACTGCTTTTCCAACTTTTTTTGAAAGATTGAGTCGTAAGTAACATGATTTTCCCATAATGGTCATCATGGCAGCAACACCAAAAATTATGTTTTCTTCTATTTTGATGCAACATTACATAATGTTTAACAGCATAATGACCATCAATTTTTAATAATAAAATATACGTATCATGGATATTCAGAAAATGTGACTAGCAAAGGTCTTAAGGCCGTGGAGGTTCTTAGTCACACCTTGAAAATGCCAATAAATGAATAATTAAATTTTCACAAAAAACTGTTTAATTGCCAGAAAAATTTACCAAACAGACTGCATTGCCTACTGAAGCTATATTTTAGTCCCATGTTTCTTTCCTGTAAGTTTGAGAACAGTGAGTGATATGATTTTCCTTAAATGATCATCATGGGAACAGTGCCCAAAATAGGGGTTTCTTCAAATTTTGATGCAATATTACATAATGTTTAACAGCATAATGACCATCAATTTTTAATAATAAAATATTAGTATCATGGATATTCAGAAAATGTGACCAGCAAAGGTCTTCAGGACCATGGAACTTCAAAGTCACACCTTGAAAATGCCAAAATGTAAACAAGACAGCACTTTTCTGAAATGGGTTTATTTCCATTTTTAACACTTTTTTAACATAAAACAAAATTAACAATTAACTGCCATTTTTATATGACCAACTAATAAAATTGATGAGATGGGGAAAATATCAATAGAACAGTGTTAAATGTCCAATTTCCTCCATCTAAGATTCTGAACATAGTGGATGATTGAATATGACAAATTGCAATGATATGTGTTTATTTCCAGTTTTGACACTTCATTACACAATACATGATAACAAATTTACCATCATTTTTACATAATCAATTGACAATGTTGTAAAGATACACGAAATATCAAACAAACACTTTTAGGCATCTTATTAGTTAAATAATGAGACTGTTAACATGCCTAATAATTGAATCTGAGGAAATGTGAAAAAACAGTATAACTTCTAAAATAATGGCCCAATTATGCTGATTTTTGAACTCAACCTGCGTCTTAGTAAGATTGACCACTCCTGTGAGTATAATTACAATTGGCCAATCCGTTTTTCTTATATTGTGTTATCAGTGTTGCATTTATATTGAAAATAGTGAAAAAACAGCATAAATTCCCTAAAAGTGACCCGATCATGCTGATTTTCGAACTTGACCTGTGTATTATGAATATTCATCAGTTCTGTAAGTTTCAAGTCAAAAGGTAAAATGGTTTTCCACTTATTGTGTTATCGGTGCTGCATATATGCTGAAAAAAGTGAAAAAACACTAAAATTCCCTAAAAGTGACCCGATCATGCTGATTTTCGAACTTGACCTGCGTATTATGAATCTTCATCAGTTCTGTAAGTTTCAAACCAAAAGGTAAAATGGTTTTCCACTTATCGTGTTATCAGTGCTGCATATATGCTGAAAAAAGTGAAAAAACAGCATAAATTCCCTAAAAGTGACCCGATCATGCTGATTTTCGAACTTGACCTGCGTATTATGCATATTCATCAGTTCTGTAAGTTTCAAGTCAAAAGGTAAAATGGTTTTCCACTTATCGTGTTATCGGTGCTGCATATATGCTGAAAAAAGTGAAAAAACAGCATAAATTCCCTAAAAGTGACCCGATCATGCTGATTTTCGAACTTGACCTGCGTATTATGAATATTCATCAGTTCTGCAAGTTTCAAGTCAAAAGGTAAAATGGTTTTCCACTTATCGTGTTATCGGTAAAAGTGCACGGCGACGGCGACGACAGCGACGACGGCGACGACAGACGCAGATGATGGCTATATGTACAGACACATCTGTGTCTGTACATAAAAATAGCCTTAATTCACTAAAAATGACCCAATCACGCTGATTTTCGAACTTGACCTGCGTATTATGAATATTCATCAGTTCTGTAAGTTTCAAGCCAAAAGAAAAAATGGTTTTCCACTTATCGTGTTATCGGTGCTGCATATATGCTGAAAAAAGTGAAAAAACAGCATAAATTCCCTATAAGTGACCCGATCATGCTGATTTTCGAACTTGACCTGCGTATTATGAATATTCATCAGTTCTGTAAGTTTCAAGCCAAAAGGTAAAATGGTTTTCCACTTATCATGTTATCGGTAAAAGTGCACGGCGACGGCGACGACGGCGACAGCGACGGCGACGGCGACGACAGACGCAGATGACGGCTATATGTACAGACACATCTGTGTCTGTACATAAAAACTAAAAGCTGCACAAACCTACCTTTTAGGGCCTTTCCCCCTGGTCCCAAGAGTAGGCACAGGCAATGGGTCATTCCTGGACTCCATACCCACAACATGGTAGATAGCCTTCTTACATTCTAACACTTCTTCCTCCTCAAGAGCTTCCTTCATTATCAGGGACGGCAAGGGGTCAAGATGCTGAAGGAAAAAAATTAGATAAGTTATAGGCTTTTCAAGATCGGAAAACACAATCACAAAATCATGTGACCCATGATGGAGACACAGGCCACCTGGAAGCTTTTATTCAACTTGAAGGCGTTCCAGGTTGAGAAAAATGCAATGCAGTCAGAGAACCTTTTAAATTTGAAATAATGCTATTTTTTTATGTGAGTACATATCAAAGAAGTCTTAAACCTATCAGAAAGTGAAATTGTCAGTTTTGCAAGTGCAGCCTTATATGTATTGTATTTCACAGTTCTGAATTTGGTTCAAAAGAAACCAGATACTTACAGACACCATGTTGAAAATGATTGTATTACTAATTACAATGGGCCAGTGCCTCGTCATCCTCTCAAGTTGACTCTTAGCTAAAAAAAGTTTAAAATAAAAAAAGATAGTAATTTATATGATTCAAACTTGGTCTAATAGACATAAGAAAACTTAAAGCTATTAATCAAAATTCATTAGTCCAAAGAAATTATCTAAACATTGAAAGGATAAACCAGGAGAGAGAGAGAGAAAGAGAGAGAGAGAAAGGAGAGAGGAAAGTACCTATCTCAATGGGTTTGACTGCTGACACCCCAGCTTTTGCAGGTGCTAGTCTGTTTTCTTTCATAAAATCTCCAAAGTCCTGAAAAAAAAATTAAATCATAGCTGTTATTATTTACTAAATGCTTAAGATCTTTAAATTCTTATAATACATTCAAATGTGGGTCTATGTAATAAATCAATCATCTTTAATAAATCAGTATGAAAAAGTACAATCAAAAGAAATATGATCAAATGGCCATAACATAATTGGTTTAAAGTTTGGTTAAGTCATTAGGTAAATCAGAAACCAGTAGAGCTATCTGCCAGCAAGTGAAAAAGATTGATAAATGCATTGTGATATATAAATTTTAATTGGCTGAATAAACATATTAATTACTTACCTGTATTCTGTAATCTGTGACTCTCCCTCCTGCCCCCTCACTGATGGAAGGGGGGTCTTCCAGGGCCGACCTGGCTATACTCAGTACATGGATGTACAGCTCTCCTCCATGACTTGCTAACATGTGGGACATCACCCTCCCTGTCTTCCTAGGCTGTTCTAGCATCACGGCTCTTCCTGAAAAACAAACCAGTAATACTCTGGTAGTACTGATGCCAATGTCTCCTTCTGCCAGTCAATTCAATACTAACAGTAACACATTTTGCTGTTCAAAAATCACATCGGTTCTTGAAAAACAATCCATTAATGCTCAGTTCTGATGTCAATCACCTAAAAATCTTTCATGTTTGAAAGTAACTTGGAAATCTTGAAATAGTTATCAAAAGCTTGGAATAGATTTTTTTTCTGAAATAATACCAGACTCTGGCAAACATATGGTAATCTGCATGAGCCAAGCTTACTCACCACTGAGTAAGAAGTTTGTGAGACACTGTGATGGCCGACTATTCACATCTACAGGAGTAACTCTGTACGCACCAAGACAGTTCTGTAACTCTGGAAATAAAATGGAGGATAAAATATAAAAATATTGAAGAAATATAACGTAATAAATAAATTAAATGAAAAAACATATGAAATGGAAAACATAAAGCATGCCACTGCAGTCTCTGACATTGTATTTTAATTGCCCTAATACATCCAAATAAATAAACAAAGCTTCATTTCATAAACTTGGAGCTAAAACTCAGAGCTAGGCAGTTCACAATTAGTTGTGTAACACTTGTCCTTTGCTTTCACCCAAGAGCTTATCCATCTGCTTGAATCTGAATCTGAACTAAGTACATACTATACCTATACCCTCTACCAGGGCGAGTGATAGATATGTCTCTAGCTAGATAGATGGTCATTTAGGGCTCAACTCACCCTGTTGAGAAATCCCATGTGGAAACAATTATCTCTGCGCGCGCGCCAAAGGCTTTGTAGGCCCCTACTTGCTCTGCATGAGCTGAGCTTCACAACAACGTGATAACTGCTCGTTATGCAACCAGTCTAAGGCTTTTTTATCTGTCACAGAAGAGCAAGTGATTGAAGTCAGAGTAATTAACTGTCTTGATTGCTGTCACGCAGACTTAGACTGGACCTGCTAAGTGGCAGTGCCTGAGCAGTTATGCAAACAATTATCAGCCATGTAATCAACCTTGAGATTTCTCAACAGGGTGAGTTGAGCCCTAAATGACCATCTATCTAGCTAGAGACATATCTGTGAATATCTGTAAAAAATCTATCACTCGCCCTGGTAGAGGGTACTATACCTATAACATTAGACTTGGGTGTGCACCACTTCAACCCCACTGTCATGGTGGGAAGACCTTCCTTTGACTGGATGACCACGCCTTCCTGGTGATCTGAATAGTAATGATATCATATGCAGTAATAATAATTACAATAATAATAATAATAGTTACTTAACCAATAGTTAGCAGTACTAGTAGTAACAGTGACTTGAATAGTATTAGTAGATGTAGTAGTAGTAGTCTAGTTCCATTTAGTAATAGTAGTTACTAGTAATTCGATGAAGTAGTAAAAGAAGTATAAGTAATTCTATAACATTCATGAGATAAAAAATTTTCTCAGAAAGCTAAACAAATTTTTCTAATGGGGGACACAAGGACTTAAAATTAGCTTGCCTCTCTTGGCAAATATATAACAAAAGATGAAAGGGAGACTTTTACTCTAATAACAAGTAGGGCACAGGGAAGGTAAACTGCTTAGCTTTTATCTTGCTTTGTTCTTTATCCTTTTTTTTATTCAGTTGTTTTAAGGGGGGAGGGGAGGGGGAGAAGAGGGTACCACCAAATCTAAAGGGGGAGGTCACAAGCCTGTTGTCTCAGTAAAAGAAATTCCACTTATAAGACTACAAGTTACAGAGTTCATTGTAATTTCATTTAACCACCTGCAAAAACATTATGTGCCAGTCTCAAAAAGGTCATTATGAGCCGAATGATAACTAATTATATCTATGTAACCAAACTTCATTTTTTATGATGGTAAACATTCAATATACCTGATTTCATTATTTCTCTGTGTGCATCCGCTGAGTGTAGGAGTTCCACATCATAATTGGCTGATGAACTTGCATTTTGTTCTTCCTGTATAAGATGATTAATGAAATATAAGCCAAATGAAATTTGATAAAATACAAATTTATTTTAAACAAATGTGTTGTACTCGAGTTTTAAAAAAAGGGGATGTAACTTATAAACGTGTTCTTTAAAATGTTATGAAAGATATGTTTTCACTTTTTTAAGAAGCATTTGTAAAAAATTCTGCAAAATTCTTTTATAAACACACTCCCATAAGTTGCACGAATGACCAATACTTGTACTTTAAAAATTATTTCTTCCTCTTAATTTCCATGATACAAATATCATCCTAAACTTTTACCTATAAAAATATAATTTCTCTAAAATTTCCCTCATGCAAATACCAGTCTGATATAATTTTACTAATACAAATATCAGTTTTCCAGCTAAAATTCCACTCATACAATTATCAATATTCCAAAATTTGCTCCTACAAATATCAGTTCAAAAAATACCACCAAAGACACCTTTAACATTTAATCACACAAAGGCTAATTCTAATACTTTCACCATTAAAAGACCACGTTATAAAATTTCCATCATACAAATATCAGTTTCCTTCAAATTTCATCATTCAAAGATAATTTTATAGAATTTCCATCATACAGAGGTGACTTTTCTTAAATTCCCATATACAAAGCTAATTTTCATTTTCCATTCCATTCCAGTTTTCCAAAAAATTCACTTAGTAATAAGTACAAAATATCAATTTTCCAAAATTTGCACCAAACAATTATCAATTTAGTAAAATTTCTCTTACCTTCATGGGAATCCCAGTCACTGTCGTTGAGAACAAATCGTAGTGTTTCTGCACTAGCTCCATTAACTTCAGTGCGATGAACTTTCCTGATTGTGTCACATGTACCTCGCTAGTGAGCAGAGGGGAAATCTTTAAAAGAAATTAAATTCCCTTAACTTTAAAATGTAGCCATACAAGTTCACCCTGAGTTTCATGTATTACGAGAAACTCACCTTTTCACATAATAGAGGGGATATTCCTAGCTATAGGATACCTAAAACTAACAATTCTAGGGAAATATTTGCAAATAAATATTCTTTGATAGAACCCACAGTTGCTCTGAAGAAAGAGAAAACATTCTGTAAAGGACACTTATCAATATAATGTCAGTATCTGCACCCTTTTTTAACAATTAATGTGAGGATGATTAGTATATTTCTTCAAAAAAGCAAAACATGCAATTAGTTACAACTTGGCTATCTAGCATTCCAGAAAGATACACAACTCTTTACCAAACTACATGTGCCAGACACCTGAAAATGGTTCAGACTCACATCTATTACTTAGGCAGGAGACTGCCATTATAAATGACTGGATCAATCTAAGAAAAAAAAAACTGGTACCTCTTTTCTAGTTCTCCCAGTTACAGCAGAATCATCCCCCACAGGCACTATGTGGAGCAATACTAACTCACAATGGTCAATTGGAATCAGACTGGAATAAAGAACAGTCATTTATATTAAATTTAACTCTGATAGTAATTGGTATAGTGCAACGGACTTTTCATGTTTAAATCACAGATGTTTGTCTTAAAGATGCAATTAATTATTTGATAAATATAACAGAATAATCTTTATAAGGCAAAAAAAAGGCTTCAGCTTTATGGTATTCGTTACAAGAGGATTAAGTTATTATCAAAGAAAACATGTCATAGTTAAACTAAAATCAATGTAGGATTTGCTTAGAACTGCAACCTCACTCTTTATCTTTTTAGTCCAAATTTAGGTCAAATAATATTGTTAAAAGTATATATATATTGAGAAAATGATGCAGATTCTTCAGTAATCCTCTTATTTTACACGATTCAATCTGGGACAGACCTGTCTGAGCTTGCAGCTAGTTTATTATGTTGTACAATGGTGTCTTGTACACATTCCTCTATGGTCCTCACATGGGCATCACTAGAAGAAAATCAGCAGAATGAATGTATTAGTAAGTTTGATATATCTTATTTCTATACAATTTTTAAAGCTTACTACAGAGTTTTCACCTTCATCACCCATTAGTGATGCTGGGAGCAAGTACGTATCACTGAAGTGATTGAAAAATTGTGTAGAAATCAGGCAGTTTTAAATTCTGTTATATCCATATACTAATGCACACAGATGGGTTCCATTTAGAATAAAATATAGCTTTTAAACCCCCACCGAAATATACGTAATACAATATGTCAAATCGGGCTGCTTATAATTTTCCATACTCAAAACAATAAATGAAATATCAGATGCATGTACTAGTAAGTTACATTCAACACAGTCTTTTTCTTCAATCTACCTTTTCAGGGTTGTCAGACATATCACCCTTCCCCTGTTGACAACAGCACTGTCATCTGGGGACAAAGACGTCCTCATTCTGTGCTGTAACTCCGACGTCTCGCAGAGAACCTCGATGGCACGCACCAAACCATGCATGATATTGAAGTCAGCTTTACGGGACTTGGCCAAGGGTGGCTTGATGGCAGAAAAGAGCACCAGAAGCTGAAATGCAATAAATCATAATATAAGTATTTTCAGGGATGAGACAGAAATTTAGTGGAAAAGTCAGAAAATATGCAATGGGGTCTAGGAACTAGCCTAAGCCAACGATATTTTTTGCTCCCAACAAGTCCATAACCTAATCCCTGTATTAGCGATATATATTTTTTCCACTGTTTATTATGTAATGATGATAAAGAGAAAACAAATTCTAAAAATATTTTACATGTTGTCTTCTTATTTGGCGTGATGTTTTAAATCAAAAAACATTTAAGTTATTACGCTCCAATCAGGAATGTGTGGAAATTTGAAAAAGCTAGTCCCAAATCGGCTTATTTCTTATTCAGACTCTAAATCAACAGCACATTACATGATTCAGTAGCTGCTCCTGCTGTTTCCAAGTGTTCATAGTATTGGCCGCACTATCACTGCTAATTAGACGAATCTGGAGAGAGATATTAAAATATGTAATTGAGATAAAATACCTACTAGTACATATATTTATATCTATTTTGCACTGACAATACAGCTACAGACAAACAAGAAAGTCTTGGTACAGATTTTAAAACTGTGAATATATATTGCACAAGTAAACTCACCAGTTTATTCTTAGGGAAAACATCATACACAATCCTGCAGTATTCCAAAACGGCCTCCACATTACAAGTCCACATGCTCTTCATCACAGGAGCCAAGGGAATGATCCCCGATGCTCGGTTCTTGTTGAAAAGCACATCAAACTCTATGGCTTGCTTGCACGACTCGGAAAAATGTGGACTGTGATCAATCACAATGACAGTCTTGTGAGCATGGGGGAAAGCCATTTTGTGAGACTGTCAATAATATGATGATTATGTATAATTCCTGGTTCAGACTTGTCACTTTTAATTTGATATTATCAAAACTTTATCAAGGATTAAGAATTACTGAGGTTCATTTACAATGGTCAGTGTTATCAAAAGATATTCTTCCCTAATATTATCATCAGTAGTCACTCTGGTGTGGTTACTTTAGGTTAGATGATCAGTGATGACTGCAGTGGGTGCACTTGTTCTAAGTCAGCTTTAATAGGCTTATTTGATATATAGTAACAGTAATATGATCAAAGCCAGTGCTGTTGGCAGGTGCTGTGTGGAGGGGAACTACATCTTTCTTATGTTGGAATTTGGTCAATTCTTTAACAGCTCACTGTAAAAATAAAATACAATGCTAAAATTACAATTCATGAACTGAAAATATCAAAACAAACCAGACAAATTTACTTTGCCTGATACATGCTTGCACAGCAATATATGTATGTACATTTCTATTTGTCCAAAGAAAATTGTCATTTGATGTACAACATACGAAAACGTCTGTCATTTATCTTATCAGAGTGCCCATATAGTAAATCCGGTATATGGGAAAAGCAAACTTAATCCCATACATAGATGGCTAAACAGAACACTCCATTTCACTTTCAATTAACTTAGACTTGAACTGGTGCTAAGTTTCAATGTGAATATAAGATACACTAGTAGTTAAAGCACCCCAAATGTTCTTTTCTTGGCATATTATTGAAGCATGCTTGACCTAAACATCCTATCTCCCCCTTAATGTCACATTTCACTCTAAAATATTTATTATTTTCGAGTTCTTACCCAAAGCACAGGGCTTCTTCCAGGTGCTTCAAAACTCAGCCTCGTTTGGAATATAGGTCAAACATGTTGCTCTTCGTAATTAGGTCACACTGGGGGAGGGGGGGGGGGACCTTTAATGCATGTAATTCGTTTTTTATTTCCTTATTTTAAAACAAGTTTCTTTTTGTAGGAGTAAAATAGATGTTGGAAAATAGAAATTTACGCTGAGAGGAGGGGAGACGCGGAGGGGAAAGGAGGAAGGGGGAGAAGACGGCAAAGTTTTAAACCACATTTACAGACCTATTTCTGCTATTTAGTATTCACAGCTATCTTTTTTGCATGTGTGTGTGTGTGTGTGTGTGTGTGTGTGTGTGTTGGTAGATTAAAAAGAAAACAATCAATTGAAACTATCAATTTGAAAAAAAAAAAAAAATGACTGCAAATTTTTGCATGTTTACCTGGGTACCTGTAGTCCATAACCAGCTCAATTGTTCATACTGAGCTCGCCATTAAAATGGAGAACACGTACGTATATCTCTGTAATATGATTTTGTTTGTGGTCATTTATTTTAACTTGGCGTCAATGAATTTAATAATAAAATTAAGGATTTTAATAAATATATAGTGAAACTCTCTTCTTGTTTCACTTCATTTAACATAAAAAACAGTAAAACATCTTTTATAGGCGTTTTTTAGGCAGTATTATTTTATGATCTGATTTTAGTCATGGAAGTTATTCCCTGTGGTTGAACGTTGTCACGCTGCAATTCTCAAGCATGTCGTGGTTCAATTTCATCAGTAGTAGTAGTACATGCAGTACATCACATAAATGCTCATCACGCACATCACTTACAAGGCAATACACGGACAAGAGGGCGCGCAGGCAGCGGGAAAAAGTCAAAATCAATTTTCAGTGGTTTTAAGCACGAGCTTTTACTCATTTTCATCCTGTATTTATTGCTTTGTTTATGATTATTGCTATTGTTGTTGTTGTTAGTAGTAGTAGTAGTAGT
Organism: Lingula anatina; assembly: GCF_051362555.1. Taxonomy (NCBI): domain Eukaryota; kingdom Metazoa; phylum Brachiopoda; class Lingulata; order Lingulida; family Lingulidae; genus Lingula; species Lingula anatina. Next base: position 20,510,777 of record NC_141772.1, read on the forward strand.
AGTAGTAGTAGTAGTAGTAGTTGAAGTAGTAGAGTGACGAAACTATTGGCTTGTCTTTTTCATGTTACGTGAGGTAGCAAATACAACTCAGATATTATCTTTCTTATTATTTATTTAACTACTGTTCAGTTGTTACCCGCGCCGCTTCCTTCATTTCTATTCCTACCTCATGCAATCTCTAGCGGCCTTCTCCCTGTTTATACTAAGCGCAGTAGTATAAATACCATAAGAGCATGTCAATCAACTTAAGTTACTCTACTAAACACTCCCCGCTCTTCTTCACTGCATGCTGTCAATTTACTAACATCACAGTAGTAGTAGTAGTAGTAGTAGTAGTAGTACAATCTGACAATAATGAAATTTCGTCTCCATCGTAGCTAGACTTGTTTTACAAGGTTAAACGCTGTGTTTAGCTGTTGATTGAAGAGAAAATTACCTTTTTCTTAAAATCTGTTGCCGGTAAATACCATAAACACCGTTTTAATTTACTTTAGATATCTTCATTAATTCTGTACTTACCTGTCATCAAAATCTTTTGATGTTTTCTTTTTGATCCTGCAAAGGTTATCCATTGATTCACGAGACAGTTATTATGGCGTATCTGACAGTATACATTTAAGAAAAACAATTATCACTAGCAGACTCGTTATTTTCTTGGAGGTTAAAGAAGGGTACCAGGAAAAATGACAACAAAAACGAAATCAGTTCTAAGCAATCAATCATAGTTCTAAGCCATACAGAATGGCACCGTTCACCCTCTAAGGGTGCATTCCCAGAGATTTAAATCGATCCAGAGATTTAGATTTAGATCGACCTAACTCCCTGGGGGTTCACGCTAAATTGCAGTCAGCCGAGCGCGCACCATAGTTAATTACCCCCTTACAGCTTTTAGTAGGCGGGACAGACGCTTAAGCCGGCTAAGCTGACAGTAATCTAGTGAGACTCCCCACAGGGATAGATCGATCTAAAATCTGTGGGAATGGGGTCTAAAACACCAAAATTTATAGGGGCCCTTCACTGGACCCCGAACCCCACGCCAAAAGGGGGGGGGGGCTAGCTTAGCATCCGTGGACCCCTTTTTCAAATAATCCTGAACAGATTATGATGCCAAGTTATCTATAAATATGTTGTATTGGACACAGGGACGGAAAATTGTTCGGTTCTGCTTCGTTATGCTTGCTATACTGCTTTTTTTTTCGCCTAACTTATCTGGAAAGAGAAGAATTTCATCAGCTGTGTTATAATTCCCTGATGCAGATGTTCTGCTAGACATCGAAATATTGGAGGTAAAAACTTTTTCAATATTAAGCTGTTGACTGAAGAAACATTACTATATTCTTATAACTTATCTGGAAAAAGGAAAAGAATTGCACATCCCACAGCTAAACAGCTGCGTACAGTTGGTCAGAAAACGTTCACTTGGCTATATTAATGATTAGCGTGCTAAATGTTGTCACTAACAATGGTTCTTCCCACATATTTGTTCCCTCATTCACGCTCGATAAACTCTTGTTTTTATAAATATGGCACTATTTGTAGATGCTTATCTACATTAAGTTAATAAAATATTTAGGTGGACCCTTGGCATGTGCTGCACCGAATACCACGAACTAATGGAATTATGTCAAGACTTCACAATGTTATAATCATTCAAAATAAATGTGAAAGATGAATCTGTTTAACTAAATGGCGGTTGAAAAAGTCACTTATAACCAATTAAATCTTGTTGTGCAGTGATGATCATTAATTGCATTATACCCCCGGTACGTGAGTGAAATGTAACTAATTTTATTGTTCTAAATACCTCGGCTATGCCAGAATTCAGTTTATGTTAGCTGCCAGTTGTAAAAAGCCTTTATCTCTATTAAATTGGAGGATAGGCGTCGTGAGCTGACTGTGCTTAAATCCTTGTTTTAGCTTTCATATTTATCTGTAAGGTAGCTGTAAATCAACTTATTATCAATGCCATAAGGTGGATAATACAAAAAAAGCATTTTTATAAGATGATATTAAGTGTTTATATGGTTTTACAGGGAAAGTGCTTTTAATATGGTCAGCTTAATTGAAAAATGAGCCCATTTCCAATAATCACCCACCTTGAAGAAATGGTATTGATTAATAAATAAAAAAGAAAGAAACAGCTGAGGCATGCTGAAAGCCATAGGCTCAAAGTCACGCTGTAAACACGTTTCCTGATAAAAGAACACATAATTCAAATTCACTCTTGGTATGAAGAACCAGACAACCAGTAACAGTAAGGAAATTTCATTAATATGTTTTACAACAGGAATAGAGTAATTTTCGCAATTGCGTTTCGCAATTCCTAAAATACACACGATTAAATCTTTGTGTCAAGCGTGCTGGTTCACAAGTTTACAATGTCCCTTAGGATAAAATAACACGTGAACAAACGTCAATTTTATACCATTTCAGATCGCTTTCGAGAAGGCAAAAAATATCAAAATTGCATACTAACGAATGGCAAAAGCGACCTCGTGGCTTTCATCTATGGTGTACATGTACTTTTGTCTACTATAGGCGATAATAAACTGGATCATCTGGTGTCTAGAAAACGTTATTCAAACATTTGTTCTCAGACTTACATTACTTTAATTCCATGTTTGTAGCGTCGACAAAGATACTGAAGATATCAAAGAGTCCTAAATCATTTAACAGATAATGCCTGTTAAATGCACCAGCATTTAACGGAGATCGCATAATTTACAGATGTTTGACAACATAATGGCAAAATGGCTAGCTCCTAACAAGAGTGCGTTACGTACCTTTTATAAAACGGCCTCGGAGATTGAACAAAACCCGTAATGACGCATAGGCGTTTCAAGTCCTTGGAAAATGGTCAGACGATTCAATAACCAACTGTTTATGCATTACCTTTGAATAGAGTTTCCAAGAATGACTTCAAAGCATCCTCATTCATTTAGATAGATACAGGTATAAAGCTGAAATAATATAACAGAGGGCCAATCTGAAAATAATATTGGAAAGCTCAGGAGACCATTCGAGGAAAATAGACCAACTGGTATGTTACAATATCAAAGATTCTCTTTCAGAAACATATTTAGGAAAATCTGGTTATTTAAAGGCGCCATGGGCCTCTGCTCGAGATAGCCCCCAGATGCTGAGTGCTTTGGGAAAAGGAATGATGAAATTATATAAGATGATTTTTCTTATAAAACCATTGCAGGCTACCAAAGATACATATTTTACCAATTAACAAGGGAATACGTACACTTTACAAATAAAAAAGCATTCGTACCACTCAAATAGTCACTGAATTTGCCAATCACGATGTCAGTAAGCCGCTTTGCCAGATAAAGACATTTTTAATTTGACCTAGATGCCAAGCCATACTATTGGATGTTGTTATTTGATTGGAAGCAGCGTTGGTATAAATTGTTCGCTACCTGGTGAAAGCGCAGTAAGAGGACGTTTTGCAGTCGCGCTTTTACCGGAAAGCAGCCAAGCTGGTAGTCAAGGATAAAAAGAAATATTAATTTATCAGTTACTGCGACTCGCAATCCCGAGAGAGAGAGCACGGACGTGGCTTTCTATTATTTCTATCATTTTATGCAGTTCCGCGTCGAGTGTCAATCGTGTGTGACGCATCATTAAACAATTTTTGCAGTCATTGCCGGTCGATCCGCGAGTTGGCAACCAGAAAACACATTACTGGCGACAAGTCTCTTTGAGAATAGCACGTAGGACACAACAGAATAATGCGGAGTTAGTGGCAGGTATTATTCCATCGGCGTCTTTTGGGACATTTTGATATGTTGGAAAGGATTGACGCCTGAGGAATCAGATAATTTCAATTTTTGGTGAAACAGTTGTACAGCGGACACAAAAGACAAAGCAGAACACTAACAGGATTATTTTAAAAATAAGGCACCTCAGGATATTTTCATATTGGTGTATTTGAAGATTGTCCCTCTTTGCTGGTAGGTGTGGTAAAATTTCTCTGTAATTAATGCACATTAATTTTTGAGGCGAAAGATTTAAAATCCAAACAAGAAAGAATGTCTTTGCAATGTGATTCGCCTGTCTATGAAGAGCGGTCAGAAATAATGTAAGGTTTGCATGGGTGCTTATTTTCCAGAAAACATATTTTTGATCACCCTTGCAGTTCAATCTAACAACCCAAAGAGAAAATTAAGTTTTTCTCGTTGGCAACGTTTTTTTTTATTCAAATGAATTAGTCGTAGAGCTCCTTTAGCACGAGATGAGGAGTGGTGGGCAGTCTCATTTCCGTAAGAACTCCTCTATTGCGCCGATGAATATTGAACTGAAAATGTTGAACATGAAAATTGAAAAATCTTATATAATTCATGTTAGAAGTATAAATTAAAAGCACTATGCAATTGCTTTTTATTGCCGAACTCGCCAAGATCTTATGCATAATAAATATTTTCAAAATAGTCCAAGTATTTTATGAAGCCATCTGTGTACTAACGACGTACTACTCATTAGGCTAGCCCGCCTATTGCGTGTGACATAGGGAAGATCGTTTTCTGTGATTTTTATTTCCATCCACCCATGACGTTGACATTTGAGAGTGGTCAAGTCTGATAATGGAAGAATAGAGTCGTTCTGCATTAGAACTACACACGAACAATGCTTTTCTTACATTAGTATATTGGTGCAGCCAAGTGTGGAAAAATTAAAACGTTTTGCGTTTTTATTTATTTATTTATTTATTTTAGTTTCAGCAGTTGACCAAGCCACAAACCGACGGTGACAAGAAGCCTCAATTTTATAAAGGTCTTTAACTTGACCCAGCCTTGAACGCAATTACATCCCGCATTACGACTGACCTACATGTAGGCTACTACTAACTCAATTAATCTACCTTCGATCACATTTCCTGCAATTGGACAGCACGAGACAACAGTGGTCATTTGAAGCGCAAACATTCAACCATGAATTCCGACATTTTGACTGTGATTGACATTTTTGATGATGCTTCTTGGAATGATTCAAACGGGTCCCAGCCCTTGGTAAACGGATCAAATAGATCAACCCCGATATGGGACGAAGCTGAAAGGACTTCTGCAGAAGCGCTACTATCCGGCAGCCGGATTGGGATGCTCCCCGTGGCTCTTCTTGGTTTGATTGGCAACCTGCTAATTCTTATCCTTGTCACGCGCAGTGACGTGGTGAAAAAGTATCCATTATCTGTCTACTTGTCTGCCCTCGCCGTCGGCGACTTCATTTTTTGCCTAGATCTACTGCGCTGGTACCTTGAGTGGGCGGATCTGATTCCCAAGGATTGGGGAGACGTCTACTGTGCCATCACGAACTTTTTGGGTCATTTTGCTATTGGTCTCTCTCACTGGACGATATTATGTATTTCCCTGGATAGAATGGTTCGTGTGGCGTTTCCGTTTAAAGCCAAGACGCTGCTGACGATGAAACTCGCGCGGATTGTTGTCGTCGTGGTGGTGTTCGGCGTGGGCCTACCAAACATTCCCCATTTTGTTTTCGACCACCAAGTGCCCGTGGATAACACCACGTGGATGTGCTGGACATTACAAACAGATACAATAGGCCCGTTATATTATAACCTGATGAGAATCTTAATAGAAACTCCACCCGTGATCCTGGTGATCTTCGTTAACTGTATAACGGTCTTCAAACTGCGTTCCCACTGGAGTAAAATGAAAAAAGAAGGCATCAAGGAAAACTGGAACCAGAAACGCGGTAATCTTCACATGGAGGAGACGGCCTTGACCGTTACCTTGGTAGTCAACGGAACCCTCTTCGTTGTCTTGGAAACGCCATACTCGGTGACGGAGTTCGTGGCTCATTACAGATCAACGGATGACATCAGTGCGCTTCCGTACATGTTTGCCACTGTGTTCAAATTGGTCAGCGGCGTCGATCACACCTGCAACTTTTTCGTCTACATCATTGGGTCAGCCATGATGAGGAGGGAGTTCATTGCCATGTTCCGGTGCCCTGAGAAAGCTGATGGTACCATGAAGATGGAGTGCCACACTAACACAATTCCGGTTATTGTGCATCCTAATTCTGTCGACGATGACACCGTGGCCAGTAGCAGCTTTTCTTTGTCATCCACAAACACGCGACTGTAGTACAGACACCTTCGAAAACGTTCCATACGGAACAGTCTGAATGTAGTACAGACACCTTTGAAAACGTTCCACACGGAACAGTCTGAATGTAGTACAGACACCTTCGAAAACGTTCCAGACGGAACAGTCTGAATGTAGTACAGACACCTTCGAAAACGTTCCAGACGGAACAGTCTGAATGCAGTCGATACCAAGGAGCAACTGGCCCCAATAGATTTGACTTTTTTTTTTAAGTTAAAGAAATGAAAGATGTAATTTTTATCATTAAATTACATCATTCTTATGACATAACACAGCTGATGAAATTCTTCTCTGACTTAAAGAAATGACAATTCATTGATGTTTTTATTTTACATTATTGATAGAACTATTCTGTGGAAGCAAGGCCCATATTATCCCTATCCTCTACCAGGGTGGCAGATTAAATAGGGAAAATGGGAAAATCCAGAGATAGTAAAATGACCATCTATTTATCTAAAGACACATCTGTGAATATCCTGTGAAAAGTCAATCTGTGGCCCTGGTAGAGGGTAATATTTCCCCAGGTAGATTTTAAAAAGGTTATGAAATTAAACTGTTATTAAATGGTGCTTTTAAACGTAGAACTGTTAAGATGGAGAAAGAAGTTTTTGGAAGAAGATAGTTATCAAATAGATCGTGTTGTTTAGTATCAGAGAAAACATGCAAATGGCAGAGGGATTTTGCGTAGTAGGGAAAATTGATTTGTTTTACATTCAAGCATGCGGTTTTGCGTGAACTTTTGGTGTGAAAATGGAGTATATTTAGAAGCGGAGATAGTCATGCAAATGCCAGAGGGATTTTTCTTACAGAAGAACATTAGATTTGTTTTTCATTCTATAATTTGAAATTATATCTTCTTAGTATTTTTGTGCCGCGGTTTAGAAACGTCGCCTTTATGAATTTGTATTATTAACCGCAATTGTGCATACAGACGTAGCCGCAACTAATCAGGCTTGTGCAATCTATTGTAAAGCGCGTGTTATATCTTTATATAACAGAAAGTGAATCCAAGCTGTAAATTACATTGTTCTTTCTTAATCACCCTGAAATACCTTGTCTAAAACGGTCTTTCACTGTACGAATGAAAAGTGAAGCGGATATCAGAAACTAAGAACTCTAAAATTAGATCGAATTTGAATAGGGTAAGTGCAAAAGGTACAAGTATTGAAATTTCCAGGGATTTATTTTACTATATAAAGGTTTTAACGGTCATTGTTTTTAAAGTGGCTGAAATTTGCAAATTACATAGTATTAAATAAAATCCCAAGTCTGCAAAATAAATGACTTTTTATGTTATAAACAAAAATCGAATGTTAACATACGTCATTGTAGAATTGTTTTCATCATCTGTGGAAAAGATTTAGAGGGGGGGGGGCAGGGGGGTCCTGCCCCCTCCTGAAATTTTGATTTTGACTAGCTGAATCATAGTTCTAAACCGTGCCAAATGGCACCATTCGCCCTCTAAACTCTAAAATACCAGTAATTTTCGGGGACCTTAAGCAGGCTCCGAACTCCACGCCAAGGGGGGGGGGGGGGGGGGGGGGAGGGGGAGGAGGGTCGGCTTCGCATCCACGGACCCCCCCCCCCCTTCGAATAATCCTGGATCCACCCCTGTACAGGGTTGTTCAAATGTCGCTAAAACCTTTGTGCATGTACACAGCGTCACATATCACTATTTAGAGATAACCTACATGGCATGGGACAAGTAACAACTATGAACCATGGTTATTTTCAGCAGGGAAGGTTAGAAGGACTCACCAATCATTTGATCGGTAAATAATTATATCATTTGACGATAAGCGTCAGGCCATCAACCCAAAGGTACTCCCCCTCCCACTTCACAGATAAAATATTTGCCATCCAACTCCCCCCTTTTTGACGACAAGTATAGCCATAAAGTTTTCGACCGGATGGCCTTGTGGTTAGATTGTCCGACTCAGAAGCGTGCCAGGAGAATGTGGTGTCGACCAGCCCTTTAAATATACCATGTTTATAAACATTACCTACTGTCTCCTTGCTAGGCACCCAGCACTCAGGTGTTGAAGCAGGGTCCCTTGTCTGACAGAGAAAGAGATTGTTAGCAAGATAGCTTTCAGCGCCTCATACGGCTCAATCGGTTGTGACCTTCACAGGGAGGCGAGATTGTCCCAGTATGTAATGGCCAGACGTCTGAACTATTCTTGTATACTGCACTATACCGCACTGTATTTATATATACTTCACATAATTGTACAATCCAGCTACCTTTAGTTGCAAATAAACGTTATTATAATTATTACTATACTCGATCTTTTCAATGGGTAAAAATTAAAGAAATTTCAAATTCGTTTGCCAGCTGGCTTTGACAGACAGTTCTGAATTCTCCAAAAAACAGAGCAATGTAAAATAATGATGGAAGGCACTGAAAATGGCTTATTTTTGTCAAATTTATACCAGTGCAACAATGTCATAACATATAATATTAATCTCTCATAACGGTAAATATAAAATATACCAATCAATTAACTCATGAAATGAAGTCTTTGATTAATCTTAGTGTGCAATATACGTCTGTTGGAAATTGCGATTTACTGAAATGACAAAATAATTAAAAAGAAGTAAAAAGAGGGATCAGACTCACAATTTAACGTTAAAATTGTGAGTAAAATAAATATAATATATACCAAATAAAGACCAAATATGAAATATTTGTGTGAGAAAAAGATGCCTAGAAAAATTCGCAAATGAATGTTCTTCTAAAAGTGGTATCTATCTGAGCAAGTTGTGGAATGGTTAAGAAGGCGAGTGATTTAAACCCTATTTCTTGTAAATTTCCTTTAAGCAGAAAACTAAGAAAGTAAAGGAAGTGGAGAAAAAAATAAATCAGGTGATTTACTGAAAACATATTTGCTCAGTTGACATAAATACTGTTCAGGAATAACCCCTTAAATAAATACAATTTTATAATAAGTTTTATGAGATTTATCTTCACAAGTGCCATTAACATTGTACTTCCTTGTGCACTGATTTCCTAAAAGAAATGAAACATCAGCCCAGAATGCCGAACCAATATTTTCTTTTCGATAAATCCGATTATCAAGCCCTACGCTGTCCATCGTTTTTCTTCTGGAAAATTGCTAAACATAAATGTATGCAGGTCCACATGAGGAAATACCCCAAAAGTTAATTCAGTTTAAAGTTAAAAGTGAATGATTCGAGCGACTTTTCTTCTTTTGCTTTTTTTCTCTTTTTCTTTTCAATATTTCATATTACATTTTAGAAAAATGTTTATCGATATTTCCAACCCAGTCCCACCGCGAAAAACAAAACATTTTTCGGTGAATATTACATAATGATGTATTATGTACCGTATCAGCTTGATCGATTTATCTCTTCTTTCCCGTATTTACTTTGTACGAAGGGTTATTAGGGGGAGATGTGTCCACAGAAGTACGCGTATAATTCCATATCTTATCTAAAATGCCCACAGCGGAGATAGCACTGCATTGTAGAACCTCTTCCCGTCCAAAAATTTTGTCAAAGCTGCCTGCTGATTTGTGTCCACTAGGAATTTTTTCCTCAGGCACATGATCAGTGGCGTTAATTCTTCTGTTTTTTTTTTTTTACTATGCAGATCAACTTTTACAATTTTTCAGTGATTGAATTTTTAAGGACAACAAATATTACATTTGGCGAGACATTTAGGTCCAGCTGTGGTTGCATGTATTTAAAGGAAGTTCATTCAATATAGTGTGAAAATGGGTTCTTTGTGCTTACCTAGGGAGGGGGGGGGCTGTTAGTTTAATAATTAATATCAGATCTTTTTTTTCTATATTTAACGAGGAACAGTGGCTGTTTTTATCAATCTTTCTATTTGTGCGCGTGTGTTTGGATGTGTTTGTGTCCGCATAATGAAACTTGGGACCACTATACATAATGCATAATGTGTCCAAAAGTGAAATAAACAGATAAAATTAAGAAAATCAAATAGACAATATCATGTCATAAGCAAGGCGTGTCCGTAAAACCCCTACTTGAGATAAAGAATAACATAACCCCCTACCCATTAATTTCCGGTGACTAAAATATCCAGACTTCCTTATTGTGAGTTTTTCCTTGCTACCCTGGGTCTTATAAATGGCGTGGCCAAAAATCTCAGACATTAACTGTCCTGCCAAGTAGAGAGCCGTCCAAGATATAGCATCTTATTCATTGCTACTGATCCCATAAATTGTTGAACGTGTACAGCAGATTTACCAAAGGTAAAAGCAAAATCAGATTATCCTCCGCCGAAATCAAAGCCTGTTCAAATGGGAATCAAAGTGAGTATCTGTTCGAACACATTTATTCACATTTTCAATCAGTCACACGTTTAAATATGTTTATCCTACAATATACTTCTTCAACGTGAAGATTTTTTCTATGCAAATAGGTATACAATGAGCAATCGATTTTTATTGAGCAAACAAAATGAAATTTTCTAGAAATTTCAGCATTTTTCCTTATTACCGAGGTATATTTTATCCAAAAGCGTTGAGATAATTAACTGCGATCTATAACATTTTTGAGTATTTAATTTCTAATTTTACCGCTCACCAGTTAAATGTACCAGTCACTAATGATTTTTTTTCTTTCGTTATTATAAGGTTAACTCAAAAACTAGAAACTAAGAACTCATAAATGGTTTTGCACGTCTTATTTTGTGAACCTTTTTTTTGTTTGTTTGTTTGTTTGTTTGTTTGATATGGCATACCCATGGCGATTAATGGGAATTGCTTTAAAATGACCAAGGAATTCGACATTGATTTTTGCAAAATAAAGGTCTACCGCTCACTGTTTGCCTTTAAGTCGGACAATCTTGGCATCTAGCACCTTCAAGGAAATACTTCTGTAAAAGTGTAATTTTTGAAAAAGTAACCCTTTCTTGGAAACGAAATTTCATTGTCTGAAGAAATGTTTCTCTGATGTGTGAAATAATGTGTAAAAGAGATATTACTACTATTTTAGTTACTCTCTTTTCGTGGACTTCTGCATGTACATACTAAATTGAATTAGTGTTGGTATGACAAATTTCTGCCTTACGTTCTTTTGTAAAACTGACTCTAACAGCATATTGTTTTGGTTTTGGTTTATCAAGTTAAAGAGGAAGGCTAATTAATATATGAATATTTTTGCGATATGTAAATGGATATTCTCAACTCTAGTTTTTGATCACTTGAACAGGCGCTATACTTTGTAATCTTGTAGAACACAACACATCTCTGGGGTCAACAAACAAATGGCAGAGATTAGATTTTGCCGCGAGTATTTCTGATTAGTTTATCTCGGAAAAAAAACAAGAATTTACAAAAATTATTTTCCTCTTGGCCGCACTGATTATTGTGGAATAAAAGAAAGTACTTTTAAAATCTAATTTTCTCAGGAACTGTACCTCTTTGCCGCACTAGTTATTGCGGTTGTCATAGCAACACCAGTGTCGATGCACCAGTACAGGGAAGTGCAGGGTTGGTGGATACCAGTGAATCCCGAGCGCCATCTGGCGAACACCACCGTGACCAGCTGCCCGTGGTTCATGATCTATAACGAAACAATGAACAGGTATGATCTTAGGTACTCACTGTCACTGTCGCTCTCACTCTCTCTCTCTCTCTCTCTCTCTCTCTCCATTTGCATTTGTGCGCACTTGTGTCGGATGTTTGCAGTATATTGGGAGAGGGGAGAAGGCATATGTGTGTGTTCTAGTATACCTCTCCTGACGTTATTATTTCCCTACGGGTTTTACCTTATAGAAATGAAACACTTTTGTGATGAAACGCAGTACAGAGGATAAAAGTTATTGTTACTCTAAATTGTGGTACCGTTGGTAATCACTGTCATATAAAACCGTAGTGCTTAATACAAGGAGCCGGTTTCACAAAAGAAAATATACCAAATGCCGTGCTTTACTTTTGCACTCAAATTATAGTCTACTTCAAATCTGGTATGTCTAGTGATGTAATATTTCGTTTCATGTTTAAATGAACATTTCTTTATTAAACTAGAAAAGCACTCCGAGAGCGCAGACCTCCGCCAAGGCAGCAATTTTTTTATTATTATTGATTATTGATTGATTATCGATCCGGATCACCACCAAAAACTAATCATCTGTTCCTTGGCCCTCTTCTGACACTTCCTGAAAATTTCATCAAAATCGGTCTATAATTTTTTGAGTTATGTTGATGACAGACAGACAAAAAAAAAAACAGGGGTAAAAACATAACCTCCTTGGCGGAGGTAAATATTATTTATCTATGTTGTCGGTCTATGAAAGTCTGTCTAAAGTTCCTATGGCCGCATTCACAACACTCTGCACTATTATTCAGCACCAACAAAAGTGATACCTGGCACTAACATTCATCCGCTCTGGAAGTGCTGGTTAATCTGTGGGTTTGGTGGTTACTGTGGGTGTTGGTGCTAAAAGATCTGCGTGTAGTGTTAGTAAAAGCTTACTCCGTTCATAAGACCTAACTCTATTCTGTTCAATTGCAGACGTCCACAGCGACTGTGGTCGGCACTATGTCTGACCGACCGCGCCCTTTACGGCAACGGTAGATGCGAGTTTGTAAAGTATAAAGTATTGGTGGAAAACGAATGGGTCACCGTTAACGCGGGCTGCACGTGCGTTCCAGATTTACAACCCGTTCAAAAGTAACTGATCCGAGTTTTGGAGCAAGTGCCAAAACTTCATGAGTTTCAGAAGACCAACATGAAAAAGAATACTGGCATGGCAAATGCGTTTCTCTGGAATGGCGAGGATGAAGAAAGACGTTTACCGAATTTGAACTTCGATGTATTGTCGTCTGCTGTTTATTTTACTTACATCTGTTGAATACCTTACACTTATTTCGGTTTGATAAATCAAACGTAGGCCCTATATACCTGCAATGTTTTTATATCGTCTACTATACATGTATTGTTATAGCTTTACGTCTTTTTGGGCGACTTTATAGGCTTACAATTTTACCATTATTATTTAAAAGAGTCTTTCATATTTCCAATATATCAAGGAATACTGATGTTAGTTTTGTAATCAATAAATTCCTAGGAAAATGTATATGATTACGCATTTATTAATTCCTTCTAGTTCAATTTTCAGTTAAAAAGAAGTGGCGTGTATCTTTTTTATCCAATTAAGGTATGAGTGAAATACCATATATTTAACATAATTAATAATACGTCAGTTTTAATGATATGATAAAAAACAGAAAATTGTCAGAATTCAAACATTTTCCCAAACTTTTAAAATCCTTTCTTTATGAAATAAACAAGCCGGCTAAAAGGCCCTGGCCAGTACGGGCTAAATTTGTAGGCCTACGGTTGCGTTTGGCTTCTCTACCGCAATGTAACTACTACCATTCCATTCCACAAATCTTAGCAGTTGGGGTATCTGTGTAGACTATTCTCAGCGGCTGTCAAGGCGACTCCAAAGCTCCAATTTCCTTTGGACAGTAAAAACTTAAGTTTTGTTAGAACAATGGTTTTGGCAGATATAGGAATTTCAAGAAAAAGATAAAATTTGTAAGTGGAAATCTTGTTTGTGGTTACATCAATGATGAAAATATAGGCCTACATGTACATCTGGATAAACTATATAGGCCTAATTATTCATTTTTTAAAACCACGCTACACAAACGTCTCAGTGTTGTTTACAGTAGTACTACATATCAAACCTAAAACCTAATAAAGCCTATTAATCAAAAACTATAATAAAGATAATAAACGTCAAAAAGGACATGGAAGCGTTCAGATAAACCCATCATACTAACTATCAAAATAATAAATAAATAATATAAGAAACAATAGAACTACACCAAACAAGGCCAAGGCATTTTTTTTATATCTTTCGCTTTAATTCATATATGATAAAAAACTGCCCTAAAACAAAATACAAAATAAAATAGACCTACAATTTTATAAATGAACAACGTCACGAGGCAAAGCGTAGGATTCAAGATTTTATGCAAAACAAAGCACTTTCCTGACGGCTTATTTATTGTGAAAAACATCCTGTAGATAAACCATCAGAAGATCACACTGTCACGTGCCATGTCAAAATTGGCACGTCTTCCAAAATAGGTGCGTCTTGTGATTAACCAAAATATTTTGGCAGGACACTTAATTACAGTCTAGTAGCCTACAAAATGTTTCTGTAGGACACTTGCACCCGAGGATCAAGCGGAGCGAGGACGGCAAGGATCGCTTCGAACAGACGGGTAACACAGTTTTGCTCGACGTATTTCTCATTTCATTAAACCAACTCAAATTTAACATCACAGAGCACCTTTAGACCGAAAGGTACAAAAAAAAAAAATACATCTGTAATTTCTAAGACGCACAACAACACAGGCACTGTGACGTCACGCAGTAATTAGGTCACCACCATGGCTGGCCGGCAGGCTGGCGAAGAAGCTCCGCGATATGTCCCAGATATACCATATCCAATTCGACTAAAACTCTGTAGAGCACTCGACGCCGATAAAGGATGGGAAGATCTAGGTATGTTCTTATTCTTTTGGGTGTAAATTTTGATTTGGGGAGGTATAACATGCATTTCCTTACGTGTTCGTGGAACTCTATCAGTTCTTCTGTATTAGTCTTATAGAAGTGAAGCAGGAAGTTCTTAGCGTAGCAAAGTGTATGTTAACACTTTCCTACATATTTTGCTAACCGCGTATGTAATGTGCTGATGTCGCTCGTATGGTACTAGTCTTTTCATGAATTTTATTTTAAAAACAAGTTGATTTCAAGCCTAATATCTGAGAGTGGAATTGTCCTACTTGGATGGAAACATTAGAAGCAGATGGATTTAATCAAGAATATTCTGGTGTTTATTTTCTCGACAAAGGAAGTTCTTTTTTTTTAACTTCCTGGTATTAAGGGACATGTGAGCAGCTTATTGCCTGTCTTGTAATCATCATAAGTAATAATGTGTATTGAATACCACTCAACCCAAGTGTAGTCACATAACATCTGCTTAATAATCACACCCCCTCATACCAATAATTAAAGGCATATAACCCCCCCCCCCGACAAAAAAAAAAAAAAAAAAAAAAAAAAAAAATTTTTAAAGTCATCCTGTCTTTCTTAAACAGGACATAATGCAATATTCCTTACATTTTTATAATCAAAGTATTTTGATATGTTGGTTGTTATAAGTTTCAGTCATCATATGGTTAATTATTAAAATTTGTTCGCAAATCTTCATATTCTTTATCATTTTTGTGAAGAGCATTGGGCCATTATGGAATGTGCTGTATAAGAATTACTTAATCTTTAATGTTATTATTACCTACTGGCAATTAACTACTGAGAGAAGTCAAATCTCTCAGTTGTTGATATCTAAATCAGGGAACATCTCGTAACATATAAATGCATCTATTTTAAAACTGTCTCATAATTTTCATATGTGTTACATATAACACACTAATTAACAGATGTGTACAGTACAAATGTGAACATTTTCATTAGAATATTTCAGAATGAAATTGTGTGTTGATATCTGGTTTGTTTGCTTGTGTGGCTTCCCATTAAACCTTGCCATTCATATCTCTGGTTGCCCCTGACTTCACAGGAATGTATGTCACTCTCTATTCTAACAAGAAGTGGATTCTCAGCACAAGACTGTGATTAGTATCCCTCAGTCTTTCAGACAAAACCATATTGCTGTACAGTAAGCTTCCCATGTTTTTCACATTTTTTTTCATTTGTAAGGCTCTCAGTCTTGGGTGTGATCAACATTGATTTGCAGCACCTTTTTCAGATCAAATTAATAATGCCCATCATGTTTTTACTGATAATTAATGGCAGTCATTGTCCTCTTAAGGGTCTTTCTCACTTCATATCTTACTTTCTAATGTCTTTCAGTATTCAAAGAACTCATTTTGTCACAAAGTACAATTTTGGTCGCAGTCACAACCAAACCGACTTACCCTTAAATGTTAAATTGATATTTCCATATGCTGTTTTCACAATTTAAACAAGTTAGGAAGGGAAAAAGGATACAGTGTGCCTTTAAATTTTAAGCCATATGCTTCCTTTGGAGAAAGATAGATCTTTCCTCATTGGGAATGCATTCTAAGGGTGCATTCCCAGAGATTTAGATCGATCCAGAGATTTAGATTTAGATTGACCTAACTCCCTGGGGGTTCACGCTAAATTGCAGTCAGCCGAGCCTGCACCATAGTTAATTACCCCCTTACAACTTTTAGTAGGCGGGACAGATGCTTAAGCCAGCTAAGCTGACAGTAGTCTAGTGAAACTCCCCACAGGGATAGAGCGATCTAAAATCTATGGGAATGGGGTCTAAGGTGCTATATTAATTACTAGTAGCTATCCGGTTGTTTGCTGCTGTCAGGTGGACTATTTTCCCTGTATATTATTCCTGATCTGAAACCAGCCATATATCTGATTGTTTTTGAACTTTTCAATACATTCAAAAGAACAGGTACTTCCTTCTGCCTTCTAATGGAAAATCACTGTATAATAGCTAGTATGTGGGAAGTAAAACTATTGGTCTGTTAAATTCACATTAACATTAAGTGCAGGCTAAGCCAGGATTGCTTTCTTTTATTTATGTATACTGTATATCAAAAGAATTTTTGTGCACTTGATTACAATCAGTTTTTTTCTGTTGTTGTCGTTGATTATTATCTATGAAATATGTTGTTTAGGTGTGCATGTGTGTATTTGATAGAGAGAGAGAGTTGAGAGTTGTTACATGTTTCCATATATATATATATATACTAATTTTTATCAAACCAAAATATTTTCAGCATTTGATAAAATTAGGCCTTTCTCACGGTTTGCGTGTTTGAACATGGGAGCTATTTTTTTACGTTCCTGTTGGTAACAGTGGTGTACCCTATTTTTGTTGCTTATAAATAAACATTAGATTAAGGTCAAGGTTTGTGCAAGTTGTCAACATATTCAACGTCCCTGGATGTTGCCTGTGGAGATATTATCACAACTGAATTATTGTAAAATTAATGGGTCGGATGTGTCATTTGGCTTCAAAGGAAATGGTCAGACAGTGGTCTCTCTGTAACCTAGCCAGATGTCTCCGACCACACTCATAAATTATAATTTAATCATAAGTCATCTCCTACCTGTAATTAAGTTCATTGTTTATTGTCCTTTGTTCAGATAGGCTATATAACTTGCATGTATTCTCTGAGAGAAGAAGACTGGACGTGGCCACACCAGACAGCTGAACAAGCTGACTGGAGGTCCCAGCTCTCAACCAGGAATAAACCGGACTTTGTGGAAATATATTCTAAGTCTTGCTTATTTATTCTTGGACCATGTCGCGGTGGATCTGATCCCCAATCCCGCCGTGATAACTGTTGGAGAACCTTAGGCATTTTAACTTCCCCAGTACCTCTCGCAACGAAGATGGAAAGACTTGGGAGACAAAATATCTTACCAGCAGATATTTTTAATATTCTACTGGAAGTTGACCAAGTACCATCTATGTACAATGTGAGTAAGGTGAATGAAGAACTGTCTATTACTTTAAAGTAGAAAACCATTCCACAGATACCAAAATGAGGACCAGCGAGGTGAACACCCTATCAACAATGAAAGTAGAGAAGAAACATTTTGGAGAACCGGACTTTGTGGAAATATATTCTAAGTCTTGCTTATTTATTCTTGGACCATGTCGCGGTGGATCTGATCCCCAATCCCGCCGTGATAATATATGCAGAATCTGAATAAACATAAAGTTAAAGACAAGTGCTATTTTTGCCAGTTGCCAGTTTTGTTTACTTTCCTTGGCAGCATAGGCTGTTAAGTGTAAAAAGTCACTGTCTCTGACGGGACGTCTCTGACGGGACACTTTTGGGCACTATTGAAAAATCTTAGAAAAGAGGTTTAAAAAGCCACATTTTTGTATCCAATGAATCTTACTTGATGGTTATTGCAAAATAGCATTTCTGTACATTAGAAAAATCACCAGATGCAATATGTTTAGAACATTAATTAATTATCATGACACAGCGATAAGGCACAGTATAATTTTCGTGTAATCCACTGTCCATTACTGCTATTTCTCAATATCAATCAACATTGTCCATGATAGTTCACATAATAATTCCTGTTTTTTAATTAGTCTTAGAACACATATCTTTTCTGCACTTTAGAGATTTTTTCAACCAGTCACCTTAACAGGTGATGGAAACAAGTTAAGTCCACGAGTGTCTATGCTAGGCATTGGAAGGACTTCCTTTGCATCTTTTATGGGAATCCATGCTTTGTCTTCTGTGGCAGGGTACAAAAAGTTTCTTTTGCCAGAACCTTCAGTACGTAAGAAACTGACTTTCACTTTGCCGTCTTTAGTGTCATGGATGACCTGACCTAAGAATTGTTTTACTCCTTTCCTGGCAGCAAACTCCGCAATGACAAAATCTCCCTGGTGAGACTGAGCTGTGCCTTGACCAACATTGTCATAGTGCGGATGTGCAGGCAAATCTAAGTCCACAGTCATATGAATAAGTTTAGCATATTAAGAGGGTTGCTGGTACAAAGAATTGGTTGACACAAGAACATGTCCACGGGTCTGGGGCTGGGGCTGAAGCTGTTGGAAGTGTTGAATTCCTGGAACAGATGGACAGTTTTCCCAGCGACTGCTGATGGGCGCGGTAGCTGCTACAATATCTGCTGCAGACTGGTGCATTATGTTGACATTGGGGCATAATTCTTTGCCAGCCAAATAGAATTGATAAGGTGTGTCTACAACCATTTTTCTCTGGAGCACTGCTCTCCAAACCTGATGTTTCATTTCCCCTACGATCCCATCCACTGGTCCTTTGCCATGGGCAGTGGTATAAAAAGTACCACTGCGCTCCATACCAAAATCTCCCTCATGATAGTACCATGTTTAGACAGTAAAAACCAACTTTTGAATTGACTGGGGGCTCGGGCTCCGTCTGACCAGTAAT
This sequence comes from Lingula anatina, assembly GCF_051362555.1. Lineage (NCBI taxonomy): Eukaryota > Metazoa > Brachiopoda > Lingulata > Lingulida > Lingulidae > Lingula > Lingula anatina. Next base: position 20,529,867 of record NC_141772.1, read on the forward strand.
GGACTTTGCTGAATGAATGCTGGTGTTGGAGGTCTTCAAGAATGGCCTTATTACAAGTGAAGACGGGCTGTTTGTTATGATGCAGTTCATCAGATACCATAAAATATGGTTGGAGCTGGAGGTCTCCTTCAGACTCTCTTCTAAATCATGCACATGCAGTGAACAGAATGACCTGCTCACAGTTCTAGTGCTCTGACATGATCTCTGACGGCACATGTCAACACCTAATCACTGACAGTCAACCTAGCTAATAATCAGCAATGGTTAATGAATTACCCAGTAATGATCAGTTGCAAAAGAAAAATAAGAAATGTAACACACCAGAACATTTGAAAATGATTCAATTGAAGATGTAAAACCTCGTGTTTCACATCTGTCAGAAAATGTCCCGTCAGAGACAGAAAATGTCCCGTCAGAGACAATGATAAAATGTGGCAATAAATTCACTGTAAATTGTTTTAATTTTGTAATTTTTAGCTATAATCATTACTTATCATTATTGAAAAGAGGATTTTAAGTTTCATTTATACAACCTACCAGATGTGGAAAATATGAAAACTTTTCGAAGTCAAATGTCTCTGACGGGACACACCACTCCTAGTGCTAAATAATTTTTTACTCAAAATAAGTGATAGGTGGCAGTTTTCTATGTTAAACTATTACTTCTGATTAGTTTAACATATTTGGGTGATAAAAACTTGAAAAAACAACCTAATATCTGACTCAGGCCAATATGACCATGTGTCCCGTCAGAGACAATTTTTTTTTTTCCTTTATGTTTCCCAGTGGCTCACAGAAAAAGTACTGGGAGTATATCAATGAAACTTACATTATCTGAAAATTTGATTTGTTTTCTACAAAAATGTAACAATTTTAAATTTCAATGAAACAAAAAAAAATTTGACACCCATGGCACCGTTACCGTGTTTTGACCCTAAAAGAAATAAATTGTTCTGAAAAAAAATGTAAACTGTTATGTGAACAAAGTAATCTTTTGGCTAAAAGATTTGATTTGACTGAAACTCCATTGTACATTATTTGGTTTAAAGGAAACATCTATTTGAATTACTTCATTTTATGTAAAATGGTCATGGAAGCTGACACAGCCACTAAATGATACTTAGACCCTGTTCCCATGCCTACATCGATCATAGCAGGATAGACCCATCTCCGAGGGGTTTCTTGCTAAATTGCATTCAGCTTAAGTGGCTTAGATGTCTTCTTTTAGGAAGATGAATTACCGGTAAAAGGAAATAGATATGGCCCTATGGGGGAGGAGGAGGGGGGGGGGGGTCCTGATTTCTACTCTTTATATTTCCACTTCAGTCAAGTCACCTAGAGTGAAAGAGGCATATTTATTTTATTTTATTGTTTTATTTTAGGGATATCAGTTTCTTTTTCAAATAAGCTCTCTGCAGGGAAAAGTCAAACAGTGATTTGTGAATAGGAGAAAATTGCTTTTTATGTAGGAAAATTCAATTTGGCATGAAAATCCTGTATAGGATAGATTTCTTTAATCGTTTCAAATTACCAAAACATTCTGTCTTTCAGCTGGGGATCTCCAATATGCACTGACAGATATACTGCTATTCAATAACGCCTACATGCGTCCAGGCGGGAGCCCGACCAACGAACTGCTGACAAGCTGGGGACATCGAAATCCTTCCATTATAACCCTATTTAAACTGCTGGCAAACCATAGACGTTGTAGAGAGATGCAACTGCTGAAAGATTTAGGTAAGACAATGTCAAGACTAACATCAATCTTCATAGAAAAGATTTTTTTGTGTAAAAAGTATTACATAGTAAAAGAACTTGATAAAATGAATATATGAGTGTTAAGAGAGTCACATATTGAATGAATAAAAACAGAACAGATTTGACATTTTTCCAACTCAAAATTGTCCATAATCAATGAAATTTTCTTTCTACTTCTACTTGCTATGATCGAAAATAGAAACTGAAACAAAGAAAATGAAATTGACAGACGCTTTATCAGCGCACAGTTTTGATGAAATGCGACTGATAACTAGTCAGAGAAATGCCACTTTCTCTTCCTCCCTCAGGTCCATATCCATAGCTGATATTAACATCATATTCTTGTAAGACATCAGAGCAACAGCCTGGAAAAAACAAACAAATGGCAGATATTACCCAAGTTATTAAGTACTGGCAGATAGACTAGCGAGGCATGTGAAATGTGCATTTAGGAGTCTTTTAACTGATAAGAGCAGTTGTATGGCCCATTTACTGCTTTCTGCTGTGAAATATATGGGTTATTTTAGCTTTGAGCTATGTGATATGATGTTGTCATTAACAACTGTGAAGGCATTGTCTGATTAGAATTGCGGAATATACTTGATACAATGGTTCATATAGATGTTAGGGAAAAAAACCCTAAAAGACAAAATTTGGATTGTCAGAGCAGTTTCATTATTAAAGGGGCTGCTAAGTAAAATCCAGTCATATATAACTCTTCGCTTAATATTTCACATTCTGGCAAAATACCCCAAATTTGATGATTGTCCCAGAAGACACAACTATCCCAATTTTTTTTTTTTTTTTTTTTTTGTACACAAGTCCCATATTATGAGTGTGCCTCATCTTGTATCAACATCTAAGCATTCATTCATTTCCAATAAATGTGCAAAATGTTCAAATCTTGTTTGATGTTTATGACTTTAATTTGGTGTACAATAGAAGTGGTGTTGATCCACCTCAACCCCTGAATATACTTGTAATTATGTTCTTATCATCCTAAAAGAATGCAACCATTCTCTAGTGATGCACAGCTTATGACATTTTATTCTATCTCCATGTATTTCAAGATCAAGGAATTACTAAACTTAAGGGAAATTCCAGTTTTTTTTTTTTTTTTTTTTTTTTTGTTGTTGTTGTCCTAAACCCGGAAGTAGGTGTTATATTTTATTTAGTCTAACCCAAATTCAAATGCAAAAAATCAATAAGGAGTTGTTGATATTTTTCAACTACAAAAAAAAAAAAAAAAAAAAAAAAAAAAACCAAAGCATTGACCTAGATGTGGATTTCAGAGGGGATTCCCCTTAAAATAAGCAATGCCCATTGGCTGAAATGCTGGCCCATAGCTGATAAGGAAGTAACTTTCACTACTACACCGAACCCTTAGGAGTAATCAGAATGGACAAAGCAAGCACTAGACTTAGATTCCCACAAGGTACGATTTCCTGATTTTATCACAACTTATGTTCTATTAATGAGTCCAGAAGAGAACTCTGTCTTGTATATTGTTTCAGTTGTTGAAATTCTACATTTCCTTGTTATGTTGAGGTGTGATTTGTCATTGTTATTTGAGGCATGGACTTATGTAAACTTCTTGACCAGTGTACTGTACGAGTTGATAAAAAATTATGTCACTGGCCAGAGCAATATTTTACCTGATATATACTAGCTATTTTAGTAACTCAAAATAGTAATGTAATCAATTTGAAGGTGAATGATTTTCAGAAATGTTTTTATGAATATATCAGTTTGAATTGTTGTCATAGGAAGTGCAGGAAGAACTAATATAACAAATCAAATTTAGTTGAAATTGTTTTAACAATAAGAATCAAAATTCTTAATCAAAACATTGATATGGTGATTGTTTAGATTTATTAAGTTAGTATGCATGGCCTTGAAATACTAACCTGTGTCAATAAGAGTAATGAGTCGTTTGCATGTTAAAACAAATGTACTTGCTGGGGATACTGTACATTACCTGAAGGTACTACCTCTTTAATGAATCAGGAAGTAGAGGGGAATTTACTACTTTGAGAAAACTTCGATAGGGTATATTAATTTTCCTCGCTTCTGTGTTTGTCCTTAAAGCATTAATACTAAACATATCATTAAAAGAAAATATGCTTAATGTATTCGCTTTGGCTATATGAAAAATAAAGAATAAAATCCATGCATTTCAGAATATAAATTTCACACCATTTGTTCTAGACAAAAGATAATTGGAGTTACTAGATGATGAGCTATTTGGAGTCTGCTTTGTTTTCATGTGCTAGAGAGAGAATTTTTAAGTCTGGGTTGAAGACTTTTATTGTCTCAACGAGCGTAAATCTTAAGTTAACAGTACCAGTTCCACAGGTGTGTTTTTAGAGGTTCTACTAAGCAGTTACCATGTACAGAGGACTTCACAAGTCCTTTCACAAGTCCTCCTGTGTGGACAGAAGTTAATGTCAGACACTGGCGTCACATGGCGTTTGTTCATGGGGAGTGTGAATGGGTGGGGGTAAAACCAGGGGTGGACCCAGAGATATTTTCTGACATCCTTTCAAATTATATTTGTAGATCCATCCTCCAATTTTGACTGCCTTCCAATAGAAAAAATTAGATAATTGTCAATGTAAACTCAAAAATCTGACAGTTTTCTGGAAGACTCGGAAGACAGCCTCTATCTGCCCCTGCAGAACTCTCTAAAATATTACTACTTGATAGCAGGACAAATGAGTCGTCAGTCTCTAAAAACATATCAGTACAGCTGTAATGTTGAGATATAATGCTTAATATGAAAAAGTGATGTGTTCATGGACAGAGTAAGTTAAGAAAGCTTTACTCAATAACCATTGTTATGGGCTTGTCTGTATCTCTTGATCAGCTGTCTTAGTGGCCGATGACATGAATGAACCCACTAAACTTAAAGTAATTACCATGCCAAGGTAATGTTTCTCCTGAGACTTAATAATTTAATTACAGCTCTGTGAGGGATTAGGGATGTCGAAGGTGCACTGTCTCAGTTGACAGGGATGGTTTCCCTTTAATTTAATTTAATTTTGGTCAGTTTCACTTTTAAATAAATCCATATTGGTCCAGTTCAGTTAAGTAGTAAGTGTTATTCTGAGACATTAGCCATGTCTTTTGTATTATAAAACAGACACAGTGTTTCATGAAATTGGACTACTACATGCCCTGAATTATCTTGTGTGAAATTAAACTGAAATTTTGGTTTATACTTTTTGGGCTAAAATTTTTCTTATTTATTTGTTTTGTTGTTTATTTTTTCTTTTTTAAAATAGTCCCAGGTATTTTATTCTAGGAAACTGCTGCTGAAATCTTGAAACACACAGGCTGTTTTTATGTCATTCATCCTATTGTTAAACCAGTAATTGGTTACTATGCAAGCATTATGCCGTATGTTGCTAATATGAAGAAACTGATGTGGAACAAGCATCCTATAATCCAAATTGAAACATAAAATGAAGTGGTCAATAAACTAAGTAGTATGTGTATAATCTGTGTATATATGTGAGAGAGTGAGAGATAAGTTATTGTCGTCATACTAATGCTATAAAATTTGATCAATTATTTAATGCAACAACCCAACAGCTTCTGAAACTTGCAAAATTGATTCAAATTATCATGGAGAGAGTCTCCTCTCCAGGTTAAAATTGTGAAACCTCTCTAAACTGTAACCAGTTTATGAGAATACACCATTGTCATGGTCATGCAAGAAAGAATTTATAAGACAAGATCTGTTTGACAGTAGTATGTCTTTTATGATTCTACTCTCACACCTTTAGCCAATTAGGAGAAAGGCATTTATTAAATGTAGACATTAATGACCTAATAACATGTCACTGTTATTGGCATTTTCCATTTCCTTATCACATTGGATCCTTGTAATTTATGGGTGAGTAGCTAGGTGCTGTTCTCACTATGCATTCTGATTTCCCAGATTTGTATAGTATGAAAAGGGTATTGTCTCATTTTAGCACCTGCAATTATATTGAGATTGGTTTCCTTTGCAGTAACTTTTTTGATATCAATTATTTACCAACACAAGGCCCGACTCAGCAGTTATCAAATTACATATTTTATTATTTTCCTTCCTCAGTGCCAGAAGAGTACCACCGCCTAATGGACGAAGACTTCAGTGGAAATTTGTTTGAGAGGAGCGACAGCAGTCTGAGCAGATGTTCCAATAAAAGTTTTGATGAAAGTAATTGATTAAAATGTGTAATGTTTGGAATACACATTGTCTGAAACAATGTCTTATGACACTTCTGTTCGTGTTTCTTTAAACTTCCTTTTAACAAAAGTCCAAGCCTTTAGAAACTTTCCAACTTTCAGTAAATTTGCTATAAGGTATTTTACCATAAAATTGAGCTCTGTTGCAGATTTACAGTAAATTTGCAGCAAAAGCATAATTAGAAGTGTTTGATCATATGCACAATTTAGTTCAGTCGATTTAAAATAGAAATGGTAGTATTTATTTTGAGTTAGAAATTTCAAAATAATATTTTTATACAAAGTATTATAAAATTAGTAAAATTTATACAATTCTTAAATAGGTATTTTTCCTATGGTTGTTTTAGTAATAATTTTATTAACTGTATTACAATAAACTGAAGAAAAAACATCATCTGATCTTTTACAGACCTTCCTTTGCCACCACAGAATGTGGAGAATGATGAAACCTTGGATTACACCTACCATAATGTAGGCCAGCCAGCGTCAGCTCAGTCACTACAAAATGGCTACCACAAAGACAACCGAGACCAGAACATGAACGAAGACAAGCTGAAAGATATTTCTTACGAAAATGAAAAATCCATCAAAGACATGCTGTCTCCTCTCTTCAGTGAGGCGCAGCCATCCTATCCTTGTCACCCAAATAAGAATCCACACCAGATGAGAAAAATGCACCCGCAGTCGCAAGAAAACGAGGAGTTAGACTACGAGAATGCACTGCCAGTGATGAAGAACAGGGTTCTCCCTCACGAGCCTCAGGAGTCGGAGTGTGACTTCACTGAACCCTCCACGGGTTATACACAGAGGCAGTCACCCCAGTCCATTCAGTCTGTGGGCAGTGAGGGTTCGTCTCTGTCCTGCCCAGAAGAAGGTACGACAGCACATGTTTTTGTTAATTTTATTATTATTATTATTATTATTATTATTATTATTATTATTATTATTATTATTATTATTATTGATGATTTTTAACTATTTAATTTCCACACCAAAAAATAAATGAATAAATAAATAAAACCTTTTCAGAAATAATTTGAGTTGATTTAATCCCTCAGGAAGAAGGTATGGTGGCACATCTTTTAGTTATTATTATTATTATTATTATTATTATTATTATTATTATTATTAAGAAAATGATATTTATTTACAAAAATACATGAACACAATATCCAAGTCTTCAACATGACTCCCGTTCTCATCCCAAACAATAAAATTTTCAAAAATCTGATTTTGTGAATTGTTATTGTGTTAAAAAGAGTTCAGAAAAATGTCACATTTGGTATGAAATGTACCAGTATAGTAGAAAATAAGAGGAAATAATTTGTGTACGTTAGATGGTAAGAGCTCTGAATGTTTGTCAGTAATATTTATCAGAAAATCAAGCTAATCACAGTTTTCACGTGATTGTCGCATAGATATTTTTTACTCTTTTGATAAGTGTAATGTTTAATTTCTTTTCTTTTTCAAGCCAAGAAGTATGATAAACTGACCCAGTTTGCATACTCAGTGACCCCACATTTCTCCTACAAAGAGATAGTGGGGGCCACAGATGGGTTTGCAGACCACAACCTCCAAGGAAAAGGAACATTTGGAGAAGTTTACAAAGGCACTCTGAGGAAGACGGCATTTGCAATCAAAAGATTATTACAGGTACGAATATAATAGCATGCAGGAGGGGTATTGTTCTGTCATCTGGAAGCTAATTCATAAGGAGTCTTTGACTTAAGCTCAAAAAGATAGATGACTATGTGAAATTGACTAAGTTAGTAGTATTGGTCTAAGAGCATTTTACAGAAGACTTGCCATGATTAATATAATAAGTTAGGTATCCAGATGGGATATTTTCACTACATAGAAAAAAAAGATCATTGTCATGACAATGACAATTTGCCCCATGAGGCTCAGTTATAAATTACTGAAAAAGAAAAGATATTTCAGTGATGTCAGCTCTTCTCATTTAATTCCAGCAAAGACAGTTTGAAGGTGAGCAAGCACGCCAGAGACACCATCATATGGAGATTAAGTCTTTGCTCATGTGAGTTTATCCTTTTTGCCTTATTTTTGGCAATTATTACCATGAAAACTGACATAAATTTGACTGCATAATTCATTGTAATTAGATTTATCAATTATCTCAAATAAGTCTTGCGAAATGGATTTTTTTTTTTTTTTTTTTTTGGTATTAGCTAAACTTAAACACCTTGCATAATCCAATTTTCGTATACTTAGAACATATTTTCTGGTTCGAAAAGTTTCTGAGTTATAGGAAGTCTACCGTTCTTTATAATAAATATTGGTACAGACAAGTGCTGATTAATAATTTTACTGAAATTGCCAAACTAACTCTTCCATACATGCCCAGTTCTTCAAAGAACTACAGTGCACCTATCTTGCATCGTGCTGACCAGAATTTGTTTACATTTCCACCTAGGTATCGCCATGACAACATAGTCCAGCTGATTGGCTACTCTCTGGATGGACCAGAAGTGTGCCTCATCTATCAGTTTATGGTCAATGGCTCCCTGGAAGATAGGCTGGCCTGTAAGGTGAGTTTGTAGGAAAAACTCTTGTCTTTGACCTCACAATCACCTTTGCCATTAATTCAAAATAATAGCTTGATGACTTTATGATGAAACATTGTTTTTTTCACTTTTTTCGTGGATAAAAAATTTATTTCAGACTTGAATTCCTTTTCAGGATGGTACTAAGCCCCTTTCCTGGCACCAGAGATGTTCCATACTGAAAGGAGCAGCACGGGGCCTCCAATACCTACACACTGCCCTGGATAAGCCCCTCATTCATGGGGATGTGAAGAGGTGAGGCACTGAACAGATTTTTGTAAAATATTTATTTATTTATTTATTTACCATTTTTGGGGGGGAGAAAAGGGGGCCCATAACTTGTTTCTCTTTTATCTCCCGTGTTTTTGACATGTTCAGAATTGAATCCAACCTGATGAAACTGAATAAGTATTCAAGATAAAAGATTATTATTTTAGGCTCAGATGTATTTGAATGATGAAATAAAAGATGCAAAATGTTATGAAGATTCTGTAAGCTAATTTAATAGGTCAATTGATTATTTTCTTATCTCAGTGCAAACATACTGCTGGACAAACACTACGAGGCCCGTATTGGGGACTTTGGAATTGCTCAAGAGGCTCAGAAGGGGAGTGAGGGGAAATACACTCACATTACACAGCAAGATGCTGGCATATTTGGCTCTCTGGCATATGCACCCCCTGAATTCCTTCGTAACTATCAGTTGTCTGTGAAGGGAGATACATATGGCTTCGGAGTGGTACGTTTGTGATCTGTTGAATTGTTTTCTTTTATTAAATCGTCACCGAAAGTCGTGATGGTGTTGTTTATTGAGATTATATATTAGTTTTTAGAGATAATTTCAGTTAGAAATTTGAGAACTATTGTTGAAAGTACACTTGCAGCTAAGACTTAAGTTTGCATTTTCACATCTTTGAAAACTGTACTACAGCTTTGTGATTTCTATATCGAGTTCATTTTTTTTTTTGTTTTTTTGGCAATTTTTTAGGTTATTTTTGAGGCGTGTTCTGGAAAACCACCATTTGAGGAAAAAGAACACAAAGGGAGACGAATGACAAAATATTTGGTAGGAATCATAAAAATCATAAAAAGTCTGGGTTTTTCAATTAGAAAATGTTGAAAAAAAAATGAAATTACATCATAGCAAAAATGATTTTATTAAAGTGTATATTTAAATTTTGTTTAGTAGAAAAAACAAATAGGTCCTTTAAATGATGTTACAGGATTTTTTTGCCTCTGGTATCAGATTTTAAAAAATCTGCTTTGTCATTTCTGACAAATCTTTCTCGTATTTTTCAGAAAGATCACATGGGAGAAGTTTTGGACATGGTGAATGATGACAAAGAGTTGCTGAAAGAAAAAGACCACAAAGCTGCTAATTGGCCAGATGACATATTTGTTGAGCTCATGAAGCTGGGTCATTACTGCATTATGCCCAAGAAGAAAGAGAGGCCTGAAATGTCAGAGGTGTGGATTTTTAGTTATAAAGTTAAAGTAAACGATGGCCATAGACAGTCAGGTGCAATGTCTGTTCAGAGGGATCTATAGTCCAGGGATCTTTTAATTTGGTCTAAATTTTTAGACCTAAGTTTTAGTCAACTTTAGTTAGGTAGTTCCATTGTCGGATAACTTCATTGAAATTGGGAGATTCAGACCTTGTTTGGAAATGAATAAAATATGTATCCCTCCATTCTTCCTCCTATCTCAAAACATTTAATATAAAAGAATAAACCAAATAAAAAAGATAACAGAATAGAAAAGAACAGATCAGCTTATTGTCACAGAATAATTTTTAAAACGTGCAAGCGTGTACGAGTTTTTACTTTTGAAAGTTGAAGGGGAGGGATGAAAAAAAAAACTTCAACCACTCCCCCCTTCATACAGTCAAACTGTGCCCTAGGGACTACCAATGATGAGACACATTTAATGTAAATGTGTACAGTTTGTTAGTATTACCAGTAACTCAGTTATGACTGATGCCGTGTCTTAATGCTTGTAAGAAGTACATCAAGTTAATAAATTAATGTTGTTTTCTTTGAAATCTCTAGGTTCTGAAAAGTTTAGAAGATGTAGAGCTGAATGTTCAAAAAGAGAAATACTTCCAACACAGAAGGTCTTCAAAGGGTAAATAATTTCCAATGTTTTATTCAAGATATTTATTTAAATGAAGAATTGAGACTTGCAACAAAATATTTCTCAGTCATTGCTTGTACATGTATGATGCAGTCAACAGATTCTTATGTGTTTAAAAGTCAGATTTTTTATGTCAAAGTTTTTAAATAGAAATGATTTACATAATGGTGTATTGGAAGCCATGGTGAACCCTTACTTTACTTTGAAGCTGAATTGTAAAATTTGAAAATCCTTCTTTTTCAGAGGATGAAAAACCGGCTCCTTCTCACATGTCATATGAGGACACTTCAAGGTCTTTCCAAATGGACCATCATAGTTACGTGAGCCCAGAGAAAAAGCTTCAGGAAGTTCCAGACTATGTAAATGAGAGCAGCATTACAAAGGATGCAGATGACCCAAATTTTTTCTACAGTGACCCAAAGAAATTGGCCGAAATAGAAAAGTTTGATCAGGGCAATATTTCACACTCTGCAGATGATGAACGTTTTTTGGCCTATGATAAAAAGAAAATTGGAGAAGACACTGTAGGTGGCAGCACAGGAGGTGGTCCACGCAGCATGAGCCCTCTTGAATTACAAAAACAGTATGATGTTGCAAAGGAAAAAGAGACCCAGTCTGGAAATTTTGTTACAGCTGAAAAACGGCCTGGTCTTTTGAGAACTTATAGTCCATTACAACTCCAAATGAGTTATGATGCTATGAAGCAACATGGAGGTGCTAAGTCACTTGACGGACACCTGCAGGAGAAAGTTGAAAAGAAGGCCACGGAAAATTCTGTCCCCACTTCACTGCCTGCACAGCCTCTCAAAGATGGACGAAAGTTGGAAGTTGAACATTATGAGAATATCCCTGTACACCATGACTATGAAAACATCCCAAATTTTAGTGAAATTCAGTTCATCCAGCAGGGGGCATCACAGTCACCCCAACCAAGACAGTCCACAGCCAATTGCACTCCTGCTGAAACAACTAACAGATCAGAAATGGCAGTTGAGGAAGTTATGCCACGTAAGAAAAAACTACCCAAGGCATTTCAGCAGTATTATGACGAGGTTGCTGAATTGCAGAAGGAAGTCGAAAATAAAGATGCCAATGTGTTCTTTGCTGGTCTTGAGCAAAGTCAAAATTTTCGGTCACAGGCTGTGGGGGATAATCCAGAATATTACAACGAGGTTTGCCTCCAGATGGCACTGCAAGAGCACCAAGAAAGCCAAAGTCAAATAGGTGACATTCAACAATTTGAAACACGAGACACTGCTGTTGTGCAAAAAGAGGACAACCAGCAGAGAGACACTGATTTTGCAGAGCAGAAAAGTGAGATTTTGGCCACAGATTCTACCATGGCTGAAGCCCAGAGCACGGAGCATATTCAAGAGCATGTAATCAAAAGTGGGGACAAAACTGCCATTTCACAGCATCATCATTACACCAGCTGCATCACAGAGTATGTTGCAGATGAGGGTTATGTGCAAAATCCTGCTTTGGGCTCATCGCATTTTCAAAATCCAGAATTGGGCCTGGAGTGCACTAAGCCAAGGTTGGGCTCGCCAGCAGATATTGTGGAAAATTTGAGACAGAGAAAAGAAGCACTCATGCAGTCGGTGCAGAAAGACTTGCCATCAGTTACTGAAGACATGGCGCACATGTCTGTCAAAACCAACACAACCAACACACCTTAAAAAAAATATTTTTATGGGACTTAATTTCTCTACATTTTGATGTGAGAGCAGCATTTAGAGGCAGATCTTGGATTTTGGAAAACTGTGTGTGTGTGTGTGGTGAGGGGGGAGTAGAAAAGGGGATGCCTACAAAGCTTAGCTGAAGGGAAGGATGCCCCTGCAGTGTCCCCCCTCCCCCAGTCCACCATTGAGTACAAAGGTGCTTCTTTACTAATGAAAGGAACTGAGATACTTAGTACTATATTGGTGCTTTTGCTTTGTACAGCTATTTAATGAAGAATCTTATTAACAGGTTATTACCTTAACCGTTTGTTTGTTTGTGTGTGTGTGTGTGTGTGTGTGTGTGTGTGTGTGTGTTGTTGAATGTATTGTTTATTTTTCTTAGAAAGATGTCTGTAATATTTTGATATCACTGTAATGTTGAAAATTAATAAATTGATAATAATGTGATATCATTTTAATGTAAGATGATTTTCTTGAGCAATAAGTGAAGATCATTGACATGATGTAGTTCAAGCAATAAAACTTCATAACCAGATTTATTCATTCTTTAGTAATTGAAACATATAGCCATGATCATAGTAAAAGGCATTACCTTTTAAGTTAATAAGTTAAATATATTGGAACTGTTTTAATCATAACTGTTACTCTGAATTGATGTTTTATATATGATTCCTGATAATTGAATGATATAATTGTTAAGGAGTAGATGTGGGGGAATTTGATTGAATACTTAGGATTTATGAAAATTTAGACAAAAATTGTCAGTTGTCATAATTTAGTTGTTGACAACTAACATTCTGATGTGTCACAAGTGCTTGTTAGTCTGAAAATAATCCTATCCAACAAATCTTAGATGACTTAAAAAAAAACCTTGGATCCTCTTTCAGAACTTTAGTCTGAAAGTTGGTATTAGCTATTATGCCAAAAATTTATACTTGTTCAGTTCAGGATAATTTGGTAATAGTCAAATGTTATTATAATTACATTGTACTATTGGTCTTATTAAACATGAAACATTTTCCTTGTGATAAGACAGGTTCAGCATGTCATTCAAGTGAATTACTACTGATTATTAGTATAGGGCAAAGAAGACCTACATTTTGATCAAAAAGTTTAAACTAACTTACTTTTCAAAGTACATTTACAAATTAAACTGATCTTTATCCATTTTGCCAAAGGACCATCTACAACTAAGCTGTGCATCACAAATGTATTGGCTGGTAATTTTGTCTCCACAAAATTGCAATTTTCCTCTAGTCAGTAGATGTTCTACGCAGTTGTAGTTAACTATTATAGTATTATAGAATGATTAAGTTACTAGAAGTAGGCCTAAATAACTCTTAATGTCAAATAGATTTGGAGCTTCTTTTTGTGAGTGCCAACATAAATGTTAAACTTTGATTTCAAGGAAATTTTGTTAGAAGGAACTTGTCATTGGGTAAATTAACAGTTCAGACTTTACAGTTAAATAACTCGCTTGTTAAAACATGCATGCATTGTTTGGATTTGTCAGAGATTGTGCTTTACTATAAAGGAGCTCCAGAAATCAAAAAATCAAAACCTGTCACTCTCTCTTTAGTTCCTCAAGCAATGTTAGAAAGAATCAGGTTGTCAATCCTTTTTTTATTCGACAATAAAACTGACAAGGAGAGTCGGGATTTGATAACATTTTGCTCTTTATTTTAATTGTGCTGAATAGTTCTTTCCTATTTTTTATTTCCCCCCACTGAAAGAGGAGTTGGGGGGTATATTAATATTTTTGCTAATGGTCATCAACTTACTAATTGCACAAATCAAACGGGGTTTCTATAGATTTCGGAGAAGCTCGGTCAGGAATAATTATAGCAGGTTAGGTGCACATTATGCAGATTATTCCCGTCTCGATCACAGATGAAGTAACAGTGCCAACAGCCAGGTTTTTTTTCCTACTATCTCGGTTTATATCCATCATAACTGGTTTTCAAAATGAACATCAGTTTTTTCAGATGATTCGAAAATAACCTTTACTCAAAAGAAAGTTGAAGTTCTATTCCTCTCTCTCTCTCTCTCTCTCTCTCTCTCTCTCATTTTCTCGAAATAAAAATGGATAAAATGATATTTAAAGTATGGCCTTGTTTGCTTCAGGTCTTCAACCTGCTTTGGGATGTAACATTGTACAAAACTAAGTAAACATTACTTTTCTAACGAGTAAAATGTTATCATCTGCTAAAGGGATATCTGTTCATATCAGATTCATATTTCACAATAAATGCATTGTAAACAACTCACAGAAATATTTTCCACCAAAACAGAGGTTAACGCAGTTAATCTGGAATCTATGCTTGCCATGACTTCCATAGATGGCTTTATATCTGTAATATATCAAAGACCAAATACCAAAGACCAAATCTTTCAGATAAAAAGACCATGGACTAACTTTGAATGTCGGACTTGATTCGTTTACAGTTGTTATGCATGGGAAAATGGTCGTGTACCCCAAGAAAATCCCTTTTGTATTTTTAGATCAAATTATAATTTTATATCTTGATGAACGAACGCTTTGTGATTGTAAAGGCCATTTCTTTCTATTTGGGTTCATTGTGCCAAAACTAACTGAAGTGATTTATAGCACCAAAACACCGGTCAAGCCTGAATAGCGCCTCGATGGACCTTTTCTTTTTTGTCTCTTTATATAACTTGGCATTACTTTTCATCTGCCAAGTTTTACGTGCTGTAACACAAAGTTTATTATTAACTTGTTGATGCTTAATTAAAATCGTTCCGTCACAGATTGATTTTTTTTTAATGTTTTTACCGAGAAAGAACCCTCCTCTGAGAAATACTGGATCCGCCGCAATATATAATATACCCCTTAACTAACATCAAAAAGTGTTGGGTTCTTGCACCTACAGTGAAATTTTCTTAAGATTGTTACTTTTGGGGCACTAATCCGACTCACTGAAGTCTTGACATCGGCAAGAGTTATTCCCGGAGAGAAAGTTACGTAACACCGCAACATCGTTTTTAAAACCAAAAATTAATTATTACTGAACTTCGTCCGGTTTTATGGAAGAAATCGGCATAACAGTAATTACAAAACCGTAAATCAAATATAGAGTATAAATTTTATTCAACTGTAATGTACAATTTTGAACAGTTACATTCAATTTCAAAAGGACTTCAGTAATCATTAATGAATCATATAAACGCAATGGATTAAAAAATGGTAGTGTTACTGAAAGTTTATATTTTCCTTTCCCGTCTTTATCATCTAACAACGAAACGCAGATAGTCCAGTAATGCTGGTTTTATGGTCGAAAGTTGGTACCCGATGCTCTCGAGCCGTGGGGAAAAACCCGTCTAAACCCTTCTTGGGGAATGCCGGGAAAGTGCCCACGCCCGGATATTTTCTTTAAATCAATTTTTCTAATGGCGCCTTACAGTTCAAGAATATCGTCCCGTTTTAGACAGCATAGTGTGACTGAATAAACTCTCTCGTGACTACAAACTATTCTCTATGTATACTATACAAGACAAACTATAATTTATCAAAGTAAATCATACAGAAATCGAAAGAGACACAAAGCCAATTGAGACATTTACTAGAGACTTAACACAAAGCGAGACTAACTAAATCTAATGGGATGAAGCCATAAATAAAGCCACTTAATCCTGAAAGCATCTTTTTTAACTTGCTTATAGTTCAAATGATAAAATGCATAAACAGACCACCAACAAATTCAGGTAACATGACTATAACTCGGGTATCTCAATGATTTAAACTAAACTTAGACATAACTCGGTACAAAATACAAATTTCTAAAATTTCATTTTGCCCTGAAATCGACACTACCTATATGGATACAAGTAAGGAATAAAGCAAGCTTGCTTCGAAATATTTCACACCTCACATCACTGTTTGACCGTCCATGCAAGTTTCAATTTGAATTTGGTCGATCCGGAGAAAAGGTGCATATCTGATGAAGTGGATATATTTGTCAAGTATAACACTTGGGAAAATCTGAATGTTAGTAATGTGATCTCTACCTTGAGAGATGATAGCATCTCTCAAGTAGAGGAGGCTGTGCAAAAAATATAATGAAATATTTTATCATGTAAAATATTTCATTGCAGATTTTGCACAGGCTGTCAATGTAAAATCTCTTCATGTAAAAGCGTTTACATCAAGTCAGATTTTACAAAGATGTGAGGGTTTGTTAGTAAGGTTAGTGTGCTGGTTAAGACCTTCCCAAATGACATACTGACAAACAACTCCACATCATCAAAAGCACAAATTTCGGAAAAGACTACTGCACTACGATTAAAACAAAACACAGACGACCATAAGTGGTGGGAATACTAATGCTTTTGTGAGCAAAAAACTATCTGCATTTAGAATGTATACAGCAACTATATATTCAATTTAAATCATTTATATGATAATCAAGTATCTGAAGAGGTAGACTTAACAAATTTTCATACATAACCACGCCTCATCTTATTCAATTGGAATGCATGGAATTAAGAATGATCATTCAGACCTTCAGCCATTGAAATAAAACTTCACTTACATAAGTATAAAATAAAACTTAGCGCAATTATATTCGACAAAAGTTTGTGACCAATGAAACCCAAATATTTTTATTATCCAAAAGCCTCGAGTCCATTATTAGATTGTATTCCTATTATAGTCAGCATATTGCTCTTCATTACCATTGCTCATTCTCTATATTTGTTTGCAGAACAAGTTGTATCCTTCAAAACCGAAACTGCTAGGACGTCCAATCATTAATGAAAAGTGGCTACAGGGCTCCTTGCTAGCGCTATGAAGTGTTTCACATCTTGGATATTTGGTCTATGGTTGAAGTTGTTTGCTTTCGGGCATCATTTCTGGAAATCCCTTTTTGCAGCCTACAAATGAAATGTAATATGTTCACTTTAAAGTAATAATGATTTATTTCACCTTGTAAAGTTACATGTTAACATTGTTGGTTGTCCATGCTATTTTTCTGCATTTTCTTAAGGAAAGTGAAATAGTAATATATACTTGAATTATTTCATAACTAATTTAGACACTTGGCTATCAGTACATACAAGTTAAGGGATGCGATGTTTAGGAATGTGATGGGCGCTTTTGCCAATTCTGTATATACAGACACTGCTCTAAGATTATTATTCTGCGAGTTGAGAAGGATACAGTTTTTGTTCACAGTCTATAATAAGAAAAAATACACTAATAATATAGATATATATATATATAAAAGTTAAGAACTGCTTTTCTTAAAGTTGTCGATCCCCATTAACTTACAAACTTATCTTGCAAGAAGATCCCTCGCTCCTGAAGAAGAAGTGTTTCATCTGGTGGTTTGGATGTTGCAATCGGCATTTTTGGAAACCTCCACTTTTGGTAGCCTGCAAATTTTATTTATAATTTTAAAATGTAATACAAGCCAACAATTGCAATACGAAATGTGTATAAAAAGTTTAATCGGTTTGATAGAAAATAGATATCAAGAGCATTTTTTGTCACAAACTCTGAAAAAACTTATCATTCACGCGAAATATTTTGACATGCCACTGGCGACCTTCGTCAAAATTTAGAGTTTTAACGACGGAAAAGGAACATTGCATTTGCTCTAACGGACCAGGAAAAAACCGATTGGGAGAGTGCTAATATTCTACAAAACGAAAGTGACTGGAGAACAAGAGGCATAAAGGAAGGAACGTGTTTTGCTTTCCCAAATAACATGAGTTACATGTACCTTTTAAGGCTTTCCATCTCAGTGAAACGCCACATGCTTCTGATGTTCTCCCATGCAGCCGCCTAATAAACAGTCCATGGCAGGACTAAATCATGCACCAAGGAATGATCGAAGTAAACAAATGTGCCGCTCTTCTTGCACTTCTTTTAAAAACTGGGAACTATCAGGAGTAGCCATCAGTTCTGTAAATAGAAACGAAAATGGAATTAGTTTTCAAAATCAAAAGCAGTCTGCGACCGAGTACATTTAAGAGTTTTAGATTTGATTCAATTTTTTAAATTAACTGTTAAATCACAATTCTAAAAATGACAAGGTCTTGTTAATACAAATATTAATGCAATCCAGTCCAGTCCTATTCAAATTTTTATTTGGACCAGTAAATCCAAATTCAGACTTCTAGATTTAAAGGGATAATAACTTCGTATTATATCTTTATTTCACAATAAATGCATTGTGAACAACTCATAGAAATATAATATATTGTTTTACCACAAAAATAGCAGCTATAGCTATTATTCTGATATCTAAGCTTGTCTTCAGATCATGTGACTTCCATTGATGGCTGTACTCTGTTATAATCTCTTAAGAGATTTTAACAAAAAAAACCAAACTTTTTAGAAAAAAAAAAAAACGGACAACTTTGAATGTAAAAATGGATTCATTAACCATTGGTAAGTATGGAAAAATTGTTGTTTACTCCAAGAAAATTCACTTTTTGGCCAAAACGAAGAGTTATTATCCCTTTAAGGAAAGTAAGGCGGTCCAAACGGTGAAAAGTTTATGGCACGGACTTCAACTAAAAGAAAATCATTTTTGTATATTGCTCTCCCCAATAACACGGGTTACCTTCCAGGGTTTTCCATCTCATTGAAACACCATATGACAGGACTCGCTGGACGCGTCCCCAATGCAGCCACCTCGTAGACGGACCATGGCAGGACTCGCTGGACGCTTCCCCCGTGCAGCCACCTCGTAGACAGACCATGGCAGGACTCGCTGGACGCTTCCTCAGTGCAGCCATCTCGTAGACAGACTATGGCAGGACTCGCTGGACGCTTCCCCAGTGCAGCCACCTCGTAGAAGACCATGGCAGGACTCGCTGGACGCTTCCCCCGTGCAGCCACCTCGTAGACGGACCATGGCAGGACTCGCTGGACGCTTTCCCCGTGCTGTCACCTCGTAGACAGACCATGGCAGGACTTGCTGGCACCAAGGATTGGTCGAAGTAGCTGAAGTGTAGATGTGGGCCCTTTTCTTGCAGTTGTCAGTGGGAGCTCTGTCGAGGATCGCCATAATCGAGTTCTGTTAACAGAAATAAAAAAAGATTAATGACTTTTTCTACTTATGTCAGTACTCTGCAGTCAGGCTTACCTTTAAGGAGTTTCCTTCTCGTTGAGGCACCATATGACAAGACTCGCTGGACGCTTCCCCAGTGCAGCCACCTCGTAGACAGACCATGGCAGGACTCGCTGGACGCTTCCCCAGTGCTGCCACCTCGTAGACAGACCATGGCAGGACTCGCTGGACGCTTCCCCAGTGCTGCCACCTCGTAGACAGACCATGGCAGTACTCGCTGGACGCTTCCCCCGTGCAGCTACCTCGTAGACAGACCATGGCAGGACTCGCTGGACGCCTCCCCCGTGCTGCCACCTCGTAGACAGACCATGGCAGGACTCGCTAGACGCTTACCCAGTGCAGCCCCCTCGTAGACAGACCTTGGCAGGACTCGCTGGACGCTTCCCCAGTGCAGCCACGTCGTAGAGAGACCATGACAGGACTCGCTGGCACCAAGCAATGGTCAAAGTAGCTGAGTGGGGCGTCTCCTTGCAGTTGTGTTCTGTTAACAGAAATAAAAACGAGATTAGATTTTTCTATCACACACTTTAAAAAAAAAAAAAAAAAAAAGAAATTACATACCTTAAGGAGTGTAGTCGAAGTCCCACAGGTGGCGCCCAACATCTTCTATGTCCTGTAAACAGAAATAAAAACGAGGTTAGATTTCTTTCATTTCTCAAATTCTCCTTACAAAAAGAAAAAAGATTACATACCTTAAGGAGTGTAGTCGAAGTCCCACAGGTGGCGCCTATCATCTTCTATGTCCTGTAAACAGAAATAAAAAAGAGGTTAGATATCTTTCATTTCTCAAACTCTCCTTCCAAAAAGAAAAAAGATTACATACCTTAAGGAGTGTAGTCGAAGTCCCACAGGTGGCGCCCATCATCTTCTATGTCCTGTAAACAGAAATAAAAACGAGGTTAGATTTCTTTCATTTCTCAAATTCTCCTTACAAAAAGAAAAAAGATTACATACCTTAAGGAGTGTAGTCGAAGTCCCACAGGTGGCGCCCATCATCTTCTATGTCCTGTAAACAGAAATAAAAACGAGGTTAGATTTCTTTCATTTCTCAAACTCTCCTTCCAAAAAGAAAAAAGATTACATACCTTAAGGAGTGTAGTCGAAGTCCCACAGGTGGCGCCCATCATCTTCTATGTCCTGTAAACAGAAATAAAAACGAGGTTAGATTTCTTTCATTTCTCAAACTCTCCTTCCAAAAAGAAAAAAGATTACATACCTTAAGGAGTGTAGTCGAAGTCCCACAGGTGGCGCCCATCATCTTCTATGTCCTGTAAACAGAAATAAAAACGAGGTTAGATTTCTTCATTTCTCAAACTCTCCTTCCAAAAAGAAAAGAAATTACATACCTTATTGAGTGAAGTCGAAGTCCCACAGGTGGCGCCCATCATCTTCTATGTCCTGTAGACAGAAATAAAAACGAGGTTAGATTTCTTTCATTTCTCAAACTCTCCTTCCAAAAAGAAAAAAGATTACATACCTTATTGAGTGAAGTCGAAGTCCCACAGGTGGCGCCCATCATCTTCTTTGTCCTGTAAATAGAAATAAAAACGAGGTTAGATTTCTTTCATTTCTCAAACTCTCCTTCCAAAGAGAAAAAAGATTACATACCTTATTGAGTGAAGTCGAAGTCCCACAGGTGGCGCCCATCATCTTCTTTGTCCTGTAAATAGAAATAAAAACGAGGTTAGATTTCTTTCATTTCTCAAACTCTCCTTCCAAAAAGAAAAAAGATAACATACCTTAAGGAGTGAAGTCGAAGTCCCACAGGTGGCGCTCATCATCTTCTATGTCCTGTAAACAGAAATAAAAACGAGGTTAGATATCTTTCATTTCTCAAATTCTCCTTCCAAAAAGAAAAAAGATTACATACCTTAAGGAGTGTAGTCGAAGTCCCACAGGTGGCGCCCATCATCTTCTATGTCCTGTAAACAGAAATAAAAACGAGGTTAGATTTCTTCATTTCTCAAACTCCCCTTCCAAAAAGAAAAAGATTACATACCTTATTGAGTGTAGTCGAAGTCCCACAGGTGGCGCCCATCATCTTCTATGTCCTGTAAACAGAAATAAAAACGAGGTTAGATTTCTTTCATTTCTCAAATTCTCCTTCCAAAAAGAAAAAAGATTACATACCTTAAGGAGTGTAGTCGAAGTCCCACAGGTGGCGCCCATCATCTTCTATGTCCTGTAAACAGAAATAAAAACGAGGTTAGATTGCTTTCATTTCTCAAATTCTCCTTCCAAAAAGAAAAAAGATTACATACCTTAAGGAGTGTAGTCGAAGTCCCACAGGTGGCGCCCATCATCTTCTATGTCCTGTAAATAGAAATAAAAACGAGGTTAGATTTCTTTCATTTCTCAAACTCTCCTTCCAAAAAGAAAAAAGATTACATACCTTAAGGAGTGTAGTCGAAGTCCCACAGGTGGCGCCCATCATCTTCTATGTCCTGTAAACAGAAATAAAAACGAGATTAGATTTCTTTATTTCTCATACTTCCCTTCCAAAAAGAAAAAAGATTACATACCTTAAGGAGTGTAGTCGAAGTCCCACAGGTGGCGCCCATCAGCTTGCTGTCTGCTTCCTGGACCTGTAATAAAAAGAAACCTGGAAAACATGGGAATATGCAATGACACTACGACTCCAGCCCATGACAGCAAAAAAGGTGAAGTATCCTGCGAAGATTCCCGAGCGACGATTCCTCGTGGGGAGAAGCGAAGTTTTTAGCTGGCCAGCTAAGAGAAACGCCGAATCCAACGTCTAGACGTCTGCGTGTGCAAGGAACAATATGTCGAAGAGCGATGCGTTGACGTAGGATGAGGAAAAGATTCGGAGAAATGCGAGTCGACTCCCGTGTCCTTTGTGCTTGATACAGGACGCAGCACACGACGTCCTTCCTGTTGCTGTAGATCTGTCCGCAGTTGAGTGAACGCACTTTCAAAATTCCGCGCTTTTATACCTTTAGTCACGTGGTGGCGTTCCTGTTGTCACCACTGGTCAACTTGTTCATAGGGGATGGCCTTTGATAGTGATAGGCCAATTTGATTATAATATCTTAAAGACATATAATTTTTTTTCTATTTTCTATTTGGATTTTTTTTGTTTATCGTTTCATTTAATGATAAAGATATTAAGTAGGCCTACTAAGCAGTGACCTCGAAATGTAACAGACAAAGTTGATGACAATTTCTGAGCAACATATCCTCTCCCCAAAATTGTGATAGGCACGATGTCCGTTACACTGGAAGCTGTGAACTTCTCGCAGCTAGGGCACTATATAGTGCGCGTGTATTCGAGCACTGATCCAAAATGTGGATGATGTAATAGGGCGTAGAATGACTGCATTTTCGAGGCACCCTGAGGGAGTATGGCTGTTCTGATTGTAGTGAATTGTAGTGTGTCAATTGAAAGTACGCTGGACTTGACATGTACATTCACCTCAGTTCTCTGAAACACATTTTGTAATCATATGAGTTGTTATTCTGAGAAATGAAAATA
This sequence comes from Lingula anatina, assembly GCF_051362555.1. Lineage (NCBI taxonomy): Eukaryota > Metazoa > Brachiopoda > Lingulata > Lingulida > Lingulidae > Lingula > Lingula anatina. Next base: position 20,552,830 of record NC_141772.1, read on the forward strand.
AGTTATTATGATTTTACGAAAAGAAAGAATAGCAGCAGTGGGTCATTTAAAAAATCTTGATTAACTTCTTCAAGGCAGTAGAAACGAATGATTTTATTTTTGTATATAAAACTATTGATTTAGGCAATAATTAACAACAGGTGCCTTCCTTTATGGCTTCAGGTGATCAGTACTCTCATGTCACTGACATGAGCAGAGAAAAAACAGAAAAAGATAATAAATAAGTATAATAAGTTAAAATTTTGAAAAAATGAAATATTTCCCATTTGTACGTTCACTTTATCCCTTTCAAACCATAGCTGAATTTTATCCTTTTTAATATGCGTTTTAACATTAGCCTCAGTGCTCACCGATTCTCAATATGTAGGTCCATTTAGGAATTTAAAACAAGAGAAAGAATTGTTTATCCAAGTGGAATTAACTTATATCAGTCTAGCTACTTAAATCGCTGCATGAAAAAAATAATTACTAGATTTATCTGTTCTGACACACACACACACACACAAAAAAAAAACATAAAATTTAAACCATCGTTACTGTAGTTCGCAGCTCCAGCTTACATTCTCCAATCGATTTAGGTTATTTCTACTAAAGAACAAAATCAGGAAGTGAGTATGATATCTAACGTCTCAGAAAATGTCTGTGTCTATGTTCATTTTAAATGGCGCAATAAATAGATTGCGGATACGTTCGCGGTGTCACCGGGCTTTAAAAAAATTTTTTTTTTAATCGTGACGTCTTTTGCCGCAAGCCATAATTTTAGTTTGATTTTTTAAAATAATATTATAAAGAATCTTTAATTCAGTTACGTCCATGATTAGCTAGACGATCTGGTGACAGGACACAATTGTTTGAGACGAAACACAACAAAACTGTATTCTCGTAGAAAGTAATTTGCAAAACCTTCGTTTCCAGGCATTGTAAAACATATACTTTAGGTTAAGGACAATATTTGCCAGTAAAATCATGTGCGTCTCGTAATACCCCTTTATCGCGTCATCATTAATAGCGTGCAAATATTATCCAAGCGGGTTTTTATTTTTATTTTACTGAATACAAAAACTTCCCATACTACAAAGGCATGTATGGGGAAATGTTTGGATCATCACATAAAAAGCTAGATTTATCCCTTTCTGTCACAACAGATTTTGGAAAAAGAGGAATTCGCAGAGGAATCCCTCCCCAATTTTGATTTCAGATAGTTATTCAGTAACAGACAAAACTGTGTTAAAGTATATTGTTACAGGCAAGGCACAGCCCATCCTATGCCTAGATACAAAATCTTTGATTCAAACAATATGGCCTCGATCAAGTGTGGCTTACTTAACAGTTTTGCGATGTTACTTGATGACTTTCGAAAATTGATATATTAAATTATTATTTAATATTACATTTAAATTCTGTCCACGCATTAAAATGTTTAAAAACTTTTTTTAGGGGTGGGGGGGGGGGCGGTTTTTAAAAAACCGAATACCCCTCTAGGAAATCCAGAATCCGCCCCTGCTTGGCTTAAACCAGCTAGAAGTACATACTTGGGAGATGGCATCTGATCTTTTTAATATATCAAAGTCACTCCAAAAGTCCTAAAACATTTTTATATTGGGTCTCACATGAATATTTCCAGCTCTGGTCATTTCCATTTTTTACATAAATGAGATACATGAGCAATCCCAATAGCGACTGGATGGCGATTCCGACTCTTTTAAAGAGATTTGATAAATAATGCTCTTTAATCCAGAAAAGAAATACATATAAATACATTAGCGGTGTGTTATAACTCTTAAGGAGTGTATTTCACATTCTTTTAGAGGACTAATACCATTACAGAAACCAATAACTGATGCTCTGATCAGTTTGACGATGCAAAGAACTTGAACTAGCAGAACTTGGGATATAAAGCTGATGAACAGAGAGATTAACATTTCCTATACAAGTTATTTGAATGTTCTGTCTTTTTAAATATTTATTAGAAATGAGAAATAATGTCACAATTCTGGATCTTTGTGTTAAACAAGCCATGTACACTTTTTGAGCTTATCAAATATCGTTTTGTCATACCACGACAAAGCCAGTCTTATTGTATTTCCACATTCTTCTCTCCTTCTGTTGCTTTTGCCTTGTATCCTAACATACATTATTAATGAGGCAGTGACCGATAAAAAGTAGTCCCAAATCACTATTCAACTGTGTCAAATCTTCCACACATCTCAAAGCTACACCAAATCCCAAAACTTTGACAACTCCCTCATTATGCTGTTTTAATCTCTTATATAAAGTCACTGCAGCATTAACTGGAGGTTAAAAGTACATTCCAAGTTTGTTTAAAAGTTGATAGGTTTCCCACAGTAGGCTGCTAGGTTGGCCTCTCGTAGTGCTTCAGCAACCGTCTGAAAAATTAATCATAATGGTGTTAAACTGTCTGCATATTGAGGTTCCATTAGATTGACACTTCATCACTCCATGTAAAAATAAATTTAAGTCACAAAACTGCAGATGCAATATTGCAAACTTGTACTACTTGAAATCTTATCTAGTTACTTGTCATGATAAGAGACATGATAACATATATAGTACAAAAAACTTCAGCTTTGAATGGCAATTCAAATGTGTCTGTATTTATTTGTACATAATTAAAGAAACATCATGAAAACACCCAATTTTTCAGATTTTTCAGGTCACTGGAAAAATGATTTTATTATCAGTGTGCCTCTGCCCTTGCCATTACTGCTGATTTTTGCGGCTGACGTTGTGCTTTAAGCTAAGAATGAAAAGGACTTGCAGTCAAGGCAGTTCACTCTGAATGAGGACAAAACTCAACATTCAAGTAAACATTTTATTTCTTTTAAAATTATATTTCTTTTTATATGGGTGAGACTAAAATATCTTGAATATTGCTTCTACCTTTCCACTACTGTTTACTGTGATAGCCTAAAAAATTAAGAGGTGTAGGATTTCAGACTGAACAGACAGACCAAAAGTGTGTGGTATTTGGTCAGAGCAATCGCCAGATGCACGCTGATAATAGTGTCCAGTGTCCAGGGTGCGTGAAACAAAGGTCAGGAAAGGAAAGCCATTACTTACAGGGTGAGCGTGACAGACCCTGGCGACATCTTCACAAGATGCTCCATACTCCATAGCTAACACTGCTTCATTGATTAATTCACCAGCAACCTGAAATAATTTGCTACTGTTAAGTCACAATAATAATCTATTAAAAAATTTACTACAAAAAGGTTACTTTTATTTTTATAGTGTAAATGCATCAAAATATTCAAAGATATATAACAATTGATCATAATAACAAAAAATCAAATCTTAATAGTAGGAGGCAGATTAAAATGGTCTTTTTGATGTTTTCCTACTGCCAATGTCGTTATAAAGTTTCTTTTTCAATTTTTAGACATTGTAATGCTTACAAACAAACATATTAAAATTCAATCTGATTTTTACCAATCCATCATAGGTTGTATAAAAGAAATTAGTTATCAGACTTGTTTGACAATATATAAACTAATATATAGTTAAAAGGGTTATTTTACTTATTTAACAAATAAATAAATCAGTATTACCACAGACAACTAAAGCCCAGATTTCATTTGCCATACAATGTCTGTTCAGTGCTAGCATGCTGCCAGTTAAAACCTTTTCATGTGGTGTCTGTGCAGAGGCATATGGTAGCCGTGCAACTCTTACGGATCCACAGCCCCAGTAGCCACTACAATTTTGTCAAACAAAAAATTTGGATACTATCACAAAAGGCTTTCATATGATTATACAGTGCAAGTGGCAGATGTAATCTTGGTTTAAATTCATCAGTGATCTACTTACAGAAGCAATTATATGACATCCCAATAACCTATCTGTCTCCTTGTCACCTAAAACCTTGACAAAGCCATCTGTGTCATTATTACACTTGGAGCGGCTGTTGGCAGCCAATGGAAACTTCCCCACTGCGTACTTCACACCCTAGGTGCAAAAAAAATAAATAAATAAATAAATAAATAAAATAACAGTATAATACCATGGAAAGATAATGTAAAAGCCAAGAGTATCTCTTCTTGGCTATAACTACTGAATATAATAAAACACTGCTGTACATTGTTATTCAAAAAGCCACTTTCAATTAAAAATTGTGAAGGTATCTTACCTCTTCTTTCAGCTGTTCCTGTCTTGCCCACCCAGACCAATTCACAAGGTATCTTACCTCTTCTTTCAGCTGTTCCTCTGTCTTGCCCATCCAGACCAATTCACAAGGTATCTTACCTCTTCTTTCAGCTGTTCCTCTGTCTTGTCCACCCAGAGCAATTCACAAGGTATCTTACCTCTTCTTTCAGCTGTTCCTCTGTCTTGCCTACCCAGACCAATTCACAAGGTATCTTACCTCTTCTTTCAGCTGTTCCTCTGTCTTGCCTACCCAGACCAATTCCCAAGGTATCTTACCTCATCTTTCAGCTGTTCCTATGTCTTGCCTACCCAGACCAATTCACAAGGTATCTTACCTCTTCTTTCAGTTGTTCCTCTCTCTTGCCTACCCAGACCAATTCCCAAGGTATCTTACCTCTTCTTTCAGTTGTTCCTCTGTCTTGCCTACCCAGAGCAATTCACAAGGTATCTTACCTCTTCTTTTAGCTGTTCCTCTGTCTTGCCTACCCAGGCCAATTCACAAGATATCTTACCTCTTCTTTCAGCTGTTCCTCTGTCTTGCCCACCCAGGCCACCTCTGGGTGTGTGTAGACCACGGAGGGAACACAGTTGTAGTCCAGATGTCCTGCCCCACCACAGATGTTCTCAACACAGATTATACCTACAAGAGCAAGGGCATGTATTAATATGGCAATGGTTCCAGGTTCTTTTTTTGTGTAGATGTCCCATTTTAAATTCATATAATAACAACTTGTAGAGATGTCCTGATGGTTTTGTTTTCTAACCATGCTGTATACCTTTTCTCACTTTTAAGTCTTATTTTAACTTGCTCCAAAAATATCTAAATATTTACTGGAAGAGCTTGCAGATCAAAACTATGATGGCCACCAGTCTTGCATATCATTCTTTCATGCTGGTCACAAAATTCTCAACTTAGTCACTTATTATTTTTAAATTAAAATAAAATTATATGCATATAAATGGGCACTTACCTTCATCCTCAGCTTTGTGAGCCAGCATAGGACCTTTGATACAATCACCTATAGCATAAATACTGAAATACAAACAAAGAAATAAAATAAAACTTGTTTAATGCTGTCAAGCAAATTTTTATTCCGTCTTTTTTTTTTTTTTTTTTACCATACACACATCTTTCATTCATTTTCATCAGTTGGAAAAATCTCATCCCTGCTTATTGTAATATGAAAAACAGTGCGTTAGTAAACTCCACATACAAAGTAAACATACACTTCTACATTCTTTTATGAGCAACATGTAGTCTCCTCATCAGTACCCCACCTGATGGCCTAATGAGATAAATAAAATAATGACAGAAAGTTCAAACATACAAAAAAACACAAACAAACAACCTTGATGGCCTTATATAATCTAGGCACCGTCCCATTTAAAAAAAAACTCCCAATTTATACTTTATATGTGGTGTACTGTAGATTTTATATATATATTCTTTAAAAAGACATCAAATCAATGTGAAGTTCACAAACTTATTCATACATACTTAGGTACTAAAGTCTGGAACCTGTCATTGACATCTATTCTCCCTCTCTCATCCAACTGCAGGCCCACGCTATCCAGGCCAATGTTCTTAGTGAAGGGCCGTCTTCCAATACACACAAGTAGGGTGTCACACTCAATCTGAAAATAAGTACATAAAATTAATCCCCTGGTGGTGTTAGTTTGGATAAGTAAAAACAAACAAATAAACAAATAATTATAAATAAAATAGATCCTTCATAGTTACCTGTCTGATTACAGTTGCGCAATTTTTAAATATTAATTTTCTGTTATTTATAGATTTCATCTCAGGATTAGTAAATTTTGGTTCAGACCAGTAATTTTCTCCATTCTACTAGTCAGAGTAACCCATGGGCAGAAGTTTTAGAAGCAGACCATCAATTCATCAAAATTATGATAATTAACAATTAAAACTGGCTGCAAGCAGTTATTTCAAGTAGATAAAAATATGTGCACAGATATATCCTGACGGAAAAATACTTTAATTTAACTGACAAAAATGAAATTAAAAGTTTAATCATTTTACCTGGTCTCCTTTGCCATCTTTCACCCCCTCAAACGACACCCTGATTTTGTCGCCCACTTTCTCGGCCTGGGTGACCTTTGTGTTGAGTTTGAACTTGAGTCCCTGTTTAGTGAGAGATCTCTGGAAGTTCTTGGCCACCTCCATGTCGATGCCCAGTCCTCCAATGTGACCCAGGAACTCAATACAGGTGACATCTGCCCCTAACCTGGACCATACTGATCCCTAAATAATAATAATAATAATAATAATAATAATTATAATAACTATTAACACTGTGAAAATAAAATTTACTTATTAGAAAGGACACAGTGGTCTCATAAAACATTTCTAAACATTAATAGAATTTAAAATTGTACAAACTCAAATTATATCTTGGCAATAAAAGGAGTAGCATTGCCAAAAATTTTTGTTTCCTTCAAATCAGGATGGATCTGTAGTCCATAGTCTATTCAAATTAAATTAATGCTGTTGTAAAACATCAGCATTTCTGTCCTACTTCTCAGTGTCTTTTTAGTTATATATTTTTGAAAAACATGCACAATATTGCACTGAATACTGCTGATGCATTCTGTGTCAAAGCCAAAGCAAAAGCAGACTTTAAAATTTGATCCTCGCACGAAGGCATCCATCTAGGCACCGACTAGAAATGGAAACCCAGACAACGCACCAAAGTCATTTTCATTAGATTTAATGGTTTTCTGCTGTCAAAACACACATTACTGAGTGGACCAGGATTAAATCATTTCTAGAAGAACAAACTAAACTCAGCTGGCCAACCCAGCAATTTTGTGAAACCAACTCATAAGGAATCCTACCAATTCTACTCCTATGACTCCAGCTCCTATTACTACCATAGAACCAGGAACTTGTTCTAGAGACAGAGCACCTGTTGATGACACTATCTGTTTTTCATCAATCTGAAAAGAAAAAAAAACAATGTCTAAATATAATCTATGTTCTGAAGACAGTAATAAATCCAACAGTCATTAAATACATATACCACTGTCATAAAAAAATAAATTAATAATAACAATTTTAAAAAAATAAATAAAATGAGTTTAACAATTTTAATTTTTTCATTCTCAAATACCACACTATCTTTACAAAATAATCCTGTAAACTGCTACATCTTCCAGACAGCTTGAAACAGCTCGGGGCAATTTCCATTTCTAGAGGTACAAATTTTCTTTACCAAATTCCAAATTAAATTTTTTTAGCTGTCAAATGTCCCCACTCTTCCTACCTCAATGCCAGGAAAAGGCGTGACTTCAGACCCGACAGCCAGCAGTATATTCTTAGTTGAAATTTTCTCCTCCTCTCCTCCCTCTTTCACCACTGTTACTTCATTGGCACCACTGATTTTACCAAAACCTTGGGCTAGAGTTACCTGTTCAAATACAAGAGTTATACCTAAACAGAGCCATAATAAATAAATAAATAAATAAATAAATAAATAAATAAATAAATAAATAAATAAATAAATAAATAAAGGTATTCATCTTATATGGAATTTGTCGTAAGAGGCACAATTAAATAATGCTTCCACAACTGGGATAAATATTTGCATACTTCATTGTTTTGATCAGATAATGTTTTACCAAAGTTACATGATACATCATACAACTGTATAATAATATTCTAACATCATGCACTTAAAGCAGTGAGAGATCTATCTTATTGTCACTTAGCCGTTACCTACCTTATTTTGTTTGAATAAATGTGCAATGCCTCCTGTTAATGCTTTCACTGATGCCCTCTTCTGTTCCATCATTTTGTCAATGTTTAATCTTATATTATCAACTGAAACAAACCAAAGACAATGGCATGGCTTAATCCCAATCATTACAGCTGAATTAAAATTAGAAAAAAATGTGAGAGCATCAAGTCTGTCAAATTATCAAAAAAATAATCATTACAGTTGAATTTAGTTTACAACTTCGTACAAATAAGGCATTTCTGTTACAATTTAAAATACAATTTTTTTCAAAAAAAAAAAAATTAGTTATTTGCTGCCAAATATTTTTATTTCAAAATTTACCAAGAAAGAAAGAAAGAAAGAAAGAAAGAAAGAAAGAAAGCATAATATTCCCCCATCCATTCCTGGAAAACAAAGCATATTCCACTCACACTCTATCCCTCTGTTCTGCAGATCATTGGAGTGAGCCATGTGGTACAGATGGGAATTGTTCAGGAGAGATTTGGAAGGGATGCAGCCCACATTTAGACAGGTCCCTCCAAGAGTTGGGTCCTTCTCAACACAGGTGGTCTGAAAGGAAAACAAAGGATGTTGCTTTTTATGCTAGGTTTAAAGCCTTAAAAACACATATTTATGCTGAGAGAAGTTTATATACAATATTTTTTGTTAATCTATATCTGGGCTTCAAATTTTTGTCAGTAGAATAAGTTGTTGAACTATGTCTATGAAGGCGTTGTGCTCTGCACACAAAGCATTTCCACATGAAATAGTAAGATTGTCTTTTAAAGGGCTTAATTTGCAAGGTTTGCTTTTTTAGATCAACCATCACAGACTTAGTAAAACAGCAATGAAATCGTTCTTAGGTGTTGCTATACACTGCCACTGTGAATTGCACATCTGGACATCTACTACTGAGCCTATCTAGTCAATGTAAACAAAAGTGACACAAGCAAACCCTCGATATAGAAAAACAGGCCATGCACTGTATTTTACCTTCAGGCCCAACTGAGCTGCCTTGATAGCAGCTACATAGCCTCCTGGACCAGAACCAATCACGACCAGATCTTGCATTTCTAGAACAGTACATAACAATAATTCAAAATATTTACATAAAGATTTGTAGCTTAAAATAAATGTTTTTACTTGCAATGTAAGCTATAAGTGTTTAGTATCACAAAGTGTCTTCGAGACATTATGTGCCAAAAGCTCTTCAATATTTTGATCGATTTAGCCACCAATGCCTTATAATCTTCTAGTGCAAAACAAAAACCATGATCAACAAATGATACGCAGATTTTACGGGTGTGACTGAAATGCGCAATACACTGCAATGCAGCACAACACAGCGCAATACACTTGATAATACAAGTCCAGTTGCAAGTAAACACAGGAAAGGGTAATCTCAAATAAAATAGGGCGATATAAAAGCAAAATATAGTACATAGTAATTAATATTGCTGATACAACTTGACAATTTTTTCATTGTTTGGTCAGTCGCCATTTTGGCAAGTAGCTCTTCTTGGCCAGTAATATATCCAAGAAGAGCCACTCGCCAACATGGCTGCCAACCGGACAATATCAATCGGCAATCCTCGGCTCATTCCGCAAGCTCCATACTAACCTCGGATGTGATAGGCGGAGAAATATGCACCAAATCCATGCATTTTGTCCGCCAGAAATGCCTTCTCAGTCAATCGATCATTACCCTCATAAAGATGGCTGTCAATACCCCTGATTTTTATGATGCTTTACAGTTTGCCAAACAATGCATTAAGATTGACTTTGATTTAAAAGATAAATAGATACAGGCATTGAAAGAATTAGGTTTAAATTAGCGCAAGGTTGAAAGTAGTTCCTTCCCAACAATCAACAATCAAATATGGCTGCCTCCGTATTACGTCCGAGGTTATTGTCGAGTGCGGAGACATCCGAGTAGTTCCGAGTGGGACAATATAAAAGTCTTGCTGATATGTTAAGTTATATCAACGATATTACTTACCTAGCAATATAGGTTGTTTTTATATCACCCTGCTTTGCTGGGAATGGTCATTTCTTTTGTGTAATTGCAACTGGATTTGATTTTTGAAGTGTATTGCACTGTGTTGCACTGTATTGCGGTGTATTGCATATATCAGTCACACCGGATTTTACTGGAATTGGATGTAAGTACATCAACCAAAAATTTGTTGCTTCCTAAAAATTTCTTTTGTGATCGAGATGAATATAATATATATTGATATCATCACCCCAACTCCCACACACATACACACACACACAAAAAAAAAAAAAATAAAATAAAAATAAAATAAAAATAAAACATTACAGTATAATGGAATCTTTACAAACCTCCATTTGAGTAGTGTCTACTCTGGATTACATATGAAGTACATGACCAGGACTTCACAGTCTTGGTCGCCTAAAATAACAACAAACGTTTGATTTATCACAAATTCAGTCACTATCACAGGGCTCAACACAAACGGTTGTCCGCTTGCCCGGGGCAACTAAAATCTGCCGTCGGACAAGTAAATTTTACGTCCAGTTGCCCGGCGGGCAAGTGAATTTTTTTCCTTTTGTCAGTACAATGTTAGATCTGATGTTAAAAGATTGAAGCATTACACATGTTTTTCCCTTTTTGGACAATAACGTCACAAACTGTAACATACGTCAATGCAAGATTTCTAAAAATAACTGGCAGTCACTATCTCCGTCGGCATTGCCTCGTTTTCAGAGTGCTGTCATATTCTATAATTTGAAGTATTTAGTCAAACTAAAACGAGGCAAGTTGTTCTTGGAAAAATGTAGCCACGTGATTAAAGTTAAGAAGGCACTCTCTCACATTTATTTGGCACTTTTTGTATTGGTTGGGGAATATTTAGAAGCATATAATTTCCAAGCTTTAACCACGAAAGAAGTGGAAAATAACCAGTCGCTTTGTTGCTAAGTGAGAGTTTGCAGAGACCAGCTTGCGGTGGTTTTGACCAGTTAGCAGACAGCTGAACTGCATGCTTCTGTAACTGATAGAGATTTCCCGGACTTGAAATGCTTATAGTTTATATATTTAGCAACAATTTCAGAGAGAAACAGGAGGAAGAGTAAGCTTCCTTAAAGTATGGACATTTTAATTGATGAAGTTGGATAAATATGTTAACTTTTTGAACCCACCTAATAAAAGCAGTGTACTACACAAATACCTGTTTGAGGGAGCGAGTGAGCACTTGTCAGTATCCAGACAGTGTGGCACCGATCATGGTCTGTCACAAGCACTTCAGAGCGCTTTGTTGACCTAGTTTTTTTTTTTTACACTTTAATGAATGTGGAAGTCTGTCTAGGAGTATTATTTGATCTCCTCCACATTTTAAATCATTGGCTTTACTGTTTATTCACTGAAAAAAAAGTATATGAGCTAAGTTGATACCACAGTTTTCTTAGTTAAAATGCCACCAATTCAATACTTGGCTTCAAAAATTTCAATTCTTAACAGCCATGGAGAAGGGGGATCCTCATTCTAACAATTGTAAGTGCTAAGTATGCAATTCTTTATTGATGAATTTTTTTATCATGCTTAGCTTACGGTAAAGTGCCATGAATTTCGAACGGCTCTTGAATTTCGAACGATCTTAAAATCGGCCGTCTGGAGTTTTTTCTGGACCATGAATTTCGGCCAGTCAGCAATTTTGCGCGATCTTGATTTCGAGAATTTCGTACACCTTAAAATCGGCCACCGGGCTATTCTCGCGCTTGTAAAGATCTAACAGTCGGCAATGTTGCCCTAGCGTACCTTTACCTGAGTACTACGTGTGCGGCCCAAGGTGCAAGATAACGATCAGTACAGTTAGTTTAGGGCGCTAAACAACATCGTCATATCCATTCATTCAGATAACAGGAGAATCTATTAAGAGTTGTACTGTCGGGCTGTTGTTTCTTTACCGCAGTATTCGGTGTGAGATAGCGATCGGTAGTTTTGCTGAGGCGCACAATAGCATTGTTAACAGTAGAGACTTCAGTAACAGAACAAAAGAGCAATATTAAGAGCTGCCATAAAGATTACCATTATTGCTTTCTTGTCTCGCTCAGATCGTTCACGATCTCCCGCTGACGATCTTCCGCTAATGAGGTCCCTTGAAATGTACAAATGAGATGAAAAATATTTTTAAAAATTATAAATTCCAATTGGGAGGGATAGAGGGTTAAAAACAATCGAGAACGATCTCCGGCTGACGATCTGCCGCAAACGAAAGCCACTGAACGAGTATGAGCTTTCTCGTTTCACTCGGATTGCGACGCTGATGATACGAAAATTGCGTTCTCGTCTCGCCCTTTGGCTTACGAAGTCTCTTTAACAAATATGAAAATTGCCTCCTGGTCTCTCTCGGATTGCGAACGATCTCTCGCTGAAAATTTGAAATTTTCCTTTTTGTCAATCAGCTTTGTCAGTTGCCGTGCGTATGAAGGTCCGGAAGGTGTCCCCTTTCACAAATTGGCCTGTAATTTGCTTAGTGTTTTGTACCGCATGAAGGTCACTCTTGTCACTGCTGCATACGGCGTGGAATGTGTATCTTAAGGTTCATAGAAACATTTTATTGTGTTTTGTAAGCTTTAGGAAGTAGTTTCGTCGTGACTGAATATCAGCGTACACTACAAAGTAGTACCATTCATCTGTGACGCATCATAAAAGCTAGGTACGTCAAATTACTCTAAGAAAATTTCTTACAGCGTCCACGGCTGTCACGACAAGCCAAGACGTCATTAAAAAAAAGTCGCAAGACGTCTAGCCGTCTTTGAAAATATAGGCCGTCCGGTGATGTCAGCGGCCGTCCAAATGACGGCTGGACGGTTCGCTGGGAAAAGCCTTGCTCATAAGGGTATATTTATTTAATTAGGGGCTTACTGACATCACCCAGTTTACATGCGGGTGCATGCCTCCCAAAATTATATTAAAGGATAAAATTGTAATATATCTAAGTATAATTGTTTGTAAATTTTGTAAAAATTGCCCATGCCACCCCGTTAGTTTGGAGGGTTAAGCTGGATCAAGTCCGTGTCAAAATTCTTTGAAACTTTGCAGGAAAAATCAATCTTCCTTTGTTTCTCTGGCTCCTTGTTTATCCCGATGATCAGATTTATCTAGTGCCCCCAGGTCTGCTGGAGCAGCTCTTTGAAATAATACACAGGTAGATTTTTATCTGAGATAAATATCGCGTTCGATACACTCAAGACAAAAGCTACCTGTGAGCTAAAGGGCACTTTACCCTTTAATTAAGAAGTAAAGCAAGTTCCAGCTAGATGGACGATTAAGATCGGACTTCAGATGGTAACTAGTATTGTTTACCTCAGTTCTGTGAAAGCTAACGAGAAGGGTGTCAGAACAATGGTGCATATATAAATTATACAGAGAATTTGTACATTCAGGTGACATTAACTTATAATCGAAGGGGATTTTCGATAATATTCCTTGAAAAGTACACTAGATTTATAGAGAATAATATCATGGTTGGCCAAAAAATTATATACGCACAGTGTATCCGTGCGTATGCCTGGTTACGCCCCTGTCGCAAACCAGCAAACCATATCCTGCTGACTACATGAAAATTGCCTTCAAGCATGGACAAAAAGTCGAAGCTTCTATGCTTGCTCGGATCGCTGACGCTCTCTTGCTGACGAATATAGTAACGAAGTCCCTTGAACTAGTGTGGAAATTGGCTTATTATCGCGCTCAGATCGCTCACTATCTCCCATTGACGATCTTCCAGTCCCTTGAACGAATATAAAAACTGCCTTTTCGGTTTACTCTAGATTACCTATCTCTCGCGTTTGTTTGAAGATAATAAAACGTACACGCTTTTCAAATGCGTACATTGACGCAACTATGCGCCAGGAAATCAGTTGCTGCTGCTGGTTAAGATTGGTTGCCTGAGCGAAAAAAAAAAAAACGGCCCTGCACCCCCCCCCCCCCCCCCCCCAAACCTAGTATATTTGATCGCAGACAACAATCAGCGGTCATCTTGGTCGCAGCGCACGACGGAGAGAGACCGTAATACACAGTTCGGCTTCTGCAGCGAAGGCTACGTATGCGTCGGAGACACCGACCCGCGAACGGCGAGATGAGGACGCATTCGCGCGTAAAGCTCCGCCCGACTTTAACGGTAAAGGCAACGAACCTGGTCGCGGAAGACACTTATCGCAGATGAAGGCTACCTGCACGTGCGCCATAGACACTGATCGGCTGTCGTCTCCGTTTCAGTGCACGGAAAGGAGCAACGGTAACACTAAGCTTCCATAGTAAAGGTTATCTGGCCGTGGCAGACGCTAATCGTCGGCCGTCTCTCCCTCCGTCCACTCCCGTTCTGAGCGCCAGGATCCTTTTTGAAAAACGACACTAGTTTCTGGCTGTCAGAATCGCTTTTGAAAAACGACACTACTGATAACGATGCTGTTTTGCGACCCTAGACAAGAGTACCGCTCTATCTATGGGCCATACACAGTGATCGGGTGAAAGTACGTGTATACCTTTGGTCGCAATTACCGACACTCACACATCATACATTATGGTAACTCTAAAAAGATCGTCGGGAGAAGATAACAGAAGGCCTAGCGACGAACAGACAACTTCCGGTCAAAATTGACAGAATTCCATGAAATTCGAACTTTCAGGAGTTCTGAGCACCTCCTTTTCATGAATTTCGGCCAGAACGATCTTTTCCCAAATTTAATTATTTTTTACTGTTCGAAATTCATGGCACATTACCGTAACTCCATTTACTCCTCAAGACATATGAAACAAGATAATTATGTCACTGTGCCACATAAAATGTTGAAAAATAGCCTAAAATGCACCAAAGTGCACCTTGATTGAGTGCAGAAAAGTGCTATGAAGTAATCAGTGGCATTTTAGATTTTACTATCAAATTATCATTTGTGTAATTTGGTGTTGTCAAGGCAATCCTACTATATATTAAAGTGAATTATATTAAGATTAATTTTTGAAGTTTCAAAGTATTGTTTCTTTTCTATTGATTTTATCAACTGTTCTGCAGAAATAAAGAAATGTTTTATTTTTTATAAATAGAAAAAAAAAAGAAGTTGGGGATAGTGACCGACCTATCTAATCTTGATGAGTAAATGTAAAAGAGTTGGTTCTTGTAAGAGCACATTTTAAAAGTAACAATGTTGTCTATCAGTCACCATCCTGAGGAGTGTGGGCATTGCAACATTTATGCACTTGTATTCTTATAGATATCCTAATTTTATGCTACATCATAGTGGAGGTGTGCCTTTTTTCTTTTGTTTAGAATCTGTGACAAATTTGAAATTTTAGTGATGTGCAAAATGTGACATTCCATCAATCAACCTGCTCATGGAGAAAATAACTCAAAGATGACACAATTGATTTTTTTATAAATCAATAAAATTTAATGCTTCAAATGAAAAAAACTGCATATATATCGAGTGGTTTAAAATTTTTCACTAATAATGGGCAAGTTGAGGCAGAGGAAGGGCAAGTAAAAATATCTGGCAGGTTGCCCTGGGGCAACCTGGTTAAAAAATTTATGTTGAGCCCTGTATCAGATGTCGCGCTAGAGTAAAACACATAAATCATAAAGCCACTACAATTCATAAATATCGTTAGTGTATAAACAAACGGTGTGATTAAACTTCGACAGATAAAAAACACTAGTTGCAGATGACAAAGTGATTGAAATAAATCGCAGTGTCGATGAAGATGTTTGGATGACACAGCGATGTCCAAACGCGTTGCAAAGCTAAGTACAGACTGGCCTCTGTCGGCTTTGTACATTGCGAGTCTCATCATTTAGTATACGCCGTCATACACTTGAAAATATTTTTTCAACTTTGAAAATACACATCCAGTCCAAATGTAAAATACATGCTTTTAAAGGAAACTGCTTACCCGAGAAATGTGTGGTAAAAGTCGGCAACGAGCAGAGGACAACATCTTCACCTTCAGCAGCGAAGATGGCGTAAGTCTTAGATCAGGTGGCGACGCCTATCGATAAAAAGTATCAGTAAGAGCCGGGCTCGATGCTTGGAATTTTTTAATCTTTTGAAAATAATCAAACTATATGTCAATGTCTAGTGTAATATGTAAGCTGGGACAAGACATAAATAGCTTGATGACGAACAAAATATTATAAAACCTCCCTTGTGTTCTTCAGTTTCATTTCCGGAAATTCAGTTTGCAGGTCAAGGTCATTTATTTTTACCCATTCACAAACTTCTGCAAGATGTTGAAAAGGCTACGAAACATCACCAAAAGAGATGCAGATAAGGTAATATTTTGAGTAAAAGAAGATCCGTATATATTTCCAGCCTGTCTTAGTGTTTGAAAACATTCAAAGAGAATATATATATACCACGGTTTTAGGTTGAAAAATAAAGCTAGTGTGACTGCCGTAAGTCGCCTTTTGCCTACCGGTTGTAAAATTGTGTACTTGAAGTAGTAGGCGTGACGCATAAATACCTAGAGAATAGTTGTTGTATGGGGAACGAAGATAATGAATAAGTATAATATCTGACTAAAAGTGGACGTCAGTGAGAATTGGTTGTCTTCTTATTTTGTAGATCATTTGGTTATTTGCAGTTTTTATTCTTGTAAAAAATATTTAATGTTATTATTGTTTTTTTTTTTTGCTTCATAACATTAATACTTGTGAACTTGTGTGGACAGTTCAATGTCACTCAATGTCACATGCCTTTTGAATGCATAATTAGTACATTAAGGTAAATGCTTAAAGAAACTGGTAGAGGAAGTGAGAGCTATTCCAGTCCTTGAAATCACTTAGTATTAGCCCACCAACTATATGGAAAATATCCATTTTTGCCACCTTGCTTTGATTCAGTAAGCAAGTACACTCTGTGCCAAAACTTTTAAGCCCACTTGTCCTTCCAGCCACAAGTGTCTGAAAAAAACAGTATGTTGTTAATAACAAAATGGAGTTACAAAATTTTACAGACTTCAGTTTCACTGACAGTTGGCATGCTGTTACTGCAAAGGTTCAGACTGCAATAAGTAGTTATTCTACTGTATACTGAGTATATTCATAGCATGAACTGATAGAACTAGTGTTAATGAAGGAAATTTTGACAATAATTACAGGAAGATGAGCCCCCACCCTCACCACAGCGTCCCCAGCAGGGGGCAGCACCACAGTCACCACATCGAGAGACTGGGGATCACAATAAAGAGGTAAAACATAAATGAATCGATCTATGAATGAAACAGTAGTTTATTGATATAACCACAGTATTTTATAGGTTATAATAATCACTTGTTGATTTATATGTTAGTGCCAGAAATTTATGTTAATTTTTTTATACTTGTATAATCAACATGATTTATGTCAATATATTGCAACTTAAGTCTATATAATTGTTAGATGTACAATAAAGCAGTTTATCTTGATGGTATAGTTGAGACTTTTTTGTTTGTTTGTTTTATCCCATTTTCTATTAGAACACTTGGTCCTTAAAATGTAAGGGTTATTTCCAGTATTTAAAAAAATGAACAATAAGTAAAAATTAAGTTAATAAAATAAGCAGATCATTCATGTTGTGTGTAATTGATTGAAAACTTAGGTCAAAGTAATGCAAGTTTTTTAACATAGTTGTAGTGCTTTTTTATTGAACATTTATAATTCAAAGGAGGAAGTTACATGAAAAATAAAGGGTGAAAGGAAAAGCATGTCTAAGTATATCTTGTACATTTGGATGAATTAGCTTTAGATACTGCCCTTAGTCAGTCAAAGTAAAAGCATTGATTCTGGTATATTTTCCCCATATCAGGGTTTCTTGTGTCCTATGTGTATGAATGAGATGTCATCTGCCGAGGCTCTACAGAGCCATTTTGACCTTGTCCATAACCAAGAGCAAGCCAAGGTTTGTCATTGTGGTGACCCTTTTTCTAGTAGAGTGGGTTGGACTAGTACTAGGACTGTTGTTTGCCATTGATACAATGTATAACCCATATAAGCTAATCACCACTTTAATACCAGGCCCGTAGCCAGCAATTTCAAAGGGGGGGTTCTTTTTCCGAAAAAGTGGACCTTTTACCATATAATTCCCATGTACCTAGGTCAAATTTTACCCAGAGTAGACCTTTTTCCAGCAAAAAGGGGGGTTCTTTCGAACCCCCCGAACCCCCCGAACCCCCCTGGCTACGGGCCTGAATACTAACATGGATGTCTTGGAATCTAATGCGTTGCCCTGACAGTTTTACTCTTTTCCAGTTTTTTAGCATGGAGATATTACATGTATACTGGTACAAACTGCCTGATGTGGTTTATAGATTGCTTCTATCATGCTTTAGTGTATAGGCTGATATTTCAATTTTTGGATTTATTTATTTATTTATTAAATATCAAATTATTGATAATTTTTCATTTATTTATTTTTGTAATGTGACATTTTTGTAAATAAAATATTGTTCTTAGAATATCATGTTCACAGAAATGCATTTTGCATATTATTGCTTGGTGAAGAAGAAAAATAATGTGCTTACTGGTGGAGGGGGGCTGTGGTTTGGACCCCATTCCCAGAGATTAGATCGATCCAAACTAGACTGACCTAACTCCCTGGGCGTTCACGCTAAATAGCTGTCAGCCGAGCGGGCACAAAAGTTAATTACCCCCTTACAGCTTGTAGTAGGCGGGACGGACATTTAAGCCAGATTATCTGACAGTAATCTAGTGAGACTCCCCACGGGGATAGATCGATCTAAATGTCTGGGAATACGCCCTTAGATTGGTTATTGCCCAGAAAATGTGGCCATTTTCCTGTGTTTTGTACTCATAGTTCTAGTCCTTCTTGGTTTGATATTTTTCTACACTTATTTCATGCATGATAGTTTGGAAAGCTCTGTAGTTTGATTTTTGTAGAAATAGGAATATGATTTGTAATCTCCTTTCAGTATATTATAATGTGTTTTTGATGTTTAGAAATAGACATATATATGTCCGTTTTAGTCCTTACTGGTTATAGTATGAAGAAAGTTAATCTGTTTGTTTGGGGTGCTGTAGAACAATTATATTAATCTACACTACTAGTACTTAGATTGGTAACCATTATAACTGGGATTCAGTTTTACAAAAAAAAAAAAAAAAAAATTCAGTTTTAAAAGACTGAAATATAGTACTAACTTTTACATCAAAAACGTTTGGTCTACTTCTAGCTAGGATAAATATGTAGCACAAATCTTCAAGTTGGTGAATTAAGGGAGTAATTATTTTTTACAGATTTGTTATTACATGCTGCATGCTGTGAATGTAATTTTTTATATACTTACTGTTGTTGTGCACATACTGCCATTGATGTGGTTATATAATCTGATTTAAACCAGTATTCAAAATAGACATCCAATTTTATACTTTTTTTCACACAAAAGAAACAATAGTGTGGTGAATCCAGCAACTATCTGTTACTAGTAAATTTAAACTGGAATTCTGTACATAGCACGTGTCATGAACATGTTTACTAGTAATTGACATGATAATACTCCAGTTGATACTTGATGAATAACCTTGAGACAATGTGTTTGGTTTTAGGGTTTCCTGTGCCCCATTTGTATGCAGTCATTCCACACAGCCGAGGCACTGCAGCGGCATTTTGATGATGCACATGATGAGAATAAGGTTTGTATGGAAGATCTGGGATTTGCTTAAAGTTCTCATCTAAATGAAAAAATGTTCTGCAGTACCAATCTTTATATTTTAATCTTATTGTTTGCTTTCTCTTAATTGAGATGTTGATACTTCAGATAAGATGATATTGTCTAATAAAAGTCAATATGAGAAGATTTTGTGGATACACTATTTGTCTATTTTATTTTATATGTCTTAAAAAAAAAACTTGATTGATATTTTAAAAACAGAGAGTAAAAGGGCATGTTACTCGAATAAACACAACAAATGCAATGGCAAAACAGCTGCAAAATTACCAAACTGTTGACATTTATCAGTGACAACTGTTCTAACTTTTCAATCAGGGTTTTATCTGCCCCATGTGTAAGACAGGGTTCCAGTCAGCTGAAGGTTTACAGTCTCATTATGAGAAGGAACACGATGGCCTTGCTGAAAACAGGTACATGTAAGTTATAATTGTAATTTACAAAAAAAAAAAAAAAAAAAATTATGGCACACACAAAATAGGTGAAGGTGCTAACAGGTGGTTGTTTCCCATGTACTACTCTTGTATATATATAATCCAGCAAAATTGCCACTTTCTTGTGCACAGACAAAGAGTAGTGTCTGTACATATTGCCAGTGCCTGCAACTCTGGGGTAGCGCTAGCAAATTCTTTTCACCTAGCCAAATCACCACTTTTTTGTCAATTTGTTATCCATTTGATTATAATTTGACTAAAATAAGTCAAATCAAGCCCTTTTTGTTTAGCCAATTTATGTCAGTTTTAGCATTTGGCTAAATTGGCGAGTGTTACCGCTACCCCACCAACTGTTTGTTTGCTGGAGTTGGAGCCATTCACATATCTTATACCCAGTTACTGAGAACCAGTGTAGCACATGTGCAGAGGTTTTGGTTTTACCAAAGATGGCACGATTCAAGTCAGATGCACTACATATATTTCTGTCATGTTAAAACTTATCAGTAGTATCAAATAGCTTTGGGATATATGGCTGACAGAGTTTGGATATGGTGAAGTGATTTATTTGCTTGTAATATGAGTTGCATGCCAGTATAGTTTACCTCAAGTTGTTAAAATTTTATTTGAATTTCTGTTCTCTGTCTCTCTCATTCTTACTTAAAAATCAATTAAGAAGCAAAGTGGTGTTCTGACAATTAGAACAGATAAGGTCAACATAGAAAAGCATTGCAATAACTGGAACAGACTTGTGATACAAGTACTGTGATAACATTACTATAATGGAAAATGTCAACATGAGCAAGTGTAGTCATAACTTGAGACAGAAAAGGTCAGCATGGACAAGAATTGTGAGAACTTGACAATGATGAAGTCAACATGGACAAGAATTATGATAACTTGACGATGATAAGGTCAGCATTGTAAGCAGATATTGGACAAGTATTATGATAATTTGACAATGATAAAGTCAACGTAGACAAGTATTGTTATAGCTTGAGAATGATAAGGTCAGCATGGACATGTACTGTTATAGCTTGCATTATATTTAAATGTCTCTTTTTTTTTCAGAGCTGGGGATGTGTTGGCTCTAAGGCAAGAGCTAGATGACTTGAGAAAGTC
This sequence comes from Lingula anatina, assembly GCF_051362555.1. Classification (NCBI taxonomy): domain Eukaryota; kingdom Metazoa; phylum Brachiopoda; class Lingulata; order Lingulida; family Lingulidae; genus Lingula; species Lingula anatina. The sequence goes on from NC_141772.1 coordinate 20,573,967, forward strand.
TTTGAAGGTAAAAACATGTACTCAAACAAACATTACTGTTTATTCTTTAATAATAGGAGGTTAATCGGATTAATCAACCACCAGAAAATGACAGAGCCACTCATTGGATCATAGTTATAAAAATGCACTGGTATTGAGATGTTAAAGTAAAAAAAAAAGTGTCTCTGTCAGTGTTGCACTAAAGGAACACCAAAAGAAATGTTTATTCATGATATGGTATAAATCTTTCTAGGAAGAAAGATGGTATGCAGTTGAACTGAAGAAAGAAAACGAGAGGTTACAGAGTGGAAGATCACCAACTAAAGGATCCATGGTAATAATAATAACAATGACATTTATTGGTCTGTTTCAAAAAATCTGAACATGCTTTGCAAAAAAAAATAAGATATAAGAAAAATATAAGACATACTGAGACAAAAAAAAAAAGGAAGGAGTTGATAATTGACCATAAAGAATATCAGAAGTAATAATGAATTGATAAGGTTTTTGAACATGCCCCCCCCCCAAAAAAAAGTTATAATTATTATCATGATTATTTATTTTTGTATTTTAAACAGAATGTTTGTTTGTTTATTTATTTATTATAATAACAAAGTAAAATTATTATTTTTACTATATTTTTAACTGTGTTACATTAGGACAGTGTTGAAATGGATATGATGAAGCAACAGCTGAAGGCTTCAGAAGAGAGCAGAACACTGTGTAAGTATTTGTTATATTTGTTATGTGGAATGACCATTTTACTGCCATGAGTTCTGTGTTGTTACTAGTGTAGTAAATGTGTATAGTTTGTAACAGGTATGAGATTTTTCTGACTACTGGCGGTTTCTGACTTTTTGGGAGCCAAAAATATCATTGGCCTAGGCAACCCCCTGGATCCCATGCCATATTTTCTGATTTTTTCAGTAAATGGTAGCCTCATCCTTCCTGATTCCAGTGACACATTAGGTGTCATTTGTCCTGGTGTGATAGATTGTAGCAAATCTTAGAAAACTGGATTAGTTTCTGTTGATTATTATGAGCATACTTGCGAGGAATGCATTCGCAAAAAAATAATAACCCATGATTTTTTTTAAGCAGGGACCAAAAATGATGATGGAGGTATGCAATTTTTTGTAGTATTTTCACCCTGTTGGCTACAATAAAATTGGAATCTGATGAAAATTTACTCCAGAGCATAAATGCTTACATACCAATTGTATCTTGTTAGCAACCCACCAGCTTGTGTGTATGTGTACAAGTATTTTTGTTGATGTCTATGGCTGTACTATTCCTTATCCATGGCACCTTCCTGGTCTTTTGGGATGGGGAGGGGTTGCAGGGGAGAAAAAGCAAACAAACAAAAAACAAAACAAAAAAGTTTTTATTGGAATTTTGAAGGTAATTGGGAAGAAGATTTTTGTTGAACGTTTAGAAAAAGGTAATACCAATGAGGGTTGTGATTTGTGGACGTGAAAAAGTTTTTTTTACCCATTCCTAATGAAAGGCATACCATGTGAGTAAAAACCTTTATATTATAGCAGCAATAATAATAATATGAAGAAGATATATATTTTCATGGAAATTTCAGCAATCCCCCCTACATTGTTAAGGTGTACCCATGTAAATGCCATTAATTTCAACATTGTAAGCTGATATTGTCTCTCACCAACCTTGACTTAAGATTTTTTTCATTTTTCTGTAAACAATTTGACAGCTTGACTATTAATATATTCTATCTGTATTTAATGAGTTATCTTTTTGTTAGCAAATAGAAAATTAATAAAGAGTAATGTATTTTTATGGAAATTTCCACTCTTGTTGTGATTCTTTCCTTCCTTTGAAGTGTCTGTGGAGGTGAACAATATGCAAAAAGAGCTGAATGAAGCTGCACAAAAACTGAAAGATCACAGTGAGGAAAAGAAGATGATAGAACAGAAGGCTGCAAAGCTGGTAACCAGATCAGTTTCTTTACTTCAACAAAATCTTATCATAAAATTTCAGTATGATTTATCAAAAACTTAAAAGGAAATTATTTTCAGCAATTTATAGTGTATAATATTTAAAGTTATGATCAATGCAAATTATTACAAAGTGTTTAGAATTCGTAATATTACTTTGATGTGATTTTATACAAACTATGACAAGCGTATGTATTAGGTGAATTGAAGATGAAAAATTGAACTCAGTTAATATGTACTAGACTGTTCCCAGAGAAGAATTTCATCAGCTGTGTTAAGTTATAAGAATGATGTATGGTGACAATGGGGGGGGGGGGGGGGGGCAAGTACACCTCCCGAGTAGAGGCTATTCACCTGGATAGCCTCATTCCCTTTAGAAGATGTCCTGATAGACATCGAAATATTGGAGGTAAAACCTATCTCAATATTAGCTGTTGACTGAAGAAAAATTCACATCATTCTTAGACTGTTCCCAATAATTATTTCCCAGGCAGGGGATATGGTATTATACAAGGCCAGGGCAGATGAAGCAGAGGGACAGAAGACTGCTTTGGAAGATCACATTTTAACTCTCAAGGTTCTCCTTTTAGATGAATTGATATCAATAAAAATTCTAAGATAATAATTTTTTTCTTGTATTTTAAACATTTTCTTTTCATATTGTTGAAGTAATAAAATTTTAAGTGATTAAAATGATTTTAAAAAATGATAAGAAAATTTCATATAAATTCATTGAAGGCAATATTAAGTGAAATTAAGTATTAAGAGTAAAATGTCTGCAAGTTATTCCTTGTTTTATTAATTTTGTTGCTTTGCATAACAGAAAAGATGGAAGAATACAGTTCAGTAAAGCTTTAAGAGGTTATTATCTTAATTTTTTTGGCATTAGCTTGTGAGTGAATTATATTCAGTATTGTTGATTTATTTCATAATTTCATTTCAGAGTCAACTTAATGACAAGACTGTGTATGCCCAGAGTTTAGAGACTTCACTTGCTCAAAGGTAATAATAAATTTGAAATTTAAATTATTACGATAATATAGTCTTTGTAATTAATTGTGAGGTAAATGTTGCTGTCTCAGAGATATTTACAAAATGATACAAATGATACAAAAAAGGCTGTTCAGGACACAAGAATCCAGTAGGTCATAGAAAACAGAAATATTTTGTCCAGTAACTGGACAAATAAATGAAATTTTTTTAGCCTGCCTTCAACTTTACAGGCATTTAGTGTTACTAAACTGTTATAATAATAATAATAATAATAATAATAATAATAATAATAACTGAAAGATGTGCTGTCGTACCTTCTTCTGGGCAGGACAGAGACCACCCCTCGCTGCTCACAGACTGAATAGACTGTGGTGACTGCCTCTGTGTATAACCTGTGGAGGGTTCAGTAAAGTCATCCTCAGACTCCTGAGGCTTGCTAGTAGGGAGTAAAACAAAACTGAACCTATTTGTGAATGTGCTTTTTAACAAAGTGCTGTTTAATTCATCTTCTCTATCTGTATATTTGCCAGCTTTGCTGTCTATTAAATTCATCTTGTGTGTCAGGCCTGGTGCTGATGATGTTATGGTGCTGAAGCAAGAGTTGGTGCAGACACACACCATGATGGACCAGCTGGCACAGGAGAAAGAGGCAGAGAAGGAAAAGATGGAGAAGGACTATGAAGAGTTAAAGACTAGATATCAAGAGTAAGCTTGTTTTGTTTTTTTACTGGCAGCTTGAAGTTTCCACTTTCAATTTATAAATTTAATGAAGATACAGTGTATCAAGAACAAGCATGATTCATGATAGTAGCAACTACTAGATTTCAATGTTAATGTTTCATCTATTTAAAATAAGTTCTGCTTAGTAAAATTTTGACAAAAATGTGTGCCTAATTGAGCATTTTTCTGCCTTATGCAGTAGATAGGATATATGTTTATTTAAAACTATGGTGAAAAAAGTATACAATAATTTTCATAGATACTAATTTAGTTTAGTTAATTTAAGTCATGGTTGATGGTTTCAGATGATCACTATCAGAAAAACTCCATATTTATAATATTGCTTGACATCTGGTAAGTAGTATTTTATTGATGAAAAATGAAACAGAAATTAACAAATACAAAAAAATAAAAGTGATGGCTAATGAATTGACATTGAATTATTTTTTTTTCGTTAGGAGTGAGCAATTGACCAGGGAGCTGAGGGAAGAACTGGCTAGGGCTCCTAAACTGGAGGAGTTACAAAGGTAAAGAAATAATTATTATTATTAATTTTATTAATTTATTATTATTGACAAAGACACAATTAAGAATATATATATATATATAGTATCATAGTAAATAAAACTATGTGAATATCTTTTCTTCACCAAATGGCAATGCGTCTCTTGCGTGTTGTGTCCATGTCCAGTGTTTTCTATCCCTAGACTCCAGGCATCTGCTGCAGACTCCAGCTCTGGCTCTCAGAAACTCCTGGAGTCCTTGCAGAAAAAGCAAGAAGAGGCAGCAATGTTACAGGGACAGTTGGAACAGGTAAATACATCTGTAATGTCACATTGGTAATGGATAGAATATACTTTATTTTCAGAACCAATTTTTGTGGGAATTAGTTGATTGTAACTTAGTTTAACCTAGTTTCATTTAAACATAAAGCATTTTATTAATATTGCAATGCTCATAACATTTTATGTACATTTTTTGTGCAACTCTCATAATTAAATATAATTCTAATCATATTATTATTATTATTAATTAAGTAGTTGAATTAACTTAACTTGTTCTTTTCATATTTGCAGCTTCAACAGGAAAAACTGCAACTTGACCAGACTCTGCAGGAAAAATGTTCAGAAATTGGAAAACTGAACAAAGAATTAGAAACCAGGGGAAACAGTCTTCACCAGGACATAGCAACTCTAAAGGAGCAGCTGAAGGAAAGGGACCAGGCCATCCAACAAAAGGACTCAAATATCAAAACTTTAAAGGAAGACATTGGTGCTAAGGAGACATTATGCAATGAATTGCAGGAAGAAATTTTAGAGAAGGAAAAGTCACGAGAAGAAGTCAGAGAGCAGATGAGAGAAAAGCAACTGGTTTACCAACAGCTTGAGCAAAAGTTTACAGAGATTGAACAAAAAACACACGACATGCAGCAGACTTTGAATGAAAAGGATAGTTACTTGCAAGAGATGCAGCAGATTATCTCTGAAAAGGAAGATAGCTGTCAGCAGTTTCAGCAGCTTTTGCAGTCCAGTCAAGAAAATTGTGAGCAGCTTCAGAAACAGTTGGGAGAGTTGGAACAGAGGAATGCACAATTGCTAACAAGTGTTGAGGAAAAGGAGCAGAGCCTCAAGGAAATTCAGGAAGATATGATGAAGGTTTGTGTGAACCAAGTTTTTTTTTTTTTTTTTTTTTTTTTTTTTTGTGATGGATGTAACGTAGCTTTCAGTAATATAAAATGTACTTTAATATGATTATATTCATAATGCATCTTTTACATAGTCACAAATGCTAGCAATAAATTAGTCAATATATAAATGAATATATAAAAATGTAAGCAATAAACAAAAAGAGAAAACTCTATGAAAATAGAATATAACAATAGAAAAAGAGGGAAACTTACCATGGCGAGTTACTAAACCTCTATTAGAACAAGATGTAATATTTTACTTTATGAGATGCAAAGTATTTAAATGTATTTTTGCATTTTTTCTAAGACCTAAAACATATATTTTGTGTCATTTCAGACCAAGGCAGCTATGGCAGAGAAGGAAACTCATCTAGCATCTTTAACTCAACAACTCGGGGACACCAAGCAATCCTCACAAGGGCAGCTACACGAGAGAGAACAGCAGTACACTGCTCTGAAACTGGAGCTGGACAAGGTAGGGCATACTAGGGAAACACAAATTATCAATTAGACCCCCCAAAGCCGTCCAGATACTTTTACCAAAAATACATCCAAGAACTTGAAAAAATCCCTAGAAAAGCAATAAACAAATGGCACACAGATATTGGGGAAATTTTAGACGAAGAGAAATGGCATTTGATATTTAGATCGGTTTTTACTGAGATAGATGACACAAAATTACAAACATTACAATTTAGAATTAATCATAGAATTTTCAGCACAAATTCGTACTTAATGAAAATAAAGAAAAAAGAATCTCAGCTGTGCGAGTTTTGTAATATTGCCAAAGAGACAATATATCATGTATTTTGGGAATGTCCATACGTACAAAATATCTGGACCTGCCTTATTAATGCTTTAAGGGAAAGTATGAAGATGAATATAGAGAGGCATCCCAAAGTGTTCTTATTTGGTCTTGTACAACAATTCAAGATAGAAGGCCTGTATTTACTTACATTGATAACTAAGAAATACATAAGCATATGCAGGTCCAGATCCGACCCCCCCACTTGGGTAGGGTTAATACAATATATGTCAGATGCTATGGAAATATTACCAGGTTCTCATTATACATGTATCCTCAAGCGAAACGAACTAACATACAACAGATTTGGCTAAATATTGATAAGATATTAGCGGAATAACAAAACAAAACTGTTTATAATATGTATTTTTATTTCTTGCTCAAAATAAGATCAGTATTTCAGTGACTGAGCATCTGTATTATAAGTATTTGTGTGCACAACAGTGTGCGTGCGCCTTCGGATGTGTGAGGCTGTATGAGAAAAAATGTGTGTACAAATGTGCATATACACTATATTACATTAAGACACACAATCTATTATATCTCTAGTTCTTATAGTGATGCACAGTATCACCTTGCTTCGTTGACGTATTGTTCAGTTTATAATGTACTTTGTAATGTACTGAAGAATTTTGTATATTGTATTATACGTTCTACAATATTAAAATAATATTTCAGTGACTGTGCACCCATAAAAGTGTATATATTGTATTAAGTTAAAACTGTATTGATGTAGTGTATTGTTTTGTATTTGTACTGAAATGTGTTTTCTGATTCTGTGATGTATTGCATGTTCTCGTATGTTTGTCTTCTTTGTAATGTGCTGTATTGTGTTTGTATATGTTTAATAAAAAAAAAAAAAACTTCAAAAAAAAAAAAAAAAAAACTTATCAATTAGACCCCATTCCCACAGATTTTAGATCGATCTATCCCCACGGGGAGTCTCACTAGATTACTGTCGGCTTAGCCGGCTCAAATGTCTATCCCACCTACTAAAAGCTGTAAGGGGGTAATTAACTGGCGTGCACTCGTCTGAATGCAAATTTAGAGTGAACCCCCAGGGAGTTAGGTCGGTCCGGATGGATCGATCTAAATCTCTGGGAATGCATTCTTAAACCATTATATAATAGCAAAATTTTAGTTTTGCTGTAATTTTTAGTACCATTCCATTAACGGAGAACGATATGCATGCCTTCATTTTATTTGCATTTTTGTATTACTGGTTATTTTATAGTAATTTATTTATTTTTAAATTAATATTATATTTCAGACTGTAAACCAAGTTAAGGTCCATAAAGCCAGTATTGAGGATCTGACAAAGCAGCTAAATGATGTGCACATAAGACACCAGGAAGAGGTATACACTTGTCGAAGGATTAAGAGTCACTGGAAGATAATTTTGAAATTAAATTGAAAAATATGTTGTAATGAGTTCAGTTAAACCCCGTTGCATTATTTGTATTATTTTATTCATTTCTGCCTTTCTCCCTATTATTACATAACCATGCAGTTTAAGTTGCCCAGTGTAATTTTCCTGGTTTCCAATTGATCATTTTAGTCCTCCAGAGCCGAGGAGTTCAAAGTTCTGCTGAGAGAGAAGTCCGGGGAATTGGAGAATGAAATAAGAAGTAGAGAAGCAAGGTAGTTATCAGTGAAAGAGAAAACAAAACTAGTAGACTATTTGATAGCTAAGTGTTATACTTTGCATTAGATTGTAAAATATGCTTATAGCTTATGAAAGAAATAAATACTAGCTACTAGTATAGTGAACATTATCTTGAAATATGCTTTGACTATACCTTGATATTTTAATTAAAATTTGAGATTTTGGCTCTCTCAAAAGAAAGAAAAAATATTCTTCTTCTCCAGGATTCATTTGGAATTTCCATAATCTTTTATAAGTACTAGTTTTGAGAAAGTGCTTTATATTTTGTGATGTATGTTTTGTATAATAATTATAATATTATTATATGCTGTAGAAAAAGAAGGATTGGAACCATAAAGGTTATTACTTTACCTTACAGTTATGTCTTATCATGGTTGTTATTATATTGCCTCATTCTACATGTTCTTTGTTTCATTGGTGAACTTGCCTTTTTTCTATTCTTTTTTCTATTCAACTCAGGGATTCCAAAATCAAAGAGCTGGAAGGCATCATGTCCTCACTCAGGGAAACCATAGACCGCATGGAGGCGGAGAAGACGGACCTTATAGCAAAGGTGATATTTTTGTAGTGGTAGGACAAAGAATTTTGGGATAAACATGTAAATGTGCTGCATAAAAATTGCCCAATGTCACAACATTAGGAGCTGATCTCAAAGATATTGGACTACAAGGTCAACATAAAGCTTTTGTTATCTTTTTTTACCAGAATTTATATTTTGTTGATTTTAGTGACTTTTTCTCCTATTTATAGATAGAAGCTGGAGAGGGAGTGGCCACTGCCATCAACCAACTTAAACAGGAAAATGTGAGTATCATGATTGAAAATATCAGCAGGCCCGTAGCCAGCAATTTTAGAGGGGGGGTTTCGTTATCTGAAAAAGTGGACCTTTTACCATAAAATCCTCAAGTACATAGATCAAATTGTACCCAGAGTGGACCTTTTCCCAGCAAAAAGGGTGGTTCTTTCGAACCCCCCGAAGCCCCCCTGGCTATGGGCCTGATCAGAAAGTTTGTGCAGCTGTGAGTTTTAATGAGTCAGACTGTGTGAAGTCTACTGCACTTACAATTCCAGGAATCAGTGTCATTTTTCAGTAATTTTCCTACTTGTTTTTTAGGCAACTCTCCATGAACAACTGACTAAAGCAAAGAGGACCTTGGAAACTCAGGGTGAGGAGAGCCAGAAGAAGGAAGAGACCCTGTTCAAGCAGCTCCAAGAAGTAAAATCACAGCTGGCAGATGTCCAGGAAAAGTGCACCAAATCTGAGGCAGGCCTGACTGAGAAAGGGGAGAAACTGGCATCTGCGCAACAAAGGATTACCGAGCTGGAGACTGAGATAAAGAGCAAGGTTGGTTTTATTTAGTTTGCTGTCAATTTTGAGGTAATTTTGTAATTTTATCTCCTGATTTTTTTTTATTTCAGGTTGAAAACAGTTCTTGAAAACATATTGTTCATTTGCTCATTCTTTTCTTGGGTTATTCGTTACTTTGACAAATGTGTATTGGTTCATGCGTTAAAATACCCACTCATCCATTCATATAATTCTTTAACTGTGCAGCATGAAGTGTTACTGGCCACAGAAGCAGCTAAGAGCAGCCAGAGAGCTGACCTGGAGAACCACATCAAGACCACACAGGCAGCACTGGAGGAGAAAACTCAGGAGCTGAACACCATCAAACAGCAGCTAGAACAGGTATTTGGGACTCAGTTTGGAAGTATTATCTAGAGCAAGCAGATAGAGCTTAAAGTGTTTTTTGAGCTATATGATATGAATTAATTCAAAAATGATTTATGTTCTGTATGAAGTAAGTTTAATACAAAAAATAACATGTAAACAATATAGTTTCCGGTGACTGATTTTCTTTAAAACTTGTATTGCTTGATTTCAGACAAACTTCCCAGAAACTTAAAATATATTATGTGCACCTTTTTAACCTGTGTGTAAATTTTTCTTCACTGTGCGTCAGGTGACAGGTGAATTGAACTCCCGTGGTGACCAGTGCAGACAGCTGGATGTCACCTTAAAGGAAGCCAAAACCAAGTGCAATGATCTGGAGCAGAAATGTGTGGCAGCACAGGCAGATATTGCCAGCAAGGTGATGACATACTCAGGGATGAGATTATTTTCAACAATCGGCATATTTCTGACTTTTTGGGAGCCAAAAATATCACTGGCCTATTTTAAAATGCCATATTTTCCATATTTTGGAACAAATTGCTACAGTGACTGTTAGTAACTTACCATGGCTGATTGCAAAATTGTTAAAAATTGTTAAAACAGTGTGACAATATGGACAACTATTAGTTTTGCTATAGTGATCTATATACTGACAACCTGTTAAACTATGGAGCACTTCAAGATCCTAGTCTTCAACTAAGGACAAAAACAAAGAGTTATTAAAATTGTATGAGCCCCAGATTTAAGTTTAAGTAATGTAATCACTTCTTTCCCTTCTGAAGAACTGTCTTTACGGAAAATTTCATAAACATTTGTTCAGAGCTTTTTGAGATGTCTTGTCCATGAACAAACAATCACTGGTGAAAACAAAATCTTTAATTTATTGCCATTTTAATATGGTAATTTTAAAGGCTATAAATTGAACTTGTAGGTAACTGCTTTGGAAAAACTTCAAGGTGAAAAAGCAGACCTAGAGAAGAAATTAAAAACTGCTAAAAGTGATGGAAGAGAGAAAGAGAACTCTCTCTCAAAGGTATAATTATAGTTTATGTGATGTCTGGGATGTAATTTTTTGTTTAAAACAACAGATTGCTTTATGTTTTTTAAATGTCAAGTGTGTTTAAGTCAGCAATGTAAAAGAATATATTTTCACTGTAAAGCTTAATGGCATAGCAACTCTTCAAATGAGATTCAACATTCCACTATAAATACTTGTAAACAACACATAGAAGTATAGTAAATGCCATTTTACCACAAAAATGTCAGTAATTCTGAAATCTGTACTTACCATCAGTACTTGGACCTTCATACATGGCTATCTTCAGGGTTATCAAGGCTATAATCTCTTAAGGAATTATTACAAAAACACGCTTGACAAAATCAACTAACTTTGAATATCATTGGTAAGTATTATAACATATTTTACCCCAGGAAAACCACTTAATAATAATGTGGGACTTTTCACACCAAAATTAAAAGTTGTTATTCCTATAATTAAACTTATGAACAGAAAGTTTTTGCTGGTTGGTTGACTTTCAGGGTAAAACTTCTACAATAAATTTTAATAAGGGTTATTTTTGCAGGCTAATTCCGAAAATGAGATACTGTCATCAAAACTGAGCAAAGCAGAAGGAACATTGAAAGAAATATCAGAGAAGCTGGTCACCACAGAACAAAAAGTTGAAAAAACTGCTGAAGAACTGAAAGCAAAGGTAATTTTACAATCATGCAAAAACAGCTTCATGTCTGGTCAAGTTTCAGTAAGGAAGAGAAACTCTGAAATAGGATGATGAATATTCACCAAATTTGTTCTTTTTCTAATTTTTTGTTAGAATGCTGAAAACAAGAAGTTGACTGCTGAAAAATCCAAGTTGGAACAAAAGTTGTCAGCTGTGTCCAGTGAGCTACAAGAGAAAGAAACCTCCCTGAAAAAGGTATAATTGTAACTAGGATTAGTGGCTGGCATTTCAACTATGTTTTTTTGTTTTTTGCTTTTTATATAAGAATTTGAAACCTAGGGAAAATAGGTAAGCTTATTTTTTCATTTAATATTATTATTTTAACCTTATTTGATATGAAAAAGAAAAATGATAACAAAAAATATTTTCTTATTTCTTGTATGTTACAATGCCAAAAAATAAAATAGAAATTGTGGTTGTTTTTTTTCCACATATCTTATGATATCCCAATTCTTTAAATATTTTTTCCTTAATTTTAGCTGACAACTGACCTAGAGTCATCCACTGGCCAGTGTCAAAGGTTGGAGACAGAAAGTAACAGCAAAAGTGACCAGTTGACCAAGCAGCTTGGGGACAAGGTGAGAAGAATGTTAAATCAATACTGTGACAGGAGTTTGGAAGCTAGTGGGGATGCAGTCTACTCCTTGAACCTATCAGCTCACTTGTTACTGAGAGACTTCAGAAAACTACAAGTCTGGTCAAAACTTTAGAAAAAATTCAAAGATGAAATCTAAAGATTATAGAATGGGACATAATAATTATAAAAACCTGTAATATGTACATCAGTTTTATCACGTTAAAAAAAACTGTTGATTTCTATTGTTTTTTTTTTTTCAAGTCTTACGCCAATTTTATTGCCCATTGTATGATGGTTTGTGTAGCAGACAGGGAATGTTATAAAGATTATATAACAACTTAAGTTACTGGCCTGGGTGTTATGCTCCCACATTGTTTGCTTTTACATTACTAGTTTAGAGCAGTTGCCAATTTGTCATGAAATTAATGGTGAAAATGAAGTAGACTTTTTTTGTCATTTTTAGCAAAGTTAATAAGTTCAAAGATAACCATGTTACTGTATCAATAAATCTGCTTACTTTTGCATTGATTTTAAATCTGTTGGCTTGTTTCTAGAAATTACTTATATTGTGCATGTTTATATACATAATTTTTAAAAAATTCATAAAGTGAAGGTTGGTTTCTAATTTTAAGACTAGGGAACTAGAAACCCAAGTTGCTCTAGGGAAGACACTGCAAGGAGATTTGGAAAATGCTAAAAGAGATCTTCAGCTAAAGGGAGAAGAGTTGCAGGGAGCAAGACAGGCTTTGGAAGAAGTGAGAAATTTGTGTGTGTTTGAGTGCAAGTAGATGAACATACATGTGTAAAACTTTAAAGTAATCATGCAAGCTCGCAGGATGATTATAAAAAAAAAGAGCCCTGCTCCCATTATCAATATTCAAGTAAGTCTGCTTTATTAAATCAACACTGGATAAGATTCAAATTCAATCTGTATGAAATCAGAAATATGCATTTAAGAAGACTACCTATAGCTGAACTGATCATGAGATATTCAAGAGGTTGCAACCATTACATCTTTTTGTCCTTAGGTAAAGAGAGAACACACAACAACAGTGGAGTCACTTAGGCAGAGCTCAGAAACTTCAGTACAAGATGTGAAAAATGCCAAGCAGCAAGTGGAGGAGAAGGTAGTGATTAGAATATCATTAATCCTGCATAAAGTTATACTGAGCATATCATCATGCATGCTTGGGTGCATGTGTACGCACACACATGCACACACATGCAGGGATGCTCACGTGCATAAAATTTATCATGAGCCTTCGCCTGTAGGTATGCATGTACATGTATTGGTATCTGAATCAAAATTAAATTGAATAGTTTTCCATTTTACTTTAAAAATTAAATGAAGTTTTGTAATAGAAATCTTAGTTTCTTTGTTATATACTAGCTAAATTCTGGGGTCTTTATTATACATTTAAACAATAAATAGTTAAAACTAAATTCAGGGGATGGAGAGACCTCAGGATTTCCTCTTTTTCAAGTATTCTCTTGCTTTATTCCTGTTTCTTAAGTTCAGTTTTGTAAGGATGCTTTCCTTTCTTTTACAGCTGAACCAGATGGCTGCAGAGAAAGAGGAACTTTTACAGGTAAAATCTCAACTGACTAATGAGGTAGGCTCTTACAAACAGGCCTTGGAAGGACTGAGGAAGGAATTTGAAGACACCAAGGAACAATTGAATCAAGAAAAGGTATTCTGTTACTGAAGTCAAATTGTTTACTTTTATGTGTATAGGCATCATCCGAGGCAATATTGCATGGCATCGTATGTGACTAGAAAAAGTGGGAGAGTCAGCATGAATTCTTTGTGCTGGGGATTTTGTCATATAAGAAAGCAATACAGACATATGCACAAATATAATTCAAAAGAAGAAAACGCTCAAAAAAATCTATGGATAAGTCCAGCCAACTGTAATCTCTAAATCAAGCAGAATGTCTCTTAATTTTGTGCTAATTTGTGAGACTTTGGGCTATTACATTTTCACATATTTTCTGCTTAATGTCTATACATTTGAGAGCCTTGCTATCTTGTTTTTCAATCATTGATGTATGGGTTTTTTGTAGACTAAGTTACTTGACCATGTGCAGCAGACCAGGGAAGAAAGGGACCACTCAGTCAGGGATTTGAAGACACAGATACAGCAGCTAGGTGAAGAAGTAAGCCAGTTAAAGGTATGGACAGGACAGCAGATTGGCATTGGTTGCTTTGAACAATTTATACCATTATACTGTAGTATAGAAGAAGAAGATTTGTTTTCAATTATCTTAAATATGGATATATAGATTCGAATATTTTAAATATGCTATTTGCTTGGTTCTTATCATAATTCTAGTAAATTTTACATCACCACCTTATTGTATTGTAGTCATTTGGCTGTTTCAGTTGCAATTGCTTCATCAACAAAAGGGGTCTTTTTGCAAATACAGTTTTTATTTCAATATTAACAGGTGTTTCTTGTTAGTAATTTTGCATGATGTATATTTTGCGGGTATTTAGGAGGTTTTTGTAGTTCATTCAGCTTATTTTTGCAGGTTTCTCTGGAACAGAAGTCACAAGGTGAAGCTGTAACAAAAACAAAAGTAAGACAAAAACATCAGGTCTTGTGACACAAAAAAAAAGAAAATGTAACTGTGATCATTGGGACTGATGTATTATTCAGCTCTTTAGAAACTGAAATCTGTAACTAAAAAAGTAGAAGATGGATGGAGTTTGGCTGAAGGCAAATAAAGTGACCATATTGCTGAAATTTAGATATTGCTATTGTAAAATTCCAGAATAATACTAAAAATAATTGCTTAATTTGTAAAAAAAAAAAAAAAAAAGATGAATAACTCCTAAGTAAGCAAAAATGATCAGTATTTTGTTAGTTGGATCCATGTCTTATAAAGGCCAGGTTGGCCATAAGCTAACAGTATGAAAGTATTTTGACTTGTGTTTGATAATTATCATATATGAATTCCTAAGTACAATTAGATATATTTTAGGAATTAATAATTTATTTTATACCAGATAGTCAAAATAAACAGATTTTGAAATTTTTTTACCATTAGATGACAGAGCTGGAGAAGGAGAGGTCTGGCCTGTTACAGAATGTACATGATCTGGAGCAGAAAGTCTCACAGTTACAAGAGAAGTCTTCTCAGCAGGAAGAGAAACTGGCTCTCCAGGTCAGAAATAATTTTTACTTTAAAATATTAAAGTATTTTGTATATGTGTATTTCTAATGTGTAATGTTTGTAGTTAATTGCGATATGTCTATTTACATTTTTAAGATGCACAGTGAATGTTAGGGTTTAACTTCTTAGACATTTTAACATTTTTTTCTTTTTCGACGTACCAAGTTATGCTATCTCGAGAACAGAATTATAATCATAAACCCCTATTTTTAGCTTTTAAGACCTATAATGGAAATAGAAACAGGAAAAAGACAATAAAAAGTAGAAAATTAAAACTTACGAATGGAATTA
Organism: Lingula anatina; assembly: GCF_051362555.1. Lineage (NCBI taxonomy): Eukaryota > Metazoa > Brachiopoda > Lingulata > Lingulida > Lingulidae > Lingula > Lingula anatina. Next base: position 20,589,237 of record NC_141772.1, read on the forward strand.
AAAGTTATAGATTCTAAAAAAAATTTTGAAGAGTTTAGGATGGGGTATACTTTGGTGATGAAGGGATCCTTGCTAAAATTTGTATATAATATGCATCATATTCCTGAAATGTATTTGGTTACAATTTAAAGGAATGAGTTCCTATCATTTTAACAGCATCAGCATTCTGCCTTATTTAAATTTTGGTATAAAAAAATGAATATATGCTGTAGTGTTCAGTACTTTATGAAATGGCTGCTATATTTATTGTATTTTTCAAAAAATTCTGAATAGATTGTGTTATGTGAATTTAATAAATATCTCCTTCCTGCGTGCTCACACTCACAAAATACTTGCTTACACAAAATGTTGAAGTCCTGTCAATTCTTTTTACAGATAGTAAAATTACAGACTAAAGAACAAGAATTTCAGTCCAGTCTAGAAAAGAAGATAACTGAGTATAAGGTAAATAAATATAAAGAAACAATAATTCTGGCAATAATATCTTTGATGGTTTCTTTTGTTTTTCAGATTTATTCAGTCATGGCAAATAGCCATTTTCAGTTTTCATTTCAGTCATGAGCCTCTGGTTTTATACTTGACAGGGCATATTTGTTCATATGTTCGATAGGTTTTGATAAACATCTTATTGCTTTATAAGTGGTATCGTGATTTCAATTACCCCATATATATATATATAAAAACCACTGTGCTTAGTTTTTAGTTTTCTCCTACCCCATCCAACACCTCCCCCTTCAACATTTCCTGGTTTACCATTTCAGCAATAGCAAATTCTTGCTCTCTGCCAAGTATAAAACCATGTCACAATAATTTGCCATAGTATATTACCATAGTATATTTTAAATACTTTTTTGTTTTTATTATTTTGTTTTCTATTCAGACACTTCAAAAGGAGTGTAGCAATTATGAAGAACAAATTGTAAAATTGCAGCAGCAATTTAGAGTAAGTGACCAGTATTTATATTTTATTCTCAAAACCATCAGATGTTCAAAGAACAGACATTGGAAGAACAGAAATATGTTTGGAAAATAATGACGCATGACTGTATTGTCTCAACTGAATGTTTTAATTAATAATCTGCATTAACTTAAAAGTACATACTGCTTAATTGATTCTCCATGTTTTCAAATATTAGGATGAAAATGAAAAAGTCAACAAACTTCAGAAAGAGCTACAGAACACCAAGCTTGCACTTAAAGAGACTGAAGAAAACCTGCAGCATGCTACAGCAGAATTGGAGAAAGCTCAAGATAATGAACTTTCGCTTAATAACTCAATTGAGGAGATTTCTGAGGTGAGATCAGCTGTTGTCATGAAGAATTTTATCATATTCATTCCTTTATTTGATGTCCAATTTACTATGAAGTCCTTTTAGAATTGAATTAAGTTGAGAAATATTTCCTAACATTTTAAAAAATGGCCAAAAATGTATTATTTTTCTCGTTTCAAAGAGACAAAGCGTGTTTTCTACTTGTGTACCATGACAGAGCGTGTATCCCATCCTGTCTATGATGACATCTGAACTTCAGGAGTTCACAAGTTGATCAAGGCCCTTTGGTGAAAGAATAAAACATATCACATGCCATACTGATTGAAAACACCTGTCTTTTTGATGACAAAAATCTCTGTTACCATCATTACATAAGAGACAGTGAAAACCATATTTATTATTTAACCCTAATAGTGTTATACAGGGGCGGATCCAGAGAGATTTTGTGACAGTCTTCCAAATTATCTTTATTGATCCATCCTCCATTTTTGACTGTCTTCCAACAGAAAAAATAGAAACCCATCAATGTAAACTTGAAAATCTGACCGTCTTCCAGAAGACGGCCTAAATCCGCCCCTGTTATATACTGGTTCTATTCTCAGGTTAAGTCCTCGTTGGACAGCAGGATTTTACAACTGGACACAGACCTGAACAAGGCTGTTTCAGAAAGAGACTCACTGACTGAGGAAAAGGTAAGATAGGTAACAATGTAACATAACTCTCAAAGTGAGACTCACTAGTGGAGGAAAAAGATACATTGATTTGATTACATGACTCTCAGAGAGAGAGAGAGAGAGAGAGAGAGAGAGAGAGAGACTTATGAAGGAAAAGATGACATTGATATAATATTAGCACACGACTTTCAGAATGGGACTGAATAATGTGAAAACTTTCCAGCAAGTATTTTGAAGATGAAAGATATGCTAAAGCTAGAAAATTTCAGATTTGCCATCTGAAGCTCACCATCTGTTAACAAGTGACTACAATTACTTCAGTTTCTTTTTTTTTAATTTGGCAACACTTTAAATGAATTAGAACAATCACTTTTTTTTTTAAAATTTGAAGGGAGATACTAGTACCTAGGGTTGGAGGGGGGATAAGTACATGTAGATATAAAACCATTGCCCTTAAAGTATAGCCCATACAATTTCATTGGTTTGGTTGTGTGAAGTTGTATGTTGTATTATTTAAACCTTTTTTTTTTCAGAAACAAATTTCAGAAGAACTTGATGGTCTCAAGCAGAAGTATCAGAACTTGACAGAGGAGAAGGCGGCTGTGGATTCAGAACTTGCATCTCTTAAAGTCACGTTAGAAAAAGACCGCCAAGATGCCACACAGGTATGTATGTGCATGTACCAGTAGGTGCATGTGCGTGAACACGGAAGCCAGCAGTTTTATTTTTTCTTTTGCAAATCAAGTATTTTCATTATTATTTGATGATGATGTGACTTAACAAATTGTGCTCATTTTTGGGGTCAAGTATTTGTTTGTTTGTTTGTTTGTTTGTTTGTTTGTTTATATCTATTTTGATTAAATTGTGATGTACATGTAAGTTTCTCTCTCTCTTCGATAATCTTTTCATATTCTAGTAAGGGCCTTAGTACTATATATATACTTTGTTATTGACAATCTATAATACTTTGATTGAAAGTACTGTTATTGGTTATGCAACCTCTAAAATTTTGGCTATTATAGTACATTATCTGTTAGGCCACACTTTTTTATTTTTATGGATGACATCCTCTTGGGACCCCGAAATCGGTGCGAGAGGGCGAAAAAAAAAAAACAGTCCAAAAAAAAAAAAATGCTGCTTTAAGTAAAGGAATGCTGTCAGTACACAGCTGGAAACACAAATTTACCACAGAAACACATATTAAAGGGATAATAACTCTTCATATGAGATCTATATTTCACAATAAAAACATTGTGAATAACTCATAGAAATATAATATATTCTGTTTTACCACAAAACCGGCAGTTATAGCTATTATTCTGATATCTGAGCTTGTCTTTAGACGACGTAACCTCCACTGATGGCTGTACTCTGTTAAAATCTCTTAAGAGATTTTAACAAAAAACCAAACTTTTTAGAAAAAAACCAGGGACTAACTTTGAATGTAAAAATGGAATCATTAACCATTGGTAAGTATGAGAAAATTGTTGGTCACTCCAGGAAAATTCATTTTTTGGCCGAAACAAAGAGTTATTATCACTTTAAACTAACAATGTGGCTTTTTCCATGCTCTCAAAATATTAAAGCATTGCGAATACTTTGAAAGGTAAAAAAAAAGTCATGAATAGAGAGGCCCGTAGCCGGGGGGGGGGGGGGGGGGGGGTGCCGAAAGAACCACCCCTTTTGCTGGGAAAAGGTCCACTCTGGGTAAAATTTGATCTAAGTACATGAAGTTTTCATGGAAAAAGGTCCACTTTTTCAGAAAAAGCACCCCCACTTTGAAATTGCTGGCTATGGGCCTGATAAATATGCTGCATATTACCAAATCTATTTAGGTTATTTCATGCATTTTGTTGATATAACAATCAATAAAACAAATATTTAACAAACAGTGTGTCTTTATTTGTACTCTCAGAATATTAAAGCATTATGAACACTTCACAGAAATCTTAAAAAATGATGCTAAGATATGCTTAATACCACCAAATCTACAAAAGGTAATTTCGGTCGATGCCATTTGGTCTACTACGACTCACACGAAGCAGCCAAACTGTCAGGTGGCCTGACCGACCTTCTGCCCACCAAATACCTTGACGCCCTATCGACCCTTTTTTCGCTACAAAAAACCTGGTATGTGCTGCTTTGGACAGAATGTCACTGAAATTTTCCGGGCGATAATCGCTGGCCGCCGCCAGTCTTTCGCATAATTGTAGAAAGTGGATATCTCCATGCCCAATATCAATGGCATAACAATCCAAAACGACGGCCCCATTCTCTCTATGACTTTACATAATTAATTGTCGTGTAATTTGAAAGTAATCCTAGAGATGAATTTGAACTACTCCGAACTACTCGGATGTCTTCGCACTCGACAATAGTATGGAGCTTGCGGAGTGAGCCGAGGATTGCCGATTGATTTGACGGCAAAGCGGCCATATTTCCACGTGGCGATAATACGCATGCGCAGAAAGCTTATTTTCCGGCAAATTCAATAACGAAGTTTGCGACAACCGACTTCGTTGGAGGGAGGGGGGGATTTTTTTTTTTTTTCGGAGAACGGATGAAAATCGGTGCGCGCGCAGGATGTCATCCATAAAAATAAAAAAGTGTGGCCTTATAAGACCCCACTTTCAGTCCTGACTGTCTATTTGTTTATGCCAGGAAATTAATAGTCTGCAAGAAGCCAAGCAGTTACTTATTACCCAGAAGTTGGAACTGCAGGGGAAAATAAACCAGTTAGAGGAAGACACGAATAAGGTAATCCTTCTTTATTTTCTTCAGTATATTTAGACATAGTATATTGCAGATTTAGCAGTGGCTGCATTTTGTGGTGCCCAGTCATCACCATTGCCAGGTGAGTTATGAAGTTTATGCCCACCTTTAAATTTTCCCCTCTCACATATTAAGATAAAAGATATGTTAACTTACATCACCGTTTTCCTCTAGTACTTTTATCTAAACCTGAACATATTGATAACTTGTTGCCCAAAGATTCTAGACTGTCTATTTCTTAGGTAAAAATAGCCAAAAGTTTATAATATATAACAAAGACAAATGTGTCATGGCAAAAATTATCTTAATTGTGTTAGTGCGCTTAAATCGTTTTTCATCTAAAAATCTTTATATAATTGTTAACTTATGGTAAAGACTTGACCACTTACACTGATAGACCTGTCTTTCACCTACATCACAGATTTCTTGTGCCTGTTTTTTTTTTTTTTTTTTTTTTTTTTTTTTTTTTAAGAAAACTAAAGTCTAATTGCACCCATGGGCAGTAAATGGCATGAAGTATTTATTTAAATTATTTATTTGCATGTGTTGTATTTTTCTGAAGATTTGTATTTTGTTTAGGTTAAAGCTGAGAAAGAAGAGAGTGCAGAAGTGGCCAAGAACGTTCAGATGATGTTGAAGGAAGAAAATGCTGGGCTGCAGCATAAGCTGGTATGATTGTTAAAGATAATGTCAGAATGTGATAAATAAAACCCTCTCAATCTACTGACCCCAAGTCTAAGAGGCCATTCCCATACCCTATCGTACCAGCAGGATTGATATATCTCAGAGGGGTTTCTCACGAAATTGCATTAAGTTAAAGCATGCTGTAGGGGTCCATGTTCCTCCCTACCCAGGTTCATCTAATATTTCGCTTGTCACTGATGCATGGGAGAGGGAATATAACCACAGACTCACATATTCAGTTATAAGTCTAAAAGTGTCTTTCTTAGGTCCCAACATTCAGCATTTATACACATTCTCTACAGGGATTCTATCTGCATGCCACAGTGGCAGCAACTCATTTAAATATTAATTGCAATGCAATAGATAACAATTGAGGGCTTCTACTTTCAAGTTATATCAGTTCTACTTATCAGGTGTACCTCTACAGAGGATGATAAATATTCATTCAAGACTGAACCACATGCATTTAGTTGACCTTAACAATGCGCAAAAGTTAATTACCCCCCTAGCAGCTTCAGTGGGTGTGACAGATATTTAGGGCACTTAAGCTGCATGCAATTTAGCAAGAATCCTCTAGGAGTTAGATCAATCCTGTTAGTACAATAGGTTTATGGGAACCTAGTCTAAGACCCCATTCCCAGAGATTAGATCGATCTACTTTAGATCGACCTAACTCCTTGGGGGTTCATGCTAAATAGCTGTCAGCCGAGCGGGCACGAAAGTTTATTACCCCCTTACAGCTTGTAGTAGGCGGGACGGACATTTAAGCCAGGTTATCTGACAGTAATCTAGTAAGACTCCCTAAAAGCTCTGGGAATACGCCCTAAGAATCTACTGGTCCAAAGCAGGGGCAGTGGCCAATAACTGAACAAATTCACCAAATTTTACTGGACCGGCTTTAGTTTTACTGGCATTTGGAGTGGGGCTAGTGCTGACATCACCTACTGTAACAGTTGTAGTACAGTCAGTTATGGCAGAATAAAATTTTCTGTGCAAAATTCAAGATTATTTCAAATTTTTCTTAGTAATACATGATGATAAATAGTAAATTAGTATTTGATTGACAGTTGTGACCCAAAATATAATTTAAAACAAAATGAATTGCTTCTGTTAAAACTATCAAATTATTTCATTAAGAAATTTAAGGCTACTTTATCAGTGATGTATCAGTCAGTATTGCACTGGGTGACTTGGATTTTAGTCGAGAATTGATATTAATAAGAAGAAGAAAAGAAAACTAATCCAGTTACAAATATATTGTAGTATATAATACATGTAATGTCACTAGTACAAACAGTGATCTCTGATTTAAATATGAAATACTTAAATTCTAACAGCATCTCAAAGCTTCCTTCAACATGGGAACTTGGTATTTTCAGGCTGCAGAGATAGAAGCCAGAGAAAATGCCAACAAGGAGAATGAAGAACTGGAGACCAGGAATGAAATGCAGTTTTCAGCTCTAAATGAGAATTTGGCAACACTTCGCCTGGATCTTCAGGTGGCCCAGGAGAAATACTCTGAGCTGACCAAGGAAAATGACGAAATTAGGGGTGAAAAGCTAGGTAAGTCACAGGCCAGCTTGTGGCCATTTAACTTTAATTAAACTTATTTGATACAGGTCATAGATTTTGGTGATTGTAGCATCCAACATTGAATTCGTTGATAGATATATAAATTTAATTATAATTATATTAAAAGAATGAAAATTGAAACGTGCACCTCATCATATAACTGTAACGAACTAGTAGAACTGTAAACGCATTCAGAACAGTGGACTTACAGAACTGGGGATCAAATATGGCTGACCCACTTGAATGCTGGTTGCGTAATCCCTGCAGGGAATCTATTAAGTGTCTAATCGTGAATTAAGCCGCAAGCTTTTTAGTGAGTCACCATATTTGATCCATGGATCTGTTAGTTTCACTGTCCTGAATGCACTCTTTGTTTTCTGGGTTACTTTCAGAGTTGGAGGCAAAGCTAGAAAATAACAATGACGAGAGGCGGGCGCTGCTGGAGAGATGTCTGAAGAGTGAGAAGAGCTGTGAGGAGTTGAGACAAAAGGTCGCTGAGTACAGGAGAAAGTTTGAAGAGACCACAGCAGCGCTACAAGAGCTGGGGAGAGAGAATCAGGTGCTTCAGGTAGGAATTACATATATATAGTTTATTTTATGATTATAAGAACTATTTTTATTCCTAAAAGAATATACCATGAAAACTTGTTTTAGACTATTTGTTGAACTCTTTTGTGAAACTGGACCCTGAATCTGGATTAATAATTTTCAGAACTATGTCAATATTAATAAATGGCAATACCTCCATTAATATCAGATTAGATGCTTTATCAACAAGTTGAATTTAATTTGTACACGTTTCTAGTTGTTTTCCTAAACATTTTTTACCCATATTTTTTATGCATTCCAAAAATACGCACTTCAACACAATAAACAGACAACATGCAGTTTACATGCACATGCCACAGGCTGTATCTTGGGACTGGGAATTGAGTTATTCAATTTATGACATATTAAGTGTTCCTAATATTTCAGATTCAGACGACTAAAGTGGTCACAAGAAAGTGGGCAGATGACAGTGAAGTGTTAGAGTGCCAGGCCTGCAGTAAACCCTTCTCTGTCACTGTGAGGAGGGTGAGTTTTTAGATAATGGCTTCTATGAATACTTATTGATTTATTTTCTTATTTTTTTAATTTTCGTTTATAACCAGGTGGAAAGTTTTTGGAATTAGACCATTACTGAAATTTAAATGAGGTTTGGATAATTTTGATTTGCATGAGAGAGAGAGAGAGAGAGAGAGAGAGAGAGAGAGCAAAATTTTTAGATATTATGAAATATTTATACCTGGGATGTTCTGCAGCTAAAAGCCTTATTGCGCAATATTAATATTTTCCACTTTCTGTGTCCAGAAATTTTTGTCATAAAGTATGTCACTTGTCATTTATTTCCACTTCAGCATCACTGCCGTAACTGTGGCCAGATCTTTTGCCACGAGTGTTCCAGCAGAAACGCAACAATTGCATCCTCCAAGAAGCCAGTGAGAGTTTGTGACACCTGTTATGGAGAGGTTGGGAAGAGGTAGAACACCATTTTCTTGAATCCTGGAGGACTTCTAATGAATCAAGCATATAAATAAGAATTAAGTTTAAAGTTGGTGTGCTTACTTATATAGGCTGTTTTATAGCTAATGATTATGCTGATAAACAGAAAGTTTAGTGTGAGTACTGTGTATTTGGGATATGCTTTTAAGATGAGCTGAGGAAAAATTGATATCTGTAAGTTTCTAATTTGTATACTTTCTTTCTACTTCTTACACATTCTTAACAAAGTGTTCATTTTATTTGATGTAAATCTATTTTTCTTTAGTAGAGCTATATGAACAGTTATTTTAAACATTGTTATGAGAAGTTATTTCATTTTTAGATGTAATTCATGTACACGTAAATTGGTTTAACTGAAAAAAAGACTTTCCTAAAAATTTGTCTGGGAATTTTGATTGATTAATCGATTATCATTAGGTTCATCTAACCTTTTTGCTGCAATTGATATAAAACTCATGAAGAATGAAGTTCTTGTGTTTTATGGAGAATCTTGATCTACATCAGAAAAACTTGTTTCTTTGTTTGTTCATATGAATTATGCAATTAAAACTTATTGCTGATAATGTTGATAAAGAAAAAATGTGTTGAAAAACATTCTATTCATATTTTTGCAAGCTGGCACAGATTTGTGATGTGCAATATGAATGCTGTTACAGTAAGTCATGCCTAAATACTCCTCTTTGATACTAGATGAAATTACAGACCTGATGGTATTGTATTTAGGGGTGCATTTGTTTTATAAGTGGCTTTTTAGATAATTTTATAAGTAACCACTTTGAAGTAGCTGTTGTCAACATGCAATCATACAAAATAATGTTTTATTTTTCTAAGGCATCACTGAAAAATAAATGGCAATTGTTATGCCAGTGCAGAAAATCTGCAGTTCTAAAATTGGAATTGAAGATGTGATTATGATTATTATGAAATGACACAATATGCTGGTTTAAATATGTATATGATTTGGGTGTGTTTTACATGTTAACATTAATTACCGTATGACTTTTACAGTAATATTGAATTGAAAAAAGGCATTATGGTTGTTGTCTTAATGTATGCAATGTGCATTAGACTTTTAGATAGCAAAAAAAAAATTTGAAAATGATTCCCCCCCCCCAAAAAAAAAAAAACCATCAAGTTAATTATGTGCCAACCTGTTGAGGAATTAGAGAAATATCAACCTGTTTCCAAATTGTAATTTTTTTAATAGTTTCCAATAATGAGAGTGATTAAAAAACAGTTTATGGATCGTAATTTTTATTCAATGATTTTGAGTATTGGGGTACTGTGTGGAGAGAAGAAAAATTAAAATTTCCACGAAAATTATTTTTTTATAATCCTTTATAAATGTCTAAGGTGATTGTATGATTAGTTGAATATTGATAAAACTGAATAAATCTTATGCAGAATGAGAATATTTTAATGATTTCTAAGCAATACGTAATTATAAAGTTTTAAGGGGAACAATATTTTAATGTGATAACATTTGTAACATTGGAATTGCAGATGCTGACGTGATGGGCTCTGATTACTACTTCAGACGAAAATATGTTAACTGAATATTATTTATTGTTAAAACATTAAAAATATATTCTTATTTCATTTTGTGTTTTGTTTTTGTTCCTAGACTTATCTCGAAGTAGGCAGAAAATTTGGTTTAGTTTACATCAACTTTTGATTCTAGTTCTTTAATGTAACAGAGGGGGGGGGGGGGGGCTCCATCAGGTTCATGTAGGTTTGGGTTAGCTAAACGTAAGTGGTTAAAAGTCTAGGGTGGAGTTTATTAATTACTTGCCAATGTCAATGGGAACCGGGCCTTAATTGGCGCGGATCAATATGAAGGTATTGCAATAAGTTTGCCGCCCAAGCCCTGGCCGCCTTGAATGTAATTTTCTGAAATTTTGTAATTTTCTGATAAGGCATGTGAACACAGTTTCTATTGACTTAGGAAGTTCCAAGAAGACGTGCTTCTTCCTTCCTGCAGTTTTCCTCCTGGGGGTCATCACGGGTCAGGTCCTGTTCCATGTGCTCATCATCTCATGGTTTAGTTGCACGTGGGATGCTGAGTGATGCGGTCTTTATGAGCCCGAAAAAAGCCTGATTGTCGAATTTTAATAAGGTGTACGAAATTCACGACAATCAGCATCGTGCAAAATTGCTTTCTGGTCGAAATTCAGTAAAAAAAAATCCAGACGGCTGATTTTAATAACGTTTGAAATTTAAGAGCCGTTCGAAATTCATGGCACATTACCGTATTGCCATGGGCGGTACATCAACGACCTTCTTTTTAGCCTTTTAGACTATTTGTGGTACCCTCTACTAAGGCCGCAGATTGATTATTCAGCAGATGTTCACAAATGTGTGTTTAGTTAAATGAAGATTTTTTTCTAAATGGATATAAGAAATCATTTTTGTAATTTGAAGACAATTGTACTGGAATTCTACGTACTCAGTGACTGCGTTGATACATTCTGACAACGTTTATGGTTTAGATTCAGGGCTATGCTATATAATGTGCATGCCCCAGTGTGTATAACTAATATTTTGTGGCCATAAAGTCTGCAAAAAATTCCAGGACAGTGTTATCACATGTGTGGGCCCCTAGTGAGCATAGATAGATCCATTGTAATGACAGGCAGTGCGCCTTATCGGGAGTTGCATTGTTGTTGTTGATGAAAAATATCAAATTTTGTTCCTGGAAGTTTTCTTGATAAAATGTGCACGAACTGAATCTGAATACCTTTGATGATGTTTATTTACGTAAATTTAGGCCACCAGCCTATATTACATTACACAGTAACAGGAGTCAAATTTATGCCTTCTACATGTATATATCCCTAAGTTTGAAGCACTCATACACATACATTGACAGATTTGTCAAGAGAGTTGCATCTTCAGATTTCATGAGCTTATTGAAGTTGAATATGTTTGCCTGAATGCCGGGAATATATTTTGCTCTGTAACCATTATATCGTGGACACACAAGCACGAAATGGTACTCGTCCTCTATGTATGCTTCATTATAAGCGTTGCAGCAGAAATCACAATGTCTAAATTTGGGATCTATATTTTGATGTCTACCCCTCTCGATTTTTAGATCATGACACGAGGTTCTAAGCCGTGATAAGGCATTTCTAATCTTCCATGAATCTGAATATGAAGATTCGGTTACGTTCCTGTCACGGGATTAGTTCTTCAGGCTGTAGTAGCAAGATGATATGTGGGAGTCTGGGGAAATCAACATTTATACATGCTGATAGGATGGGGTAACTCGAAAGCATCGCGTATTGCGAAGAGCGATAACACATAGAGGCTAGGTACATGTGCAATGTATACCATGGGGCGAGAACGGGCAAGTAATGGAATCGAGACGCTTGCACTCGGTCGCAATGCGCGATGCTTTCGAGTTACGGGGCCCACGTTAGAGATCGGCTGCAATGCATCTCAAGAAGAGAGAACATGTTGTCCGAAACAGTGCAAATTTAGCAATGAATAAAGAAATTACACATAGGCTCGAAATATGGACACCGTTGTTTGCTTTTACGTTCGAAACGCGCTGGTGCTACTTTCCAGATTCGTGGTCAATATATTTACGTATAAATTGCTATAAGGACATCCAACGCAGACTACAATAACCAACTGTTACAATCATTAAATGTTCACTCGCTGGTTGCTCAGGTACAGGACTGCAGATTGATTTTTCATTACATTTTCACAGATATGTGCCTAGTTAATGATGTTATTTTTTCGACAGAGCAAAAGTGCACATAAAGAAATCTGCGACCCTGGTAGAGAGTACATTAGTTACCAGGAAGGTAGGTATGGTGCGAGTTCCAACTAGGGTGTCTTCATGTCTGCGCTTGAGACTAGACCATCTAGAGCGCAACAGAGAGTCACTTGGACACTCTTTACCAAGGCAACGGAATATTTGGCCTCTCTCTGGCCTCTCAGGTCCAGAAATGTTCATTGTACAGTAGTACTGGCTACTAACTCTGCCAATAAGCATATACATGTAAGTTGTGTGCAAGTTCAAACCACGGTTCGAGCAGAAGACAATATTCTGCGCTGAGCTCTATTCTGTGTAGTCACGCCACGCCTGAACGCGTTACACGCTTCCAGGATTATATTTTAAGTGGTTTATCAACTTCATTTAGAAATGTGAAGTACTATTTGTTCCACATTAATATTGGTCTTTCATTAACCACAACATTGCTCCTATAATTGCTCTCGTTTTCATAAGCCGTGGGTAGATGTAATCATCTTCGACCTCTCCCTCACCCCCTCCCAACCATCAGCACAGTAAAACCTCTTGTATCAAAAGGAATATTTTTTAACTGAGATATGAGCAATTGGTTGAAAATATTCACCTTGTTGATAAAATGTACAGAAGAAATCATTTAAATAATTGGAAGTTCATCATAGTGGAATCCTACAAACAGTTTACTCAGGTGACTGCGCTGATAACATTTATAGAAAAGATTCAGGGCTATGCTATCTTATATACATGCCCCAGTGTGCATAACTAATGTTTTGTGGCTATAACGGCTACAGCTTATTCCAGGGCAATGTTATCTCCTGTGTGTGCCCCTAGTGAGCATAGATAGATTCATTGTAATGAGAGGCAGCGCGCTTTATCCGGTATTGTATCTTTGTTGAAGACAGATATCAGATTTTTTCCAGGAACTATTTTGAAAATTTGTGCACGGACTGAGTATGAATACAAAGATTCGGTTACATTCCTCTCATGGGATTAGTTCTTCAGGCTGTAGAAACAAGGTGGTATGCTTAAGTTTAGGAGAAATCAACAAATTGGCTGATAGAGTATTTACATGTAAAACATGTAATCGTTCTTTTGGTACCTGGCCATTTATGTGTATGTAATAGGGCTGTGTAAATGGTTTGAAGTTCGTGAAGTCTAAATGCTTCCTTAACTTTTTTTTCCTTTTTTTTTTTTGGGGGGGGGGGGGGGTATTTAATTGCTTAATTTCTCAGCCTTACAGATTTGGACCTAGTTTAAAAAAAAAACTAAGTTACCTGGCTTAGTTGTCAAGAATATCCAGAAGAGTGCTGTTACACTGCTCCTGGTACAGTAAGACTTGTGACCATGTACCCTTTTTAATAAAGTTTTTTTGTGAAACCAGGGCCTGAGCTTTTTACAAATACGTATCGTACTTAAGCTGTGTCCTTGATTCCCTTATTGTAAATTCATTGTTGAAAAACACTTAATAAAACATATATAGTCTTATTTGAAAAATAAATAAATAAATCACATAGAAATACTAAAATTCTATAAACTTCCACAAATTTTTATTCTGGATAATTAATTTCAGGGATTACAATTAATAAGTTTGGTTTTTCATGTGTCATTTTCTCTGCATCTGTTCAAAGGCATTGCTTAAAATATTGTGGGTCATCTAAATTTCTTCCTCAAATCTGAATAATGCCCCTAAAATTGCGCCAGACTTACTATTGATTCAGATTTCAATTAGGCATATAATGGTAATCAGTTACAGTGCATCTCAAGAACGTAGTTTATGTGCAACATAAGATTCAAATGAGGATAATTGATCATAAAAGAATATAAGAATACACTGACACGAGTAAGACATGCCCGGTGTTGTATCATTTTTTTTTTTTTGTATGCCAATTACTACATGATGTAAGTCAAAATAAGTGTTTTAGTAAAATTAATTTTAAAAAACCATGAGGAAAAGAGACTAACTGGCACCTTTTTGATTGGCCAGTGGTTTTCATTCCATATGTCGGCTTAAGTCAAATTACAAACAACCTTCCGTGTAATGACAATAAATCAACATCTGCTTATAATTTTTTGCATCAAAGGCATGATGTCTAAGATAATACACAATTAGGCTGAATATGTACTCATTAAAATATGATTGGGGAGAGAGAGTTGTAAATATTGTCTTACATGATCTCATATTGCATTGTGGTCTGAATAATATTATTATTATGAGGATTACCAACAGTTGTATGTTACTCAAGTAATATATGAACAACACCTGACTTACTTGGAACACACAACACAGGTAAGCTCCCTTCCATGAACATATTTTGGACACGGGAGAGAATTACCGCAGTCAGCTTCTACCACATGGAAAAGAGCACCATTTTTGTTGGCCATTCCTCCTGCAACTACTTCTGGAGCCTCATCAAGACATACGAATTCAGTTCTATATTGTGAATTGTGTTGTGCGACCAAGTAGCCATGATATTCCCGCGTCCACTCGGCAGGACACGTTTTCCATGCTGGAATCATCACATGACTGGTGCGGTCTTGGGTGTAACAAACAGCACATGGAGCATCATGGTTCTTGAAATTCTTGCCTCCAAAATTGATTCTCTGGAAAGGATCATTGGAGTAGTGTCCCATTTCGTACTCTGTGCCGTGAATGTTTGTGCCAGAATTTTGGAACCCATCTTGGTAATTGCCCCACTGTGGGTTGTGAGGGAGACAGATGTAGTTGCTAGCGCCACCTTTACTATTATACCAGGAACCAGCAGTATAACCTACAAAATAAAGAATATTTTCACCAGAAGCGAGGCAACAGACGGATTTATCGGTCTATTTAAAATTATGAATTTGCCCAAACTTATGATGTAAAAGGTCAGCTGTAACTAATTATACCCCGTTCACACTACAATCTGAAATATCCGAATTTTTGCAATGCGAATTACGGGTGAAAAATCCGATTCGGTTGTCTGGCCACACACAGCAAAGGGAAACCGAATCGTGCACTGAAAATTCAGGTGGAGGTTCCGGTTTGAAGAATCGCGCATGCGCAGAATCCATGAAAACAAAAATATGGTGCCAATCCACTGGTGCCAATCATTGCTCTTCTCGCACTCAGTTTTTTTTTCTCGTGTGTTTGTTTTTGGAACATCGAATTTAACCCAAAAGTCGTCAAAAGGAAGATTTAAGTAAGATCTGAAAGAATTTGACGGATACAAGAAGGAGAATAGCTGGGTTTCGATGGAGAGTGTGGGTCCACTGACCTGGCATGTTGCTTTTCTTTCCCGCGAGATTTGCTAGTGCATGCGCAGTGCGATCTAAACAGGTGGCCCTTCCGGTAAAGTAACCGAATCGCTGGAGAGAATCCAGCTCGCTAGTAGGATTTTTGGAAACCGGTTTACAAAAATCCTCATGCGTTCAGACTACCGCAATAATTCGAATCTTGACCTAATTCGCTATTTAACCGGTTAAATGACTGCAGTGTGAACGGGGTATCAGTCCTATATATACCAGGGGGAGGGGGGGGGAGGGGGGAAGGGGGGGGGCGTCTCGATAGTCCGAAGGTTCATTGGTCCGAAGGTTCATTGGTCCGAAAAGTGGTAACATTTTCATCGATTTTTTAATCAAGGGTTCATTGGTCCGAAGGTTCTATAGTGAACATTCGGACCAATGAACCTTCGGACTACTGCAGCACCGATAACACGAGAAGTGGAAAACCATTTTACCACTTACAGAACTGATGAATATGCATAATATGCAGGTCAAGTTCGAAAATCAGCATGATCGGGTCACTTTTAGGGAATTTATGCTGTTTTTTCACTTTTTTCAGCATATATGCAGCACCGATAACACGATAAGTGGAAAACCATTTTACCTTTTGACTTGAAACTTGCAGAACTGATGAATATTCATAATACGCAGGTCAAGTTCAAAAATCAGCATGATCGGGTCACTTTTAGGGAATTTATGCTGTTTTTTCACTTTTTTCAGCATATATGCAGCACCGATAACACGATAAGTGGAAAACCATTTTACCTTTTGACTTGAAACTTACAGAACTGATGAATATTCATAATACGCAGGTCAAGTTCGAAAATCAGCATGATCGGGTCACTTTTAGGGAATTTATGCTGTTTTTTCACTATTTTCAATATAAATGCAACACTGATAACACAATATAAGAAAAACGGATTGTCCAATTGTAATTATACTCACAGGAGTGGTCAATCTTACTAAAACGCAGGTTGAGTTCGAAAATAAGCATAATCAGGCCATTACTTAAGAAGTTATACTGTTTTTTCACATTTCCTCAGATTAAATTATTAGGCATGTTAACAGTCTCATTATTTAACTAATAAGATGCCTAAAAGTGTTTGTTTGATATTTCCTGCATCTTTACAACATTGTTAGTTGATTATGTAAAAAACATGGTAAACTTGTTATCATGTATTGTGTAATAAAGTGTCAAAAATGGAAATAAACTCATATCATTGCAGTTTGTCAGATTCAATCATCCACTATGTTCAGAATCTCAGAATGGAGGAAATTGGACATTTAACACTGTTCTATTGATACTTTTCCCATCTCATCAATTTTCTTAGTTGGACATATAAAAATGGCAGTAAAATGTTTATTTTGTTTTATGTTAAAAATGTGTTAAAAATGGAAATAAACCCATTTCAGAACAGTGCTGTCTTGTTTACATTTTGGCATTTTCAAGGCGTGACTTTGAAGTTCCATGGGCCTGAAGACCTTTGCTAGTCACATTTTCTGAATATCTGTGATACAAATATTTTATAATTAAAAATTGATGGTCATTAAGCTGTTAAACATTATGTAATATTGCATCAAAATTTGAAGAAACCCCTATTTTGGGCACTGCTTCCATGATGACCATTTAAGGAAAATCATGTCACTTACTGTTCTCAAACTTACAGGAAAGAAACATGGGACTAAAATACAGCTTCAGTAGGCAATGCAGTCTGTTTGGTATTTATATTTATTTATTTATTTATTTTGGCAGTTAAACAGTTTTTTGTGAAAATTTAATTTTTCACATATTGGCATTTTCAAGGTGTGACTTTAAAGTTCCATGATCTTGAAGACTTTTGCTTGTCACATTTTCTGAATGTCCATGTTACTAATATTTTATTAATAACATTTGATTGTCATTATGCTGTTAAACATTATGTAATGTTGCATCAAAATTTGAAGAAACCCCTATTTTGGGCACTGCTCCTATGATGACCATTTAAGGGAAATCATGTCACTTACTGTTCTCAAACTTACAGGAAAGAAACATGGGTCTAACATACAGCTTCAATAGGCAACGCAGTCTGTTTGGTAAATTTTTCTGGCAATTTAACAGTTTTTTGTGAAAATTTAATTTTTCACTTATTTGCATCTTTATTTTCTGTTCTTTGTCTGTACATTTGACAGCTTTGCTGCCTTGTTTCACTTTTTTCAGCATATAAGCAGCACTGATAACACGATAAGTGGAAAACCATTTTACCTTTTGGCTTGAAACTTACAGAACTGATGAATATTCATAATACGCAGGTCAAGTTCGAAAATCAGAGTGATTGGGCCATAGTTGTAGAAGTTGTGCTATTTTTTTCATTTTTTTTCAGCATAAATGCAACACCGATAACACGATAAGTGAAAAACCGTTTTACCTTTTGGCTTGAAACTTACTGAAATGATTAATTTTCATAATACGCAGGTCAAGTTTGAAAATCAGCCTGATCGGGCCATTTTTATGGAAGTTATGCTGTTTTTTCACTATTTCAGCATATGTGCAACACTGATAACACATTTCAAGGAAAATCAATTGGCCAATCGTCTTGAAATTCACAGGGGTGATCAGATTTACTAAAATACATATGAGGTTCGAAAATAAGCTTGATCGGTTCAGTTTTGGTGAAATTGTGCCTTTTTATGTACAGACACAGATGTGTCTGTACATATAGCCATCATCTGCGTCTGTCGTCGCCGTCGTCGCCGTCGTCGCCGTGCACTTTTACCGATAACACGATAAGTGGAAAACCATTTTACCTTTTGACTTGAAACTTGCAGAACTGATGAATATTCATAATACGCAGGTCAAGTTTGAAAATCAGCATGATCGGGTCACTTTTAGGGAATTTATGCTGTTTTTTCACTTTTTTCAGCATATATGCAGCACCGATAACACGATAAGTGGAAAACCATTTTACCTTTTGACTTGAAACTTACAGAACTGATGAATATTCATAATACGCAGGTTGAGTCAGAAAATCAGCATGATCGGGTCACTTTTAGGGAATTTATGCTGTTTTTTCACTTTTATCAGCATATATGCAGCACCGATAACACGGTAAGTGGAAAACCATTTTACCTTTTGACTTGAAACTTACAGAACTGATGAATATTCATAATACGCAGGCCAAGTTCGAAAATCAGCATGATTGGGCCATTTTTAGGGAATTTATGCTGTTTTTTCACTATTTTCAATATAAATACAACACTGATAACACAATATAAGAAAAACGGATTGGCCAATTGTAATTATATCCACAGGGGTGGTCAATCTTACTAAAACGCAGGTTGAGTTCGAAAATCAGCATAATCGGGCCATTGTTTTAGAAGTTATACTGTTTTTCACATTTCCTCAGATTAGGCATGTTAACAGTCTCATTATTTAACTAATAAGATGCCTAAAAGTGTTTGTTTGATATTTCCTGCATCTTTACAACATTGTTAGTTGATCATGTAAAAAACATGGTAAATTTGTTATCATGTATTGTGTAATAAAGTGTCAAAAATGGAAATAAACTCATATCATTGCAGTTTGTCAGATTCAATCATCCACTATGTTCAGAATCTCAGAATGGAGGAAATTGGACATTTAACACTGTTCTATTGATACTTTTCCCATCTCATCAATTTTCTTAGTTGGTCATATAAAATGGCAGTAAAATGTTTATTTTGTTTTATGTTAAAAAAGTGTTAAAAATGGAAATAAACCCATTTCAGAACAGTGCTGTCTTGTTTACATTTTGGCATTTTCAAGGCGTGACTTTGAAGTT
Source organism: Lingula anatina (assembly GCF_051362555.1). Taxonomy (NCBI): domain Eukaryota; kingdom Metazoa; phylum Brachiopoda; class Lingulata; order Lingulida; family Lingulidae; genus Lingula; species Lingula anatina. Next base: position 20,608,567 of record NC_141772.1, read on the forward strand.
CCATGGGCCTGAAGACCTTTGCTAGTCACATTTTCTGAATATCTGTGAAACAAATATTTTATTATTAAAAAATTGATGGTCATTAAGCTGTTAAACATTATGTAATATTGCATCAAAATTTGAAGAAACCCCTATTTTGGGCACTGCTTCCATGATGACCATTTAAGGAAAATCATGTCACTTACTGTTCTCAAACTTACAGGAAAGAAACATGGGACTAAAATATAGCTTCAGTAGGCAATGCAGTCTGTTTGGTATTTTTATTTATTTATTTATTTATTTTTTTGGCAGTTAAACAGTTTTTTGTGAAAATTTAATTTTTCACATATTGGCATTTACAAGGTGTGACTTTAAAGTTCCATGATCTTGAAGACTTTTGCTTGTCACATTTTCTGAATGTCCATGTTACTAATATTTTATTTATAACATTTGATTGTCATTATGCTGTTAAACATTATGTAATTTTGCATCAAAATTTGAAGAAACTCCTATTTTGGGCACTGCTCCTATGATGACCATTTAAGGGAAATCATGTCACTTACTGTTATCAAACTTACAGGAAAGAAACATGGGTCTAACATACAGCTTCAATAGGCAACGCAGTCTGTTTGGTAAATTTTTCTGGCAATTTAACAGTTTTTTGTTAAAATTTAATTTTTCACTTATTTGCATCTTTATTTTCTGTTCTTTGTCTGTACATTTGACAGCTTTGCTGCCTTGTTTTAAGTATTTTTTTGTAATTAACTCTCAATAGACCATTAAAAAAACACTTGAAAAAACAATTGACTACCCTTTTTAACTCTTTAATGATCTCTTAACAGATGATTACTGAGGGTTAGCCATCTATTAAGGTCCACACCATCCGATAGCAAGCACAGGTTTTAGAATAATTGTGATAACTCTCATTTTGGTGGTAAAATGGATTTTATTATACTTTTATGTATTATATTTATTTGTGGATTTTTGAATCTCATATGAAGAATTGTTATGATCCCTTTAGATTTTGCTGAGTGGCTTTGTTTAGTAAAATGGCATGGTTCCTTTCCAAAGTCAGCACAATTGGATTATGTTTATAGTTTTTTAATGTAAAATATTGTTGCAGCGTTTTTGCTGTATGGTATCTTTATACTTGACAGCTATGCTGTCTAGATATTTCATTCTGATAACTGAAGCAAAACATACATTTGTTCTGTATTTCAGTTACACACTATGGTCTCTTTCCCAAGTCATTAGGAGAGGTTCTGGCCAAGTATTCTGTGCATGAGTTACACCTTAGTCTTACCCAGGGGCTTTGGAGGCATAGAATATGGGGTTATCCAGTTGTCAGTGCTCCCCCTGGGGCTGAGCTTTGGGCTTGGTTTAAGAGGGACACTACCAAGTAAGTTGCCTTCAAGTTGGTTTCTGTTTTTATGTACAGACACAGATGTGTCTGTACATATAGCCATCATCTGCGTCTGTCGTCGCCATCGTCGCCGTCACCGTCGCCGTGCACTTTTACCGATAACACGATAAGTGGAAAACCATTTTACCTTTTGACTTGAAACTTGCAGAACTGATGAATATTCATAATACGCAGGTCAAGTTCGAAAATCAGCATGATCGGGTCACTTTTAGGGAATTTATGCTGTTTTTATGTACAGACACAGATGTGTCTGTACATATAGCCATCATCTGCGTCTGTCGTCGCCGTCGCCGTCGTTGCCGTCGTCGCCGTGCACTTTTACCGATAACACGATAAGTGGAAAACTGTTTTTTCTTTTGGCTTGAAACTTACAGAACTGATGAATATTCATAATACGCAGGTCAAGTTCGAAAATCAGCATGATCGGGTCACTTATAGGGAATTTATGCTGTTTTTTCACTTTTTTCAGCATATATGCAGCACCGATAACACAATAAGTGGAAAACCCTTTTACCTTTTGGCTTGAAACTTACAGAACTGATGAATATTTATAATACGCAGGTCAAGTTTGAAAATCAGCATGATCGGGTCACTTATAGGGAATTTATGCTGTTTTTTCACTTTTTTCAGCATATATGCAGCACCGATCACACGATAAGTGGAAAACCGTTTTACCTTTTGACTTGATACTTACAGAACTGATGAATATTCATAACACGCAGGTCAAGTTCGAAAATCAGCATGATTGGGTCATTTTTAGGGAATTTATGCTGTTTTTTCACTTTATTCAGCATATATGCAGCACCGATAACATGATAAGTGGAAAACCATTTTACCTTTTGGCTTGAAACTTACAGAACTGATGAATATTCATAATACGCAGGTCAAGTTCGAAAATCAGCATGATTGGGTCATTTTTAGGGAATTTATGCTGTTTTTTCACTTTTTTCAGCATATATGCAACACCGATAACACGATAGGTAAAAAAACGGTTTTACCTTTTGGCTTGAAACTTATGGAACTGATGAATATTTATAATACGCAGGTCAAGTTTGAAAATCAGCATGATCAGCCATTTTCATGGAAGTTATGCTGTTTTTTCACTTTTTTCTTCATTTTTATAACACGGATAACACGATTAGTGAAATTTTCTTAGTTGTTCATTTAAAAATGACAGTAAATTGATTATTTTGATATATGAAAAAAAGATGTTGAAAATGGAAAGAAAATCAATTCAGTACAGTTATCTTTTGTTTACATTTTAGCATTTTGAAAGTGTGACTCTGAACTTCCATGGCCTTGAAGACATTTCCATGTCACATTTTCTGTAAATCCATGATACTTTTATTTTATTATTAAAATTTGATGGTCATTATGTTATATTGCATAAAAGTTGAAGAAAACCCTATTTTGGAAATGGCTGCTGGAATGACCATTAAGGAAAAACCATGTTACTTATGATACTCAAACTTACTGAAAAGTTTCGTAAGACTGATGTGCAGTTTGTGTTGGAAAATCAGTGTGATTGTTTTCTGTTTTGGAAGCAATGTAGCTCTATAGAGTGCTATACGGGGCTACTGTGTATGGATGGTGGTAATTGCCCCTTGGGGTAGTCACAAGCTAAATTCAGAGCTATAAAATAATTTGCCTAATTGATTTCCAAGTGCCCATTAAATAAGATTACATAAAACACACGCTGAGACTTCCCAGTAAAGTCCCATAGGTTAAGCTCTCTTAACTGTGTCACATAATTAGGAATCTATGATAATTATGCAGGTAAATGTTGTTGAATATTTCAAATAAGTTAACAAAACAAAACAATAAAAATAGATGAATAACAGTGTTTTATTATCCTCAAACACATTGGGGTTATTCATATCATGTTATTACAGCAAGATTAAAAGTTTGAATAGCAGCTTTAATGGGATATTTTTGTGTTTTCTTTTTAATTTTTTTTTTCAGACACTGGCATTTTCAGCTCCCATCCACCTGAAGCTCTTCACATTTTCTGTATTTCCACATAAGCAGTTGCATTGGTTTTTATGTCTTTAAACATTATGTAATATTATTTTATGCACTGTCATCATAATTCAGATATTAGGATTTTCATTATGTGAATTTGGTCCTGAAACTGTAATCTTATTGCAGGGGTGGATTGAGGCTGTCTTCTGGGTCTTTCAGATTTTGAAGCTCACATTGATGGGTATCTCTTTTTTCTGTTGGAAGACCATCAAAAATGTAGGATGGATCAACAAAGATAATTTGGAATACTGTCAGAAAATATCTATGGATCAGTTCCTGTTATTGACGATGTCACCTGTTGTGCATGATTAAATTTCAGTGTTGATTGACAGTGCTATTGTAGGCATCAAAATTGACAAAATGAACAATTTTCTGCATTTTTATTTTGTGTTTTTGTCTGTACATTTGACAGCTTTGCTGCCTTGTTTCACTTTTTTCAGCATATATGCAGCACCGATAACACGATAAGTGGAAAACCATTTTACCTTTTGACTTGAAACTTGCAGAACTGATGAATATTCATAATACGCAGGTCAAGTTCGAAAATCAGCATGATCAGGTCACTTTTAGGGAATTTATGCTGTTTTTTTCACTTTTTTCAGCATATATGCAGCACCGATAACACGATAAGTGGAAAACCATTTTACCTTTTGACTTGAAACTTACAGAACTGATGAATATTCATAATACGCAGGTCAAGTTCGAAAATCAGCATGATCGGGTCACTTTCAGGGAATTTATGCTGTTTTTACACTTTTTTCAGCATATATGCAGCACCGATAACACAATAAGTGGAAAACCATTTTACCTTTTGACTTGAAACTTACAGAACTGATGAATATTCATAATACGCAGGCCAAGTTCGAAAATCAGCATGATTGGGCCATTTTTAGGGAATTTATGCTGTTTTTTCACTATTTTCAATATAAATGCAACACTGATAACACAATATAAGAAAAACGGATTGGCCAATTGTAATTATACTCACAGGAGTGGTCAATCTTACTAAAACGCAGGTTGAGTTCGAAAATCAGCATAATCGGGCTATTATTTTAGAAGTTATACTGTTTTTTCCCATTTCCTCAGATTCAATTCTTAAGCATGTTAACAGTCTCATTATTTAACTAATAAGATGCCTAAAAGTGTTTGTTTGATATTTCCTGTATCTTTACAACATTGTTAGTTGATTATGTAAAAAACATGGTAAACTTGTTATCATGTATTGTGTAATAAAGTGTCAAAAATGGAAATAAACTCATATCATTGCAGTTTGTCAGATTCAATCATCCACTATGTTCAGAATCTCAGAATGGAGGAAATTGGACATTTAACACTGTTCTATTGATACTTTTCCCATCTCATCAATTTTCTTAGTTGGTCATATAAAAATGGCAGTAAAATGTTTATCTTGTTTTATGTTAAAAAAGTGTTAAAAATGGAAATAAACCCATTTCAGAACAGTGCTGTCTTGTTTACATTTTGGCATTTTCAAGGTGTGACTTTGAAGTTCCATGGGCCTGAAGACCTTTGCTAGTCACATTTTCTGAATATCTGTGATACAAATATTTTATAATTAAAAATTGATGGTCATTAAGCTGTTAAACGTTATGTAATATTGCATCAGAATTTGAAGAAACCCCTATTTTGGGCACTGCTTCCATGATGACCATTTAAGGAAAATCATGTCACTTACTGTTCTCAAACTTACAGGAAAGAAACATGGGACTAAAATACAGCTTCAGTAGGCAATGCAGTCTGTTTGTTTTTTTTTTTTTTTTTTTTTTTTTTTTTTTTTTTTTTTGGCAGTTAAACAGTTTTTTGTGAAAATTTAATTTTTCACATATTGGCATTTTCAAGGTGTGACTTTAAAGTTCCATGATCTTGAAGACTTTTGCTTGTCACATTTTCTGAATGTCCATGTTACTAATATTTTATTAATAACATTTGATTGTCATTATGCTGTTAAGCATTATGTAATGTTGCATCAAAATTTGAAGAAACCCCTATTTTGGGCACTGCTCCTATGATGACCATTTAAGGGAAATCATGTCACTTACTGTTCTCAAACTTACAGGAAAGAAACATGGGTCTAACATACAGCTTCAATAGGCAACGCAGTCTGTTTGGTAAATTTTTCTGGCAATTTAACAGTTTTTTGTGAAAATTTAATTTTTCACTTATTTGCATCTTTATTTTCTGTTTTTTTGTCTGTACATTTGACAGCTTTGCTGCCTTGTTTTGTATATAAGTCTTTTTTCCTCGGATTTAATTCATAGGCATGTTAAGAATCTCATTTGTGAACTAATTAGTAATGTAAAGGTGTTCTTTTGACATTTTCTGCATCTTAACAATATTGTTAGTTGATTATATAAAAATGATGGTAAACCTGTTATTGTGCATTGTGTAATAAAGTGTCAAAAATGGAAATAAACTCATATCTTTAACAGTTTGTCAGATTCAATTATTCACCATGTTCAGAATCTCAGAATGGAACAAATTGGACATTTAAAATTGTTCTATTGATATTTTTCCTATGTCAACAACTTTCTTAGTTGATCATTTAAAAACGACAGTAAATTGATTATTTTGATATATATATGTAAAAAAAGTGTTGAAAGTGGAAAGAAATTCATTTCAGTACAGTTATCTCTTGTGTACATTTTGGCATTTTGAAGTTGTGACTCTGAACTTCCATGGCCCTGAAGACCTTTCCATATCAATTTTTCTGAATATCCATGATACTTTTATTTTATTATTAAAAATTGATGGTCATTATGCTGTTAAGCATTATAGTTTTTTGTTACAATTAAAATTTTCACATATGGACATTTTCAAGGTGTGACTTAGTCTTTGAACTTCCATTGGCTTGAATACCATTGCTAGTCACATCTTTTGAATAGCTATGATACATTTACTTTATTATTAAAAATTGATGACCATTGTGCTGTTAAGCATTATGTTAAATTGCATTAAAGATGAAAAAACCCTTTTTTGGACATCGCTGCTGGGATGACCATTAAGGAAAAACCATTTTACTTATGATATTCTAACTTACTGAAAAGTTTCATAGGGCTGAAGTGTAGCTTGTGTTGGAAATCAGTGTGATTGTTTTCTGTTTTGGAGGCAATGCAGCTCTATGGAGTGCTATATGGGGCTACTGTTTATGGATGGTGGTAATTGTCCCTTGGGATAATCACTAGCTAAATTCAGAGCTATAAAATTACTTGCCTAATTGATTTTCAAGTGCCCATTAAATAAGATTACATAAAACACACATTGAGATTTCCCATTCAAGTCTTATAGGTTAAGCTCTCTTAACTGTGTCACATAATTAGGAATTGGTGATAATTATGCAGGTAAATGTTGTTTAATATTGCAAATAAGTTTACAAAAAAAAATTGTGTAATGCCAACATTAATGCTATAGATGAATAACAGTGCCTTATTATCCTCAAACACATTGGGATGTTAATACAGCAAGATTAAAAGTTTGAATAGCAGCTTTATTGGATTTTTTTTTGTTGTGTTTTCTTTTTAATTTTTTTCTAAACACTGGCATTTTCAACTCCCATCCACCTGAAGCTCTTCAGATTTTCTATATTTCCACATAAGCAGTTGCATAGGTTTTTATGTCTTTAAACAATATGTAATATTATTTTATGCACTGTCAACATTTTTCAAATATTGGGATTTTCATTATGTGAATTTGAACTCTCATAGTCCAGAAACTGTAATCTTATTGCAGGGGTGGATTGAGGCCATCTTCTGGGTCTTTCAGATGACGGTCAGATTTTAAAGTGTACATTGACTGGTATCAATTTTTTTCTGTTGGAAGACTATCAAAAGTGTAGGATGGATCAACAAATATAATTTGGAATACTGTCAGAAAATACCTCTGGATCTGCTCCTGTTATTGAGCATGTTACCTGTTGTGCATGATTAAAAATCAGTGTTAACTGACTGTGTTATTATAAGCATTATTTATTATTGCATCAAAATTGACAAAATGACCTATTTTGCATCTTTATTTTCTGTTTTTTGTCTGTACATTTGACAGCTTTGCTGCCTTGTTTTTTTTTTTTTGGGCAGTTAAACAGTTTTTTGTGAAAATTTAATTTTTCACATATTGGCATTTTCAAGGTGTGACTTTAAAGTTCCATGATCTTGAAGACTTTTGCTTGTCACATTTTCTGAATGTCCATGTTACTAATATTTTATTAATAACATTTGATTGTCGTTATGCTGTTAAACATTATGTAATGTTGCATCAAAATTTGAAGAAAGCCCTATTTTGGGCACTGCTCCTATGATGACCATTTAAGGGAAATCATGTCACTTACTGTTCTCAAACTTACAGGAAAGAAACATGGGTCTAACATACAGCTTCAATAGGCAACGCAGTCTGTTTGGTAAATTTTTCTGGCAATTTAACAGTTTTTTGTGAAAATTTAATTTTTCACTTATTTGCATCTTTATTTTCTGTTCTTTGTCTGTACATTTGACAGCTTTGCTGCCTTGTTTCACTTTTTTTCAGCATATATGCAGCACCGATAACACGATAAGTGGAAAACCATTTTACCTTTTGTCTTGAAACTTACAGAACTGATGAATATTCATAATACGCAGGTCAAGTTCGAATATCAGCATGATCGGGTCACTTTTAGGGAATTTATGCTGTTTTTTCACTATTTTCAATATAAATGCAACACTGATAACACAATATAAGAAAAACGGATTGGCCAATTGTAATTATACTCACAGGAGTGATCAATCTTACTAAAACGCAGGTTGAGTTCAAAAATCAGCATAATCGGGCCATTATTTTAGAAGTTATACTGTTTTTACACATTTCCTCAGATTCAATTCTTAAGCATGTTAACAGTCTCATTATTTAACTAATAAGATGCCTAAAAGTGTTTGTTTGATATTTCCTGTATCTTTACAACATTGTTAGTTGATTATGTAAAAAACATGGTAAACTTGTTATCATGTATTGTGTAATAAAGTGTCAAAAATGGAAATAAACTCATATCATTGCAGTTTGTCAGATTCAATCATCCACTATGTTCAGAATCTCAGAATGGAGGAAATTGGACATTTAACACTGTTCTATTGATACTTTTCCCATCTCATCAATTTTTTTAGTTGGTCATATAAAAATGGCAGTAAAATGTTTATTTTGTTTTATGTTAAAAAAGTGTTAAAAATGGAAATAAACCCATTTCAGAACAGTGCTGTCTTGTTTACATTTTGGCATTTTCAAGGCGTGACTTTGAAGTTCCATGGGCCTGAAGAAATTTGCTAGTCACATTTTCTGAATATCTGTGATACAAATATTTTATAATTAAAAATTGATGGTCATTAAGCTGTTAAACATTATGTAATATTGCATCAAAATTTGAAGAAACTCCCATGATGACCATTTAAGGAAAATCATGTCACTTACTGTTCTCAAACTTACAGGAAAGAAACATGGGACTAAAATACAGCTTCAGTAGGCAATGCAGTCTGTTTGGTAAATTTTTCTGGCAATTAAACAGTTTTTTGTGAAAATTTAATTTTTCACATATTGGCATTTCCACATTTTGTGAAAATCCATGACACTTATATTTTATTATTAAAAATCGATGGTCAGTATGCTGTTAAGCATTATGTAATGTTGCATCAAAATAGAAGAAAACACAATTTTTGGTGCTGCTGCCTTGATGACCATTATGGGAAAACCGTGTTACTTATGACTGTCAAACTTTCAAAAAAGAAACACAGGACTAAAATGCAGCCTGAGTTAGAAAAGCAGTCTAATTGGCTTCTTTTTCTGGATGTTATACATTTTAGTGTAATATTCATTATCTTTTTGGCATATTCATTGTGGGACTCGGAGCTCCCATGGACATGAAGCCAAATGGTAATCATATTTTCTACATGTCCATCCTATTTATAGTCAATAAACAAAATTTGGTGATAATTATTCTCTAATTTATTATGTAATGTTACATCAAAATTGACAACAATCTTTTTGCACTGCTACTGCAAACATTATGAAAAGAAAACTGTGCTACTTATTATAAATTTAAACTTACAAGTACCATTTTTAGGATTGGCCTTCAGCTCATGAGAAAACCAGCTCTATTGGATTATCATGTTTATTGTATTTATGCATTTTTTGTGAAATTTTCATTTTTCTCATTCTGGCACTTTCTAAGTATAAACTTGAACTCTGATGGGCCTGGAGCCTTATGCTTTTACTTTCGTCTGTGTTACCTGTTGTGCATGTTGACTGTGCAGTTAAACATAATGTAGTATTGCATCAGGATTGGTAGTCTCCTATTTTGGGCATTATGGTTTTGTGCTTTTCTTAAGGTGTGACTTATGGGCCTGAAGACCTTTGAGTGGGTCAGTCTGTAAATTACCCTTGGGTATCACTAGATTAATTTCAGATTCATAAAGTCATTTGCTTTAATAGGCCATTAAATGAGATTACGTAAAGCACACTTGTTGATATTTCCCTGTAAACTCCCAAAGGTAAAGCTCTCTGCTAGATTAATAATAAGGAAGCAGTGATAATTATGCAGGTAAATTTTGTTTAGTATTGCAAATAAGTTATATATATATATATCATATATATCAAACTGGAAGATTAAAAGTTTGAATAGCATCTTCATTGGAATTATATTTACCTCAAGCTCTGCCAAGGGGGTTATATTTTCAACCCTGTTTGTCTGTCATCCACATAACACAAAAAGTTATGGACCAATTTTGCAGAAATTATCAGGAACTGTCGGAAGTGGGCCAAAGAGGACAATGATGAATTTTTGGTGGTGGTCCGGATCAATAATCAATCAATTATCAATAATAATCAACAATTGCTGCCTTGGCAGAGGTCTGCACTCTCAAAGTGCTTTTCTAGTTTTGTTGTTTTCCTTTATAATTTTTTCTCGAACACTTGCATTTGTGACTTTTAACTCTCATCTGCCTGGGGCTCTGCACGTTTTCTGTATTTCTACATAAGCAGTTGTATTGTTTTTTTTATGTCTTTAAACATTATGTAATATTATTTTATGCACTGTCATCATTTTTCAAATATTGAGACTTTCATAATGTGAATTTGAACTCTCATGGTCCTGAAACTGTAATCTTATTGAAGGGGTGGATTGAGACCATCTTCTGGGTCTTCCGGAAGACAGTCAGGTTATTAAGTTTATATTGACTGGTATCTATTTTTTTCTGTTGGAAGACCATCAAAATGGAGGATGGATCAACATAGATACTTTGTAATACTGTCAGAAAATATCTCTGGGTCTGCTCCTGTTATTGACCATGTTACCCGTTGTGCAAGATTAAAATTCAGTGTTGACTGACAGTGCTATTATAAGCATTATTTATTATTGCATCAAAATTGACAGAATGACCTTTTTTGCATCTTTATTTTCTGTTTTTTGTCTGTACATTTGACAGCTTTGCTGCCTTGTTAAAAATGACATTTAACTTTGATGGCTTCTAGTTGCTTTTGTAGAAATTACCTTCATAAAGAAGTATAGAAGAGGCACCACACTTAGTTCTCCCCCATCTCGTGTACACTGATCCGCCACCTGTCGTATTACGTGGTAAACCTATGAGAAATAATTCATCAATCGATAAATTTTCACGTTGTTTGATATCATTTTTTGGGATTTCTATCGGGTGGTTTGAATATTACAGTATCATCAATAAACAGGTCTTATGTTAAATAAAAAAATATACTTCTTACTATTGCTTAATTAATTGCGTTAAATGGTCATTTCTAGAATTTTTCACAGTGGAACCAAAATTCTGACATATATTGATAATTAACTTTGATGTTGGGCTATATAAATATAAGACCATGTTATTTACACAAAAAAAAGAAAAGTTTACCATGTTCGTTTATAAGTTGTTTAATTCTGTCGTCTGTCATAGAAGGACCAGGTGGACCAGCGGGACCGGGAGGACCCTATCAGTAACACAAAATGTTAAGCTGAGCTCTTTTTATACATCCTATTTGTTTTATAAAAGAAATCATAAGACAAAGATCAGTTTTCCTTATTTGTTAGCATTAATAGCGTAAATTAATCTGGTTGACTGGTCATGTTTTAAATGATTTTCTATCATAATTGCTATTCAGTTGATGATCTCTCCAAGCGTTTTCAAAAAGATAACTGTAAAACACAGTATAAAAAGACGTAATTAATATTATGATGAAAGGGTATTTCTCTTTTTTTTTTTCAGCTAAACTCAACTATTATTTCTCACCTGCAGTCCTTTTCCATTTTGGCCAGGACTACCATCTCTGCCATCTTTGCCTGGTTTACCCTCTGTCCCAGCTCTGCCATCTCTGCCTGATTTCCCATCTCTGCCAGGTTTCCCATCATCACCAGGTTTCCCATCTCTGCCTGGTTTCCCATCATTTCCAGGTTTCCCGTCTCTGCCATCCCTGCCTGGCAGACCCCTGCATGCCCGGGGACACACGGCAGCTGCTGGCGAGAAAATGTAGAAATGGGAGTTAATATGGGAAAATAAGCAAATAAAAGATTTTTTTATGTTTTTCATGAAAATAAAATAAAAAAGGATATGAAAGAAAGATAGGAAAATAATGTGTCGAATAATTCGTAACGATTCAAAAGGACGCATAATAACTATTTGAAAACAGTAACACAATTAGCGTATTTTGAAAGCACTGGAAGATAAAAGATTTCACACGTGTATGCGCTATAATCTGTAACAAACAATAACGACTAATAAAAAAAGTACAAAAAAAATGAAATTAAAAAATGTCTATGAATGCACGTCGACAAAATGTGTAAATGATTCAATATCCCTGCATACCAAAGATACGTCCTTATACATACGAGACTATGACGATCTCGTTTTTTAATACTGCCTAACCAATTTCAGTTGAAATAGTTACTAAAATATCACGTACTCTGCTGCGTCCCAGATGTACCAGATGCTTCGTCGTTCATTGGTGACATTTCCTTTTCACCACTGGGGCTATGATCTAAGACTAACTGAAGGCTCTTCAAAGAATCCTGGAAATGACTTTGGATTAACTTGCGAATAGTTTGCTAACGTACATAACATCTTAAGGAGCATTTTTGAAAAACCTTAGTTGAGTAGGATAATACGTAGATGCACATTTCACAAAGTCATCAAAACATATGCAAATGAAGCGCGTCTATTAAAAGATGTCAATGTAAAAATAACATAATTGGTAATTTACAATACCTTGAGCTGCTGATTTTCTTTTTTCACTTGTTTGATTTCTTTCTCCAGACTCAGAAACCTATCCACCAGTTTGTTGAAGGCGATGTCGTCTACATTTTTAGCACTCACAAGTTGGCAGGCTCCAGCCATCAAAATTACAATAGCAATAATGGACATGTTGACAAAATATGTCGCAAAGTAACACTGCTGCCACGTCAAAGAGACGGTAGATATTTACTTGTTCTTACCTTTTACTCCGTAGGTTAAGGAATAAGGAGAAAGCAACTGAGCCTATCGAAATATAAAACTTAATCTAGTGGGATTATATCAAGTTCTAAACAAAAACGATTTAGCTATGGTGTACTAAGATTAATTGAAGGAAGTAAACGATTTCTTTGCACTCACCTGCCATGGAAGCCTAGAGTGCAGAGGTCAGATCAGGGAAAGGCAGGTTACTTTAGGGTTTACATAGACTTCATCGTTTGACTTAAACATTGAGCTACGTCAGGCCTGTAGCCACGGGGGTGGGGGGTGGGGTGTTCGAAAGATCCGCCTTTTTTGGCGGGGAAGGGTCCGTTCTGGGTAACATTTGATCCAGGTAAACAACGGTTTCATTGTCCACTTTTTCAAAAAATAAAAAAAGAAAAAAAGCCCCCCCCCTTTGAAATTGCTGTCTACGGGCCTGTACATGTAGGGGTCATTCCACAGAAAAAAAAAAAGAATATTTGAGTCTTGTCAGTAAGACATATATTTTGTGTTATAATAACATATTGAATTTTATCCGTTTACGTAAATTACTGCTGATTTCTTTTAATATTGAAGGATGTTATCTCATAAAACGTTGAAAATAATAGCGCAAGTCAAAATTATTTTTAAAAAAGATTCACAAATGTGTGCATCATTGCCGTGGCGGAATCAACACTACAAACCCGCCGTCTACATCCTGTTGTTTGTTTTACAACGGCTTTGATTAAACCGTTTCTGTTTAAGGCCTTGCATGAAAACAGATATCATTCATGAACATTAAGATAGTGTAGTGTTTGGATGGGGTGATCAAATTATTGTTTTCTTTACTCAGCTCCACTTTGTTCATGTACAACGGTGAATTTAACTACCAGTAAATACAGGGTAAACATCATTTATCATCAAAGGTAAACATCATTTATCAAGTCGGATTTTAAATGAATTGCACTACGCTTATGTTGCTGATTAATTTTTTTTTAAATCCTAACATATGATGTAGCTACAAGAAAGGCTCAGATAAAATTGTAATTAGTAACTTTTTACAGTTATTCCCATTTATGTGGTCAAACATTTTAATTTTACATCACCATTACACGGCTTATTTTCATTAAAAACGGCAAAATAAAAACATTACTGAGACAACCTTTTATTTATAAATCCTTTGTCAGTGCAATTTTAATTTAAAAATTGCAAACGGAATATAATAACATGACATAAGCTGCCATCTGGTTGCCCCCTCCCCTGGGCAGAATATTTGCCATTTAATTAATTTTTTTATGGCATGAAGTAATGTGAATCTTCCTTCTTATAAAGTGTGAGATGGTACCACAGGATAACTCCTCAACAGTAAAGAAATGTACCGAAAAGCTAAGTAAGTGAGCGAACAGCCAAACACTAGCACAGGTTTTATGAAATGGCAATTTAAGTCAGTGTATATCCATAGCAAAAATAAATAAATAAATTAGTGAGCAATAACTCTGAGAAAATAGCTCCTGGATCTACTGAAATCTACCATACACTGTACGGAATTTAACCGCTAAATAAAATTTCCTCAGGAAAAAAGGTTATTTTCTTCCACCAATGAATCATTGCACAATCTGTCATTTCACTTGGATAAAATATTTTATTCCTTTTTGATTTCATGATTTAGTTCTTAATGACTGGCAAAGTCAAAGTCATGATCAGGCCTTCAATAAAGAGTAAAAACTTCATGCCTCATGGATGAAAACATGTCTCTAAAAATGATCTATATTTTTTCTTTGAAATATTAAGTCCATCCTTTTCTGGAATATTAAGATATTGTGGGAGTTAATCTGCTGAAACATAAGTTCCCGGCTGAATCAGCGTCATGTTAACACTGCAAATCATAATTAACTCACCAAAAATGTTTGAAACCTAAACGATTTATACATTTCAATGTTTTAAACGTATTCAACGTCCATGTGCGTGAAATTTCTAGATGTAGTTAACTAACTCGATACAAATAGATCAAGCCCTGTATGCCTCTACCAGTACAAGGAGTATCAAATTCACAAAGTCAAAGAATTGCAGTCAAGGTGTTATGTACATGAAATGAGCATGGAAAGAGTTTGAAAGAAATATACTTGAACAATGGCTGATTGGGGGAGGGGCGAAACGTGTCCTTTCTTTTCCTTCTGAGGTACCCCGAACCGACCGAAAAGAAAAGAAAACCACGGGCATATCAAGACAAAAGCACCCGATTTTCCGTGTGTGGTCCCTGTATTTTATACAGATACTCGAGGTACAATTGTCCTCTTCGCCGAGCGAATCGATGCAAATTTTATCATCCTCACCCGACCACCCTCTCCACTACATTTACTGGATCTTAAATGTTAAGAAATCGGTTAGATTTCTTCCCCTTCGATGATAAAATGATGTATGGAAAATCATTTTCATAATATCATTCTATAGAAACTGATAACAGTTTACTCAGGTGACTGCGTTGATTTGTCCTTGCCAGCTTTAAGACAAATATTCAGGGCTTAGTTTTCATGTATGTGGGCCATTGAGAGTATAACTAATATTCAACTATAGTGATTTGTTATTGTACTAGTGAAGTGTACAGCAAATTTCAGGGCTTTTTCATGTCGTGTGGGGCCCCTAAAGAGCATAGATAATTCCCTGTAATGAGAAGCTGCTCACTTTAGGGCTTGCTATTTTTATCCTGAATTGTTTTGAACTGAAGACAAATCTCATATTTTGTTCTAGAAACTATTTTGAAAAATTATTCACGGGCTGAATTTGAATGTGAAGATTCGGTTACGTTCCTGTCACGCGATTAGTTTTTCACATTGTAGTAACAAAGTGGTATGTTGAAGATTGGGAGTGTTCAGTTAAAGTTACAGAGAATTAACTTTGGATTCCGTTACAAATATAAAGCAGCAGGGGTGCTTGTCTATTCATAAGTGTGTATGGGGTCTGGGGTGGAAGATAAGGGTACTAGGATATGTTTTTATAATAGATTTATATATTTTTTCATTGAACAGTTTCTTTAGTATAGATAATATTTACGGGGGTAAATGTTTTAGATGTTAATATGTGTCCAGATTAGCTGTGCACGTATTCAGTAGTTTGTGAAATCTTGACTGCGTGTGTTGGCAAAAAAAGTGAAGAAAAGGTAACCCTGCAACTCTGATCTTTTTATTTGCCACATGTACAAATTTTCTTAATTCCTAATTTCTTCATTGTTACTTCAATGTTGAAAAAATACCCTGTAAAGCTTAAAGTGTTGAGATGATAAAATATTATAAAAGAGTCCGAATAATATTTATTATCTCCTGAAATGTGCCATTACAGATGAAATGATACCGCACATGTTACAGATGCCATTTTAGGGATGCCAATTGGTAGTGTTATGCTTTTTACATTCCAGTTTCTGCTTTCATTGATATCTCTGAATATTGTTCCTGGTCTAAAATATTTTCTTAAATCTGAATATTGCCCCTTTATTGCACTAGACTTAGCAGTAATATAGTTCTCAAAAGCGGTAAATAGATCAGGTGCTCATATTCTAATGACGATCGAACGAAGAAGCACAAGGCTTGGTTGTCAGACACAATTAGAATACACTTACAGTAGCAAGACTTTTGTCTAGTACATGTATTATTATAATTTGATCAAGTCTACAAGTGTACAAGAAAATTTTTAATTAAAGTTTTAGTTGAATGAATTGTAAAAATAGGGGACTGGTATTCATGTAACTGACTTCCATTTCTTCCAGAGAGAGAGAGGGCGAGCGAGAGCGCGTTCTGAATATTGTCTTCAAACCATGTTCTTAAAATATTGTGATATTAAGAATATTGGGATAATTCTTAGCAGCTGCGAGTTACTTCACCGTGTGGTATTTCGGCCGCACCTCAACTACTTAGAGCACACAACACAGGTCAACTCTCTTCCCTCAACATACTGTGGACAAGGGATAGACGAGTGGCACTTAACTTCAGCCACATAGAAAAGAGCACCATTTGTATTGGACACACCACCTGAAACTACTTCTGGAGCCTCATCAAGACAGACAAATTCAGTTCTATATTGTGAATAATGTTGTGCAACCAAGTAGCCATGATACTCCGGTGTCCACCCGGCAGGACATGTCATCCAGGCTGGTATCATAACATGACTACTACGGCCTTGGGTATAACAAACAGCACACGGAGCATTATGGTCCTTGAGAGTCTTACCCCCATTATTGGTCTTCTGGAAAATATCATTGATGTAGTATCCCATTTCGTACTCTGTACCATAAACGTAAGTGCCGGAATTTTGGAACCCATCTTGGTAATTGCCCCACTGAGGGTTGTGAGGGAGACAGATGTAGTTGCTAGCGCCACCTTTATGTTCCCACCAGGAACCAGCAGTATAACCTACAAAACAAAGGGACGTCCTTTCACAATGAATTTCGTCGATTTAACTACGGGCTCTCTGAATGTAATCAGTTTGATAAGACCAAGAGTCAAACACGCTTCCTCCTGGTTTTGAATATATTATAACTGGTGATGATATAGAGTACAAAAGGACGTGTGTTAGTCACAATGGGCACATGGGCAAAATTGCCTCGGTAAGGCCGACCGAAGGAAAACGCAACCAGAGAAAAGAGAATGTTCATACTCCTGCCCCGTAGAAAACCTTTTATCTCACTTTGGAATTTGACTGCAACAATGATCAAGAACAGGGCACGATATTTTTCTGAGTTTACGGTTAGAAGACGTCTGCACAATATTGGTAGGGTTTCTGTTACAGTAGAAGACCAGGGATCCCCGCTAGGAACCGTCTACTCTGGCATGGACACTTAAGGAATTTTGTAGAGATTATCATTGAAAACCATAATCACCCATTTATGTTTCTAAAAAATTCCTTTTAGAAGTTCCTTTTTTGCTAGGGAAGTAAATAACATTATATATTTATGTTGAAGGGTGCTAGGCCCTTGCTGGGGAGCTAAGTTATATAGCTAATCAGTAACGACTTTTCTTTTACTTTTTCAGTTTGACTGATGTTGTTATTCATAAAATGAACATAGTGATATTTAAATTTAATGGCTTCTAGTTGCTCTTGCAGTTCTTACCTTCATAAAGAAGTTTAGAAGAGACACCACACTTAGTTCTCCCCCATCTCGTGTACACTGATCCTCCAACTGTCGTATTAGGTGGTAAACCTATTAGAAATAATTCATCAATCAGTAAATTTTCACGTTGTTTGATATCATTTATTTTATTTATAACTGGTCTCGTGTTAAAGCTTTTAAAAACATTACAAATATACGCATGTTTACAAGTTGTGTCATCATATATATATATTGCTTTGGTTTTTGAAGTTTTTTACAGTCTAACCGAAATTCTGACCTACATAGATAATAAACTTTGATGTTGGGCTTATAAATACATGTAAAAGGCACTATAACTCAAACGGAAAGAAGTTTACCATGTTCTTTTATAAGTTGTTTGATTCTGTCGTCTGTCACAGAAGGGCCAGGTGGACCAGAGGGACCAGGAGGACCCTACCAACAACACAGAATATAGAAGTGAGCTCTTTCTGCACATCCTTTTACTTTTGTAAACACATTGAAAAGAAACCATTAGACAAAGATCGGTTTGCCTTATTTGTTAACAGTATAGCGTAAATCAATCTGGTTTGCTGGTCGTGTTTAAGTGATTCTATTACGTAGCTGATAATCTCGCAAAACGTTTTCAAAAAGATTGTTGTAAAATACAGTGTAAAAAAGGCATAATTAATATTATGATGAAAGGGTATTTCTCTCATTTTTTTCAGCTGTACTCAACTATTAATTCTCACCTGCGGTCCTTTTCCGTTTTGCCCAGGTATACCATCTCTGCCGTCTTTGCCTGGTTTGCCCTCTATCCCAGGACTACCGTCTCTGCCAGGTTTCCCATCATCACCGGATTTCCCGTCTCTGCCTGGTTTCCCATCTCTGCCATCCCTGCCTGGCAGTCCCCTGCATGCCCGGGGACACATGGCAGCTGCTGGCGAGAAAATGTCGAAGTGGGAGTTAATATGGGAAAATAGGCAAATAAAATAGTTTTTTATGCTTTTAATGAAAATAAAATTTAAAAAGGATAGAAAGTTAGGAAAATAATCTGTCGAATAACTCGTAAAAATTCAAAAGAACGCGTAATAACTGTTGGAAAACAGTAACAAAATTAGCTTATTTTGAAAGTACTGCAATATGAAGATTTTACACATGTATGCGCTATAATCTGTAACAAATAATAACGACGCATAAAAAATTACATAAAATTGAATTTTAAAAAAGACTATGAACGCACGTCGACAAGGTCATTTGCGGTTTTACTTTGTAAATGATTCAGTATCCTTGCACACCAAAGATACTTCCTTATACATATGAGATTATAATGATCTCGTTATTTCATATTGAATAACAAATTTCAGTTGAAAAAGTGACTAAAATATCACATACTCTGCAGCGTCCCCGTACCAGATGCTTCGTCATTCATTGGTGACAACATTTTCTTTTCATCACTGGGCTCATGATCTAAGACCAACTGAAGGCTCTTCAGAGAATCCTGAAAGTTCATGACTTCGTATTTACTTCTGAACTGTTTGTTAAGGATGGCTGCAAGCTAATTACGAACACAACGTATCTTTAGTAGTATTTTTGAAAAAATCTCGGTTGAGTAGGATTATACATGTCACGAAGCCATCAATTGCTAAACATTTGCAAATGAAACGCGTCTACATGTATAAAAGTAATTTAAAGATACCAATGTAAAAGTAATATAATTGACAATTTACAATACCTTGAGCTTCTGATTTTCTTTTTTCAGGTGTTGCATTTCCGTCTCCAATTTTGTGTTTTTGTCATCTTGATTTTTTTCCAGACGCAGAAACCTATCCACCAGTTTGTTGAAGGCGATGTCGTCCACATTTTTAGCACTCACAAGTTGACAGACCCCAGCCATCAAAATTACAACAGCAATAGTGGACATGTTGACGATGTCGCTAAGTACAGGGTAATACTTCTGCCACGTCAAAGAGACGGTAGATATTATCTTGTTTTGACCCTTTTCTCCGTAGGTTAAGGAATAAGGAGAAAGCAACCGAGCCTATCGAAATATAAAGCTAAATCTAGCAGGATTATATCAAGTTCTAAACAGGAACGATTTAGCTACGGTGTTCTAAGATTAATTGGAATTAATTTAATTAAAAGGAAGTAAACGACTTCTTTGCACTCACCTGCCATGGAAGCCTAGAGTGCAGAAGTCAGATCAGGGAAAGGCAGGTTACTTTAGGGTTTACATAGACTTCCCCGTTTGACTTAAACATTGATCTACATGTACATCAGGCATGTTGCCACGGGGGTTGTGGGGGGGGGTGTTCGAAAGAACTGCCCTTTTTGGTGGGGAAGGGTCCTTTCTGGGTAACATTAGATCTAGGTACACAAATGTTTCATTGTAATAGGTCCACTTTAAAAAAAAAAAAAAAAAAAAAAAGCCCCCCCCCCCCTTTTGAAAGTGCTGTCTACGGGCCTGTACATGTAGGGGTCATTCCACAGAAAAAAAGATCATTTCAGTCCTGTCAGTAAGACACATATTCTGTGTTATCATACAATATTGAATTTTATCAGTTCACCTAAATTACTGCGGATTTCTTTTAATATTGGAGGATGTTATCTTATAAAACGTTGAAATTAACAGCGCAAGTCAAAATTACATCCTGTTGTTTGTTTTACAGCGGCTTTGATTAAACCGTTTCTGTTTAAGGCCTTCCATGAAAACAGATATCATTCATGAACATAAAGATAGTGTAGTGTTTGGATGGGGTGATCAAATTATTGTTTTCTTTACTCAGCTCCACTTTGTTCATGTACAACGGTCAATTGATCCAAGTAAACATCATTTATCAAGTCGGATTTGAAATTAATTACACAACGTTTATTGTTGCTGATCAACATTTTTTAAAATCCAAACATATGATGAACAGAAGTGCTACACGAAAGCCTCAGATGAAATTGTAATTAGTGGTTGTCATTCTTAAGTTTTAACTTTTTCTGCATCAGTTATTCCAATTTATGTGGTCAAACATTTTAATTTTACATGTACATCAGCATTGCACCACGTCTTTTTTTCATTAAAAACGGCAAAATAAAAAAAAAATTTCTGAGACAACCTTTATAGGCAACTCTTTATTTATAAAATCCTTTGTCAGTGCTATTAAATTACAAACGGAATATAATATCATAACATAAGCTGCCATCTGGTTGCCCCCTACCCTGGGCAGAATATTTGCCATTTAATTTTAGTCTTTTTGATGCGTTTAAGGCATGAAGTAAGACAGTAATGTGAATCTTCCTTCCTACAATATAGTGTGGGATGATACCACAGGATATCTCTAAAGAAATGCACCGAAAAGCAAAGTAAGCAAGCAAACAGTAAACACTAGCACAAGTTTTATGAAATGATAATTTTAGCCAGACGAGTATCCATTGCAAAAATAAATTAATTAATTAATTAGTGAGCAATAACTTTGAGAAAATAGCTCCTGGATCTACTGAATTCTACCATACACTGTACGGAATTTACCCATTGAATGAATTTTCCTCAGGAAAAAAATAGGTTATTTTCTTCCACCAATGAATCATTGTACAGTCTGTCATTTCACTTGGATATAAAATTTGATTCCTTTTTGATTTCATGATTTAGTTCTCAATGACTGGCAAAGTCAAAGTCATATGATCAAGGCCTTTTAATGTAGGGTTGAAACTGTCATACTGCATAGGTAAAGACATATGTAGTCTCTAAAATTATCTACTTTTTACTTTCAAAAATTATAGTTCATCTTTTTCTGGAATATCAAGATATTGTGGAAGTTGATCTGCTGCACATCGGAAACCTAAGTTCCCAGCAGAGCTGTCTGGTGTGTTCTGACTTCTGGCACCACACCTATATCGATAGCAAAACTCCTGCAATGAAAGAATAACAACTTTAGCTATTACATGGAAATAATTTTATTTGTTAATTTCCCAAATCATATCTTTTTAGTAATAAAAAATATGCACTCCTGGCTGTAGTCAGCAATTTGTAAGGGGATCAGTTTGATACAAATTGGACATTTTCTGAACAAAGGGGTGTTTCTTTGCGAATTTAAGTTTCAGTCTTTAACCTAAAATATCTTCAATGTTATCGTAAGCACATACTAGTACATGTACCTTAGTGCACATATATGATCCACCTTTCTTCACTTTGTCACTACTGCTGTCTGGTCCCTTCTGGAAACAAGTTAATATAAGGACAGTTTTACCAGGTTCAAGATGACCAAATATTTGTACAACTAAGACCCCATTCCCATACTTAGATTGATCTAGCAGGATCAACCCATCTCTGAGGGGATTCTGGCTAAATTACATTCAGCTTAAGCGGCTAAGATGTCTGGCATGCCTACCGAAGCTGCCAAATGATAGTTTATTACCCCCTAACAGCTTCAGTAGGCATGCCAGCCATCTAAGCCGCTTAAGCTTTGTGCAATTAAGCGAGAATCCACTTGGAGTTGGATCAATCCTGCTAGCTTGATCTAGGTATGGGAATGGGGTCTTAGACAAAGAATCAAGTCAGGCAATTTTCATAACATCAGCTAATATTAAAGAAAAAATCTTTTCCATTCAATTTGTTTAAGATAAAACGATAATCAAAGTTACACAATGTATAAGATAAAAAGGTATGCAGAACCTTGTGCACTACTTTACATTAACAGCCAAATTCTAAATTTATTTGTATGTTTGTTTTTTTTTTTTTTTTAATATCTATAGGTATTGCTGAAGTGTTCTTTAAAGCCATTCAAAATAATTTTTTTGAAACATTAAATTTTATTTACCAGTAAGTCAATATCCTAGTCATAGCCGTACAATGCCAACACGATTCTACCATATTCGTACTCTATACTTACAGGATCTTTCTTGAAGTCTGTGGTATGTCTGATGTTCCACCAGTCAGACACCCATTCCCACACATTACCAACCATGTTCTTCAATCCAAACTTATTCTGGGGCGGATAGCTGGTTACCTACAGATGAACCAGATGAACAGTGTTTAAAATTAGTTATTTCACCCTTATTCTCTTCTTCCTCTTCCAAGACAGTTTATAAAATGGTTGTTTGTGGAAAACCTTTTCCTCATTGTAGAATGAGCATATTCTACACTTAAAAAATGTCTTAACTTTAAAAAAAGCTAAAGCCAATGTTGGAACTCCCAGAAATAATTTCCCCCCTTAATAATTTAAAAATCTTATTGTCTTCTTCTTCCTTTTCCGCAGTTTATAAAATGGCTGTTTGTGGAAAACCTTACTTTTCAACTTTGTAGAATAATGATCACATTCTAAAATCAAAAAATGTGTTCACTCTAAAGAAATTATTGCCAATGTTGGGCCCCAAAACGATAATTTCTTCACCTTAATAAGGATTATTTGTCCAAATCTCTCTTTCCCAAATAAAATTTCATAAACACTGTCCCTTTCTATTTCCCTTCAGGCTAAATATTTGCCTTTTGAAATATAATCCCATATCAAATAACAAACAAGCCAGTTTAAGCTGACAAATGCACAGACAACCCTTCTTAGTTGAAATTCATGTACATAGCAAAGAAATTTAGGCTGAACAACTGCATCTGTAATTGAGCCCTACATATGACATCAAGAAGATTGTAGGAAAGGAGATGCATATATCCATCTAGTTTACACTTTGGTAAATGGGTTGTTATAAACTATAAGTCTACACATGAAAATATTACCAGTAATTGGCACACACCCATGCATATGCGCACGCACACACACACACACTTACTGGTGCTGGCCCATCAAAACCATCAGCTTTTGTATTTTCTTTTGGAAATTCCCCCTGCCACATATTCAGGCGATGCTCATCTTTCGGTGTGAGTTTATTGCCCCATGGAAATAATCTAATTGAAGTATAATAAAGCATTTGAATTAATTAGTTCAAATTTCTTTTTTTTTTCCTTTTGCCTAAAATTTAAACAGCAAAAAGCTTAACTTTGTGAGGTGATGTGATATATGGAAGAGTATACCCTAAAGTTTCTTTCTTAATCAATACAAAAATGTATATAAAAGAATGAATTATGATATAATAGACCTCATCCCAGTGGGCAAAGTATGTTGTTTTAACATTGAAACAATGTTGAACCATAATGTTGATAAGACGTTGGATAAACATTGGATTTGAAAGTTGACTCAACCTCAGATAACAACTTTGTATCAACGTCAGATAACAACATTGTGTCAACCCCAGTTGTAAGACAACATTCAAGAATGAAAAGACATTGAAATGACCTGAGGGTAGGGTATAAAAAGTATGGCCTGTAAGTTAAAATTTCCAAGGTTTAAATTTATATATATATATATATATATATATATATATATATATATATATAACAAAGTCAGTCACCTCAACCTGTCTATGTATAACAAGTTACCAAGAACTGTTAACTTTATTAATTCACTCCATCACATTTACAGCAACTTATTCATCCTAGTGTTAGCTGACCTTGCAAGGAATTCAGTTTATTGGAATGTATTTCTGAATAACAAGTTAAGAAAATTCACTAGTTCACTAAAGACACAAAACAACTGTCACTTTTACTTTTAACACTTTTTTTGATTATTTTGATAAAGTTAGTTACAGTATTGATAAACAAAGTATCACGTTTTCAACAATTAATATTTTAAAATATAATCCATGTCTGCAAGGTTGTGTCAATGACCAAAATACAACGTTGAGTCAACGTCACATTATGACGGTGTTTCGACGTGGCTGGATCAACATTGATTTTACGTTGAATTTAGGTAGAACAACAGCAATTCAACGTATCAACCTATTTTCAACGTTGATCCAACGCAACTATGCCTGCTGGGATATAACTTGTGACCTTGGTACTTGAATGATCATGAATCTTGCAAAAAATATTCTAGGTGTACAACACATTTTTTAGGCTAAACTGAAACTTTTTGGTATAAACTGAGCATTGCATATAATAACTTTAAAACATCTTTGTGTAATTGGAACTAATTTTCAGCCCTAATATACGTGAATCTGAGTTATGTGTCTATTGAATAATCCTATACTGCAATTAAGTTACACTTTAAAACAAATCCCCTTAAATCATACATAAATGTAGATCATAAATAAAAAATACTATAGACAAAAGCTGCAGATTAGTTCAGTGGCTGTGTGCTGTATATACCTATCCTTCAATCCACCACGACAGGCATATTCCCACTCTGCCTCTGTAGGTAAACGTTTCCCTGCCCACTTACAGTAGGCTACAGCATCATTCCATGATACATGGATAACAGCATGGTCCATCCTACAACAACAACAACATCATTATATATCAACTGTATATTTACAGCTTACTAGTACACCCAGAATATTTTAACAATACATGGACACAAGCATGATCCCTCCTCCTCAAACAACAACAACAACAACAACAACATAAATATATCTTTACTGTATATTTACAGCTTCTACCCAGAATCATTTAACAATACATTAATTACAGTATGATCCATCCTACAACAACGACATAACTAATTTACAACTTACACCAGACTCAATTTACAATACATGGATAACAACATGGTCCATCCAGCAGGAAGAACATCATTACTGTATATTAACAGCTTATTTTCATAAACTCATAATCTACATAATTCAAGGCTCACTGCCCTCTAGAAGACTATTACAACATCATGCCACTATTCTTCTTCTTATCCCTAACGAAAAAGTCCTATAGGATCCTATAAGATCCTATAGGATCCTATAGGAAATTGGGCCAATTTCCTATGTGATCCTATAGGACTTTTTCGTAAGGGATCATCAATATTATCATTAAAACCAGCCTGTCAAACTGTCCCAGCATGGGTGCTAGACTTTACTCATGTAGTTCACATACACATGTAGGAGGGAAAGAGGTGTCAGCATAATTTCAACAGAATTTTTCAAAAGAATTTTTGTTTCTGATATCCCTTTCAGTAGTTGCCCTTTTTTCTTTTCTTTTTCTTTTCTTCTGAGTAATGCACTCTTAGACCCCATTTCCATAGACATCATCAGTACAGTACATGCAGACTGGCCCAACTCATGAGGCGTATGTGTCAATCAACTGGTTAAGCTGATTGCAACTCAACAAAGAGTCCCCTTTCAGTTACGTCAATCTGCAATGCTGTCTATGGGAATGGGGTCTAACAGTGTTTTACAGTTTCAATTTTCTTTTACCTTCCTTTTAAATCAGTATCAGGCCCATCAGGGTGGCGCCAATCTGCCCCCTTCACAGGAAGCCACCAAGGAGCTGCTGCCACCTAGTGGTAAAATAGAAGCAAAATGTTCTTGTTAACATACATATGTGTACATACAATGATGTCATTTGGTAATACTGCAAAATTATTTTTAAAATTGGGTTTTTTAAATTCCGAACACACATAATATCTCCTTGTGTAAAAGGGCACTCTCCTTTTTAACTACAATGCCAGAAAAATTAAAACAGCACTAGGAATCAGCACAATTTACATGGCAATCATTTGCAAGCACATTATTCATGAGTAATGGCTATATTGAAAATATGTCATTTTCATTTAATATGTATCAGTATACAGAGTGTCAATATAAAAACTTACTGCTTGTGAAATTCCTTTTAAAACTTCTTCACTAATTCTTGTTTCCAGCACAAATGAATCACCAAATGTCTCTGCCTAAATGACAAAATATGAAACAATACAGGAAAGGACCTATAGAAGTTCTGATCAAGTAAAGTGTACAGTATACTTGAATTTGATTTTTTTAAACACCAAATCAAATTTCCCTCAAGAAAAAAAATTTTTTTGACTCACAACTGTAATCTGTGCGAGTCTATGCATTTTGTTTTGATGTACCGCTACATGTACCGGTACCGTACCTTCCTTTATAACAGCTACGGATTTTTGAGGAAAATAAAAAGGCGAGGATTTTTTGCTCAGTTCTAAGGTTATATTTCAACTTTTGGGACTTTAAAGTCACTTCCTATTTTGTGTTAATACAATGGGTGTTAACCCATTGTTCTAATTCCAAACCTTGTTTAGGTAAACAGTTTACCAGAGATTAATAACATCTTTATATTTTTTAACCTAATAGTTAAAATACTTGATTCCTATTGTGTAATGTGGTGTCATTTCCTTTAACCATAAAAGGTGGGGAGAAAAAGCTGTTTAGTTTTTAAAATGTGAATAAATGTTGATGAATTTTGGCATGGACATAATAATAATTCCTATTTAGGTCCAAGATTTTGGTCGCTTTCAATTCTTTTTAAATAAGTTCAAAATAAAAACATGAAAATTAAACTTCATTTGCTTTATTTTACTGGCACATTTTAATAATAATTAAAAAAAAAAAACGAAGTTGCTCAGTATGTTTAAACCATCCACCCCTTTTCAATTCTTTCATAATTGGACCAGTGCCCCAAGGCGCAGGACCACTACCTCCAGAGTCAACTGGTCCATGTGGACCAGTGCTGAAAAATTCCCATTTCCCTCCCTGATCATTAAAAGCTTGGCAGGATACTTTAAATAGAGAGAAAATACAACGATGCGGCTTTTTCAAACCCATATACTGTACTGGGTAGTATACTACCTTTGTAAAGAAAACACATGCCAAAACTAATCTCTTTCCTAAACAAACACTGATATAAACCAACCTACCTCGGTAACATGACCCGTGTCATTGACAAACAAACCAAACTCTGCATTGCTGACTTCGTGCACGTCCATATAAAACCCCGTCACCTCCACCTCCCGCGGTGGCCCCTCCCCGTCTCCGGGAAGAATAGGCTGGGCAACGCCCATTGTAAACACACCTCCTGGAATATACACCATTTGATTCGTCCGAGCGTACGGACTCTTCACTGCAGCAGGGCCCAAGTTTAACGGTCCCTTCTCAACCGAAGAAGAAAGTTCGTCTGCACGTTCCGATTGGTCTGCACCCTCCCCTTTGTCATCATGTTTTCGATTTGTCGCGGCACAGCCACATCCTTTGTTTGAAATGTCGGGATCGTCGCCGCCAGTACATTGCTTTTCAGTTTTTGTTTCTGTCTCAGGCGAAATACTGGTTATATATAGGCAAATTATAAGAATTAAACAAGTCCACACGTTCAACTGGTTCTCCATGTTCACTTTGGTAACTCGTCGATAGATGGCGAAACATTATTTCAAGGTTTTTTTTCGTGCCTCCAAGCACTAAAGACGTCGTCTGCATGTTGGTTGCAGACAGAAAACTGCGGGTATATTACTATTTAATGTTGAATTTACCGTTCCACGTCTTCAATCAAGTAGATATTAGTCTGTATTTAATCTTTTCTTCTTTCTTAAACTGCTGTCATGGCAAACAGAGAACCGGATGTTTCCGAATGGGGTGTGTTGACGGCCACAGAAGGCTACGGAAGACCAGATTCACAAGAAGATTACGAGCAGATAAGCTATGAAGACGCCATGGGAAAGACGTGGGGTAAGAACGGAGAGAAACCGTACAGACACGCTGCCCACGCCATGATCTACGCCCCAGATGGCAAGAAGTTGTGGGACATGTACGAAAATAAGGCTGTGATACTGGTAAGCGGCTTGGATTTGATAAGGAAAATCAAGCCAAGGATGGCGGGGGTGGTGAATGGTGGGGGTGTTGGGGGAGGGGGAGTGTTCTCCAAGCCTTTGTGTAATTAAAGTGATTGGTCAATGATAGTGAGACTACATTTTTATTGGGAAGTTCCCAATATTTTTCATTTATTGATTTATTTTTGGATATTGTTATAATTATTATCCAACAAATATACTAGTAATTACTGGTTGTGTCTGTGCCAATACACTGGTCCTCAGCACTGAAACGACATCCATAATACATTGCTTTCACTAAAGCAGCCTACATAGTACAAGAACTAGTATATAACTCCAATTATTCTAGTACAGGCATTTAATAGACATCTTGGTTTCGTCTGTCATTTACCTGTAGTAGCATAAGTGTTATGTAAAACAATATGAATTAAAGCATCTCTCACACACATCTTTCTCTCCAGATGATGATGAGATTTGATGGATACATCGGTTTTCCGGGTGGAATCATGGATGATGGTGAAACAGTGGAGTTTGGGTTAAACCGCGAACTCGAAGAAGAGATAGGGCTAGATCCAACCAGGCATAGCTTTACTAAAGAGGACCATGTTTTATCGTACGTCACCCACAACAAGAGACTACTGCTGCATTTTTATTGCAAAAAAGTGACGCTTGAGGAATGTTTGGAGATCGAGAAAAGAACCATCGATGCAGACGAGTATGGGTGGGAGGTATGGTTGCCAAACTGCTATCCATTGTTTGTGCGTGTGTGTGTGTGTGTGTGTGTGTGTGTGTGTGTGTGTGTGTGTGTGTGTGTGTGTGGGCGCGCATGTGTGTGTGTGTTACAGAATGAGAAAGAGAGAGAGAGATGGAGAAAATGAGTGTGTGTGAATGTGGATGTGCATGACTGTATTAAAAATATTTTTGTGGGTGGATTTTTGTCATTATTTATTTATTTATTTATTTATTTATTTATTTATTTATTTATTTATTTATTTATTTATGGGTATGGTTAAAGTCCTCGGATGTGGGCACCTGTGGATGTGTGGGTGTTTGTGGCTGCAGGTGTTTGAGAAGACGTGTTCACATGGTTGTATCCAGTGAAACATATGTCAAGCATCTGATTAAGTTGAAGATAAATAAAAGATAAATTGATGAATCAAATGATTTTCTGAACTTCAGATTATTATTTTTGATGTTTGAACTATGATGATTGTGTAATTAATATAAATTTGCAAATTATTTTAATATTTTGTATATTAAAATGTTTATACTCGGTAATTATGTGCTATTCTCTAATGTTACCAAGCAAAGGCTGACATACAGTATTTAATTTTTCAGGTGTTAGGTCCTATACGGGTGCCGATGTTCACATTAAATGATAATGAAAGAGGCCTTCCAATATTCCTTAGCAACAAATTCATAGGGAATGCCAAGGAAGAACTACTTTACTGCATTGAAAAGGAGAACATCATGACGAAAGAAGAAATTCAGGTGGCGCTTGAAAACTGTGAGAAATTTAAGGCAAGATATATGAGATGAGTTAAGCTCTATTCCTTAGCAAACATGCTTCGCATTTATTTTATTTAGAGGAGGTTATACTTAGGCAGCATAATGAGTAAAGAAGATAATTATTTCTACATATTGTATATAATATGAGAATGTCTGCATATTATATGCAGTAAGCAAGATATTTATTCACATTTACTAGTGTAAACTCTCACATGGAAGGCAGGGTTGTAAAGTGACAAATTTGCTATGTATCATTATATTTAAGATAGCCTAATACATAACAAGTGAGAGTATTGATACTGGTACATTCCCTGTAGCATATACCGGGTACAATTAAAAGGCTTTAAAACTGCACCTTCAATTTTACCAGCTTCGCTAACCCTCCAGTCTGTAAAGCATAGTAACTAAGCAGTAAATATCTGTTCAAAAAACGTTTTTTCAGGTAATATTGAAATGTTATTCTGAGGTATTTCTTTAAGTTATGCTATTTGAAATGTGCACAAAGTCATATCCATGGTCACCATGGCATTTTGTCTGGTTTAGTTCTGATGATTTGACATGTTCTCACTGAATATGCATCTTTTAAGATGGGATTTTTGCGTGTTGTGTCAAAACTGTATGTACATTTACTTGCCATAGCTGTCTTAGACTGCATTCCCACAGATTTAGATTGATCCATCTAGATCGACCTAACTCCCTTGGGGTTCATGCTAAATTGCTCTCAGCTGAGTGCGCACAGAAGTTAATTACCCCCTTACAGCTTATAGTAGGCGGAACAGACATTAAAACCGCCTAAGCTGACAGTAATCTAGTGAGACTCCCCACGGAGATAGATCGATCTAAATCTGTGGGAATGCAGTCTTATTCTGCCAAATATATTTATATTGCTCAGCGGTTCACATATATACTGAGTAAGGTGGTTCAGACACAGTCACATCAAGGTAGCATGTTGCCGTATGAATTCTTTATCACCTCTGGAGAGCTTTATTTAACAGATGTGCTTGTTTGTGTTGACACTGAGCTTGCACCTAAGCTTTTTTATCAGTATAATTTATTCATTTCATGTCATGTTTTACAGCAGAAGTAAGGTAATATAATAGTTAGGTGTTTTTTTTCTATTCAAAGGTACCACACATGCATTTTATGGAAACTTGGTTGGATACCTACAGTGTATTTCAATTTATTGCTTTGTTATGATCTTATTTTATGATCTGTTTTATCTCATAACTAAATAGCTATTTGTCACAAGATTGTACACATGAAATAAGCATAATATATGGATGTTGGTGTTATGTGGCAATAGATCCATACCTAAACTAGGTTTTCCTTTGTGACCTCAAGGTCATGTTGATGATATAGCACAGCAACTGCACTTTAAGTCAACACACTGCCTGTAGCCACTTTTGATGTATTGAAAATGGCACAGAAAATGGTACACAATTTCATTGTGTGGGGTCCATGGCAAATGTAATGTATGCTTTACCTTCATTTGTGAGCCCAGGCTTCTTTTGTTAAAAATATTTTGAAAAAACTTATTTTTATTATGTTTGCAATTTTTTTTCTATTTTGGAAATTCAGTAACCCAAATCTTCCCCCCCCCCCCCCCCCCGGCCAAAAAAAAGAAAAAAAGAAAAATCCTGAATATAATGGGATTGCGACTTTGCTATTTTTCTATTTTGTTTGTGAATATTTTGACAAAAAAAGAAAAAGAAAAATGATCGTATTTGTGTCTCAATACAAGTTACTTTACTGAATCTCACAGCAGTGTGGCAAGTGGCCAGTAATATTGAAAATAAGAAAGAAAATGAATATCACAATTCAATTATTTTGTTCAACATCTTTGATTTGAGTAGCATAGATTTAAAGAGAGAATGTTAAGTAAGATACCAGGTACATATATAGCAAGATAAGGATTTATGAACAAGTGTTAACAAAATTTCAAAAAGTATAAAAACTTTCACTCACAATGGTGTTGAGTATATTAGTTAGGTAATGTGTATATTTAATTAAGCTAATACTAAAGACTGATATTTCCCAAAAGATTTGCATAAAATCAATGATAATTAAAGTTGTCATGTTGCAAGTTATGTGGTATCTGCAGTGCTCCATATAATATTTCAGTGGGCAATGAAGAGTTTTTCTTGGTATGTTTATTAGTGCAATTCCATATTATAATGAGGTTTAGCTGTGATATTGTTATATCAAGGTGTTATTATCAACAATGAAGGGAATAAACAATGAAAAACAAAACAGTTTATGGTTATTTTATATTTCTGAAATATGCCCATATTGCACTTCTTCCGTGTATTTGTATTGCTATTTGCTATCATAGAATAAAGCTAGTATGTACCCAAAATGATTATAATTTAAAATTACTTTCTGATGATAACCAAATGTTATCAAATGGGGATACTGAAATTAAGAATTTATGTAAGTTGAGATGTTCACAAATAACGAGAATGTAACTTGAACGGGGTCTCTTGCTATATGACTAATCTCTCAGACTCTAATCAGATCTCTATGTCAAATTATCAAGCATTTGAAGTAAAAAAACAACAAATGACTGGAGAGAAAAAATAGTTCGAATATGGATTCCACCTTTTTATTCAAAATCTGCAAATGAATAATGGAAACACAGGGCTACGGAGACTATGCATTGTGATAGAGAAGCAAGATAGATTGAAAGCAATGTGACTAGAAAGATGCGCTAGTAAAGCACACCAACACAATGGGCTTTTGGTGGTAAAAAAGGAGGAGAAGAGAAGGTGATATACAGAGACTATTAGATGGAGAGGTTGCCATTTCAGCTCGTCTGTGTAGTGGTTAACGTGCAAGCCCGTAAGGTAGGTATTCATGCGTTCATGGATCCGACCTACCTTTGACATAACCTTACCCCCCCCCCCCCCCCCCCCCCCCCCCCACTAAATCACCCGTATCATTTATTCCATTTATTTTGGTAAAGGTCGAGGTCATTTCTTTGATTTTTAACAAGTCGTGTTGGTTAAAGAGACGTGGCATTACACTGTCCCACCCATTCAAACCATGAAAGAAGCAGGAGAAAGGAAACGTTCTAAGCCCGACATACACACAATTTTGACACATCTTAATGAGAATAATATGCCAGAAGCCACCTAAACGGAAAAAGGCCATTAGAACAGCGATTTAGGACAACTACAAAGTAAAAAATTGTTTTAATTTAATTTTCAATTAATTTTAAGTTTCGAAGCGGCAAGGTAGAAAAGGAATATAACAGACCATTGTATATATTGCATTTTTCTAATGTTAAACTATTTTGATTTATCTTAAATCCTCATTACATACTATCCAAGAACAATTTTCCAGTGAAGATTTGTTTGTCTCAGGCGAAAAGCTGGGTATATATAGGCAAATTATTAGAATTAAACAAGTCCACACGTCCACCCGATTCTCCATGTTTTTTTTTTTTTTTTTTTTTTTTTTTTTTTTTTTTTTTTTTTGTAGATGGCGTAATATTTTTTCCATTTTTTCGTGCCTCCAAACAAAGACACCGTCTGCATGTTGGTTGCAGACAGAAAACTGCGGGTAAATTACTATTCAATGTTGAATTTACTGTGCCACGTCGTCATTCAGGTAGATATTTGTCTGTATTTAATCCTTTCTTCCCTTCAAAACTGTTCTCATGGCGCAAAGGGATCCCCATGATTCCGAATGGGGTGTGTTGGCGGCTAATGAAGGCTACGGAAGACCAGATTCAGAAGAAGATTACGAGCAGATAAGCTATGAAGACACCATGGGGAAGACGTGGGGTAAGAACGAAGAGAAGCCTTACAGACACGCTGCCCACGCCATGATCTACGCCCCAGATGGCAAGATATTATGGGACATGTACGAAAATAAGGCCGTTATATTGGTAAGAGGACTAGATTTGATAAGGACTTTACTGATGCAAATGTACATAGACAAGTCACAGTGAATCGAGGAAAAATCAAGTCATGGATTGCGGGGATGGTGAATTGTGGGGGTGCTGGGGGACGGAGGGGGGACGGAGGGGGGAGGGGGGGTGTTGCCCAAGCCTTTGTGCAATTTAGAGAGATTGGGTTCTGACATGATAGTGATGCCACAGGTACATTTTTATTGGGACTTTCCCAATTTTTTTATTATTATTTATTTTTAGATATTGTTATATTATCCAGCAAATATACTAGCAATTACTAGTTGTGTCTGTACCAGTACACCTGTCCACAGCACTAAACACCCAAACCCAATGTGGAACCACGAATAATATAGAATAATTCATCGTCTGTCCCCCCAAAAAAGGAACATACGATACTGTCACTAATGTAAAACGTCCAGATGTGGAACCGTTTTACTCATTACTGATTTTGTTCTTTAATTTATCTCCTATAAATATCACGTTGTAAAAGTGCAAAGCAGTTAATATTTTTGAGCGACATAAGTTTGCTTTTCAATGAATATTATAAAAAGGGGGGAAATACACCCTACTGACAGTAAAATAAGCATTTTATGAACCATTTTTTATTCGTGGTCCATATATTATATTAGAAATGTCAAACTGTACATGGAATCAGTACATATATATTTCAGTCATCAACACGTAATGTACCTTTTCATATTTATGGAATGAATGTCCCAAACTTATAAAAATTTTGTACGCTTAATTCAAGCGTGGGGTCGAAATAGGACATTGCGTTTTCGTCTTACTTAATGGATAATGCCATTTAAAGATTCCACGATTCGTGTCAAATTTAGGTAAGGTCATGCAAAGAAAACTCAAGTCCACATAATGACCAGTTAAACGATTTATTCGTCGACGCCCGGTATCTACATGTTCTAAGTGAAGTCTCCAACTCCTAACTCTTCGAAACCACGACTGCTTCGTACGCCGTCGCTCTCAGTCTCCTTCTCTCTTCTTCTTCTTGCGTCTGCTATTCTCTCCCCTTCAGATCGCTTACATACTTATTTTTTATCTATCACATGGATCCTGTGCTGCATTAATGACTTATGATTGTATAGTTAATTTCTTTACATCGGCGTTATACAAAATTGCCGCCACATTACTCAAGAGCTATTGGACCACAACAGAATACATCATGCGACTCATAAAATATCTTTTTGGTCTTTATGTCGGACACGACAAACAGAAAACCCTGCTTTCTATTACACCAAGTACTTGGGCAATATGAAAATTTCTGGCAATTTTTCTGAGAAATATACGTTACGTTACGTAATATTAGCATATTTATAAAAACATTCTTACGTCATCTATAATTTACGATGACTGATTCACTACAAAATATGTCGGAACACAATATAATATAAAAATTGTATGGCACGGAACATATGATACCAGTGAAAAGCTATGGGTTCCTTGTCCCTAATTTAGTCAGGTTTGATAATCTACCCATGTTTTAAGGAAAAAAACCTGATGGAAATACGGAATTTTATATTTTTGGTGTCTAATTTGCATAATTTATACTAATTATGCTAATTTATGCATCGATAGAGCGTGTCTCTATTGAAAAAAATTCTTTTGACCCGAGGAACATTCATGCTAAGTTAGACATTTGTACTACAAATGCAGCGTTTGGCTAATATTTGCTCATTAACAAGCCTACTATGCGTACAAAAGAAAAACTAGCTCCTTTTTGAGATATGGCATGGTTCTTTCTGACGTCTGCTCGAGTTAAAGGTAAAATGTGCTGTTATGTGTGAGATAATACACTGTCACCCGCGCGATATATGCCATAACACCTCGAGCGTCAGCGAGAGGGTGACAGTGTATTATTTGACATTCATACCGAGAAAAAATACAGTCATTTCATCCTAAAACACCCCTAAAACCGAATAAAGTGACCCTATATCACGCTCTAGAGATGTTATACAGAATAAACTCGTCCACGTGCGCTGGTCACCTCCCGCCAAATTCTTACGTAATGTCTGACCAATTTGGTCAATTTTTGCTAAATACTTGTCGTGGACATTCAACTGTCTTGAGAAGTATTTAATCAACCGTCGACACTGACCATGCGCGTCTCAGCTGAGCCACACCTAGCTGGGACTGCTGCGGAAACAAGGTCCCAAGGCAAAACCTCTACTTTTTAGTGACAATTCTGATAAAAAAGGAGCGTCGGACCGAAATATAGTCAAACTAATTTTTCACAAGTGCAAAGGAGAAAGAAATTTACTTTTTGGTGATATTTCTGACAACGAGGCTGTTTCGGAATATGTTCAAAATCGACGGATGTTTATTACAAGTTCACGGGAGTAATAATTCTAGTTTTTTCTTATTATTTCTGACGACGAGGCGGTTACGGAATATAGTCAAAATCAAACGGAGCATTCAGAGCATTCATGTGCTACATGTAATTACAAGTTCAAAGGGGGGGGGATACATTTGATTTTTACCGATATATCTGATAAAGAGGAAGAATGAACAGCTTAAAAACAAAAGGTAAATAACACAACCTTCGTTAAAAAGTTATAGATTTACAAATAATTTGTATGCACGTGTGGCTTAAATGTAAACTAATTCCCGTTTTCAAACCATACCCACATATGATATGACTTAGTGTAATAAAATGATAAATAATAATTGTTAAACGTGAAAAGTTTATGCTAATTTTTTAAGAGCGTGAGAGATTTTAAATTTGTCTACTGGTACATGTAGGTATATAACGCAAGCAACGTCACTATTCTCTTGATGCCAAGAAGGTCACATGATCACTCTGTCTTTGGTTTCCAGCATTTTAAGATACCTCGACTGATTTAACCAAGATGTAGTCGTGAAATTCTAGACTACATCGAGGTTAAATCCGAGTTTTCCGAGAGACGCTACGCAGAAATGTCGAGTGAAGCGAGACATTTTTGGGTAGCGGCTCGAGGTTGCCCTCGATCTTCACTGAAGCTTGCCTAAATGGACAGGCTTCAGTGATCATCATATCGCCACGGTCATATAACATCCCTAGGTATGTATTTACAAATGATCACCTCACGGATATAAATTGTTATAAACGATGCTTTTTTATTCCAGATACCGTATCTAGCATGATTAATAGTTCATAAAATACAAATCATGGTGAAAATATCCATATTTAATACCATTTATTCAAATTTAAACCATGCACCCCCTCAAATCCAGTGTTTCACTGTGATTTCAACAGAGGAAAAGAAATGTCCGTAATATTGAAAAGACACCACAAAATTTCACAAAACTTATATACAATTAGCATTAGTACGTGCTCGTTAAAGGTCACGTTTCTAATAGCATGTATGTCGACCGTGCACTGCAATTATCTACAGTAGACGCGACAAGCCTTAAAAAAGGGTACGGTAACAGTTCTGTTTTGTGGGATATTGGCCCATTCTTCCTAAAAAGCCTAGCGGATTTGGTCCAGATTATTTGGGGATTGGTACTTCTCTGCATTTCACTCACCAATTCATGCCACAGGTAGGCTACTCAGTAGGGAGTCTATTCAAGCTCAAAGATGACTGTTCCATCCTCAGAACATTCTGTTTCTGCAACAAATCACTCCCCAGACGAAAGCTGTGAGCAAGTGCGTTGACACGATGAAGCCAGTAGCATCCTGAAGTCCCCTCTTGGAAATTGAGTGTGATATCTGTTGAGAACGTTACAGTAGCATGCCCCAGTGACGTTCTGTTCCAGAGGGGACAATGTACTAATACCATGGGCTTGGAATGCTCTCCAAATGCGGACTGATCTGACACGTCAGGCTATATTTTCCTGCACCAACCCTTCCAAGAAGTATTTTGCAGTATGTCTACAGACCTTCATTTGGCCATCGATGGGGTACAAGAAATACTTTGATTATTCAGCAAAACCAGATTCCTTCCAGTGATGGTTGACCAGGTTCGTGTACCACTGGGGTTACAGAATGTAATATTCTCAGCTGATATCTCGCTAATTTGCAAGAGCTGCCTTCGGGGTTAATTCCAGGTTTCATCATGACAGCACACTTGCTCACAATTCTCGTCTAGAAGGTCTCCCTGCCTCCACACCCGCCATTAAACGGATTAAATCTCGGCTCCTGGGTTTAATTGCTAGGCACCTGCAGCGACGTCGCGTGTTGAGGCGGGGAGACCATCGGGAATCAGCAGCATCTCTTTTAAAGCGTGGTCGGCCATATTTAATCGGCGGATCAGTTAGTACTCGGATCATCTATTCTCACTGGGGCCTTAAATGGCGACTGATAAGGACCGTATAGAGACCCTTGAACTCTAAAGTGAGATCCGTTTGTTACAGCGTAAAATTGATCACTCAATGAATAGACTTAAAAACGCAATTTTGTGAGGTACTCGTGAAAGTTACACTAACTTTATATACATGGAACAAAAACTGTTTTTTTTTTTAATTTCCCAAAAGTGCCCAAATCCACAAGACAATTTAGACCTTTCAGAGAGAAAGTTGGTATAGCTCATTTTGAACGAATTCTCTGCTGTATTGGAAAGCCTATAGGTGTGCTGGAAAAGACTTCAAGTCTTCGTTTAAAAAAGCCGTAGGTTTGATGTTTCTAGGATCTGTATGCCTTTTCATAGATACTGTTGTGTAATAGGTAATTACTTTTGATTCTGGGTTACCTTTAAACAACAATATATTATACGAAAAAAAACTAAAAATATTTTACCAATATTTGTTAAACTCGTCTTTCGTATCTTTTCTTGGGAGGGGAACATACATTACATCATGAAGGACGCAAGACATAGTATTGTAACCAATACGTTCAAAATTTGAAAGTGTCAATAAATTTTAAATTCGCGATGAATATGACCAGTGGTAGATATCTTTTTAGAAACAAAGATTTCAACTTTCTATACAATCAATGTTTTGTTTCATTTACCTGTAGTAAAGTAAGTTTTGGATGTGTAAAAAAAAAATCATTAAAGCATCTCTCACACACACCTTTCTCTCCAGATGACGATGAGATTTGACGGATACATCGGATTTCCGGGTGGAATCATGGATGACGGTAAGACGGTGGAGTTTGGGTTAAACCGTGAACTTGAAGAAGAGATAGGGCTAGATCTCACCAGGCACAGCTTTACTAAAGAGGACCATGTTTTATCACACGTCATCCACAAAAAGAAACTGCTGCTGCATTTTTATTGCAAGAGAGTAACGCTAGAGGAGTGTTTGGAGATCGAGAAAAGAACCATCGACGCAGATGAGTATGGATTTGAGGTATGGTTGCCAAACTGCTATCCAGTGTGTGTGTGTGTGTGTGTGTGTGTGTGTGTGTGTGAGAGAGAGAGAGAGAGAGATGAGTGTGTGTGAAGGTGAATGTGCCTGTGTTTGAAATATGTTTGTGGGTGGATTTTTATCAGTATGTATTTATTTACGGATATGATGAATATCATAAGATGTAGACACCTGTGGATGTCCGGTTGTGTGGGTGTTTGTGGCTGCAGGTGTTTCAGAAGACGTGTTCACATGGCTGTGTGAGATGCATATAGGGTACCTGTATGAAACATGTGTCAAGCATGTGAATAAGATGTAGAAAATAAAACATTTATTGATGTACCAAATGATTTTCTGAACTTCAGGTTGTAATTTTTTATGTTTGGCCTACGATAATTATGTATTTGTATTAATTTGCATATTATATTATTTTTTCGTATATTAATTTTTGATAATTATGTGATATTATTCAATGTTACTAAGCAAAAACCGACGTATTTATTTTTTCAGGTGTTAGGTCCTATACGGGTGCCTATGTTCACATTTAAAGATAATGAAAGAGGTCTTCCAATATTCCTTAGCAACAAATTCATAGGCAATGCCAAGGAAGATCTGCTGTACTGCATTGAAAGGGAGAACATCATGACGAAAGAAGAAATTCAGCTGGCACTTGAAAACTGCGAGAAATTTAAGGCAAGATATGTGAGATAAGTTAAGCAGTATTCCTTAGCAAACATGCTCCATATTTATTTTATTTAAGGGAAGGTTTTACTAAGGCAGCATAATGAATAAAGGATATAATTACACTTGCTTGTTGCGTATCTTAAATATAATGATATATAGCAAAATCGTCATTTCACAACCCTGCCTTCCATATATATGCTAGTCTAGACTAGTAATTGTGAATAAATATCTTACATCCTGCGTATAATATGTAGACATTCCCAATTTATTCACATTTACTAGATATCCATACCAAAACCAAGTTTTCCTTTGTGACATCAAGGTCATATTGGTAAAATGGCATGGCACCTGCATTGCTACTTGCTATCACAAAATAAAGCTAGTATGTACCCAAAATGATTATAATTAATTATTTTCTGATGATAACCATATGTTATCAAATGGGGACACTGGAATTAAGAATTTATTTAAGTTGAGATGTTCACATATAACGACAGTGTTACTGTTGCAGGGGGTCTCTTGCTACATGATTAATCTCTCTAATCAGATCTTTGTGGCAAATTATCAAGCATTTGAAGTAAAAATAGTTCGAATGTGGATTCCACCTTTCCAATCAAAATCTGCAAATGAATAAGGGGAACATAGGGCCACGGAGGCCATGCATTGTGATAGAGAAGCAAGATAGATTGAAAGCAATATGACTATAAAAATGAGCTAGCAAAGCACACGCATACCAGATCGTAATCTTAGTGGTTAAAAAATGATGAGAACAGAAGGTCATAAAGAGACTCTTACAATAGGCATTATATGTGATAGCCCGAATATTGGCAATGCTACGCAAGGTCACGCCATGCAGAAGCGTTTGCAGCGCGAATAATCCTTTACGTCTAGTGAACAAACAAAGCAATCTCTAAAACGCCTACGTAACTCGCTGTAGCTCGACACGCTCAAGATTGCTTTGTGTGTTTGTACTTAGAAATTAAAAGCCAATAAAAGCTCTTTCGACCTTATATTGGTTCGTGTGTGGACACGATTCGAGTCCGACGATCTAATCGATTTTTACACGTGTTGCGTCCAGATACACTCATATGGCAGATACGACTGATGGATGGGGATTTTTAGCTGATATTGAGGTGTTCGGTAGACCCGATGCAGAGGGAGATTTCGAGGAGGTTCCTTATAATGAAGCTTTGGGAAGGACATGGGGGAAGCAAGGCGGTAAACCGTATCTACATGCCGCCCATGCCTTCCTGTACGCTCTAGATGGCAAGAAAGTGTGGGGACTGTATGAGAATAAGGCAGTTATTTTGGTAAGACTCTGTTTACTCTCTCTCTCTCTCTCTCTCTCTGTGGTGTGTGTATGTGTGTGTGTGTGTAAGAGATAAAGAAAGAAACGAAGGTTGATATGGATGTATTGCAACTCAGCCTGCCACTTGCCCAAAGACTTTTTTTATAGATCCCATACCCCCCTCCTAATGTAAGTAAATCGCGCATTATATAATATTATCCGTGGTGACTATATATCTTATCAGCATTGCATGTATGTCCAGTATATCCGCTTTTTATATATTCATTTTCAAGTTATGCCAACTTACCGTTTCAAATGTATTATAACACCAGCATTACGTGCAAAGTATTTAACCTGCAATCAGCATTTATCTGTAATGTAAAATTAGATTCATTGTTTGTTAGGGAAAACCAGTTTTAAGCTTAGGTTATATATGCCACGGGAGCCATACGAAAATAATGGTATACGATATCTGTATTCATGACATCGAAAGTGGTTACGGGTGCAGCGATTATAGGCCTATGTTTACATTATGTGCGGGTGCCCTGTCACTTCTCCGACATGGTCTTAGGATTAGGTAGTATAGGGAAAATCGTCGGTTGAAATAAAGCATTTTTCATCGGTATTATTTTTTATGCTGTAAAGATATTTTTATATATATATATATATATATATATATATATATATATATATATATATATATAATTTAAAAGAGAATCATCCACCACCCCACCCCAACTCTACCCCAGGGACAGCCCCGCACACATCCCTTACACACACACACACACACACACACATTGATATTCATTCATTGTTGCAGATATCAAGGAAGGAGGTCCTTGAGGGTGAGCTTCTCTCTGTACAATGCGGGGAAGTGCGGGGGATATGCGATGACTTCCTATAGACAACATCTAGATATATTTTGTCAAAAGTTTTAGCTTGACAAAATCGTACAGGCTGTGGAAATCGTCAATCTGTGCGATTTTGCACGGCCACCGCCTGCCACTGCACAAATTGGGTTTTATTTTGATAGTATACGCGGACATTGCATGGCAAATGTAACCCAGGCTTAAAGCAGCGGTGACTACGTTTTGCAACATAGGAAACACTTTTTTTCATAAAAATGACACAGCACATTCATTCAAGGTACGCAGTGGGATGTAGCAAGAATGGTGTTTTGTTAGACAATTCATATTTATTTTTTAAGGGGTGATTAAAATCACCAAGGTATACCAAGGCATATTATATATTTAAACCGTTAAATGAAATGTTGGTCTATTAACATGTTTATTGTTTGTTTGTTTAATGTTAAGATGAACATGAGAGTAGACGGCTACATAGGATTTCCTGGCGGAATCATTGACGATGGAGAAACCCCTGAAGAAGGTCTGAACCGAGAACTCGAAGAAGAGATTGGTTTGGATTTAACCAAGCACAGTTTCTGTAAAGGCGATCACTTAGTATCACATGTTAACCACAGGAAAGGGATGGTGCTTCACTTCTATTGCAAGAGAGTCACATTGGACGATTGTTTTGAAATTGAGAAAAGCACGCTTCATGCAAAGGAGTACGGTATTGAGGTAAACGTATTTTTTTATTTATAGTATGTCCATTTTACAAGACGGGTTTTGAACACACATTCATACGTCCTTGTCGTCTGTGGTCAAAACATGTCGTGTAAACAGCAATTTTTACATAGGCACTCATACATGTAAATCATTTCGATATGCGGTCCCGGTGTGACAAGAATGCTAGTCCTAGGAAATGGAAATATGGGGTCCCATACGATTATTACAGGTGGTTAGTCTAGTAGGGGAGACCGGGGCTAGTTGGACCCCGGGGTAAGTCCCCCCCCCCCCCCCCCCCATCAATTTATGACAAAGTAACTATGGGGTAAAAGGATTGATCACATCATTTTGTAAAATGACCGTAGCCAATAGTGCTAATTATAAGTGCTAGGGTCAAACTAGCCCCGGTCTACCCTATAGGGGTCAGTATGGGAGATGAAAGTCACCTGTGCAACGTAGTGGAGAACGGATAAAGGTTCCTAGCGGACTACCATTCTTGTCACTATATCTTGTTTCAATATTATATGCCCAAATATTGCATGTCTTTTTAATATTCTATTTCAAAGGTACTGGGTTCTGTGCGCGTGCCAATGTTCACGTACCCGGATGAAGAAAGGGGGCTCCCGATATTTCTTACCAATCGGTTCTGTGGCAATTCTAAGGAACAGCTACTGATGGGTATTGATAGAATGGAGATAATGACAACAGAGGAAATTCAATTGGCGTTAAAACACAGTGAGAGTTACAATAAAAAGTTCAAATTGTGAATAAAATGACCGTTAGGTGTCGTTGAATTTCTCAGAGGTTCGATAAAATGGAATTGGAGGTATTAGCGCATCGGGAAACTCAAAGAAATGGTATATGGTGGACATATCAGTTATATCTTATTTTAGCTGAACAGATATACATGTAACAAAACAACGTGTGTATCGGTATTCTTCCAAGAATAGTCGGCATCACGTGCATATATAGATCACAGAATGA
The DNA here is from genome assembly GCF_051362555.1 of Lingula anatina. Lineage (NCBI taxonomy): Eukaryota > Metazoa > Brachiopoda > Lingulata > Lingulida > Lingulidae > Lingula > Lingula anatina. Next base: position 20,652,311 of record NC_141772.1, read on the forward strand.
CAGATTAATGATATATTGATAAGTTCAAAGAAATGTGCTTGCCTGGATATCAGAAGACCGCTTGCTGGAACTCGAGTTGGATCACCCAAGAGATTTTTCACTGGATATTTGCAGATACAGTATATCTCTGACTATTCTCAAACGGACCTCTCACGCAAGGTCAAATTGATAAATTACTTTTAAGAATATAAAGAAGAACCATTTTAAATGGCAATCCATCTTTCGGTCTTTTAGATCTTAAACAAGGTCAAGAATTCGAGATTAATTTAAATCAAACATATAACGATTTTCAATACAAGGAAGAGCGAGAGAATGAAGAGCATTGGCTTTGCCCACCAGGAAGGTAACAGAGGACAAAAAGCGTAGCCATAATGACATCCTGTCTATTGTACTCGTACCAGTAGGGTACTAGGTCATCACTCCCCCTTTGTCTTCCCTTCTTTGTCGTGCTAAAGAAGTCATCGTGACTATTCTGAAGTGGGTATTACGGTAAACTATTTCACACAAATTAAGAACAGAAACAGGACAACAACGCCAGTTGTCATTTTAAAAAAATTTATTCAAGTGAAACAGCGATTTTGATCCTAAAACAATACCAGCAATACAAAGCGATTGTTGGAGTACGGTATATTTTACAAATTAGATAACCAAAGACTGCAATATGGATCCTTACACATTTGAAATTATACATTTTTTTACACATGAAATATCACCTGTCCTTATATTTGTGATATAAATGTCTAAAACCAGTTTCTCAATTTAGTGTACATTCTGTCACTCATTTTTTCTGCATTTTGCAAGCAGTCCTCAAAGTGGGAAGGGGGGGGTCTTTTTTCTGAAAAAAAAAGGACCTTTTAACCCCCTTAGTTGACCCCAAATTAAATTTCTATTCATAATGGACCTTTTACGACCAAATGGGTTGTTCCTTAAGACCCCCTGCCTACAAGGCCGATATGGGTTAATCAGTCCAAAAAACATGTAATACCCTTTACCAAGGCCGGATATCAATTTTTCACTGGATATTCACAAATATGTCTCTGCTGATTAATTATGTGCTCTTAATTTTTTTAGTACAACATATCCATATTTATATGACAGTTATGGCTATAATGCTAATGACAGACCGAAAAAATATTCTTGCACTAAATGCCCCTGCTTCACAAAACTTTTTGCTCACATCTTAATTACCACATACACAACTACACACAAATGAAATTAATCCTTCATGAAAATATGAATTACAAGAAAATAACAGAAAAAAGATGACTTATAATTCTTTAGAGGGAGATTTAGTGGACCTACTGGCCTCCAATACAATATAACTGCACTTTCGACAAGACATATATATCATAAAGACAAATGTGTATTCTGATTTCAGATATAGCCTTTGAAATCCCATCAGCTTGTCACAGGCAGTCTCTTTTTTATTGTGTAGACATCCGTGGGGCCCCATTTCACAAAAGAACTCAAGCATGAAAATTGGTCTAAACTTTTTAAGACCCAAATTTTACTCAGTTTTGAATTATAATGTCCATTTTATATCAAGGGAGACTTAAGTCATTTTTCAGACTTATTCTTATTTAAGCAGACTGCTATTATGGATTTATCTTGAACTAAAGTCAAGTAAGTTTTCATCTTGTGTTACAGACCAAATTTCAAGCTATATCTCTTATTATTATACATCTCATATCTGTTCTGTCAATACTGAGAGCTTGATGATGGAATCCAGTGTTGGATTGTAGTAGATGTTCTCTTCACCAATCTCCTCTGAAGCTGAAAAAAAAAAAAAAAAAAAAAAAAAAAAAAAACAATTTTATGTAAAATCCATGGACTACACTGCTATGAAAAATAACACAAACTAATGCACTGTATTGGTACACAACTACAGATCTATAAAACCAGCATCCATGGGCATATGCTGAATTTTGTTAAAGGGGAGGGTGGCAGGAAAAGGAATATATAGGTACATAGTTCACAATGACAATTATACTATTCTATACTGGTATAGGGCACAGGTAAGAAAAATTGTTAGAATTTTGTTTCATTTTGCTCATTATACTGTTTCATTGCTTATCTTTTGATTTTCTTAGGGGTGGGGGGTGGGGGAGGGGGGTAGAGAGCAGGGGTAGAAAGTAGTGCTCAAGTGTCTCCCTGAATCTGCCATTTCATTGTGCCAGAGGAGCTTGGTTCAGCCCACTTTATCTAAAACACAATCGAACTGCTGCTGAGATACATATAAGGCTAATGTGTTAGAGAAGATTAGGGAGCACAATTCTGACAATCTGTACAATTGAGCACAATGCAACCTCCACATTTCATACTTTATGTAGCTTTATTGTATTTTATGTCTCATCACTTGAAACACTTTCCTAGATTCACAGCATTGTTTTTTTTTAAATAATCCATTATTCAAAATATCAAAGGCAACTTTGTTACCTAACTAGTATAACAATTTTACACTAGCTCAGTTTTTCAATAATATATTCATTATCATTTTTTTCAAATATTCTCAAATTCTTTTTGAATTAGTAGCCACTTCAACATGATCACCATAACCTTATACAATCTGATGTCTCAAAAGTTCTGCCCGCCTTCCATTACCTCTAAATTAAGAGTATTAAGTGAAACATTTCACTTCAAGAGGTTATTTCAAAATTAGGTACTAACCTGTTGAGATGATCTCTGGTTTGGAGAAGGCAGATGGTTTCTTCTTCTTTTTCAGGATGATTTTCCTCACGCAGCCTGCTGTCTCCAGTATCTAAAAATTCAAATAGTTATTAGAAGCCAAATTCTTATCAAACACTGGCATGTTCTGAGACAAATCATTACCATGAAACCATGTATAAGAACATGACTATATACTTTTCTTAATTGGCTGTTTAAAAAAAATCAATCGAAAGATCTGAAAAGATACATATTATTATAAATATAAAATGAAATGACAATAAGAAAAGAACATTAAAAATGAAGAAAACTTCCAGAAATGAAACATCTTTATTAATTTCACTGCTGAGGAAATTCATTAAAACATGAATGAGAATATGTGCTTAATCAACGACAAATGGTTTTGCAAAAATTCACGTTAATAAAAGTATAATATCTTACTCTTGGCTGTGGCAAACCAATGATGAACCCTTATGATGATAACAAATATGATTCTTAATCAAATAATAACACAATATGTACCCTGTGAATCATACCTCTAATAACTCCAATGCCACTACCGGTTGCAGTATGGGATTGAAGTGCTTGTATATGTCCTCCCTGATACTTCCAGGGTGCGAGAGAATGTACAACATTATTCCCTCTATTATCCTCTTAAACATGGTCCTGTTAAGTCCACCTTCTGGTTTCTTCCATGGACGAGACATTAAGTGGACTGGATCAAACATCAACCTGACATAGATAAATACATATAATTTCTAAATATTCATTGAATCAAAATAAACTAACTGTATGTGTAGGTCTGTATATCATTATTAAAATGCTGTGTGATATATCAATTTTGATGATATAAAAAGCAGAACTGCCTGCCTGCACTCAATCATCTTTGTATTAAAAAAAGATGCACCCAGAGATTCTATAAAGAAATCTTGAATATCAAATTTTACAATCTCCAAATGTGCAAAGAAATGTGACAATTAAAACAGCAACAGCTCAGCAATTGGGATTACCAATATACACCGATGACAGACGTACATTCTTGCAAATCTGGTAAGGTAACATTTCGCCTTAACTGATTGGTTACTGGTACTGTACTTTTTAACAGCAGGCTAAAAACAGGCTGCTGACAAAATCTTTTTTTTTTTTTTGTGTGTGTGTGTGTGTGTGTGTGTGTGTGTGGGTGTGTCTGTGTGTGTGTGTGTGTGTGTGTGTGTGTGTGTGTGTGTGGGTGTGGAGGGGAGGGGGAAAGGATCAAGTTGCATTAAATTACTTACTTTCCTTGTTGTTTTGCCCTCTCCATCTCCCTTAGCCTACTTTTCCTTGAAGATCTGATCATAGGTGTACCCCTTTCATTGAGCTTCTCTTCCTGGAATATGGGCTCATCTTGGACGGAAGACTGGACAGTGCTGCCCTCTTGTTGTTCTGAAGCACACAACACCAATACATTCAACTAACAACTGACAATGTCTTGCGGTCATCTTGTGTGAAACAATGTACAAATACATACCATTAATCATTTCACAGTCAACAAAGCATGATCCAGTTATCTGAGTTTGCATCAAACCCATGTAATCAATTGCAAACTCACTGACTCCAGTGGCTTATTCATGAAGCATGGCAGCGAGCTAATAGTCAGAAACGTTTTATTTGACAAGTGTTGATGGATGAGCTCACCTTATCTTCCACTCACACACAGAGAGATATTACTAATACAACCTGTCAACCTCTGCTTTAAAACCTATGTTACAATACATCAAAGCCACAGACAAGATAAAATGCCCAAATAAAGTTGCTAGAGACAAGACAAAGTAATCCTACATACACGTAGCTAGGGTACGAAGTACATGGTCATGAAATTCCTTTGTTCTGCAAATGAAATAACTCTTCAATATTTCCTATTATATATTGCAGCTCCTGTCGACCAAGATGTCCTTTGAGTAATAAGCAATAACATCAAGGAAAGGTGATGTTCAATCATGAGTTTCAGCTAATATAAGCCAAAGGAAAACATTTATTCCACTACATTTTCTTTCAGATAATGATAATGTGAGTGTTAAGGTGAGGTTCGACTTTCGCTGAATCTACTGCAATTCTCACTAAAACCATAATACAAATTAATAAATACATTTTAATAAGTGATGATTCTTTGCATACATATACATACATGCAGATTCTTGGTCTTTCCCAGTCAGCCCTTCTGTGCTTCAGATAACAAAATCAGTAGCAACTCAATTTGGCCATCACAATTTCATCAAGGGTTAAATTTTGAAAAGAAAACTGGCTAAGGTGTACATGTACTAGACTCCAAATGACTTAAGTCTGCAGTCTCTTAAAGAAAACACCTAGCTATGCGTGTACAGTATATACACCTGGGAAAAAACCTAAGTTGTATAAATTGTGTCCCTTTCTATTGTTCCATGTTTATCATTCCAACACCGCAGGGACTCTTGCTGAATGCAGTCAGATAAACACATTTTCTGTTTTTAACTTGGCATTTTTTACTCAAGGGAGGCGTGTTAATCTGCAGCAAGAGTCCCCGCAGAATTGGACAGATCTATGTAGGATGACAGTTTCATTAGCAACGAGCCCTTACATAAAGTATGTAACTGAACTGGCTCTATTAAGCCTTCTCCTCTACTTGAATACACTTACATAATAAAATGAAATCAACAAAAAGGTAATTTTTTTTCTTCACTCTTTGTAACACGGTACAAGCCTTATGTTACAAAAGGCACCTGAATCAGAAAGAAAAACACAAAAAGGTGAAGTTTTTTTTTCTTCTTTACAATCAGCCCCATGCATGAAATCCTCAGGAAGTTTCAACTTGGATTGACTTGATGTAAACATTGTTTTCCTTGGCCTGAGGCAAGTTGTAAAACCAGAACCACTGTAGTATCAATCATACGCTCATAATTTTACATGCTTCATTTCCATGTTTGACCTTATTATCTGCTGTTTTAATGGCTTCAAAGATTGGACAGACCATTTGCCTGTGGGTGGGAAATTTTAGAATATGGCCAATGAGCATATATAATTATTTTTCTTATTTCCATGTTCTTTGTTGGGAATAAAACCTTAAAGTTTAAAATATCAAATAGAAAATAGAAAACCAAGAGCAGACTTCCAGAATAAAACGAGCTGGAACTGCTTCACTAACACCCCATTTCCATAGATTAGATCGACCTACTTTAGATTGACCTAACTCCCTGGGGGTTCACGCTAAATAGCTGTCAGCCGGGCAGACACGAAAGTTAATTACCCCCTTACAGCTTGTAGTAGGCGGGACGGACATTTAAGTCGGATTATCTGAAAGTAATCTAGTGAGACTCCCCGCGGGGATAGATCGATCTAAAATCTATGGGAATAGAGCCTAACACAAACCATTAGAAAGTCAGGCAACATAAAAATGATTGAAAATCTAATTTTTTTATTCCTTATTTTGGTTTCCTATGATTTGAACCAGCAATATATGCTTAAACTACAAGAATTTTTTAAATAGAGCAATGCAGCTTGGACTGACTATGTTGAAACTGCTGTGTTTAGTACAATAACCAAGCTTTCAGCTCAAACACTGTACCAGACACAATAGATCTTTATAGATGCATTTCAATTTAACATTGTTATTTCTTATATACAATATCTATACAGTGATTAATGATGAATTTTTAAACTGGGAAACAATCTGAAAAATGGCAAATATATGAACTTACAGGAAGACTAGATGCCAGAGCAAAAAGTGCAAGTAATGATAAAGAGAAAAATAGCATGACAGCTTAGTACCTTCATTGTCAGCATACTGCAGATCTGTTCCCAATGTTTTACTGGTTGATGACGAGACTGTCTCAGTGTCCTCGTGTGACAGGACATGGTCAGATTGCACCTGTACATCATCAGGAGACAGTTGCTGCTGGTTGCCCTCAGAGACCTATAAGATGTACAAAGCAAAAAACAGTCAGAAGTTTGTATGGTAGTTTTATTGAAAAGTTGTAGGAAAACCAGCTTACAGTCTGAAAAATGTTGGGAATTGAAACTAGACAGCAAACCTTGCATATGTACACTCATGAAAAATTAAGAAACAGATTGAAAGGGACTACCAGATACCCAAGTACATGTCTTTACATCGATCCACACATCAAAAACTTCTTGCATTGATACTCCAAGTCAACTCACCTCCCCTGGTGACAAATATTCTCTGGAACCACGACCTTTCAAGTTGCGGAAAGAGTGGGTGACCCAGGGGGCGCTGTGTTCATGGCAGATGTATCTCACTATCGTGACACCAACTTTGAGAATCTTAAAGAGAAAAAAAGGAGAATTTTCTTAGTTAGTTTGTCTTATAATTCATATAAGATGTGCCCATACAGCATGTGCTTTTCTATTTTTTAAATTTTGTTTTTGAACAGTGAATCTAGTAGCTGGACACGTCACCATCACAACAATTTCAATATCTGCAAAGGAAGAGAGCATTACTGGTAAACACGGGATTATAAAAATACAGATATCATTTTGGTAATACACAATCCATGCATAAATAGTGTGATGCATAGCCAGTGGCAGCCCTACTGAAAGAAAAATTAGACACGTTTTATAACACTACGCTTATTCCAACAGTTTTCTTTTTTCATTTTACTTTTTAAAATTAATTAAAAATATCAAGACTGATCACTTTTTTTTAGAAATGCACAACAATGTATGCTACAGCACACAATAAATCTTACAAAAACTTAAAGAATCTTTTTATTTTCAGAATTGCCAACAAAATATTTATCAGGGGCAAAATTATAAATTGATGCCGTGTTCATTTATTTGTTAATTACCGTAATTTTTTTATTTCGGATCAAATCGCACAAGAAATGTTCACGCCTTGAGCAATGCTTTTACTTAGGAAAATATCAATCATTACGAAACTGATTCATATTTTAATTGGACAAAAACATTAATTCACGCCCACCTCAACATAAAAACTAGTTCCGGCGGGGATGCATGCTAGCAGACAATTAACAGATCATAACTGCTTTTTTTGCCTTTTCCTAACATGACTGCCAATTCCTAGCGATACATTGTTCATTGTTGCAAAAGAAATCGTGACTGTGAAACCTGTCAAAGTCCGGATGCCCTTCCCGTTGTCTGCTCCTAGAACATTATCTGCATCACTACTTATGACTTTGATTGATGAACAAAACGAAAATGTGACGCTGTATGGTGTGCTATCCAATAAAAAGAACATGCAGTTACAGAGAACTTAGTTTTGGGTGGGTTTAGAGTTTACATGTATTTTTTATTACTATAAACAATGCAGACAACGAAAGACCTTCCTTGACAATTTTGAATTACCAACAAGACACCTTTGGTCATGGGCAAGAAACGGAAACCTACAGCAAAATATCAATGTTCGTCACACACTGCATCAGTGATGGCATATGAGGAAGAAGAATTGCAATAAAAAGTCTTTAAACAAAATTTTTGTTCATTTGTTTTTAAAAAATACTTTTAGAGCAGGGATGGGAAAACGATTATTAAACAGTTTTATCTGAAAAACATTTAACTGCTGACAGAATCCAATAATTATCACCAAAAATGTACATAATGCAGTCTTGAACTTTTTCAAGCTGAGTTACTTTAAATGCCTACTGTATAAAAAAAGATTGGATTATGGACTGTTTGATGAATTATGCAGTGTGACCTTTCTCAATAATTTGCCATGCACCTGTAACATCTTTTTTTTCAGTAGCATACATATTTTCTTAAATGATATATCACCTAAGTATGCAGAATTGTGGCAACTTGATCACTGAAAAATGTGGACTTACTATTAATATTCCCTTTAGTTTTCGTATTAAAAGGTTAAGGACAGATATAACTGAAAAGTCAACATATCAATATTCTCAGACATTTTAAGAAAAATCCAAACTCATTTCTAGATCTGTTCAAGTAAAATCGGTAAAAGATGGACATTTTACACTGAAAGAAAAAAATGGGCAAATAATTACAAACTGACAAACATATTAAAGAAATAATATACTCTTTTCAATATAGAAAACATTTAAAATAGTTATTCAACTTTCCTAAATTTGTCCCTTTGACAGTTACATTCAGAGCATCACGAAAATAGTCTTGTTCAGATTTTACTTAATTTTATTCACAATAGATAAACATATGTACATGTTTACATCACAATACTAAAAATTACAACTTTTTTTCCACATACACAATTAAGTTCCCTCTTTGAGCAAGTACGTGTTGTACATTTGAATGTCTAAACAGTTTCTTTAATATTAATTAGCAATTCCAGGTAAATTCTTAATAAATATCTTGAATATTTAAATACAGATATCAGCAACTGTCTACCCGATTTGAGCTAATTATGAGAATCATTAAGGTAGTCAGAGTTCACCATACAGTGTTAGACATTTCATGACAGACAAAAAGAGGATTGCAGATTCACAACCCTAACACAAACAGCTTTTAAAACTGAAAGGAAAAAGACCTCACCAATCTAAATGTTAATTTTTAATAATAAGCATGCTGAATTTTACACTCCAGTTGTATTAAAACATGAATATAGCCCTCAAACAACTGAAGGTACTACTAATACATATCATACATATCTTAAACATACCAAGAGTGCAATAACTGAATAATATCTGAAAACAATTGAAACCATTAAAGTTTCCTTAAAATGTGCTCAAAACAATATAATTTCAAGCAATGGCCTGTAGCTGACAGAAATATACACCATAAAAGTAACTTTTATTCTACTTAATTTGAATGGCATTCATTTATTCGTATTAGTGCTGTTGGCATACAAGATATACACAACCTTTCGGCATTTATTGAAAATCTTAACAGGCATCTTAATACAAAGTCACATTTCACTTTACTTAACTAATGCATCTATGAAAAAAATTAAGACTTTAGATGGTCTTTTTGAGCCAATTCAAAACACACAGCACCCAATGGCCTTAACAAGTTCAAGGTCAGTCAAGGTCATCTAAGGTCATCTCATCAAATTGCTAGAGAGGCTCTTTGGCAAGAAAAGGTTGTGATTAATGATCACTGTAAGTGTTTTACTTGGCCAATCCCTGTGAAATGTGTGCTGTATATGTGCACTATACCAAGAAGACATGTCTGCATTATATAATATAATTATAATTGATACAACTTTGTTAGTAATGAACTCCTATAAAATACTTTGTACCACAATTAATTTCAAATTTTGTTTAACTTTTCTGATGTCATTCACCTCAGTTTTCCTTTAGACCAATAATGTTCCTCACCAATCTAGAACATGTGCATATTCCCAGTGTGGATAAAAAGCAGGTGTGCGAGCGAGTGTGCATGTCTGCATGTATATGCGTCTAGGGAAGAAACAACAAATTGTCTGTCATCATTGGGCTTTCTGTCCATTTGATAAAATTTACATTTTTCCTCCTGTGAAAACACTTAATCACAAATATTAATACTCAAACACCTTATATATGTTTGGAGATAAAGATAAACACAAGAGGAAGAGAAAACATTTTTTAAATTGCTCATACCAGCACTGGACTCTTTGTTAGTACACAGATGGTGTTTTAAAAAGTTAGTCAGGATAAAAATGTTGTGATAACTAAATTTCTATACGTCAGCCATGGTGTCATGTCGGCATTTGTGCAAGTTTTGTCTTCCAAAAAACCAAGGATCCTTTTCTACTAAGTTAACCATAAAATACTAAAGGGCATTCAAAGTTATAACAATAGTTTCTTCAAGCAACAATAAAATAAATGGTTATTTCCACTCTTCCAGAATTATTTCTCTTATTACAAGACAATTTGCAAAATACCATGGCTCGTTATAGCAACGAATTAAATTAATAATCTTCCATTCAAAACCACAATAAATACCATTGTGGCCACAACAAGTACCATGGGGGTTAGCAAATTGAAGAATATCTCACTACATCAACAGTACACATTATCAACTTGATGTAGTCTTTTTTTTTTTGTCTTAACAGTTTCACCTGCCCCCCCTCCCCCCCCCCCCCCCAAAAAAAAAAAAAAAAAAAAAACATCTAGCAAATGGCAAGGAATTATTTAATTATTTTGGCAAGGCAGGTTTATTTATCATACACATCTGAAAACATAGAACAATCAAAATACAATTGATTGTTTTGACATTTGATCCAATTTGTGGGGTCAACATTGTATAACATGGGGTAGTGAAAACACAGTCAAAAACATGTCTGCCTTTAATATCAGAAAAACAGAGAAAAAATTACCAAATGCAATTCAAGTTCTCTATCAACACCATCTACAGATTCAGGCAAGAAAAACATCAGAAGTCAAAATTATGTTAGTGTGTGTATTTATGTTGAGTAATCCAATTGTGTCAAGTAATTGTTTAGGCACTGTGTGAGAAGTCCGGTTAGTGTTATACTGGGTAAAAAGTCATGATGCAGGACTTATATTTTTTGGTTATGATACAAATTGTACACAGTGTTTAATAGATCTTTGAAATAAGTTTGTAATAGATTTCCACAGTTATTGTATTACAGACAACAAATATTTCCAATTAAATGTACATAAATAAATAAATAAATAAATAAATAAATAAATATGAATATTAAAGGGGCTTAATATTCTCACAATCTTTAAATGAAGAATAATCTAAGTATTAAGGATGATGAACCCAACAATATATTACAAAAAAATGAGTTTTTTTTTGTGTATATGGACATGATGCTAGGTTGAATTTTCAATGAAAAGCCTGTCTGGAGATTACCAGAAAAGGGGGGGGGGGGGGGGGGGGGGGGGGGGGGGGGGGGAGATGGGATGGGGGGCAGATATGTAAACGTAGGCCAGACAAAATGGTTACAGAGGGGTGAACCTCTGTAAGCAGGGTCCTTATGCGCGATTTAGGTTTGGGTTTTAATATATGACATTTAACAAAACATAGCAGCTAAATTTTAGGGTTAGTCAACTAAGGGGAGAGGGGATATGCTGGTTATCTGATTTTAGCAGCCTATGCCAAGCCCCAAAACAGTCAAATTTTAGTGAAACAGTCCCCTGGGTATTGGAAGAAAATGAGGTCATGTTCTTTAGCCAATTTACAACATATCTAGATTCATGTTTAATCTTATTATGTTCAGTATTTTGAAGATTCTTCCCTCCAAGCATTACTTTAAACTTAAGTTTTTTTTAACAAATCTACCATCTTACAATCTATGAAAATTTTAACCCTGAGATATTGAATATTCAAATATGTTTCTCTTCTCACATGCAGTAAAATAAATAAATAAATAAATAAATAAATAAATAAATAAATAAATAAATAAATAAATAAATATTAAATCATAAAGGCAATGTTATATACAGGTACTGTATCAGGAGCTGGTGTGGATGAAATGTCAGCCCCCCCCCCCCCAATATCCCCATGTTATTGGAGAGGGCATTAAGTAGCACCAGTCTCTAATAATATCAAATGAGCAAAAAATATGATTCTTTTTTTGGTATTTCAAAACACATGGTAACTATTCATTCCATTAAACCTACTCTGTATCAATGGTTTAAAATGTTTTGTCATAAACAGGGATGTGATATAATAAAGTATTATTTTATGTGTTCTTCATAAATTAAGGACTGTACATATTCATAGGTTGCACTTGTAATCTATCAGCCAATATATAACAACATAAAAGGCACACACTGCACATCAGACCTTTATATAACAAATCATCAATTATCCTTGAAATTTCAGCAATTTTTTCTTTACTAGTAAGGTATACCCTTTCCAAAACAACTGAGAAAATAATGAATAATAAGTAAATGTAGTTTCAAGTATTAAATTTGATTTTTATCATCAAAAGTAAAACTTATCAATCTCTGTCACCATAACAAGAGACACAAAAACTACATTCTTTAAACAGTTTCAGATAGGGTATTTCTTGGTGATGCAGGTATAGAGTTGTTGAAATTTTCTATAAATTGCCTTTCCTTTGCTCATATGTAAAAATCAAACAGGCACTATAACTGTCTTTAAAACACTCCCAAGCATTTGGCTACAGCTTGTCTTTATGGTAGAAGCATGCAACAATTAACAGCAATCCTTCATGTAGTGCATTGTTGTGTATTTAGAGTCTCAGTAAGAGAGAATATGGGCAATTTGTTACAATTAAAGTACTAATTAAACTGCATGTAATATTGCAACCGCTTTAAATTAATCAGTATTTTTAATTCCACTGCTTGTAACTTTTTTCCACTCACTTCATGTCTGCCATCAAAATATATATATACACTATATTTACATGTGGATTTTTTTCAATGTGCACGAAAAATTAAAACAGATTAAAACTATTAAATACCATATAATGTTATTAATTGGCAAATCATTGTTAAGATTATGAGTCAACCTGTGATCTATCAATGATTGCCTTTGATGTAAAATCCCAAATGCTAAGTTTGTATTATAAATCCACAATGGGGGAGTTGTCATCGGTTTTCAGCAGAAGTTTTTGGGATTTTCCATTATGTGCATAGTTATTATTACTTGACTCGGCTGTCTCGCCTGGTCTGTTTTTTAAGGGAAGCAATGCCATGGTGACTCCATTTGCTGTGCGTTCTTCACTAAAAGGGCACTCTGTGTATGTTGTATGACCTTGACTTTGCCACTGTCTTGTGCTCGTAGACGACATGTTACTTTCTCTGCGATGTGTTCGCATGGTGCTGTCCGCATGCGACAGTGCGCACAAAGTCTCCTTGTCAATACAAGGCCTGAAGAAAGTTGTCAGTAACTCTCTGCGGAACTTCTTGCCAAAGAAGTAATATGGAACAATGTTGATGGCGGAATTTAATGCCACCAAAAAATTTCCCACCTCATTATAAATAAATACTGCTGTTGAAAAAGAAGCATTAATATCAAAGGCCCAGATTTCTCTTGCTATCAAGGCTGGCACTTGGCATATGAAAAATACCATAACCACACCTATCAGCATTACTGTAGTATTGTTTTGGTATTTTTCCTGTGGATTGAGCTCTCGGGCAAGTTTTCGAGATTGTCGAACAGCGTGGATAAGAAAAGCGTTCAAAACAGCCAATGCCAAGAATGGAACTCCGCAGACAAACACAAGGTAAAGCCATGAGTGGACAATCTCTCGGAAAACGTAATCATTTCCCAGTTTAGTTAACTGGTACACAGTTTTTGTTCCCAAAAACTCAATTTCATTTGTCTCATATTCGAAGAATCTCACCAGATTGAAAAGTACTCCTAGCACAGAAATTCCACACACAACCTTCCTTGCTCTTGATTTTGAGCAATATTTCTCAGCTTTAAATGGATGGCAAATCATTATGTACCGATCTACAGTAAAAGCTAATGTCAGCCATACCGAAGTCACTTGAAACATAATAGCAAGTGGGTGCACATAAGGGAACAGGTACGCATAGTATACACTATAACTTGGCCCATAAAATTCTCGCTCCCTTTCTGGGATTTTTGTATCCTTTGAGAACAAGATCATGGTCATAAGTAACACCAAGGCGTCACAGGCCGACAAAGCAGCCAAGTACGTATATGTTGATGATTTCATGCTTTTTCGGGTTAGCACAATGGCAGACATTATGTTTGCAATGATCCCGAGGACACAAACAATCATCCCGCAGACGCCTAATAAGTAGAATGTCACAAGAGCATGTGTGAATTGTATTTCACTGTCTTCCGCGTATGGAGGTACCGACCAGTTCTTCCAATAATTGTTATCAATCAGGCCAAAGGTCATGTTTTTTTCTTCTAAAAGTGTCATGTAGTCGGTATTGTCATCTGGGATTTGTGTGCTAGTTAGCCCATACTTCTGTTCAAAAATGCGCAAAATAAAATCATCTGCTGTTGTTCCCATTCTGTTGATGAAGAAAATCTTCCAAATAAAAGAGAATTTAAAACACTGTTCCTGTTGATGATTTTTTCCCTTTTATAAAGGATTTTAAATGAGCAAAATGTACTGCTGATTTCTTTCCTAAAATGCCCTCTAGGTCAAGTCTTCTTTGACTGTGTCATCAGGTGTACTAGTTCCAGCAAGTTAAAGGGAGTATGGCAAACTAAATGGAATCCACAACCTCACTGAATCCTCAAATGAAAACACAGCTGATCAATTGGTGGAAGCATCTTCAGATTCTGATTACCCAAAAGCCCTATCAGTGTGTATATAAACTGTACTTATTAGTAGAAATTGGGAAGTTGATCAGCTTTGAATTCGAATGTATAAGAACCATCCTTCTGACGTAGTCTACTACACTAGGAATGGACAGTTTGTTTTTCTTGCAATTTACCTGCATGCAGTCAGTGTTGTCAGCTTAAAACTTACATAATAACGCTGGGCGATCTCTTGGAAAATAGCCCACAAAATGATACATGAAATCAATGGCAATGTCAACACCTTTGATCAGTTAACATAAACTGAGCCAACTGTTTTCAATGTACGTTTCTTCCTGTGCAGAATCTTCAACAGGCAAGATGGATGGTCAGAGATCGATAGTTCTCTTATCAAAGTGTCCTTTTGCGGTCAATCTTGATGAGGTCAATCGTTCCAGAAGAAAAAAAGATAACCAGCTTCAGCAATGTTTTCTCAGTAAAGATCTCTCTTGATCATTTTGGTTGCTGAAGTTGCCAAAAAAGTTGTGAATATTAATCTTTATGGTCTTTGTCCTACCAACTTCTTTTAAATGTTGAAGACAGAAATGACAGATTGGTCTCAATGAATGAAGATGTACTTTACAATTAAATTTTTCTCAGTCTTGTGGAATATGTTTCTGTTCAATGTACTGAACTGTTCATCTGTTGTCAACCTTTTCAATATCACTGGTGTCCAGAGGATGAAATTAATCATCAGACACTCAATTTGTCTTCACTTCATGAAAACCCACTTCCAATCGACACTTTCTGCTGAAATTGTTTTCAATCTGTTTTCCTGGCTGTTTGGGTCAGTGCGACCTCCTAGTTATCATTCCTAAAAAATTAAAAAAAGAAAATGATTAATAGAAATAATATGGTAAAATATCTGAATAAACGAAGCACATTCTAAATCAGCATTATTATTGAACTTCATCATGTGTCTCTCCCCAATTAACTAAGGTAAATGGGAAAGCAGGGACATGATAGTTGTCAAGGGAATTAACACCTTGATAAAATACAAAAGATCTGACACATCTGTACTTGTATGTCTACACAACCCTGTCTATAGTTATCTGAGTTAAATATTTCTTCAGGATGAAATCTGTGACCTTGAAATCTATGTGGAATAAAAAGTGAATGAAATGTACACCATAATTCATTATAAAAAACAAAGAGACTTGAAAAATAAAACCCATTATATTTATTTGTGATATAAAGTTGCACGACCAATCTACAAATTAGACCCGTTTCACCATTTGCTCAAGCTATCACATTTTAATATGAGAATGTGAATCACTTCTGGTTTCCAAAATAACAGATGGATGTTGGACATGTGTATAATAATACTGACAAAGTTTTTTTTTTTCCTAAACAACATGATTCAAAATCTAATTGGTCAAGTGCATGAGTAACGTAAATGTACCTGTCAAACACCGCCAATCAAGCACTTCTGTAACCAGCATTGAAAACTTTATAAATGTATCTGCACTCATTTTGTACCAGGCAAAATCATGAACACAATTGGGTTATAACCTTTGTACACTTTGATCTACAGTGCAAAATTAAGATTTTTCTGTCATTTCACAAGTTCGGCATTTCTATACAGCCGATATTAGAGCGTTGATGTAAAGTGACACATAATGACAGAAATAACTTATTGGCATTAGCACTGACAAACTCATTACTTCAGATGTTTTTGACATGGATCTGGTAAAACCAACCAAAAGGGCAAGCAGTCTTCGAACATATATAAAAAATCAATGTTTCACTCCATGAGCTATTAAGACCAAGTCCATCACTGTTTTCCATAACATATTCAGACTAAGTCATCATGAGTTAGTATTTATAATCCCTAGTTAGCACAATTAATGGATGAGAAGATAAGTTATCTAAGGGATAGCAAAGTTTCATGTCTCAATGTTTATATGCATTTCAACATTAATAAATGCATGATTAAAATTCCAAACAAATGGTTTACTTCTTGAAGTCAGTGTAGAGATGGCTTTTGATAAAACGGAGCTGAATGCAGCCTTCATTCCTTTAACTGAAGGAACACACATACAAGTAATAGGTCTATTTGAAGGCAAAAAGAAGGCGAATTCGGCTTTTGTGATTTTCTGAAGCCATTAACCAAATTCATTTCCTCAGATCAACTAATAAGTTTGAAGATCTGTTCACTTTTGTTTCCATAACATTAGACGCCCAGGAGGAGATTTTTTCCATCAAGTGAGAACATCATTGTGGCAAAACTTTATTTTCAATCACTTACACATTTTCTTTCTGTCTGAAGACCCTAAATTACCTGTCAGATATGCCATGTAAAACATGTCCGTTTCTGTAACAGTAATTTGTATAAGCTACTTATGACAGAACAGTACAGATATACTGTGTGTACCAGCTTATTCCTTTCTACACTGTCGTCAGACCTTAAATAATAATCTTGTCACTTCAATTTGGCATTTCCTTGGCATAAGCCAAGTCCTTTCAAGAGAATTTCACAAATCCAATTTACCAAACAGACAAGTAATCACCCATCATTTTGGCATGTACAAGACTACACATATTTTCTTTAGGTCTCCCTTGACAAATTAAGACCAGTGTGAGATTTATAGCCCCATGCACACTGTCTTCTTATAACTTCTCCCATGTTGTGTCTGTATTTAACATGCAGTTACTAATAGTTATACCCATCAAACAGCCTTGCTCCCCCCACCATATGAAATCCTTTGCCCTTTTCATGAATTAATTTTAGACCAAAAGTTCTTTTTCACAAGTCAACTGGTCACTCTCACTGACCACTGATTCTTCCCACCTATGACCATTGGTCACTACAACCTCTGACCATAGGTCATTCCCACCACTGAACATTGGTCCCTCTGACCACTGGTCCCTCTTCCATCTGATCACTGTTCCCTCTCTCTCTCTGACCACTGGCTACTCCCACCTGTGACCACTGGTCCCTCCTACATCTGACCACTGGTCACTTCCACCTCTGGTCACTGCCCCCTTCCCCCTCTGACCACTGGTCATTCCCACCAAAAAGCTTCAGACAACTGCTAGTTCAAATCAAAATTAACTAGTTCACTACAGATATTGGAGAATGATTTTAAAAGACCACTAAAAGGTGTAGCGGGGGGGGGGGGGGGGGGGGGTCAGGAACATAGCTATCTTCTTAACTGAGCAAGATATGTCACACATGTTGCTATCAATAAAAAGATTATATCAATAGCTATTCATTCATATCATTATTTTAATGCGTCATAGTTACATGAGATATAAAGCTTCATATGTTTTCTCAGAAAAATATTAAGACCAGTGTCAAAACTAATTAGAACCTCCAACCCATGAAAGCTTGCACTTATTCATTAGATCTAAGCTTTGTCATATAGAATGTACCTTGGATTTCTTTAATACCAGCTGTTTTTTAACTAAGAGTGGTTCAGTCATGGTAGGGGGTATGGTTGAGGATGTAATTAATGTTAGTATATTGGGATATCATTAACACATATCAAGAGCTTAATTTAACACATGTAATTTAACACATCAAGAATTTTAAAGACATTTCTGTTAATGCCAAATGCGGGCTAACAAACTAATAAGCTATCTAACATGCATAGTGTAGTGTACTTTTGCTACATGTTAAGGGTATAAAGATAAGACTAAGAAAACCTTTTCAGCATTACATAATCCTTTCATAACCATTACATAATTAAATAATGATATGAAATGAATTGATGTTGAAATAATGGTATACCTTGGTTGATTAAGAAGATATAGCCATGTTCATGTTACTTCCCTGTCTACGCCATTAAATCTTCCAAAATCTGATTGGAGTCAAACTTTTAACAAGGCAGCAAAGCTGTCAAATGTACAGACAAAAAACAGAAAATAAAGATGCAAAAAAGGTCATTCTGTCAATTTTGATGCAATAATAAATAATGCTTATAATAGCACTGTCAGTCAACACTGAATTTTAATCTTGCACAACAGGTAACATGGTCAATAACAGGAGTGGACCCAGAGATATTTTCTGACAGTATTACAAAGTATCTATGTTGATCCATCCTCCATTTTGATGGTCTTCCAACAGAAAAAAATAGATACCAGTCAATATAAACTTAATAACCTGACTGTCTTCCGGAAGACCCAGAAGATGGTCTCAATCCACCCCTTCAATAAGATTACAGTTTCAGGACCATGAGAGTTCAAATTCACATTATGAAAGTCTCAATATTTGAAAAATGATGACAGTGCATAAAATAATATTACATAATGTTTAAAGACATAAAAAACAATACAACTGCTTATGTAGAAATACAGAAAACGTGCAGAGCCCCAGGCAGATGAGAGCCTGCCTGGGGCTAAAAGTCACAAATGCAAGTGTTTGAGAAAAAATTATAAAGAAAAACAACAAAACTAGAAAAGCACTTTGAGAGTGCAGACCTCTGCCAAGGCAGCAATTGTTGATTATTATTGATAATTGATTGATTATTGATCCGGACCACCACCAAAAATGAATCATTGTCCTCTTTGGCCCACTTCCAACAGTTCCTGAAAATTTCTGCAAAATCAGTCCATAACTTTTTGTGTTATGTGGATGACAGACAAACAGGGGTGAAAATATAACCTCCTTGGCAGAGCTTGAGGTAAATATAATTCCAATGAAGCTGTTATTCAAAGTTTTAGGCTTCGTTCACATGCAATGTCTATTTTCTATTTTCTATTTTCTATTTTCGGTATGTCTTATGATCACGCTCTGTGCCCTGAACATCCCGCGGCGTAATTACTGGCAGCGCGAGCCAGTTACTTATAAGAAGCCAGTTATTACGCCGCGGGATATTCAGGGCACAGAGCGTGATCATAAGACATACCGAAAATAGAAAATAGAAAATAGAAAATAGACATTGCATGTGAACGAAGCCTTAATCTTCCAGTTTGATATATATATATATATATATATATATATATATATATATATATATATATATATATATATATATATAAAACTTATTTGCAATATTAAACAAAATTTACCTGCATAATTATCACTGCTTCCTTATTATTAATCTAGCAAAGAGCTTTACCTTTGGGAGTTTACAGGGAAATATCAACAAGTGTGCTTTACGTAATCTCATTTAATGGCCTATTAAAGCAAATGACTTTATAACTCTGAAATTAATCTAGTGATACCCAAGGGTAATTTACAGACTGACCCACTCAAAGGTCTTCAGGCCCATAAGTCACACCTTAAGAAAAGCACAAAACCATAATGCCCAAAATAGGAGACTACCAATCCTGATGCAATAATACATTATGTTTAACTGCATAGTCAACATCAACTTATGCACAACAGGTAACACAGACGAAAGTAAAAGCATAAGGCTTCAGGCCCATCAGAGTTCAAGTTTATACTTAGAAAGTGCCAGAATGAGAAAAATGAAAATTTCACAAAAAATGCATAAATACAATAAACATGATAATCCAATAGAGCTGGTTTTCTCATGAGCTGAAGGCCAATCCTAAAAATCGTACTTGTAAGTTTAAAATTATAATAAGTAGCACAGTTTTCTTTTCATAATGTTTGCAGTAGCAGTGCAAAAAGATTGTCAATTTTGATGTAACATTACATAATAAATTAGAGAATAATTATCACCAATTTTTGTTTATTGACTATAAATAGGATGGACATGTAGAAAATATGATTACCATTTGGCTTCATGTCCATGGGAGCTCCGAGTCCCACAATGAATATGCCAAAAAAGATAATGAATATAACACTAAAATGTATTACTTCCAGAAAAAGAAGCCAATTAGACTGCTTTTCTAACTCAGGCTGCATTTTAGTCCTGTGTTTCTTTTTTGAAAGTTTGACAGTCATAAGTAACACGGTTTTTCCATAATGGTCATCAAGGCAGCAGCACCAAAAATTGTGTTTTCTTCTATTTTGATGCAACATTACATAATGCTTAACAGCATAATGACCATCGATTTTTAATAATAAAATATAAGTGTCATGGATTTTCACAAAATGTGACTAGCAC
The DNA here is from genome assembly GCF_051362555.1 of Lingula anatina. NCBI lineage: Eukaryota > Metazoa > Brachiopoda > Lingulata > Lingulida > Lingulidae > Lingula > Lingula anatina. Next base: position 20,673,157 of record NC_141772.1, read on the forward strand.
AGGTCTTCAAGCCCATGGAGGTTCTAAGTCGCACCTTGGAAATGCCAATATGTGAAAAATTAAATTTTCACAAAAAACTGTTTAATTGCCAGAAAAATTTACCAAACAGACTGCATTGCCAACTGAAGCTGTATTTTAGACCCATGTTTCTTTCCTGTAAGTTTGAGAACAGTAATTGACATGATTTTTGTTAAATGGTCATCATGGGAGCAGTGCCCAAAATAGGGGTTTCTTCAAATTTTGATGCAACATTACATAATGTTTAACAGCATAATGACCATCAATTTTTAATTATAAAATATTAGCGAAGGTCTTCAGGATCATGGAACTTCAAAGTCGCACCTTGGAAATGCCAATAAGTGAAAAATTAAATTTTCACAAAAAACTGTTTAATTGCCAGAAAAATTTACCAAACAGACTGCATTGCCTACTGGAGCTGTATTTTAGTCCCATGTTTCTTTCCTGTAAGTTTGAGAACAGTAAGTGACATGATTTTCCTTAAATGGTCATCATGGGAGCAGTGCCCAAAATAGGGGTTTCTTCAAATTTTCATGCAATATTACATAATGTTTTACAGCATAATGACCATCAATTTTTAATTATAAAATATTAGTATCATGGTTATTCAGAAAATGTGACTAGCAAAAGCCTTCAGGCCCATGGAACTTCAAAGTCACATATTGAAAATGCCAAAATGTAAACAATACAGCACTGTTCTGAAATGGGTTTATTTCCATTTTTAACACTTTTTAAACATAAAACAAAATAAACAGTTTACTGCCATTTTTATATGACCAATGAAGAAAATTGATGAGATGGGAAAAGTATCAATAGAACAGTTTTAAATGCCCAACTTCCTCCATTCTGAGATTCTGAACATAGTGGATGAATGCATCTGACAAACTGCAATGATATGAGTTTATTTCCATTTTTGACACTTTATTACACAATACATGATAACAAGTTTACCATCATTTTTACAAAATCAACTAACAATGTTGTAAAGATGCAGGAAATGCCAAACAAACACGTATCTTATTAGTTCAATAATGAGACTGTTAACATGCCTAAGAATTGAATGTGAGGAAATGTGAAAAAACAGCATTACCTTTTAAAATAATAAACTGATTATGCTGATTTTCAAACTCAACCTGCGTTTTAGTAAGATTGGCCCCTCCTGTGAGTATAATGACAATTGGCCAATCTGTTTTTCTTATATTGTGTTATCAGTGTTGCATATATACTGAAAAAAGTGAAAAAAAAAACAGCATAAATTCCCTATAAGTGACCCGATCGTGCTGATTTTCGAACTTGACCTGCGTATTATGAATATTTATCAGTTCTGTAAGTTTCAAGCCAAAGGGTAAAACAGCTCTTCATTTATTGTGTTATCAGTGTTGCAAAAATGCTGAAAAAAAGTGAAAAAATAGCCTAAATTCACTAAAAATGACCCAATCATGCTGATTTTCGAACTTGACCTGCGTATTATGTATATTCATCAGTTCTGTAAGTTTCAAGCCAAAAGGTAAAATGGTTTTCCACTTATCGTGTTATCGGTGCTGCATATATGCTGAAAAAAGTGAAAAAACAGCATAAATTCCCTATAAGTGACCCGATCATGCTGATTTTCGAACTCGACCTGCGTATTATGAATATTCATCAGTACTGTAAGTTTCAAGCCAAAAGGTACAATGGTTTTCCACCTATCGTGTTATCGGTGCTGCATATATGTTGAAAAAAGTGAAAAAACAGCATAAATTCCCTAAGAGTGACCCGATCATGCTGATTTTCGAACTTGACCTGCGTATTATGAATATTCATCAGTTCTGCAAGTTTCAAATCAAAAGGCAAAATGGTTTTCCACTTATCGTGTTATCGGTAAAAGTGCACGGCGACGGCGATGACGGCGACGACAGACGCAGATGATGGCTATATGTACAGACACATCTGTGTCTGTACATAAAAATCTTATTTTCCTTTACCTAATCCAATACCAAGTCTATCAGTCAATTGCTGCAAGTAAGTAGCTGACATCATGGACTGATAAAAATAAAAATAATACTGAAAATAAGAAGAAACAAGGCAGCAAAGCTGTCAAATGTACAGACAAAGAACAGAAAATAAAGATGCAAATAAGTGAAAAATTAAATTTTCACAAAAAACTGTTAAATTGCTAGAAAAATTTACCAAACAGACTGCGTTGCCTATTGAAGCTGTATGTTAGACCCATGTTTCTTTCCTGTAAGTTTGAGAACAGTAAGTGACATGATTTCCCTTAAATGGTCATCATAGGAGCAGTGCCCAAAATAGGGGTTTCTTCAAATTTTGATGCAACATTACATAATGTTTAACAGCATAATGACAATCAAATGTTATTAATAAAATATTAGTAACATGGACATTCAGAAAATGTGACAAGCAAAAGTCTTCAAGATCATGGAACTTTAAAGTCACACCTTGAAAATGCCAATATGTAAAAAATTAAATTTTCACAAAAAACTGTTTAACTGCCAAAAAAAAAAAAAAAAAAAAAAAAAAAAAAAAAAAAAACCAAACAGACTGCATTGCCTACTGAAGCTGTATTTTAGTCCCATGTTTCTTTCCTGTAAGTTTGAAAACAGTAAGTGACATGATTTTCCTTAAATGGTCATCATGGAAGCAGTGCCCAAAATGGGGGTTTCTTCAAATTTTGATGCAATATTACATAATGTTTAACAGCTTAATGACCATCAATTTTTAATTATAAAATATTTGTATCACAGATATTCAGAAAATGTGACTAGCAAAGGTCTTCAGGCCCATGGAACTTCAAAGTCACGCCTTGATAATGCCAAAATGTAAACAAGACAGCACTGTTCTGAAATGGGTTTATTTCCATTTTTAACACTTTTTTAACATAAAACAAAATAAACATTTTACTGCCATTTTTATATGTCCAACTAAGAAAATTGATGAGATGGGAAAAGTATCAATAGAACAGTGTTAAATGTCCAATTTCCTCCATTCTGAGATTCTGAACATAGTGGATGATTGAATCTGACAAACTGCAATGATATGAGTTTATTTCCATTTTTGACACTTTATTACACAATACATGATAACAAGTTTACCATGTTTTTTACATAATCAACTAACAATGTTGTAAAGATGCAGGAAATATCAAACAAACACTTTTAGGCATCTTATTAGTTAAATAATGAGACTGTTAACATGCCTAATAATTGAATCTGAGGAAATGTGAAAAAACAGTATAACTTCTTAAGTAATGGCCCGATTATGCTTATTTTCGAACTCAACCTGCGTTTTAGTAAGATTGACCACTCCTGTGAGTATAATTACAATTGGCCAATCCGTTTTTCTTATATTGTGTTATCAGTGTTGCATTTATATTGAAAATAGTGAAAAACAGCATAAATTACCTAAAAGTGACCCGATCATGCTGATTTTCGAACTTGACCTGTGTATTATGAATATTCATCAGTTCTGTAAGTTTCAAGTCAAAAAGTAAAATGGTTTTCCACTTATCGTGTTATCGGTGCTGCATATATGCTGAAAAAAGTGAAAAAACAGCATAAATTCCCTAAACGTGACCCGATCATGCTGATTTTCGAACTTGACCTGCGTATTATGAATATTCATCAGTTCTGCAAGTTTCAAGTCAAAAGGTAAAATGGTTTTCCACTTATCGTGTTATCGGTGCTGCATACATGCTGAAAAAAGTGAAAAAACAGCATAAATTCCCTAAAAGTGACCCGATCATGCTGATTTTCGAACTTGACCTTCGTATTATGAATATTCATCAGTTCTGTAAGTTTCAAGTCAAAAAGTAAAATGGTTTTCCACTTATCGTGTTATCGGTGCTGCATATATGCTGAAAAAAGTGAAAAAACAGCATAAATTCCCTAAACGTGACCCGATCATGCTGATTTTCGAACTTGACCTGCGTATTATGAATAGTCATCAGTTCTGCAAGTTTCAAGTCAAAAGGTAAAATGGTTTTCCACTTATCGTGTTATCGGTAAAAGTGCACGGCGACGACGGCGACGACAGCGACGGCGACGACAGACGCAGATGATGGCTATATGTACAGACACATCTGTGTCTGTACATAAAAAGAAGAAGACCATGAAGAAGAAGAAGCAGCAGCAGCAGAAGCATTATCTGAAGAAACTATTAGCACAATGCTTCTTACCTTACTTTCTCAGTGTTACAAGACCAAACCCATGACTGTACAATTGCAATATAAATTATTGCAAGGCCATCACAATGATCAAAAATTCAAAAGACAGCCATGTGACTGAACTCACATCACCCCTATCCCAGACTGGCCAGGTAGGATTTCAAAAGAACCTCTAAAGGCCGCAATAACAATACTATAATGACACCTTTGGCATATGTGTAGGCCCTCATTATAAGGAAAGTAACCCATACTTCTACCAAGAGTAAGTGATTTCTTAATCTTATTAGCTCTATACATCTTAGTTTGTCAAACGATGAATGACACATAATTATGGACTCAAATCCTATTTCACATTCACACAAACCATGATTAACAAGTCGAGTAATGTCTTTGGAAAGGAAGTGAAAATTGTCCCCTCGTTCTTAGCTTATTTACAGTCCATAGCTACTGTTATAGATACGCATATCAATTTTTTCTTTTCCATGGTGACAATATGACATATCAATTTTCAGCACATTCAAGGAATATCAAATACCTTTACCTCCCTGAAACAAACTACACTATAACTCCATGTCACTAGAACTTTACTATCTAAGACCCCATTTCCAGAGATTAGATCGATCTATTTTAGATCGACCTAACTCCCTGGGGGTTCACGCTAAATAGCTGTCAGCCGAGTGGGCACGAAAGTTAATTACCCCCTTACAGCTTGTAGTAGGCGGGACGGACATTTAAGCCGGATTATCTGACAGTAATCTAGTGAGACTCCCTGCGGGGATAGATCGATCTAAAAGCTCTGGGAATACAGCCTAAGAGAAAAACCTTGGTCATTTAAAATGGGACTTAAAGTATGACCAAAACCTCACCCAATCAATAAGATCCTTTTACAGAAATTGCAAGAAAACAAACACTTTGACAACAATATCGTCCCTCCTGAGATGAAAAGACTCAGTATAACTAACCAACTAATCTAACCAACCAACTACTACTAACTAACTAGATAACTAAGGCTCTATTCCCATAGATTTTAGATCGATCTATCCCCGTGGGGAGTCTCACTAGATTACTTTCAGATAATCCGACTTAAATGTCTGTCCCGCCTACTACAAGCTGTAAGGGGGTAATTAACTTTCGTGTCCACCCGGCTGACAGCTATTTAGCGTGAACCCCCAGGGAGTTAGGTCGATCTAAAGTAGGTCGATCTAATCTATGGAAATGGGGTGTAAGTGACACTTAGAGCGTATTCAGAACAAGCTGATCCCTGGACTAACACATCCCCAAATCAAATATGGCCAACCAACTTGAAAGTTTGCTACACAATCCCCTAATAGACACTAAAAATATTCTCCACCGGGATTACACAACAAGCATTCAAGTGGGTCAGCCATATTTGATCTACAGATCGACTTTGATCGCATTCACAACGAGTTGAGCCAGGCTTTACAAATCCTGGGGACTAAATATGGCAGACGTACATGAAAGAAAAAACGCCTAATCTTTTAATAGTCTCTCCGCCTCTCACACACCTCCCCATGTGTCGTCCCAATGGAGCCGAGATTTAATGACTGTCCCCCCGCAGGGACGACGTGAGAGGCGAAGAGACTATTAAAAGATTAGGCGGTTTTTCTTTCATGTACGACCGCCATATTTAGTCCCCAGGATTTGTAAAGCCTGGCTCAACTCGTTGTGAATGCGATCTAATAGACACTAAAACTATTCTCCACTGGGATTACACAACAAGCATTTACGTGGGTCAGCCATATTTGATCTACAGATCAACTTTGGTTGAGAATGCCACTTTAATTTATAGATCATACTCCCTTGTTTAGTCTTCTACATTAGACACAAACACATTATCATCAGAAGCAACCACATACTGACACATTTCAACAGCAACCACTGACGGACACATTGTTTTCAAAACAATCGGCAGACAACACATATATATCATGTTTTCAAAAACATTTTATGTGTCATCATGATATTCATTTCTGTATTCAGACATCGAGAGCATTCCTGTGTCTGATCATGCAATATCAACACAAGCAAAAACACTTTTGGAAATGTTGTATTTGAGTTGATGATATGTCTATATAAATCACTACAATGCTTCATATATTTTTTTTAAAAGAAATTCTTTTAAACTCACTTTTTAAAATGATTTAATGACCATGGTACCATTCACCTGGCAACTTTCAGTTTTTGAGTTGACCATAAATGTGTGCTTTTTAAGTGTTTGATGAATCCAAGGATTAAGTCTGAGATGGTGAGATTGAGTCAAATAATAATAATAATAATAATAATAATAATAATAATAAGTGTGCTGTCAAGAGAAAACAACATTTTCATCTTATATTGGATAAACATTGATCCTTCCATCTCAAATTTGTTTTCTAAACAAGATTACGTGACAACTGGCATGATTTAGACATCAGCAAAAACAGCTTTTTATCTTACATCTGTTTTTATTTTATAATGCCAAGTTTTTAGGCAGCTGCATGTAATAAAGGTTACATAATTGGTAAAATGCGTATTATATATAATTTCAATTAGCTCATTTCAAATCTATATTATTTTTAAATGAAGTACTTTTTCTTTACTAGTGAATCTTATTTTTTTTTCCCGCAAGACACGGTCACAAAAAAACATCCTAAATCTGGTCTCAGAATATGTGAATTTTCGAGATAAATGTTTCTCTATCATATCTTGGTACAGACTGAAAACTTAGTATATAGTATTCTGGAATGTCAACTGGTGTCCAGCTAAACTGATAGAGTCACAATTTGTACCAGCAGACCCTAATTTTAACCATGAAATAAATGATTATGAAGAGTGAGGGATATCCCTTGAGTGATAACAACTTCTACCAATTTTTTTTTTCATGTAAACTGACTATACCTGATAACATGAGAAGACTGAGAATTCTGAGATAATTGTTTTTTCCTTTACATTTTCTGTGGACTTTTATTACTTATGAAAGTATATATATATATATATATATATATATATATATATATATATATATATATATATATATATATATATATATATATATATATATATATATATATATCACTATTTTATCTTTTTTCTTTAACCTAAATTTTACACTAATTAACATATTTGGATACAAGACTCTAAAAAAAAAAAATACCACCATCATATCATCATTATTTGCTTTAATTATCTCTTACATATAAAGACAACATCAAAATCTTACTTACAATTTTCACTCTACCTCACAGGATGATTCACATGGCTAATACGACCTCTGTGTAATTTTGTTTTCACTGAAACAAATTTCAACTAGTAGGAGGGAAATCAAACAGCTCCTGTCGATTGAATAATCCAGGAACGTACCACACGCTGCCTTCTTGATCTAGGAAAATCCAATTTTAAAGGTACAACTTACCTACATGTAGAGGCCAAGTGAAAAGGGATGATTTCACAAACCTATTATCAGTGATACCCCCCAACTGACCAGACGGAGGAATTTAACTTGCGGTATTTTTAGCAGCACAGCCTGTAACTCTGGTCTGCTTACTCTCCGTCTATATTGTTTTCAGTGCTGCCGCCTCTATTGTACCAAGCACGCCCTAAACTTGGTGACATTTCAGCAAGACTATAATTCCAATAAATCAATGCACCGCTGATATAATGTTGTTCTATTATACACCAATAACAAGCCTTGAAAATCAGAGCTGCAAGATACTGAACCAAATGAACCCGGAGGCTACTTACATTTGCATCCATGTCATTTACATATAGAACAGTGTTTGGGGTTCGGGTTCTTTCAATCACTGCAATACACAAACAGCAGTAATGAATTATTATATAGAGCTGCACTTATTTCTGTTTGGGATCATTATTTTTTTGACATAGTAAGTGATGAACTGTCATTTTGTAGTAGATATGGGAATCATCAGGCAATCACAAAAGAATTCAAGTTACAAAAAAAAAAAAAAAAAAAAAAAAAAAAAATCTCAAATGCTGTTTTCCTCAGGTCTCATTTTTCACTTTTACTTGGTACACCTTCAAACCTGTCAATGAAAATGTCTTTAGTAATGCAAACATATTGTTAAATTGAACTATTTTTTCTCGCAAGATGGGTAAATACAAATAATTATAAAATCAGTTTTACATGCCATTACAAGATATGTACATCATCTCACCTTCCTTAAATGGCAATCCAAACTTGTGTTATCCCATAAAAATTAATTTTGAACATAAGATACCACAAGTTCTCCAATGCAGCCACTGTGGGGCCCCATCACTACATGTATCTGTTCCCACCAGCAGAATGACACAAAACTCTAATCCTTAATTTTCTTAATGGTGCATGTACTATTATATATATTCCTTGTATATAAATAATCTAAAATCTCCAGTCATACAATGATTGGCAACCAGCATAAAATGACAATTTAAAAAAAATTTCAAATTCTTCCCACCTTTTCCTTCCAAGTCATTCAGTGCAAAAATTCTCAGCTTGGAGAGTTTGATCTGAAAATCTTCTCATTCTCCTTGTCTTCTTGCTGAATAATTAATAACCAGGGGCCAATTTCACGTACGAGCTTCAGCCGGAAAAGTGGTCTTAACTTTTAAACCAAACATTTAGTCAGCTTCAGTTCAATATAAATCTACATTAGTCTACTTAAGTACGTATTGGCCTGAAAAATCACCAGTCTCTCCCTTGTTATAAAACAGGTGCAATATTTTATTTAATTGGACTACACTACTGAATTTACCTTGGTCAAAGTTGACTACAATTTCGGTCTTAAAGTTTAGACCCATTTTCGGGCTACAGTTCTTGTGTGAAATGGGCGACAGATGTAGTCTCACAGGTGTCAGGTCAGCGCATTATTAGAAATCATGCACCACTTTTCAGTTTTTCAAATTGGCCATTGATAACGAGTGACCTTTTCCTGGGCTAACAATAAGGGCCTACTGGAACTAATCCAGACTATTTTAACCAACAAGTAATGAAGATTATGCAACAAACGCACAGCTTAAAGGTTGCGTTCTTGTATCCATTTCATCTGGTATAAACTGTTGGTATATTAAATGACTTTCCCAGCGGCTGAAATCCCGTTGCCTTACTGTTAAAGAAAGCAGGATGGAAAATGGAATTGCGTATCATGTTACCAAACATGTAATGAAGATTATGCATCAAACACACATTTAAAGGCTGTGATCTTCACCTATTATTACAAGTTGGTAAAATAAACAATAATCATTCCCTTTGGTTGAAAATCCCACTGTTTGAAAAATCATGAATTCAAAGAAAATTGAATCTTATAGAAATTTTACACAAGAATGTTTTTGTGCTGCTAACATGTTCCTTCTTTTACTCATACGGAATGTCACTGAAATTTCCTTATTTCCTTATTTTGTAAAGAAAAAATTGTCAGCAATGAAAACTGCATGTTTCTCTACATTTATCTTTAAGATGTTTTGGAAATCACATTAAAACTGCACTAGTTTCAATAAGATATATCTATGTTTTAGTTTTAGTTGGAAGTTTTTGCTGTAATTGTCAATTGAATATATTCATCATAAAAATGTAACTGCATGCATCATAAAGCTATTGAAATAAAGGTCAACTTTGTCTTGGGAGGCAGAAATATTAAAATATCAGATGAATTAGACATGACAAAAACATGACAAAAACCGTTTGCGAATCTGGTAATTCAATCCCCTTTCAGATTTAATCATTGTAAGACTGACAATGACATCTCACTTAAAAAACTGAACATTTTACACTCTCCTTTCAAATGTCAAATAAATAAATGAAATCATTTTATCTTTAATGCATAACTGTCATGTTAAAAAACAAAAACAAAAAAACTTCCAAGTCAAAATAAAAGCAAAGTACATATGGTATATGCTTCTGAATAGAAAATTTAAAGCCCACATCCTAAAGGCTTATAAAGAAAAATGTTTTGGAAGTGTCAAAGGATAAGCTTGTTAAAAGAAGAAGACTGCCAGAGGCAAAATCCAATACACTATGACCTCCACCCCTTTCACTCAATTCTCTTTTCTACACCTGTTCCGCTAGACTTCAATGCAGACCTCTCTCTTACGCAATATGTTATTATATCCGTTCTGCTATACTGCTCCCGTCTCACTAGACCACAGTACAGTGTTAACAGAGAACAATAGCATTACACACTGACGTCAGAATTAATCGAGCCACGTCACAACAAGTACAGAGTAGCCAGCTCTCACAGATTGTACCTTGAAATACCAGTGCATCGTCACAACAAGTATTTTTCTCACATGGTGGGACTTGGAAGGTCCAATACATAATCTATAAAGAAACCTACACTTGTCCACATGCTCGCCTTAAGTGCATTTTCATAGTCTACTAACCATACTTCCTCCAGTATGTCACAATGACCAAACATTTCAGACCAGTATCAAACCCCCCATTTCCATAGATTTTCAGATCGATCTATCCCTGTGGGGAGTCTCAATAGATTACTGTCAGCTTGGCCGGCTTAAGCGTCTGTCCTGCCTACTAAAAGCTGTAAGGGGGTAATTAACTATGGTGCCCGCTCGGCTGACTGCAATTTAGCGTGAACCCCCAGGGAGTTAGGTCGATCTAAATCTTGATCTTTAGATCGATCTAAATCTCTGGGAAAGCATCCAAAGTCTCACTCATGTTATTTGACTTAAATTTTTGCCAAAGACTTTGAAATGTGTATGTGCGAGATGATGTTTTTACTAAATATCAACAAAACAGCTTGGTATAGAAAAGTAAGTTAGTACGTTGTAAGGTTTACATGAAATAAATTTCATTTATTTCATGTAAACCTTACATGAAATAAATTTCATTTTCATTGCCCATTTTTTTATTTTATTTTAAAGAAACAAAACTTTGTAACAAAGGAGGTACTTAAAAGATCCTTCAGATACTCTTCTTAGTCAAACCTTGGGACTGTTTCAAAAAATCAAAAGTTGAAAATTGGCAAAGAATATCAGATGATTCTGGTGTTTTTAATAGAGCCTCAAGAGCTAAATGTAATGAAATGTGATTGTTCTAACAATCATTTTTACCTTCACAGTTGACAATTTTCAATTTTGATTCAGAGTGAACCTTTTCACTTCAACCCCCCCCCCCCACCCCCGATCATTGTCTGTGGGCTCTCAAATGTGTATTTGAAAATACCAGCGCACTGATTCAGAATTCTCATATGCAATCAAGCATCATAAAAAATCCAGCTTAATATTATACCATAGCCGCGCATAATACACGGCATAATAATAGTGTGACCAATATTTCAAAATCTCACTATAATAAATAATAATAATAAATTGATATAAATATAAAACTATATAAAAATGGATATAAATAGACAGGTACACAAGGAGTGTGCACATCTATCAAAAACGTTTGAAAGAACATTAGAAAAACTTCACTGCCTGACAACTTACGACTGCCATATGTCTGCATGTGCAAGCTATTCCACTGATCAATGTATACCTTCAAGTTGTTCATTTATAAAACTGTCATGGTCTTACCTTTCCTGTTTTCTATATAATGCGGATAGAAAAGTTGTTCGGTCTATGTGTATGGTAAATCAATGACTTTTCATCAAAAACTCCAAATAACTACTAGATTCCTCTACAAAAGGCAAACAGACTAAATATGAACTAATAAACTTCTGTTAAAATCACATCACATGCTTGATTGTGACCGAGTACAATAATTTGATTTCACTGCGATTTAAAAAGTTATCCAATGCATGATCTATAAAGTTTACTAATGAACTATATCCATGCTCCGCTGGATAAAATTCTTACCAGGCACTATGGGCTGTTGTACCCCGCGTATCACCAAATCTCTCCAAACATTTGAAGTCTCCGGATTAATCCCTGTGGACTGTTTTGAAAACTTCATAAAATGAATGCAACCCTAAACCCATTGAAATAGCTGTGTGGACCAAATGGCCCTGTACTTTAATCAAATAAGATGCATCGCACTGGGCTATTTTCTCAATTTAACCCTTGATTTCACCAACGGTGCCTTTTCATGGTACGAACCATTCAATGTATAAATACCGCTACTGCTACACTATGAAATACCAGTGTTGGATAAAACTATAAATTAAAGTCATGCATGGTCATTTTCGAATGCCACATTTTTAAAAATGTTTGCAATGCTTGAGGACTGGTTTTCTTAGTTTGTATTGGTAAAATAATCAGTAGAAAATAGCTGTGATTTCATGATTCGGTGCTGGATCAGATTCCGTGGAAACCAACATCCTGCTTGCAAAAAGCACTACTGAGCTACAGTTATTTGCATTGCAGATCAATTAAATTGATCAAATCTGATTGAAAGATGGCTTATAAGTAAGTCCACCATGAATAAGCACCCCGATGTTTTCCTACACTTTTCCACCTGGTTTAACAATTTTAAAGATCGAAGAGAAGAGATAGCCTCAAATGTTTATAACCTGGGTTTACTCTCAGATCCAACTCTTATTGGAACCCAATAGAAATGGTTTGTTTTCAAAGGTGATGTCTTAATACATGAGTGCATGCACCCTGCTGCTGCTAAATGTACGGTTAATGGATTTGTCACTGCTAAGTGATACTCACTGGTCATTTACTACTAGGTTTTCCACACAAATTTGATACAGAAAATTATACAGTGGCAGACATTTAAAGGTTTAGAATCTGGCAGCTACTAGTAACTTCTTCGTCCAAATGAAGTGATTTTCTTGGAGGAGGGATGGGGGAGAGCATATCTGCGCAATCACTGCAATCATATATCATTATAATAATAGTAGTTTAATAACTGATAACTGCATCTGAGAAAACGTGCAATATTTCCAGCCCATTTCAAAATCTATAAAGCAGCACAATGTTTTCATAAGTGTAGTCTGAAAACAAAAGACCTGTTTTCATACAATTACCTCAGAGTTGATTTTGATGTAACTAAAACGGACCTGCCTTACAATAACTGACTATACACAGACCGTAGCCAGCAATTTCAAAAGGGGGATTCTTTTTCTGAAAAAAAGTGGTCCTTTTACCATGAAACCTTTGTGTACCTAGGTAAAATTTCACCCAGAGGGAACCTTTTCCCCCGCCACGGGCCTGATACATTAGGTTAAAGAAAAGTCACTCTCTCAGTCCAGAGGTGTCACACTCCTTACAATCTCTGGATATTTGACAGGTGGTCATTTTGACAGTGTGTGACATTATTATTGTCCCCACACCAAAACTTTTTTTAAAGGAAAGAGTGGCGTCTAAAACTTAAAAGGTTCTGACTAATACAATTCACACTGTTGACAGAACTGTTTTTGAGGAATTTAATGGAGTTCAGTGATTATTTCCAATTCAGTTGTGTTTCACAAAATGCTAGTGATCCAGGTGAAGATTCTGGAAAACAGTTTTCAATGACACTCACATCTAAAGAGAACATTATCTCTAATGATTGTAGAAATGAGACCGTTTCATTATGCAGATCTACTATTTTACGTAAAAAGCCTGTGAGACTGACTAAAATGATGTAAAAGAAAAGAAACGGTTATTTTTATTGTTTGTAAAAGAAACTGTGATTTTCATTGTTTGTAAAAGAACTTGAATTGTTTAATGGTAGATGCATGTTGTATTTGAGTAAATATATGAAGTTATGCTGATGTTTTAGTGTTAAAAGTTCACGGTTATGATGTTAACAGGTCGTCTTGTTCCTCAGCATGGATCTACAGACAATTCTCTTCATATGGAAGGATTATTACATGAGAGGTGTTAAGAACAAGGACTGACCGACTGTTATGAAAGTGCTTATTGACTTGTATTGACTGCAGCAATATATCAGTTTTAGAGGCTATCAGACTAAGTAGAGAGGAGTGACATGCATTCATATTGTTTACATACACATGTCATATATGACTTGGACAGTATAGTGTAATCTCACGATATAGAGATGTCTTGTTTCATTTTCTTCTTTGACCTAGACCATTATATCCATTTTATATGTATTTCATAATAAAGTAATGGCTAAAAATATTTTTCTATTATTATTTGCCTTTACAATTTTGTAAATGTATTCAGTAACTCTGCTTTATATAATTACTCCCTGTTGTTTTGTAAGTTCAATCTTTTCAAAGGTAAGGAGTCAAAAGAATTTTTCTATTTGAAAGAAAAGGATAATCAAACCTTGTGTTAATATTACTCTTCCCTCACTGCTTACAGTTGGGCCACACACCACCTGTTTATCTATAAAGAGAACATCAAATAAACTGGTTTAAATGTCAGGTCAACTGTACTCTTAAACAGTCAATTGTCCATTTTCTTTTCACCCAACACTCCTTGGCGTAAATCTATACACAATAAATATCTGATAACATATATTTAGGAGATTCCCTTGCTAAACACTACAGCTGTGGCCTCTTCAAATGAGGCTCAGTAAAACCCGTTCTGATCAATCTAAAAAATGTCAGAATCACAACTGTACTTGTTGTCGTTAATCAAGCTGTTGCCTTAGCAACAGTATACATGCCATCACCTTTAATTGAATACAGCAAGTAAAAGCTGTAAAAGAAATAATACTGAAATAATAGTTTGAATACACCTGCTTTATTACAATAACAGTTTATGTTGTTTAGGTGAAATCATTTCGGTCCAAAGCAGACTTGTGTGAATGTAGCTTGTTTACCTGTTCAAGGTTAGACGCAGACCAGCTACATGTCAACAACAACAAGTAGTTTACTAGAATGTTTTGAAACTTTCTATAATGTATACTATGTACATTAAAACCATTCGCTTGTACCTCGTGTCTACTATAAAAGTATATATTTCTGACTGCTTTGATCGTGAACGATAGACTACTTCTCAAGTTACTAACTTCAAACGCAATATTTACATTGTATAGTAAAGCAAAAATTGATAGCGTTATCCCATTCTGTGAAAACAGGAGACAGATTTATACAATCTACTGATGTACACTTATATATTGACTTTGATGCCCAATTCGCTTTGAATCCATTTTATAGGGCATTGGGATCTAGTAGCCATTTCTCAAAAACATGTAATTGTGTGTTAAACATTGCAACTGGTTAACAGAAAAACCTTTAATGAAAAATGCAAATTTATGAGGTATCAATTAATAACAATTCAATGTTTTGGTAGGAAAGTTCTATGAAAAATCAAAATGACTAAACCCTTCAGCCTAAAGCATCATCAAATCTTTAATGTGACATGCACCTATCATCTCTGACGCTTCACTGTTCATGTCAGATCATCATGCATGTTTAGATAATCTTTTGAAATTGTCTGTCTTTTCTGCTGAAGATGACATCATCACATATTTCTATACATCCTCAATGAAAGACGTCACATTGTCATCCATGCGTAAGATTGCTTCCTTTTATCATTTGACAGCAACGTTTTTCAGCATCTGATAGGGGTTTTAAAAAGGGCAAGAGGCATTCTGTCTTCTACCCTTCATTTTTTTAGTAGGTGAATTAATATGGCAAACTGAAAATGTCTAATGTAATGAAATAGAAGTAATTTATTTTGTTAACTGATAAGAAAGTGACATTAAGGGTATCAATCTTTTACAGTGTTTTTATAAAATTAAGGAACAAAGCATGGTTTGCACGTGGGTTTGGAATAAGAAAGTAAAAACAACCCCCTCACCACCCACCCACCCAAAAAAGTATATTAAAAAAAAAAAAAAAAACAATCTTTGAATATTTATTGACTGGTGGCCTAGTGGCCAGCCAATTATCTGATCTCAAAACTTGGAGAGATAACTCAATGCTTTGAAAAACAGAAGACTTGGGAAGGAGGTGGGAGTGGTGGAGTGGTGGGGAGGGAGGGGGTTGCAGATGGTGGACCGGGAGGAGGTAGAGATGGGTGTGCGGGAAGGTGGAGCTGAGCCAAAGATACTGCATGTTGGGGGAAGAAAAAAGCATAATAAGTTGACAGACATTATATCAAAATTGTCCCATTTAAAAATACAGTCAACAAAAGCAAGTAAAATAGAAAGAAAAAAATTCGCAAACACTTCAACCAGACTGTACAAGTGCTTGAAATCAGACTACATTTCTATCCCTCAATCAAGTACAATTCAGCTGTCTAGATTGACAGTTGTCAAATGAAACTGTAAAGCCAGAACATATTAATCAGTATAAGTTACCATGCCCTGTCTTTTCAACTCATTTAAAACTCAACCCAGTTCCCGACTCCAATTGAAGCTAAAACAAACTCAGATGATAATCTTCTGCAACGCACCTGTTTTGGTTTTTATAATTGCCAAGGTTATGGCATAAACTTGTAGGCCAATGTCAGAGTTTTTAAACCTTTTGCTTAAAAGGGAAACCCTGCGTACCAAATGTATGGCAATTATATCAATCCCATGTGGTTTTATTTTCCAACAAGACTCACATTTTTTTAGCCTTCATTACAACAACTGTGGTCAATTTTCCAAATAAATCTGGTTAATTCTCTAAATAGAGTAACACGGGAAAATTCTTCCTGATACAGGGCGGTTGCCTGTGCTACTGATGTCTGGCATTTGGCCCAAATTGTTAATGGAAAATCATGAAGGTGCATTTAATAATGTCCATATACTGAAAAAAAAAAAACTGTTCAGCCATTGAAAGTACTATTTGCAAAATGGTCAGGTGGGTGCAGCAAATGGGGTGGGAAGGGGGTGGGGGGTAGGAGTACTCCTTTGAGACCTAGGGTTTGGGGGTGGGGGGTAGGAGTACTCCTTTGAGACCTAGGGTTTGGGGGTGGGGGGTAGGAGTGCTCCTTTGAGACCTCAGGTTTGGGGGTGGGGGAGGGGGGTGAAACAGAGAGTGATCTTTTGAGCACATTTAGAACAGATGATCTGCAGATTTACTGATCCACGGACTAAATATGGCCGACCCATCGTAAAAGAAAGCCGCTTAATGTTTTTTATGGTCTCACCGTCTCCACATGGGCCATTAAACAGAGTAAATCTCGGCTCGGATGTTTAATTGCTAGGTCCCTGCAGGGACAGCGCATGTGGAGGTGTGGAGACCATCAGCGGGAATAAGTGGGTTGGCCATATTTGATCCACGGATCTGCAAGCCCGTGGATCAACTAGTTCTGAATGTCCTCTTTGAGATCTACCTACCAAAATACATGTAATTATTGATAAGCACTGAGAACCATGGTCCACACTGCCATTGTTTATAAAAGCATAATTAACACAGGTTATGTGACCATATAAAAGTTAAAAGCAGACTATGCAATATTTCCTGAATATGAAGCCAACTTTAACCATATCTTTATGCCTTATTAATTCATTAGTTGTCTGACATTTGGACACAAAGTTAACACTTACTCTGGCATTATAAAAGACAGGTCAATTCTGTGAGAAATGTGCATGGATTTGAAAAACCCAATAACATATGGTTTTATCTGAAAGTCATGGTTTCTATTATTTAGAGAAGAACATACATGAGCCTGGGTTTTTGAAAAAAATCTCTGAACATTCATTGCGGGGCCAGAGGCTGCTTTCAAAAATGGATTAATTATAAAATTGTAGAATTTTGTTATTAGTTACCAGAAAAATTCATGCCTAGATGAAAGTGAACTGTCATAAAAACCTGGAAATGCAAGTGCTAAAGAAATGCAGCAAGGGATCTTGGGGCATAAATACAATGCCAAAGTACCTGGATTTCTGGATAAATCCCGAAGACTTTCATTTCCATTTATTTAAGGGTTTCCCAGTTATTGTGAACCATGCAGAATAATGTACATGTATATTAGTTATGTCAAATAGCCTCTGTAAACAGTGCTACGCATAGTATCAATGAAGAATATTACCAATCATTTCTCATTACAACTGAGTGCCTATTCAAGAGAGAATATGATTAGGTGATGTATTTCTTGTAATAGCTATTGTGGAAGAATACAGTAACTGCCCTGATTAATAAAACTCAATATCCTGCTCAAGATGACAGCATGCATTCAGTAATAACTGCCTTTAAGGCAAAATTTTAAGCCATGTCTGATAGGTGACCAACGGCATAAGATAATAATTACATCAAATTTGCTGCCATGTTGGTAATTCTCATAATTGTAAAAGGCCTAAAGGCAGGAGGAGAACTGGAATGAAAAGTTCCACTCTGAATTCAAATTTCATACATGTCCTATGCCATTTCTGAAAGCAAAGTGAATATTTACTTTACCCGGTCATTTGTTAAAAGATACAGAATCAAAACCGAAGGGTATTTTTTCAATACTCGAAATCTGGTCAATTCACTTAACATTGGACACTTACCAAAACAACTTGGCTTTTTCAGCTATTTCCCCATCAACAACTTGGCTTTCTCAACTACTTCCCCTCCCCCCTTTACCCCTTTTAGCTTGGGATACTACCCTGTCCCGGTAACTGCAAGTCACCCGACTGGCATTGGATAGTTTAAAAAAGCCTCTAAAAACATTTTTACATATAAAATATTTTGATCATAACGTGTAAAACAGTGGTGTCATGCAGGTGAAATTCAGTATTTTCATTCAAATGTACCAGTATTAGGAATCTAGGATCGATAGTAATTTCTAACAGGTTTTTATACGTAAGTTGTACTGAAATGCATCCGTTGTGCACTGGGATTTTTTAGAGTTCATTTTTAAATATTATTATTATTATACTAGCAAATGCAGGAACAGATCCAGTCATCCGAGGTGATACCCCCCCCCCCCCCCCCCCCCCACCAACAAGGCTGATGGGACTCTCAAGTAAACTAAGAATACTAACTTCCCTTTTTGTCATTATTTAAATGTTCACACAAAATTCCCGAACCCACTTGACACAGGAGCTTTAGATCAAAATTAGTTTAACCTTTCAGACCAAAAATGGAAGTCCACTTCAATTTACGATAAATGCAACAATACGCAACTGTTTATGAAAATGAATCAAGGCTTTTGGTCAAAATAGGACTAGTTAAATGAAACATTAGATCAAAATTAGTTTAACCTTTCAGACCAAAAATGGAAGTCCACTTCAATTTACGATAAACAGGTCTAGTTAAATGAAACATTGCACCAGTTTTATATAAGTCTACCAGTCTAGTTCAAAGATTTTTTCTAATTTAGTCAATTACTGCATGCAGATACATCTTAAATTAAAATCCAGTTAAATATTTAATTTGAAAGTATAGACCAACTTTAACTCTAAAACTATTTCCTAATCTCGCAATTAAAAATTGGCAGGTAAGACCAGTATTGATCTAGTAACCGTTAACTGTCAACTGTGATTTCACTTCTTATTCGTCTTACAGGGAACATAGTCAAAAATGACAACAACGGATATGATTAATGATTTTTCTTACGATCCAATCTGATTTGTCGACTTAAGAATACTGGTTATCTCACAAATATACCAACTTATCCATACAATTAGCGATAACAACATGCATTATGGACAGGGCCAAGTTTCTGACCAAACACATGTCACGTGTTATTTTCCACCCATCATCTCACATTCAATGCCAAATTATCTTCACAAAGTCAGCAAATTGGCAGCCTTAATTCTACCTCATTTGGTTAAAAGGATCAATCCATCCCTTTCATTCAGTTTCACCAATTTGAAGGCTACTTGGTTAGTGAGTTATGACGTGAAGAAAGATCATATTGCCTTACCATGCTCAAAGGACTCCTTTCCTCCCCGAGTTCTTCACTTTCAGTGCAATGTAAATAAACATAATATTTAAATCTCCTAATACTTTTGAATTCCCAAATGTCACTGAAGTTATTTCTAAGTGTTCCAAAGTCTCAGACTACACTCATCTTGAAATCTCTTAAGCCATGGCCGAATGCAAACAGCGTAGTTTAGAAAAGCGTGGAGCGTAACTTTTCTATTTTTATGCAACATTTGATACAGTGTTATAATTTTAGTATCATTTTTCATGCATGTCAAAGACTCATAACAAAAATGCTTCCACAAAAGGCCCGAACATGCACCTCAATTAAGGAGCTACCTGGGAGAGAGAGAGAACAGGGATAAGAAGCCGTTCACATGCGCCACGTTTCAAACGTACTATGTTCCTTACAGCCGTTTTGTTTCTGTTCTGCATTTCAGACCACAATAAGTCCATTCGCAGCATTCTAAACATAAGCAGGTAGGCAGGTGAAAAGTTCACCAAATAATACAAATAATCAACCTATGGTCAAGATACACGTAAGAAAAACAGAGTTAACTCTCTGCACTTACGCAATGTATAAAAAAAATTGATGAAAAATGGCTAGTTTGGTCATTTTTTTCCTAGTAGCCCAAGGTCAGAGATGATCAGCATGCCAAAGCTGATATGCAACTCAAAGGAAACTAACACACTTTATCATAGCCCTGCAATTTTTATTTGCTATTACTAGCTTCCATATAAAATACTGTTATCTTTATAGTATGCTGTGAACTTGAGGGTAATAAAATTTAAGCAATCCACATTGTTTTACTGGCTAGTGTACAGACTAGAACAAGGACTCACCGAGATTGAACCATGTGAATTTGTCCCCTCTCAGCTTTCTAGTCTACACCTGTCCTTTCCCTGCGCCTTTTTTGACTTTTGTCCTGAACAAAACGTCCCTAACAATCCATACAGTATTCACGCGAAATCCCTATGCAACAATACGCAACTGTTTATGAAAATGAATCAAGGCTTTTGGGAACAAGTCACTTGAAAGATCAAGTTTGTCACGGAAATTAATTCATCAAAGGATCTTATTGAGATGGACAAGAATGGGGTTTTATTAATGCTCCCTGAAATAGCACATGGTAAGGTTGGGTTATCAAAAGCAAATCTAACCCAGCTTTTTGTTCAAATTTGAGTAAATACTTTCCAATCTAATTTCAACACCCTAACTTTCTGTTTTTTTTTCTCCTCCAGTCTATGTATACAAAATGTAATAAAACACAACAAAGTAACTGAAGCCAAAACTTCGTTAATTCTTTCAGACGGCAGCAAGGTACTATTACTGTCTCCATAACCACAGTGGAAACAACATATAGAAAAATATATAAATTCTTTACTGCCTGGGGAACAAGGTGAAATATCACCCGATTAGGAGAAGGTCAAGCCAGTGCAAAATATACGCTTCATTTTGATTCAGTTCATGGTACATGCTCATTCCACCCATCAAAAATTCAATCATAAAGCTTGCACATTCCACCCATCAAGCATTTAATAGCCACGCAATAATTTTACTTACACTTTTATTAAAAGGATAACAACTGTTCATTTTGGCCCAAAGATGGTAAGAGGTAAACGACAATTTCCCTATACTTACCAATGATTAAAGAATCTACTCCAACATTCAAAGTTAGTCCATGTTTTTTTTTTTTGTAATAATCTCTTAGGAGATGTAATTGAGTACAGCCATCTATGGAGGTCAGGTGATCCAATGGCAAGCACAGATTCCAAAATATTTCGAAACTGCCAATTTGGTGGTAAAAGGAAATTTTTAATATTTGTAATATTTTTAATATTCGAGTTGTATAAAATATATTCATTGTAAAATATGGATCATATGAAGAGTTGTTATACCTTTTAACAGCCAAGCAATAATTTTACTTATACATTTATTAACATAAATAGTTTTCAGTAAAGCATTAACTTCTAAATGTTTATTTGTACATCACCAGGGAACAGTTTTATACACAACTTTTGATATATCATGCTAGTTATCTACTTCATCAAAACTTTTGGTTCCACTGAAATGTTAGAAAATAAATGAATTACTACAGAAAAAGTATTCAATGAATAAAACAAAAAACAAACAAACAATTAATAAATAATCAAGGCAGCAAAGCTATCAAATGTACAGACATAAAGCAGGAAATAATGATACAAAAAGTTCATGCATCACAAGTAATGCATGCATCACAAGTAACATGGACATCCAGAATATTTATCTAGCATGGTGCTTCAGGCCCATGAGAGTTCAAAGTCACATCTTGAAAATGCCAATATGTAAAAAAAAAAGAACATTAAAAGAAAAAAAAAACACATAACTTCAGAAATAATAATTTGATCAGGTAACTGATTCAGCTGTATTGAAGTCTCAAGAATCATCCTTGTAAGTTAAATCTTAATAAGAAAAAGGTTTTCCTTTCTTACTGCTCATGGTGGAAGTGCACAAAATAGGATTTTTGCCAATTTTGATGCAATGTCATGTATTGCAAGTAACATGAACGTTTAATGTAACCAGCACAGAGCTCTAGTCCCATGGGATTTCAAACTCACATACTGAAAAAAATTGCACTACTTCAAGAAAGAGAATCCAATCATGGTGCTTTGCAAGTCAAGATGTACTTTAGTCCTAAAAATCAGTCTTGTAAGTTTGAAGATAGAAAGTAACAAGGCTTTACGTCCATGGTGTCAGTGCACAATATGTATTAAAAAAAAAAAATTAATAACATAATGCTATGTTACATAATGGTTTACAGATAGCCAGTTGATGGCTAAATATCAATACATAAACAAAGTTACCCTTACATGTATATATAAGCACCTGTCCCCAAGGCAAACTTCCCTCTTCCCTAAGGCATACTTCAATCTCAGGTAAGTTCACACAATTAATACTCAATTCCCAGTAAGGTTACCTGCTGTCCCAACTAAGTACACAAGGGCACAAACATATATATATATATACACAAACATAATAATACATTCATTTCTTATTGATGTTATTGCTACAAACAGCTTTTGTGGGGAGAACTCATGCACAGTTCTTCTGGCCCTAATATCTTCAGCATAAAACTTTGCCAAAAGCATACTTAGTCCTGTCTCAACAAAACTGAAAATTTTTCACATTTCTGCTCCATATTATCATTAAAATGCTACCTTAAATAGATGAATAAAGTGTCCATTTCAATGAAAAATTGATATCCAAGGTGAGGTATGTTCCTCCCATGCTGTCCCCCCTGTGGTATTCAATGACATAATGTTATATAGGTTATTATTCGGATTCCATACCCCCGTGTAAAGGTACAGCAACGGCCCAGTGAACACCGCAGGATTATGTCACATTATACACTAATAGAACAACAAACGCCCTTTTCTTTTTAATCCCACTTAATCCTAGCATTGTGTGTTTTCTTTGCCATAATCAATGACTTACATATGGTCGGTATATCGGAATGTTTGATAAATTCAAAATCACTTGTCAATGACCTGTTTTCTTTAAAACCAGTGAATCGGTACGTAGACCATTGGGGTGCCATTTTCATAACAAAAACGGAAAAGAGTTTCCCCCCTTCAATGCAGATAATATTTAAGAACACAAGCTCAGGCAATGAACAGCATATCACGTTGTAATATATGACACCTGATTAACTATCAATCAATCAATCAATCAATCAATCAATCAATAAGCTACAGTTTTATGCAGAAATGAAATAAAAAAGTAAAAACTGCTACAAACCAAAGATTAACCAATAATGGATCCCCACATCACTGCATTCCACAATCTTTATCACTCTATCAGTTATAGCCATATACTTTTGGTATAGGAAATATCAAACAATTATGTAGGTAGTTCAAGAACATTTTATTGTTATTTTGATTTTATGAAAATTACATATATACAGAGTTACATGCACCCTAAATTTATTGGCCTCCTATCAGATGTCCATAACAACACTCTTAACATTATGATTGTTCACATAAGGGCATTACTTATACAAATTATATTCAAACAATGCCAAAAACTTGTAGGCCCCATTGTGAAACCTAAAAACACCACTTTTCTTATCATTTAAGATCAAAATTAATGCTAAAAGTGACAGGCCAAAATTCAAGCCGTGCACAAGTAGCAGCCTCTTTATGGAATGGGAGTCAAGTCAGCTGACCTGAGGACGTTCTAAACTGAATCAAACGTGCTACTCGATCAACTCCAAAACAACTCTTCAAATTGCTTGCCTAATATTCGATCCTTGGAAATAACAGAATTTATTGCAAAATCAATATCTTATGACTTGGTCCCAACAAAGCAAAGTATTTTACAAACCTGTGTACAATTACCCAGAAATCGCATTAGCTTCCATTGCCAAAGCTTAATTTATACCACATTGGCATAAAACTCAAAAGAAACCAACAAAATCAATAAATTGTAATTACATCATTAGGAAAACTATCTAACAGAGATGTCATAACCAGTGGCTATTGAATAATTAAGCCTGTACTCATCATACCTAAGCAATTAATAAACTGCCTGGTTATATGTTTGAATGAACACTGCTACATTAAAGAAAACCAATTATTAATGATACGAATTGCAGCTACCAGTAAGAAATATTACTTGTCTGTGAGGGGATTGTCTATAGTTTCTTAGTGCATGTAAATGATAAACTGAATTTCCTGCTTTTCATGAGCACATACCTAAGTAACATGCACTTATCTTCAAATTAAAATGAAAAATCAATATTTTCAAGAAACAAAAAATTGGCTCTTATGAAAAACATTCAAAGGTCATTGACCTTACCTATAATGTGTAATCAATATGTATATGAATATGAGTCAGCAAGGTGCATGTGACATGCACATGCAAGAGAAAAAGCACAAGTGAATGTCAAAGGCCCCATTCAGAACAGATGATCCTAGTACTAACTGATCCACTGACTAAATATGGTCGACCGCACTTCAAAAGAGATGCCACCGATTCCTGATCGTCTCCCCGCCTCTACGCATGCCATTAAATGGATTAAATCTCGACTCTAAGGTTTAATTGCTAGGCCCCTGCAGCGTGTGGCGGCGGGGAGACCATCCAGAATCAGCAGCATTTCTTTTGAAGTGTGATCGGCAGATCAGTTAGGACTCGGATCATCTATTCTGAAAGGGGCCAAATGCCTGCTGCCTGCTGTACATGCTTACGTGAATTCTATCTATCAACCAAAACCAAATGCCTGACCATAAAGAAAGTTGTAATTTTTGGCCAGTTCAGTTACATATACCAAAAAGTTTATCCCTTGGAACCATTTCAAATAAAAGACATTAGACCAAATATTGACCTCAACTTTCAGAGTAAAACATGGAGTACCAGTACCTCAATTCAGCATAAATGTGCAGCACCAGCCCTATAAAACAGACTAACAATAATAATTATTGGTCTTAAACAGTCACTATTTCTGTCTTGATTTAAAACATGTGGACTGATATACCTTGGGTTACAGTACAAAACTATTTATTTGTTCTTTAAATTTGGACAAATTTTTTATTTTGCAGTGAGTTATTGTGTTTTAAGTCCAGAGATTCAAAAAGTCATGATAAGTCGTCTGTTTTGGGGCTAAATTCTTAGCCTGCGCTTAAAACATAATCCACTAGGTTGCATTTCACAATGAATTTAAAATACACTTATTTTCGGGAACAAAATGCTTGGTGAACAAATTGAGAATGTCTTAACAAAGGTGTTTATGTCAGGGGCAGATGGAGGCCATCTTCAGAGTCTTCCAGAAGACTATCAGAATCTTCCAAGTTTACATTGAAAGGCATCTGATTTTTTCTGTCAGAAGTGGAGGATGGATCAACAAAATGGAGGATGGATCAACAAAATGGAGGATGGATCAACAAAGCCCCTGCATACCCACACGTACCAGCAGCCCATTTTGGTTTGTTTACAGGCCAATAATTCAATAATGCAAAGTCAAAGTTAACATTTAATAATTTTTCAGCCATTCCATTGAAGCAATTTTGTGAAACAGCCCCCCCCCCCCCCCCGGACATTAAAGTGATGTACTTATCACAGTGTCATAATTGCGGTCAAAGCGTGACCAATCTTGGTCTGAATTATGCTTCTTGACTGACCTAATATGTTGTAATCAGTTTAAAGATACAAAATTCCAAATCCAGGAAATAGAAGCTATCAGCAGGAAAACTATCAAAACATACCACAGCTTTAAGCAGTGAAGGCAAACTGATTCGGTTACTCTCAATTAACATTAGTGCCACATGCACTTTGGTATAGGGAATAATTACCAACAAACAGAGAGAGAGAGAGAGAGAGAGAGAGAGAGAGAGAGAGAAAAAATGATATATATATATATATATATATATATATATATATATATATATATATATATATATATATATATATATATATATATAATGACATGTATGTGTTGAAAAATATTTATATATCAATATTTACATTAAGCTATATTTAAATGAATTGAATTAATTTTTAAAATAATTTCAAAGTGATTAGTTTTTACTGATGATCCATTAATTAATAAATGGTTAATTATTAGTTCATTATATGTTTTGGCAGAAGTCTGTGCCATCTGAGTGCTTTTCTAACAACTTCAATTCAAAGTTTTAATGTGCATTAAGTTTATATTAAAATTATTCAATTATATTAATAATACTACTCTTTATCTTATGTATATACTAATGCTAACATGCACTGCATTAATAAAATGGATTCAATTTATACAATAACAGTAATTACGTTTCTCCATTCAAACATTAGTTTTTCATTTGTGAAACCATAAATATGTCTAAAATGGCATCTTAAGTAAATGCTTATAAGCTCCTTGATTTCAATCAATTTCTAAAATAAGCTACAAAATGACTAGTGAACCAACACTGCAATGGAAAAAAATCCTCATCCAGAAGATGAAAGAGCTTCCCTGAAATAAAACATTGACATTTAGCTAGTAATCCCCCCTTTAAAACATCGTGTTAGGTGACTTTTCTTATGAAAGGGAAGTTAATTACTCTTCTCGTTTTTAAATGAACAATGAATTGGCATTGGAAAATAAAGAAGATACCTTTCAATTCTTGAAACCTTACGAGTTTTAAGTAACTTCTTGTTTGCTTGTATAGATACAGTCATTCAGAATACATAACTTGTTTTTCTAAATCAAACATTAAAAACAATTCCCAAATTGCATATCTGCAATTTCATTAAGAAAAAACAATTTGTAACCTAATATTTATAAGCTATTTTGAAGAATAAGTGATTTGTGATTTTAAATAATCACAATTCATACATTCTTCCCCTTATTCAATTAAATGGAAATTGCACTATGCACTTCAAAAGGCATGTACATTTCTAGCAAAAATCAATCTAGGTATTTTTTCAGTTGCAGCTATTTTCAACCAGACTAAGTTTCTTTTGTTGTGTAGGCTTGATGAGATTTGCTGCAACATGCCGTACTTGTATACTGATTTAACATGAGCTGAGTAAAGATTGTACGTTCTGTTACTGCAAATCTCTTGACACATTTATGCATTTCATGGGTTAATAATAATTCATTTGTAAAGATGAAAGATTCTGACAGAAATTTTAGCTTCACACACGGTTTGTTGAAACTTACAAGCACACACACATCGTAACACACACATGCACAGAGACTTAAACACAAAAACACTTACATACACTGATACACACGCACATGGACACATACACACACACACTCAACAAGACCTAGCCTAAAGCTTCGCTATCATTGAGAAATACAATTTGGATCAATGCAAGAACTCTGACCACCCAACTGCGAAAATTCAATTACATGCGTCAGTTCGACTTCTTCAAGAACACTTTAGCTGGGGGCAAGAACCTTTCCACTTGCCTACATAATTTTACCGTTTTTGCTACTTTATCCTTATGATAAATACCCACAGGGTGGCTTTTAGTATGCAATAACTTATTTGTGATACTGTGATATTGAGAGAGAATGTCTATAGTTATGTTTCTCGTAAAACAATCTGTCAGTAAGTATTTAGGTAACTATATTTTGATATATTACATGATCTATTTTTAATTAGGCCAGAATAGTAATATTGTTTTACTTGTGGGTTATCTATAATAAATATCCTGCTGGGATTTTTACTGCAGCATAGATAACGACTTTCTATCAATTACAGTAACTGTATGTAATACCTTTCCATTTATTTCTATGACCTGTGTATTTTTGTTGAGTTATGAAATAGAATCCCTTCTCTTACGTATTGACTGAAATTAAGCCTTAAAACCAACATTGCATATTAAATAGAACAAATTGACTGTAGGAGACCACTCTGAGAGAAATCTCACTTTAATTTTCCTATTACTTCTGATAAAATGAGGAGTTAGTCCTGAGGTTTTTAGGCCTGCGAAGTCAAGTGACACGTTTAAAAATATTTGCACTTGGTCAACAGGGCGTGGAGAATATCCCTAATATCTTTTTATCCTTGTCAAAATAAGATCGCAGGAGCTGCCATTGATACTGGCCCTTCATTCATCAATATGTGTCAAAGTCAAGCTTGTCTGGTTTCCTAAAGTTAATCATAAATTTCAAACACCCCATTTTTTTTCTATATTTTCCTTTTTTTTTCGATTTATTATTTTGATTTTATTTATTCAAAAAGATATACATTTTATACGCAAAACTAACTTCTAACAAAATTTTAACTACTATGAACAAATCCGTCATTTGTGAAAATTTATTAATTCACTTAGTTCAAATTGAATGAGTAATTGCTGTATTTAAATGTAATTTTTTTTTTTACTTTGGGGTCACTTCCACAAGAAAGCTTAGGGGCAAATGTTGGCCTATGCTTTAAGGCAGATATATTAGTCTTCTTTATATCCAGTAGTAGTTCAGTGACATAAAATACTGCACCTGTTTTATAACATATAGGGAAAGGCTAATGTTTAAGATCTATTAAATAACACACTCCATCTAGTGGACTGCTGTACATTTACGCTGAACTGAAGTAGGCTAAAATTTTGGTCTAAATGTTAAGACAAACTTTCAGATTTAAAGTTCTTTTGTGACAACAGTCCCTGCATGGACAAGTGCTGAGCTTATAGCAAGTTTAGCTTTTAGTTACAGTCAAACAAGGTGAACATCAGAAGTAGACAGTTCACATGTCAAGGATATACAGCACCACTAAGTAATATTTATACAAAATTTGCCGTGTCACATATTACGTCAATTGTGCGTGCCATGTGTCAAACCTTGGCTTATGTTTTGTATAACTGAAAGCTTGCTGCAATGCCAATGACCTAAAGCTTGTGCTGTCAAGTGACAAAAGCTTCTGTAATCTCTTCCTTGGTGCCAATGATTAGATTGCGTCGCTACTGGATTTGCCAGAACTCTGACATGCTACTTAAGGATATTGTTAGCCTTTGCCAAAAACTCCTTGTTTGCTGCCTTACATAAATTTCAAACACCCCATTTTTTCTATATTTTCCTTTTTTTTTTCGATTTATTATTTTGATTTTATTTATTCAAAAAGATATACATTTTATACGCAAAACTAACTTCTAACAAAATTTTAAGTACTATGAACAAATCCGTCATTTGTGAAAATTTATTAATTCACTTAGTTCAAATTGAATGAGTAATTGCTGTATTTATTTTATTATTATTCTTTTGGATAACATATCAATCTTCAGTGTTCAGTGACTTAATTAATATTTACACACGTCATCTCAAGTGTGATGTCATAATTGCGATTTGGGGGTAAAAATTGAAAAATTGGTTTCTCAAATTTCTCCTTTACCTAAGCACCTACAAACACAGTTTTAAGGCCAATTTAATGACACCATTTAGTACTCCAAAAAACTGCCAAATGATAAAAGCTTTGAGTTGTCTATACATACAAATTACAATATAAACAGTGATATTTTATATTTTTGAGGGGAATTTTATTGTTTTAAATCAGCACAAAGATACAGACTCATTATTGAAAAATTACATACAGGAAAAACCTCATTTTTGGTATCCGGATGATAATAAAGACTTGCAATACCCTTAACTCATGCCATGCATAAGGAACACTACCACCTCTACTCAAACACTTTCAACTCTACTCTTTGCTTCATGTTGCACGCATTTGAGAATCCTTATGTTTGGCTTGGTTCAAAAGAATCAAGTGTACGTTCTACCAGCAGGCCGGTAGCAATTCCAAAAGGGTGTTCTTTTTCTGGCAAAGTAGACCTTTTTACCCTCTTAATTGACCCAACATGAGAAATGGCATAGGACCTAGTTCAAATTTTGATTCTGAATTGATCTTTTCCATCCAAAAGGGTGGTTTTTTTTAACTTTATAAACTTCGCCTGTTCACAGGCCTGCATAATTTGCAATTGATTAATTTTTCTACATTTTCTTCGAATTTTCCCTTTTGGTTTGCTTTGGTTGAACAAAATATACATTTGATAACTCTATAGTCAAAGAACATTTGTAAAGTGCAGAAAAACTCATTTCAGAATAACAAACATGTAGTTTAAAATCAAAACACACTTAGGCCACAACTCGACATAAAATCCTAGATCTGTTACATAATTAAAAGACCTGATGGACGATGGAAAAAAGAGACAATTTTCATGAAACTGACACTTCAAATCCCATTTATAGTTACCAAGCAATATTCGAAAGAGGGAATAAGAAAAGACTTAGGCTGTATTCCCAGAGCTTTTAGATCGATCTATCCCTGGGGAGTCTCACTAGATTACTGTCAGATAATCCGGCTTAAATGTCCGTCCCGCCTACTACAAGCTGTAAGGGGGTAATTAACTTTCGTGTCCGCCCGGCTGACAGCTATTTAGCATAGCCCCCAGGGAGTTGGGTCGATCTAAAGTAGATCGATCTAATCTCTGGAAATGGGGTCTTAATAAAACTTCCACACAAATAATCTGCTCATATGAAAAGCACACTGCAGTTATTTCTCTAAAAAATGATTCTGATAAGTACGTACCACCCTTTTTAAGCTCATACATAAAACAGAAAATTGCAACAGTTTCATGACAGCTAAGGCAACAACAAGATATTTGATAACATTTCTACAAATATACAGCTAAATTTAACTACAAGAAAATAAACAATTTTTCTCATGAAATCTAAATATTTGATGAACTGAGGACGATAGTCCTATCCAAACTGAATACAAGTATAGGGGTCATTTTTAAAGAAATCCACATCTTACATACACATCTGGTGTTCAACTTATCTGGCTTTCTTCTCAGCCATAAAAAATTAATTCACTGTAAAACCCTTTAAAAATATTTTAAAATCCCACAAAGAAAAAAAGTAATACCCTTTTATCCAGTCTCTCTTGAAATTAATTGCATGGTGCAACAGAAAGCAAGAAGTGTTTTAGGGTGGTAACAAGTTACAACTGGGGAATATCTGGCAAGTTACACCCTTATCTACAAAAATAACAGCTTGAGCTACTGAAGTTTCACAAAATGATATTAATTGATAAACCAAGGTTGTAAAGCTATAATGATCGCTTTGATTAAGCTATCAATTTTCAAGACCCAAACAGCCACACACATCTCTCACAGCAAACTGAAATAGTGGAATCTAAATTTGGAAGCTTTTTCCCCCCACTTAAAATAACTTCGCAGTCTAAAAGTCATTCTTGCAAAACTGAGACAGAAAATTGAAATTAATGACCAGAAGTCAAATAATGCAGTGATTCTTATCAATTCTCTCACCTTTCAACTTTCTCTCTTTTCCTGGTTCTCCACACAAACTGAATATTTCTGTCCTTCCTATTGTCCAGTCTTTACAAAAGAGCGCCTTTTATTTCTGTTAGTATAAATAACCTTCAGTCCAACTCAAAACCTTAAGTACTCTTACTCCAGATTCCCCAATTTTTATCTGTTGATTCACAGCTTCTCGATAGCACCTCGAGCAGATTGGTCTAGTACCGTTCAGCGAGCGTGCTTAAATCCCTCTCAATAACACAACTGGCTCAGTGATGGAATGAAGCAGCCAGTAGAACAGAAGCAAGCTGAGCCCACTGAGCCAAATGACGGACTGTATTAAATCCTCAGGTGTGTGTGTGTGTGTGTCATGTGACCCGCTTAGGGCAGGCGTAGGGCCAAAGACTTTTAGAGGACGGTTATGAAAAGGGCATGTTTTCATAATGGGGTTTCTTTTCTTCGGTGCCCCTAAATATAGGTATTGCCTTTCAATCTTGACAGATTGTGATTTTGGGATTTACTGTTTTATTTGATACATGCATAAGATGCTATTTAGACATAAAATGGCATGGGAGGAAAGAAGGGACGGTCAAAAGAAAAAGAAAGAAGGACAAAAGAAGAAGAAAGCCAAGCAGGTAGCATACTGGGAAAGACCATAAAACAGTGGGGGGGGGGGGGGGGGGGGGGGGGGGGGGAGAGGAGATTTGCAATTCAGACAGCAGTCTTCAGCAAGTTTCATAAAATACAGCACTGTAAATAAATACATATCATGCATGTTGTTCTTCGTAATAATATATAAAAATATCTTGAACACTTATTATTATAGCTATAATCTCAGAATTGATCTAAAAATGTTTTCCCCAACCAATTCACATGAATCCCTCAGTCATGGTGGTTGCATAAAAAGTAAAGAAAAAGCCATGCCCTTTCAAACATGGCATGGTATATTGCATTTTTGCAATACAATCACGTCTCGATCAAAGATGAAAAAAAAAAAAAAGGCCCAGGTGTGGTTTCCTCAAAAATGTTTCTCTAAAACAAAATGATACTCTTGGTTATCTATCTTTGTATCATATCTTCCTTCTTTTATCTGAAAGGTATTTTCATGTAACTTAATGGTGAAGCTGTATATGTTCCAGCTATAACTATATGACAGGCAATCTGCAATAAGCTGTAAACACCCTGAAAGAAATTTGGAAAAAGCTCAACAGCTAACTTGAGAGCAACTTTAAGTTAAATCATATAAAAGTCTAATATAATTATAACCTGGAGATTTTCATTTAAACATTTTTATTAAATGACTAACTTTGACTGTTATTAATGCCTGTGTACTTTCATGCTTTATGATGAACACATTTCAACTAATAAAAAGGTTGAAAAAGTACTAAGACAAGAATACAATTTTTATTGAAATTACTACCACATAAGATGCTATCAATTAATTTATATCATGTCAAAAAATAGATATGTAAAAACCTTTCAGAGCTCAGTAAAAATGGCTAAAAAAATAATAGAATTGTCTGATGAAGGGTAACACATGAAGCCTTGGATATAAAAACAAGTCTAGATTCTTCCTTGGTGGAGGTAGAAAAAGA
Organism: Lingula anatina; assembly: GCF_051362555.1. Classification (NCBI taxonomy): domain Eukaryota; kingdom Metazoa; phylum Brachiopoda; class Lingulata; order Lingulida; family Lingulidae; genus Lingula; species Lingula anatina. The sequence goes on from NC_141772.1 coordinate 20,706,334, forward strand.
GACTCACTCTCTCCTATACTATAGTCTACAAACAACAAAAAGAAACAGTTTTTGGATCGCTAAAAAGAACATACGACCCTTTACCTTTATCAAGCATGACAGTGTGAAAGCACCAATGATCACACCAAGTTGTTTAACAAGCCTCTAACAGTAGACAAACATTTTTTTAAAAGCATTCCGGTTATTCCTGTCAGGTTTTCCCTTGTGTCAATGTTCTAAATATGGAAACACAGTTCAAATGACAATGTGTGAACATGTCATTTGGTACAGTCAAGTAAATCAAATAATCGCTTTGGCAAATATTTGGTCACCAGTTACAGCTCAACTACCTAGAGCAGTGTGATTGTACGACTGTGAGCAATTACTTCTCATATTTACACATATCTATATGGTTATAATTAATGTTATTATAGATACAGCTTTCTGGTAAATGATGGCAAAAAACACCTTTCAAAAAATAAAACATAAAAGCACTAGTCTGTGTAAGAAGAGAACAAACTTGCTGATTCTGTTTGGGTGCAAATGGTAGACTAAATTGCATGAAAAAATAATCCTTTCTCCTAAGGCATTACTGCCTTCAATCCAAGCAAATGAGAAGAAAAACTCTTTAGTTTCAAAATGCCAAATCAGAACATAGGCCTAACATTAAAAGTGCCACAATCTATGTACTATTATGGTAATTTTTCTCAACATACATGTTAAATTGTAACCCAAGATATCCATAAGTTCTATATTTTTCTTTTAATGTGTCTATAAAGAGGAAATGATGCGTCATCAATACTGAGAAAATGAATGTGGTCTACACGTAGCAAGCATGTTTTTTTTTACAACTTCAAACAAAGAATGCTTACATTTCTACCTAATCAGGCACACACCTATTTAAGGACCACCAGCTAAGGTGAGCATGCCCTAGAAGAGAACCTGCAAAAATGAGCAAGTGTTTGCACCTTGGCAAAGAGTCTTAACACGCGGAGATGTCAAAGAACACACACATACCTGCATCAACGTAAACAAGCACATACAGGCAAACAGGCACATACACACCTCGGCATTTGTATGCATGCATGCACATGCATGCACGTGTATTGAATGCACAGATTATTGATCTCAAAAGCCTAAGAATGCATAGGCTCAGTTATACATGTAACCACAGCACCTACGTCTGCTGAACAAACTGAAAAATGACTTAATTGTTACGTGGGAGCAAGAAGAAAGAAATTCCCAAACAATGCCAGACAAAAAGCATGTGTGAAACCTAATACTCTTGTGCTTGATCCTAAAATAGCAAGTAACCCACAAATAACCGATCACATCACGTTCAAACTGTTAATCTTTTTAGTACAAAAATTCAACAAGAGAGGGACCTTCAGGGACTGAAGCCACATTGTAGCTAGAACACAATACCACATTATACATACTTCTAATTAAAAAAAGGAGAAATGCTTTACTACCTGGAAAAGTTATACTTAGACCCCATTCCTAGAAATTAGCTTACCTCCCTGGGGGTTCATGCTAAAAAGCTGTCAGCCGAGCGGGCACGAAAGTTAATTACCCCCTTACAGCTTGTAGTAGGCGGGACGGACATTTAAGCCGGATTATCTGACAGTTATCTAGTGAGACTCCCCACGGGGATAGATAGATCTAAAATCTATGGGAATGCGCCCTTAGATAACTGGGTAGAATAATGGGTTGTGATGATGTTGGGATCACACTGGAGGTGGGGGTGGGGGTGGGTGGCTGAGAGGACAGTGCAATGAATTCTGATAAATATTCTGTAAATACTGTCCGAAATTGACTTTATTACTATGGTCCCAATGGTGAACAGAAATGTAAGAAATCATGCTTCTGTAACGGTATGTGATGTAATCCAGAATAAGGTTAGAATATATCAATTCTTTATCAGAAAGAATTGATACAGTCCAACTTCATGATGGAACATGCGATGCATATCAATTTAACATCTTAAAAACCCTTCTTTCTCTCTCATCCTCTCTCCTCCAATCCAAGATCCTCGAGCCTACTTCTCTATTTGTCTATCTGCTTTTTCCCTCCCTTTCGTTCTCTCTCTCAGTCCTTTTTCTTCCTCCTCTCTTATTATCTCCATTCTTCCTTTCTCTTCTCTCTCTCCCACTCTCTCTTCTATACATTCTTTCCCTCTCTCTCTCTCTCTCTCTCTCTCTCTCTCTCTCTCTCTCTCTCTCAGTCCTTTCTCTTCCTCCTCTCTTATTCTCTCCATTTGCCCTTTCTCTTCTCTCTCTAACTCTCTCTTCCAACCATGCTTTTCCAGCCCCCTCTGTCTCTCTCCCCCCCCCTCTCTCCCAGCACAGGGGGTGATATATAGCAGAAGACACACCTGGAACACCTTTATGCCAAGATTTCCTTAAGCCCCATGACCTTATGAGGTAACACAGCAGCTTTGGGCTCAGATACACTCAAAGATAAGTCCCACCTAGAGAGTAAAGAGATGAGGATGCAAATAGAATGATTTACATCATCTGTACTGATTCACTTCAAGACCTACAAGTATAGAAGACCTTAGGTCACTATAACAGTCAGGCTATGATGATTTTGACACTTACTATCTCAGTAGACTTAGACCCCATTTCCATAGATTAAGATTGATCTATCCGGATCGACCTAACTCTATGGGGGTTCACGCTAAATTGCTGTCAGGTTCCGAGAGCCGAGCGACACAAAAGTTAATTACCCCCTTACAGCTTTTAGTAGGCAAGATAGACATTTAAGCCGGTCAGGCTGAAAACAATCTAGCGAGACTCCCCACGGGGATAGATCGATTTAAAAATCTTTGGGAATGCACTCTTAGGCCCTCTTCACATCGAGAGCTCTATCTTAGTTGATGATGATTTATTTTTGCGGCATATTCTCAGATATGAAGGGAACAAAGTCTAAGAATATAAAGTGTTAACTTAAGCTGTCTTAAATTGGTTGGAAATGTGAAAAACAAGGCCTGTTAGCACAAAATTCTAATAATAATAATAATAATAATAATAATATTATATATATATATATATATTGGTTACTATATGACATCATATAGTAACCAAAATAAACAAACCTCCTGAAGATGCAATGAAACCTGTCGGGGCAAAAAATAGCTGCTGTTCTTTTTTTTCTTTTTATTATATATATATATATATATATATATATATATATATATATATATATATATATATATATATATATATATATATATATATATATATATTTTTTTTTTTTTTTTTTTTTTTTTGGAGAGGGGTTTGCAACATTTGAAGTGTTAAAACAATTTTAATATAAAACCCATCCATGCAGACCCTATGAAATACTGCCCTTACAAAACTACTCAAAGTCCTTGAGATAATAATGAATAAATACAAAATATTTATTTCAGAGTCACATTTCAAGACTTTAAGCCAAAGGTGAGTTGAAATGTCAAACTAAGAACAAAATTCCCAGATATATGGCTCAAGTGACAGATGAATTAAAACAAAAAAGGTCCCCAAAGGAGATTTTAGTTGTACTTCTAGTCAGGCTGGGTTGACTTAACTTGCTACAAAGGAGGCTTTTTAAAGCTGTGTTTCCAGTCAGGCTGTTTTGACCTAAATTGATACAAAGGAGACTTTTAACACTGTGCCTTTAGTCAGGCTGGGTTGACCAAATTTGCTACAAAAGCGATTTTAAAATTGTACTTCCAGACAGGCTGGGTTGACCTAACTTGCTGCAACCTATCTCGGGGAAATGACTAAATTTGATAGACTCATTATAAGAGTCTCCTGGGGACATGTTTAACAAAAATAATTATCATTTTAGCCCACTACTGGTTTCAGCTAGTCTACAAAGATGGTATGTAGTAAGTGGTTGATATTATAGTTTAGTATGTGCATAAATTGGCACTACTTTCAATACCTGATCAACATAAGAGGTATCCTGTTGTATATCTGATATCTTTATTTATCCATAAATTGTCAAGAGTAAATATTCAAGATGTCAAAAATCTCCAAGCCAGGGAAGATTTATTAGCTATCAGCATCAATTTGAATCAATAATTCATAAACCTATCAATAAAAATGCAACAGGTTAGTTTTTAGGTGAAATTTAAGATGTCATGTTTTTTTTGGGGGGATACTGTCCAAGGTCCAGAGAAATTATTACTTAAAACTTTTGGGCCTCCAAGCTATTTTGAGGCCACAAAGACAAATTCTTCTTTGTTAATCTTATTTGTATAATATAAAAATGGCGAAAGACTGAAGCTTGGATATTTACTCAGTTATTACAAAATCTAATAACAAAGTGCTTACATTGGACATTTCCCCCCTTTTATTTAGTATTCGTGATTGCTAATTCTCATGCTATGAAATGGAAGGTTCCTGTTTTTTTTGTTTTTTTTTTTCACATCCCAATTCTTTCTAACATGACAATCCATGCAAAATTTGTGGTTTCCAATGGAAGATTAATAAAAACACCCCATGTGATTTAGTTTTAAGTGTATATTGTATAGAATATTTGTATTTTCCAACATGAAATTTCATGATCATTTCAGGTTGCCAAGGAAGAGAGAGATAGTAGAATGAGGAAAGTTAATGCGGTATATAATATATTTATATGCATCTACGTGGTTATATATAATAAAACTGATTATGGATACAGCTTCCTGGTAAATGACGACAAGACTTCTTTCAAGAAATGTAACAAATCTTGCATAAAATAAAAGAACAAATATTCGGTCTTAGTAAATATCACTTTCTTACAGATCAAGTACTAGTGCTGTAACAGTTCAATGAACCGCATTCCCACTATATCTAACTCAATCATAAAAATAAAGCTGAAATCAAATTTTCTATCCTGCCAAACTAAACCCTCTTCTGTCCCAAATATTATTTAATGCGTACCTTTTTACCATTAAAATCTTTGTCATTATCATCATCAACATCATCAAAATCTTCATCCTAAGGTGACAAGGGTGGATTAATTTATCAGTGCATGTTTTCTCTCCTTACAGTTCATTTGTGCACCAATGGGCCGAGGATGCTGTGCTTGATTCCTTTAACTGAACAGGATGTCTATAACGGCTAGTTTTCGAGACATAGGTGAACGCTGACAGCTTCCGGTCGCCAGAAAAGGAACGATAAAAATCACTTCTGTTACGGCATGGCAACGATGGCCAGCAAAATCTGTCATTCACTTTAAAATAGCCATTTCACGTCCCTTGAAGTGCCAAGGTACGCTGGTGCATTTTCTTCAAACAGCATGATTCTGCATCGATATCGCTGCAACCTGCTCTCCGAGCTCAATTCCTGTGTCCCTAACCAGGGTATCTACATGTATAAAGGTCAGATTCCTAGTAGATACAACTTTGCCTGCAGGTTGCCAGAGCAGGAAAGAGAGGATATGGCTTCCCCTGTGGCATTGTGGCAGTGGCCAATAAATTCACAAATTCGAGGCTTTACTGATATTGGAGGTAGACTTCGGTATATATATATCCAAGTACTGAGTGCATGGTGCCTCCAGTTTATATTCTGAACTTTTCTAAAAACCCATAGTACTGTCATTAATCATTCATCTACACATTTTGATAAATTGGTCAATTAGTTAAGGTCGAATAGTGAAATCTATTTTGAGTTTGACCAAAAAAAAAAAGAGAGAGAGGTAATTCTCCAAGTGTCAATCAACCATACAGTATGTTACGTTTTGTCAATGATGTCTTTGATGAAGTGATCTACCTCACTACTCAGGATGGAGAATTAGCTACCCTGTAACCATAAATGCAGACCAAATACACAAACGCAAAGTGAATCAATGATTCTTACTGAGAAAACAATAATATAATTACTGCAGAACCATATTATCATACTAAATTTGCTACATTACATCTTCATTTGATAGGACCTTTCCTTGACCTTATCGTGACCTTCTGACCTTGAATTAGAAAGTTAAATACGAGGCGCCTAAGGGAGCTATCCTCATGTTTGAAAAAATCCTGTAATGACAGAATAGCATGCAGACAAAAAATTATGGCAATAGGACTTGGTTATCCTGTAGCTAACAAAATGTTAGAGACTTGGGTCTTCATGTACTAGTTAACTTGCGGGAGGGAGGGGTATTATTGTCAATAGTCCCTCAGAAGGCAAATAAAAATAACATCATAAAGACTGAAATAAATAATTGTAATACATATAAATAAAACATGATGGCAGTGAATTTTTCACAAAATTGAGGATATGTTTTAAATGTAATACTAGTATCTATAAGATTGGGAATAAAAAACCACACTCTTTACTAAAAAAAAAAAAAGAAAAAAAAAATGCAGAATACCATGTTTTTTTTCTATGAATGCCACAAAATCTTCAAATTTGCAGAATTGTATACAAATGTCTTAATTCTGAATCGATTGTCCAAAACAAGCACTCTTACCACAAACACCAATCCTTCACGTGTGCTGAATATGCGCCACAAGCTTTTGTTTGTACTTGGTTGTTTTACTCCAGACTATTTACTTGATAAATATCATTTTCATGCACTAGAACAAGTAGCCAGAAGCTATTTGTTTACAATAACTAATGACCAGTGGCTATATGTTTGCGAAATGTTACCTTATCCATTTGCCATTGTTTTTCAAGCCTGCTAACTGTATGTTTATAGTTTGATATCAGTTAAAAGTACATGGATAAGATGAAGAACTGCTTGTGTTCCACCCGAGTCTAATCAGCGAACATGTTTTTGACAGAATGATAGACAGGCAATTTTGAATTCCAATTTTTTTTTTTTTTACATTTGAACCAAAGAATTGCACCTTCATTGTAAAAACAACTATTCTCATCGCAAACAGCATTTTTGTTGCAATAATTGAGAAGTTCAATTTTCTTGTTTCAGTATCCATCTTCAATAATTAAGAGTATCCTGAAAAAACTCCAAAACCAGTCATAAGATCACAGTTCTCTGAATTGTTAAAGATGTTGTATACCTTTGTTCTTTAGAGAAAAGTAATGAAAAGTCTATGAAAATTATATTTTTGCTTATACATAGGTCTAAATTGTTAATTGTGTTCAGCATGTCCCAACATCTGCTGAGTTACAGGTCTTCCTGGTAGAAACTCCAAACAACGGGAGAATTTTCATTAAGAAACCTTAGAGTCTGTCTTAAAACTTAATCTCCTCAAAGGGAAAAGTATTTTTTTACCTAAGAGACTTGAAAATGTAGCATTTAATTGATTTCTGACTTGGCTATTTCTTAAGAGAAACAGAACAGCTAGCTAAACCTTGCAAGATTGTTACAGTCTGCAACAAACAAGGAAAAAACAGACAGGATGACCTGATTTCAAATATATGTATAAACAAATAAATAAAAATTAATTAAACCCATTCCAATTCCTCTTTGCATATTACCATTATCATGGAAACCAGACTGTGACTTGGTTCCAGCTTCAGCAAAACCAACAGACTCAGAGTCGAGTCTAATTAATAAAATCCAGGCACAACAATCTCTGTATATAACAACTAATAATTCTGTTAAATCATGCAAAAAGTTTTTTATAATAAGATCATCCTTAAAAGTAATACAGCACATGGGTTCAACCATTACTTGGCACAAAATTGGTATCTTTTTAACCCAAAATTAAAGGTTAAACCTGTTTTACCTGGTCGGTTAAAGGTTGCACTATTTGAGGCCAATTTATATTATATTATATACCAGTTTAGCAGCAAAGAGCTTTTTTCTGAAACAGAGTGTAGCAAAGAAGAAGCCAAGCAGGACTAATTATCTAGCACCAATGCACCCGTTCAGCAGCACCTAGCTTATTTTGAAACATAGAGTGAAAGTGGATGCAAGTCAAAATCACATCATACAGAATTATACAACGTTATACCACATAATGCTTATTTACAATGACACTTAAAATCATAATCACCTTAATTTGTTACATCACAGCAATCGGAACATCACTGGTTCGAACACATTTCCAGCCCGTTTCATAATATCTGAGAATCAATTTTTTCCCTGTTCCTTTTCCTGTGCTTACACATGGGGCTCTAACACCAGAAATGCCAATAACCACACTTTTCGCGAAGATCCCCCATATTACCACCTCTTCTCAGTGAAGAAACCCCTGTCTGAGAAGTTTACTTCTTCATAAATTAACAGCTAGAATACAATCCAATTATAACTCTGTAAATCAATGTTGGATAGCAGAAAGACCATTTGGACTAATTTCTTAGCAAACGTTGGTACTGTAACGGCGCGTGTGCATGTTTAATCATAATATTGCATAAGAAGGGGGGGTCAACATTCCTTAAGTCGTTATAATCCAGTTATAATCCATTGATTTTTTTCCCCTGACGTTGAGAAAACTGTTGCAATCAACAGATATGTCATTTAATTTTGACAATTATCCATGAAATATCTATTAAATGTTATGTACAGTATCTATTAAATGTTATGTACAGTAATGTTCCATGAATTTTGTACAGAAGAAATTAATTAAAATAACAACATGTTGTTTAAAGTATTATCATTACTTGCATTCTTTCACAAGTTGCTTTTAGAAACATATCAATAGAAATTTACTAATTGGCTGTGGCAAACATGGGAGGGGAAGGCTAGGAGACCTAAGCAGTGGACTCTCTTATGTAGGGCTCATTGTAACTGCCCGCGCTATTTTTATTTTTCATTTTTATTTGAGTTTGTCCTTTGTTTACTTATTATTCATGCGAAGTACATTTTACGTTCTTTCCCTTTTGCCCTTCTTTGTTTTCTCTCTCTCTCACTCTCTCTTGCTCTCTCCCTCTCTCTCTCCCTCTCTCTCTACTAATTATAACATTACAGGCCATTGCACTTATGTGACCGCGCCGTCACATGCCTGTACCACACCCTGCACTGAACAGTTTTCATTTCACAGCATATATAAGGCTTTCTCTCTATTTCTTTTTGCTCACTTCATTTTCATGCTTGAAATGTGCTTGAAACTAATCACTAAGATTGAACCAACTCTAAAGGGACTTTTGCTGAATGCAATCAGTTAAACAACTTAACAAGTGCCCTTCTAACATTGAGTAGAACACAGAAAAGCTGATTATACGAGTATGTTAGAAGCAAGAAGAGGCTTAAGAATGACGCCTTTACTTTCAATTAACATTTATAAATACATTTAATAACAAAAGCTCATTAACCCCAGAAGTATACATTCAACTTGCAGAACAAATTGATTCAAAATTCAATAAAAGATATCAAGATCAATGTTAACCGACTAGGAAAAAGGACTGAACACAAAAGGAAGGATAGGGTGATACTTGCATCCTTGTTATAGATGTACTTGGCCAATCATTAATCAGATGATTAGGATGGACCTTTGAAGCTCTTTCTGTGGTTAATTGATCAAAGAAACTTCAAGGTGAAGATTCATTTCCATTCCTGTAAAGAACCAATTTTATTAACTTTGGCTTAAAAAAAACACATACAACAGAGGTAAGATGTGTGTATATGACCAACCAAAGTCCTGTTTAAAGTGCTATAAAGTAATAAAATATACAATTTAAATATCTATTCCTTGGTTATAGTCTATTGAAACTGGTTACCAATGACAATTAAATTCCCCAATGCTGCATTTAGTAAAATCACTTACTACAAGTAAATGCTACAGGTGGTTAAAGTTGACCAAGAATTTTCTAATATCCATTAATCAAACATATAGATCAATAAAGTAATCATCTTCTAGCTTTTTTCCCCATCTTTTTTTTAAGCCTCTGCAAGAGCCGCGGCAATAAATACTGTTTTATTTTTTAAATGGAAAGCGTTTCAGGGTAAATGACTAAATAGGATTTTTATCAAGAAAACCACTTTCTGATGGTGAGACCAGAGGTCAAGATTTTTATTCCACACAGATGGCTTAATTCCAAATATATCGTACCTACAGCAGAAAAAGTAAAACAAGATAAACATACCACTTTTTCGCCATTTTTTTCCTTTCAATCAACGATAAGGTATATATAGTTTCACTTTTGCTTATTATGGGTATAGCAGCAGTGACTGAATCTGTGGTCTACATTCACCTGCTATTTTTTCAACCTTTTTGCTGGTGGGGGATTTTATTACTACTGACCTTCATGCCTGCCGAAGGAAGGATTCAATTGACCTGCATGCTGGTTGTGCTCTATTACGCCTGGTGCACAGCATGTCATCAAGCAATCAGTCAAATCTGACTGCAATCAGCTGTGGTTTTATGCTGGACAAGTTGGCAGCAATTCAAACAGAATAAAAATTGACCATCATCATAAATTTTCTCCTTGACTTGTTATCTTATATCTTGATATAACACGTTTTCTTGATAATGATCAGAAATTGGGAACCTCCCAAACTATGACATGAGGTGAATCCAAAAGAAATGATAAGAATCCACCTGATGTTATAATGAGAAAGAGTAGTATTTTTTCCTTTAATGTCGATTATTTGGTCGGCCTATTTGGTAAACCTTTATTAGAGGGAGTAGAGCTTTCTGCTTCTGGGACCATACAAATACACCCCTGTCCAGCTACCTACTTAAAATTCTGATATAAATTGACTTACAAATTTGGTCAAGGTTTGAGATTTACCAGGCAATGACGCGTGTGCATGTGCGCGCACACACACACACACACACACAGAGTCATCACATTAACAGAGAGCATTTCAATTAAGACCTATACCTTTCTAAATCAACCTCCTCCCTCTGACACACACACATACATGTAAAAAAAACCACTAGGATATGTGTAATAATTCAACAATCTCTGAACATAAATCGCTCAATGTCATGACTAGTTTCCTTGATAAATCTTCCATCTGTCTGTATTCAACTTTTCCTGGCAAAATAGACTTTTAAATATTTCCCAGAACTCAATGTTGAAATGTTTAACCTATCTGATCCCTGACAAGTGCTTTCCACTGGAACTGATGTACTGACCGCCATCACACTGACCGACACGGAAAAATCTTTAAACCTGGTTAATTATTGATTCAATACCAATCAGACAATTGAAAGCTCAGCATTCACCCACCTTATAATTAGTAAAGGAAATCTAGCTGTCCAGAAGTGGACTAATGCTGGGCTGGAGACAATCTGACTGGAATGACAATAAATGAAGGTGTTTCAGGGCAGGTTTATTTTTGCCTTGTGTGATTTCCCTTCAGAGAATAGAAGTTTCAGTTGGGGTTTCCTTGCTTTGATCCGTTTTGTCATAAACAAGGCATTTACTATGTACATGTTAAGAGGATCACACCACAACTGAATGCAGCACATCAATTTCAACAGGCTTCCTGTGGAAAACTTATACATTTAGAAACTAGTATCCAGCTTAACCTGTTCACTTTACCAAACAGATTCTGTTCACCCTTTGTACATTAAGATTGCTTTTTAAATAACCAAGATATTATTTTATAAAATGCTTTAACCTAACAACTGTTTACTAAGAAATAATGACATACTTCAATCTAAAATGAAAGTAGGGAGATATTTGAACTAAATGGCAGTTGGTCTAGATCTAGATCTGATGTGTTCATGCTGAGCATATATATATATATATATATATATATATATATATATATATATATATATATATATATATATATATATATATATATATTTATGTATAATTCAATAAAAAGGATATTAAGAAAAAGAAGTAGGGGAGAGTAAAACTGCTGCATAAAACCATTTCTAAAGTTTTGATCACGAGTGAATTAAGTTGAAATAAAACCACTAGAAACCATAGAACTTACGAGCTAGTTATTTCAAGCACAAGAGAATTCATAAGCTTAACCATCACACTGTAAATATACCAGGTAATCACTTCTTATCTTCAAACAATATCAATTTATCATTTTTTTTTCAAATCAAAATTCTTGAGATACTGAAAAAACTTGATACAAAAGTTCTGAAAAAAATCAACTTGAATCAATCAGAAAGGGGATTTTTGAGAAGAAGCAAAAATGACATATCTTGAAAGAGTAAATTACTAGAAAGAGTGAACAAGATGCTTGAAAATTTAGATTAATCACCAAAGAAAAGAAAATGACTCTCTCCTGTATCCAGCACATCAGACCACCATCATGCCTATATTTTCACCGTTCATTGAACTTGCCATGAAATATGTTATAAACATTAAAATAAGTTCTGCCTCATAAAACATTCATGTTACATCGTGGTTTGGAGATCAGCCAATACATTATTTAACCACTGACTTAATGTTGAGGAACAATCCCTAATTACGCACTTACATACATTCTGCCAAAACAAGATTTATTTTATCCAGATAAATTTCCAATTTAACTTTTTTTTATCAAGTTAAATTATACTTTTCTGATGGTAGTACAGTCTGAAATAGAATAAATGAATCAGAGAATGCAGTCCTCTACCAAGACAAATAATTAACTTATGATTAAATATGAATCAATTAATTAATGGATCATTACCAAAATTTCATCTCATTTGAGTTTGCCCATTTCTGACACATCCTGAAAATTTCATCAAATCTGTCTGTAACTTTTTGAGTTAGGCTGGTGACAGACAGACAAACCAATGGTGGTGAAAACATAGCTTCTTTATTTGAATCCAGAAAATTTTGATCGTTTTCAAAGGAATTTCATAAGTACCCAAGTAGCTCAATATTTAAAAAAAAAAGGTAGAGCAACAGGCCCGTAGCCAGGGGGGTTCGGGGGTTCAAAAGAACCCCCCTTTCTGCTGGGAAAAGGTCCACTCAGGATAAAATTTGATTTAGGTACATGAAGATTTTATGGTAAAAGGTCCACTTTTTCAGAAAACGAACCCCCCATTTGAAATTGCTAGCTACGGGCCTGAGCAATGACTAATGTCAATGTGGTCTTCCTGTCAATCTTTTCTATGACCTTATGACCTTTTAGATAATTAAATTAATGGCCCATTAGATCACACAAAATAGATACACATGTGCTAGCGGAGAGGGAGGGGGAGGTCCTCATCTTCTGAGTGGCCACTTTCTGCTGCAGCAGTTATTTGTTACTGATTATCATACAGCTTTGGGGAAGCCATAGTTTAGTACTCTCATCAATCATTTTAATAACTTCTATGATTGTCTTGTCAATTTGTTTATTAAAAAATAGAAATCCAATTCTGGATTGCCATAAATAAAAGCAGTCTTACTTGACCACGAATCAATCCACCTATACTGGTATATTGTGTTTGCATCTTTGAACTCATGGAATCTTTTATCAGTTGGGATGGGAAAATATTAAATAGTAACCTGTTAAATTTGAAAACCTTCATAAGATAAAACGTTCAAAGGACCTAAAATCAAAATTAAATTATCAATCATATAAAAAAAATGCAACTGTCAACATGAGGATTCCAGAAGTATGCAATTTTGCACCCAAGTTCAATTTTTCTCATAAGACTAACATTCTGGCAGGTTACATTTCCATTTTCTTGCAATTTTCCGTACAAGTCTAGTTTTTCTTGTTAAATGGTATTCTGTAAAGGTTTTCAACTTACTTAACCTTTTTTTTAGTTGTTTTTTTTTTTCATAGTCCAATAATATGACAATTTTAGGTACATGTTAAATGGTTGTTAGGGGTGGAAAGAAAGATATAACTACAAGAAATGCCCCCTGGCCATTTGTTTTCCAGACATTTCTAAGGATCACACATCAAGAAACTGATGTTAAAAAAAAGAGTACAAAGCATACCAACTATTCATTCCAAATGTTTTTCCTTGATCTTACACTGAGCAACACAATTTTCAGGTATCATACAAAGTACATATAAGTACAGGCACCACGCGGATACACACATTTTCTCTGATCTTCTACCAACCATGTGATGCAAACTTGCTAGTTAAAGAAGAAAACAAAGTGACTACGTGCACATGATGTATACAAGAGATTTGAAGATTTATTTCAATAAAGATAAGATGTTTGCACTGTGAAATGTGTTATGCAGCACATCTGCTGGTGTCTTTATAATGCCTTCAATTTCAAAGGTGAATCTCACTTTCTGGGGCCTACAAATGAATAAAACGATAATTGCAGCAAACACAGACCCCTGCCCACAGCAAAACACCAATGCCCTCTCTGCTGTAAATACAAGGTTATCACCCCCACCTTTAATAATTACATATTTCTTTTTAGTTAATTTAAATCGTGTCACTATAATATATCAGCCTTATCGCATAATTATTTTTTTAATTCCATTACAAAACATCCCGGTGACTCCCTTCGCCACATAAGTTTTCATGTAATTATTAAACAGAGCAAAAAATGTCCCTATTTCTGTAGTATTATAAAACACATTACAATGAGCCAATATCTGCCATTTCTTATGTTGGGTCAACTAAGGTGGGGGAAGGAAGGGGGAGAGGGACGAATTGGGTCCACTTTTCAGAATGAAAAACCCTGCACAGACATTTAAAAGTCTGGTATGAGACTCACTGTGACTCTTTGTGACTCACTGTAGGATAAAGCATAAAAATATAAAACAATTTGCATCCGGACTATGTAACATATAAATGTTGTGTATTTGCTATTGTTAACAATATTCTTACCATTTGATCATTCGTCTGTAGTTCTTTCTAATTCTTGGTATCAATCATTATCCCCAAACTAATTTAACCACAATAAAAGAAGTAATCAAAATGGTTTTTATTGTCTATTTTTTTTTACCAAACTGCTGTATTAAATTTCAAAATGAAAGTAAACTAGAGGATCAGAGAGGCGATACCGCCTCCTGGTATTGTACCACCAGCTGGAGTAAGCGTAATTGTATGGGAAAAATGTGGGAAGGGGGGTAGGACATCATTTAAGTGTTGTGATTGAATGTGGGGAGTGCAGTAATGATTTCTGTTATATGATATGATTTTTAATTTTAAGAGGTTTGGTAGGTATGGAGATGGAAGAATTTTATTAATTCTGAACTGTGATTTTGTTGAAAAGTGGTCCAAATTAGTTTGGGCTTGTATAGTAAGAGTTATTAAATAGAAATGAGATGTGTTTGAGTTTTTTTTTATTTGGTTAAACAAGTCAAGTGTAATATGTTTATGTATAAAGTATATGAATGTATTGGTAAGTTATGACTTTTTAGCAGTTTAAGGAGTTTAATGTGTACTTTCATGTAATAGATATTTTGATTCATTGATTCATAACTTTTATTCAAAACATTATTCTTGAAAGTGTAGTTTTTGAAAATAAAATTATTATTACAAAAATGTCCTTATTCTGACATACAATTTCATCTTGTAAACAGTATGATGTGGTGTATCTCCTAGGTTTGAAGGCAAAGAAATCAGAAAATCTGTAAAATGCAGTTTCGGTAAAAAGTAAACTTAAGGGCACATTAACATATATCTCATTCAATTTCAATATGAACTGCAGGTGTATCTTTGCCAAACAGAGGTACCAGACCTTTTAAAATTGTAAGTAGAAATTTTCAAAATCCCCATGTACGAGTAAATATAGGCCTAAACATACGAAAACAGATAAAGGCCAGATAAAGTTAAATGTGCCAAATATCATAGCTTCATTTTCACTAGTAATAATATCATCAGTTTAAGTTATATACATTCTGACGACTTAAATAAGTTCCATTACATTATTTTACCCAGAACAAAAGTTTTTTCTAGGATTGGGGTACAATGGCAACCTGGTCACAAAAAGGGGGAGGGGGTTAAAATGAAATGAAAAAAAAAAATTTTAATTATAAATTTCAGTGGGGAAGGATGGTTAAAAACAATCGATAGCGATCTTCTGCTAACGTTCTTTCACGAATTCACTTGATTGAATGTGAAAATTAATTTGTCCCACTAGTTGACGATCTTTCGCAAACAAAAGCCATTGAATGAATATATGATTGCAACGATACCCAACCAAGGATACGAAAATTACGTTCTCCCTTGCTCTTTGGCCAATGAAGACTCAAATATGAAAATTGTGAAAAATTAATTTGTCTCAGTAGTTGAGGATCTTTCGCAAACAAAAGCCACTGAATGAATATACGATTGCAACGATCCCCCACTGAGGATACGAATATTACGTTCTTCCTTGCTATTTGGCCAACGAAGACTCAAATATGAAAATGGCGTCCTCATCTCTTTCAAATTGGGAATGAACTTTCGCTAACAATGTGAAAGTTGTCTTTTTTTTCTGCCAGTTTTAGAGATAAAATGGAAAAAAATTGCAAAGTTCAGTTCATGATGTAAAGTAGGTCAAAGGTCAATTTCAAGGTCACATTTAGATTGCCAGTATATGACTTCCTATTCAAGTCCAATAGTAACTACGGACCTATCTCTGCCAGTTTTGGAGATAAAAGGGAAGAAAAATTTGCAATGTTCAGTTCATGGTGAAAAGTAGGTCAAAGGTCAATTTCAAGGTCACATTTAGATTGCCAGTATATGACTTCCTATTCAAGTCCAATAGTAACTACGGACCTATCTCTGCTAGTTTTGGAGATAAAAGGGAAGAAAAATTTGCAATGTTCAGTTCATGGTGAAAAGTAGGTCAAAGGTCAATTTCAAGGTCACATATAGATTGCCAGTATATGACTTCCTATTCAAGTCCAATAGTAACTACGGACCTATCTCAGCCAGTTTTGGAGATAAAAGGAAAGCAAAATTTGCAAAATTCAGTTCATGGTGTAAAGTAGGTCAAAGGTCAATTTGAAGGTCACATTTAGATTGCCAGTATATGACTTCCTATTCAAGTCCAATAGTAACTACGGACCTATCTCTGCCAGTTCTGGAGATAAAAGGGAAGCAAAATTTGCAAAGTTCAGTTCATGGTGAAAAGTAGGTCAAAGGTCAATTTGAAGGTCACATTTATATTGCCAGTATATGACTTCCTATTCAAGTCCAATAGTAACTACGGACCTATCTCTGCCAGTTTTGGAGATAAAAGGGAAGCAAAATTTGCAAAGTTCAGTTCATGGTGTAAAGTAAGTCAAAGGTCAATTTCAAGGTCACATATAGATTGCCAGTATATGACTTCCTATTCAAGTCCAATAGTAACTACGGACCTATCTTAGCCAGTTTTGGAGATAAAAGGAAAGAAAAATTTGCAATGTTCAGTTCATGGTGTAAAGTAGGTCAAAGGTCAATTTGAAGGTCACATATAGATTGCCAGTATATGACTTCCTATTCAAGTCCAATAGTAACTACGGACCTATCTCAGCCAGTTTTGGAGATAAAAGGAAACCAAAATTTGCAAAGTTCAGTTCATGGTGAAAAGTAGGTCAAAGGTCAATTTCAAGGTCACAGTAAGATTGCCAGTATATGACTTCCTATTCAAGTCCAATAGAAACTACAGACCTATCTCTGCCAGTTTTGGAGATAAAAGGGAAGCAAAATTTGCAATGTTCAGTTCATGGTGAAAAGTAGGTCAAAGGTCAATTTGAAGGTCACATTTAGATTGCCAGTATATGACTTCCTATTCAAGTTCAATAGTAACTATGGACCTATCTCTGCCAGTTTGGGAGATAAAAGGAAAGCAAAATTTGCAAAGTTCAGTTCATGGTGAAAAGTAGGTCAAAGGTCAATTTTAAGGTCACATTTATATTGCCAGTATATGACTTCCTATTCAAGTTCAATAGTAACTATGGACCTATCTCTGCCAGTTTTGGAGATATAAGGGACTAAATGTTATAATTTTGGAGTTACCATAATGTGCTTTAATTTCGTACAGAAAAAATTAATTAAAATAAAGAAAATGTCATTTTGGTCAAAATTCTTGAAATAGGAGGTGCTCTGAAGTTTCAGAAGTTCAAGTTTGATGAAATAATGTCATTTTTGAACACAAGTTGTCTGCTTTGCCAAGCCTTATATTTTATTTTTCCAGAGTTCAAAATTTATTATCCATTACCGTACTGCACATTTTGCTTTTACCACCAATATGTACTTTTTGATACAGCGTAACTCGAAAACCGTATGGAATACAAAAAAACCGAGACCACCTCCAGTATTGGGCTTTACATGCAAAGTTCAGTTCATGGTGAAAAGTAGGTCAAAGGTCAATTTTAAGGTCACATTTAGATTGCCAGTATATGACTTCCTATTCAAGTTCAATAGTAACTATGGACCTATCTCTGCCAGTTTTGGAGATAAAAGGGAAGAAAAATTTGCAAAGTTCAGTTCATGGTGAAAAGTAGGTCAAAGGTCAATTTCAAGGTCACATTTAGATTGCCAGTATATGACTTCCTATTCAAGTTCAATAGTAACTATGGACCTATCTCTGCCAGTTTTGGAGATAAAAGGGAAGCAAAATTTGCAAAGTTCAGTTCATGGTGAAAAGTAGGTCAAAGGTCAATTTTAAGGTCACATTTAGATTGCCAGTATATGACTTCCTATTCAAGTTCAATAGTAACTATGGACCTATCTCTGACAGTTTTGGAGATAAAAGGGAAGAAAAATTTGCAAAGTTCAGTTCATGGTGAAAAGTAGGTCAAAGGTCAATTTTAAGGTCACATATAGATTGCCAGTATATGACTTCCTATTCAAGTTCAATAGTAACTATGGACCTATCTCTGCCAGTTTTGGAGATAAAAGGGAAGAAAAATTTGCAAAGTTCAGTTCATGGTGAAAAGTAGGTCAAAGGTCAATTTTAAGGTCACATATAGATTGCCAGTATATGACTTCCTATTCAACTTCAATAGTAACTATAGACCTATCTCTGCCAGTTTTGGAGATATAAGGGACTAAATGTTATAATTTTGGAGTTACCATAATGTGCCTTAAATTTCGTACAGAAAAAATTAATTAAAATAAAGAAAATGTCATTTTGGTTAAAATTCTTGAAATAGGAGGTGCTCTGAAGTTTCAGAAGTTCAAATTTGATGAAATAATGTCATTTTTGAACACAAGTTGTCTGCTTTGCCAAGCCTAATGTTTTATTTTTCCAGAGTTCAAAATTTATTATCCATTACCGTACTGCACATTTTGCTTTTACCACCAATATGTACTTTTTGATACAGCGTAACTCAAAAACCGTATGGAATACAAAAAAACCGAGACCACCTCCAGTGTTGGGCTTTACATGCTCTACAAAATGCAAAAAAGAATGGGTCTCTAGCATTAACGGTTCCCGAATTAGAGACAGTTTTCAGTTTCGGTATCTTATGGCCGCTACTCCCGTGAAAATGCACCGATTGACCCCAAATTCATGGAGATGAAAGATGACCTGAAGGGTAACACTTTCCAATAATATTATTGGTTAAGTCTGTGTGGTGTCTGAATAACAGGGCAAAAAAATTTTTTTTCGTAAAAAATTTCATTTTTTTGAAAATTTTGGCCCATTTGACCTTGAAGTAAAGGTCAAAGGTCAAATCCAAGGGTATATTTGAAATCTACACATATGACTTTTGGAAAGCCGTCTATAGAAATTTTTCCCATAACTCCTTCCGTAGGGTAGATAATTAGCATTTAATTTTGCCATTTTTAGACAAGGGTGCATTGCAATGAGTGCCACACCCAGACCCCAATACCGACAAAGCCCAAATTTTACGTGGAACGAGTTGAGATTATAGGTGACCTAAATCCATGAGATGGGTATGGGGGGCCTTACCGTCTAGGAGGAGAAGCGGTAACGGTAGCCGTCCGGCGGAGCCAGCGGAGCCGGCGGAGCCGGCGGAGCCGGCGGAGCCGGCGGAACGATCCGGACGAGACCGAAACCATGTGTACCGCCAGCGCTAACGCTGGTGGTACAATAACACCAGCTTACAGAGAAACAAAAGAATTAGCTCTGTTTATCAAACCACTGTATAAAATTTCCAAATGAAAGAAAATAAACCCAAATTACACAAAAGCATAGAAACCAACATTTTGTAGAAGAATTCCTTCAATAGACTTGTGGTGTGTATGCTGTTTTTCTCCATTATTGTTGCGGAACAGACAAACATCAACCACTGATGACATCAATAACGCCTACAGGTACAATGTAGTCCTCTTGTGCAGAATGTATCAGATCAAAGTAACAATCCATGTGACAAAATTTGTGACATGGCTAACTTTTACATCAGATTCTGTGTCTATGACCCCATTCCCACAGATTTTAGATCGATCTATCCCTAGTCTCACTAGATTACTGTCAGCTTAGCCGGCTTAAGCATCTGTCCCGCCTACTAAAAGCTGTAAGGGGGTACTTAACTGTCGTGCGCGCTCGGCTGACTGCAATTTAGCGTGAACCCCCAGGGCATTAGGTCGATCCGGATGGATCGATCTAAATCTCTGGGAATGCACTCTATCTGTGTGTGTGTGTGTATGTGTGTGTATACGTGTGCATGTGCACATGCATCTTTGAATATGCAGAAATCTTGGATTTGATTCTGTACATCATAGACACTTCTAGTTTGTATTTGTTGAAAAAAATTAGACACTCTGCAGTAAATCAATAGGCAACCAAGCACTGATACAAAAACATTGCTTTCAATAACTTAAAGATGCTTTACACTGGACATCAGATATAGGCCATTGGCAGGGTTACATATGTGGATTCAAATGGACCACCATTATGGCTCATAAGGTTTGTTCTGAATCAAAACTAGATCTAGATTCAATGCAATTATGGTAAAATGTGGTCAACTTTTTAAAGAGAAAAAACCCACCCCCACCCCTTTGAAATTGCTGACTAGATATCTGAGATAAATTAATGAATACCAAAGGACATGTTAATAATTCTTCCAAATATCTCTTATGATACAACAACCCCCAAACCCTTCTAAGGTTCTCAAAATTCTATTCTTGAATTTGTGAATCATAACATGGTAAAACAAAGTTGACATCAAAAGTGAAAGAGGTATTGAAACACTTAAAGGCCTCAACAAGTTGGTAACAGCATATCACTGCAACATATTTTTCTTATGAAACAAAATTAAGCCGATATTCATGTGGTACTTCACCTCAATGAGGTCACATCACCCGAACAACCTAAGAATTATTCTGTCCGAGAAAATAAACTGAAGTTTGCTTTAAGGGAGGCCCTTATGGTTAAGAGGTTGAAACCATCTCCCGATTAACCTTTAACAGCAGATTACAACTGATAAATAGTCAGGGCAAATAAGAAGCTATTGCCTTTCCATTCATTGAGATTAATTGCACAGTTTTTTGTACAAGGCAGATATTGAGACTTTCGTTGTCTAGAGGCATATTCAATTAAAAGTGAACTGGGAAGGAAAATGGGCCTGTCAAAATATATTATGGGCTTGATCACTTTGTCTGCGTGTGGGCAGGCTAAGATTGTGCTATTTATTTATTCATTTTAGGAGACAAGGAGCAAATATTTTCAAAAAACATACAAATATTTTCGAAATTCTTGTTACATTACAATCTAATATAATGATTCATTTACCATAACTCAATTTTCATGTAGTCTATGCCTTATAAATCACTGCAGTCAAGAAAATTAGGTTTGCCTTACAATGGTGTAACAAGCAATGCTTGAAGATACTTTATAGCATATAAAGGTCTATACCATAAAAATAGCATAGCTCATGAATCATAAAACAAAAAGAGATCTTTCCTTGGTCAAATTAGCAAGAAAAAAACCTTCAGCTGCTATTTGAAGAAACTTGGGGCAAACAAAACTCAGTCAGGGCACGGATGAGGTCTAAAAATCCACAGGGAGCAAGACCATCTGGGCTCAACTCACAGGTGAGAAAATCTTCACTTAGAGCAGTCACGCTGGTTTACTTCTTCAATTGCGCACATCAGGAAGAGCAGAACTAAAAGTACTTAGCTATAAATATCTTAGGTAACACAGGTAGTCAGATTTCTAAATTAGACGTAATATGCTGGAATTATCTTGCTGCGAGCCTCCTGTGGAAAAAGATAAGATCAGACTCACCTGAGAAAATAAAACCTTTTTTTTTCTATTAAAAAAATGCCCTCGAGAGACCAGTAAAATACCATCTGCCAAAACACAGAGCAATTCTTTCTAAATCAAATTTCTTTGGAATATGAATTGTTTTCATGCATGCTTTATATCATTTTACTAAGGAATCATTATATTTAGAAAGGTGAATTATGAACTGCCAAATATCTTGAGCCCAGTATCAAATTTACCATTTAAACTCAGTATCTAGGTTTGCTTTTCTTCTAAATTTGGAGCAAACTCTTCTTTCAGGTAAAAATAATTAACAAACAATGTAAGTTTGCTTTAAATCACTTCAACAGATCTTAAATAGTAATACTTTAAGACAGTGTCAGTTTATATAGAACAAAAGGTGTACAAAAATAACTTTATTTAACTTTCTTTCACTACTGTATATATTTTTTTCTCTATAAAAAAGAAGAAAAAAAAACTCTTCAAGACTAACCAGATATTTTAAACTCACATTTCACATGTACAGGCAGAGGCCTCCCACACAAGCAAAAAGTCAAAACTCCACCTTTGTATGTGAGGGTTTATTTATTCCTTTCCTCAGACGGCCAAAGAAGATGTACATCTTGCCAAGAATAATACCTATAAACCTTGGTCTGGTATTTTTTGCCTGGCTGCATCTGCTCATTATCTTCCTCAAGAGAATCTAAAACTCACCTGAGCAGGTAGATTCCAGGTAGGATAAAACAGACTCAACACAGTAAAAAAAGCAACAAAAAAAATGCATCTTGTTTCAGGAATACACCTCAAAGAATTCCACGATTCTAAGGGGGGAAAAAACACAAAAAGAAAGTGATAGTGCTGTTATTCTACATATGTAACCTAATATAGAAAATTAACAAACCCATGTAGATCTCTGATAAAGATGTACCAACTCCTTGACCTCTCCTCCCCCTCCCCCCTAAAAGAAAAGGAAAAAATTCACGCTGGTCAAATGCTAAAAACTAAAACTAGCCAAATTTTGTTAATAGACATAGATTAGCCTATTTAAACAGCTGCCATGGCTGTTCCTGCTTCAATAGTCTGATGACAGTCTATGAGCAATCTAACCCAATCATTTAAATAACCATAACCATAACCAGCAGATAAGAGGAGTTTCCTCGAAATTGTGATTTACAGGTACAGTGTACCATGTAAAAGAAGTTACACCATAAAATTACTCAGTTCCTTATTTGTGGCAATATTTGGCTAAAAAACCAAAAAAACTACAATAATTTCTCAGGGGTTATCAGCGAAGATAAATCTACACCTTACGTCATACTCCATATCTTTGACTGAAGGGAAAAAGATGTGCAAAATATTTGAGCATGTTTTTAGTACAACCAAAACTAAATTTTACCTTTTAAAACTGTATATCAGCAATGCAGTCTTTTACTTCTCCAAACACACCTCCTGCCAATCTGTCTCCATGACTTACTGAGTTTTACAATTGATTATTCATCAGTAAAAATATTGCTTACAGATGAATCAAAAATAGCTTACCGTTGCATAAAAAATACTGTTTCTCGAATCCAAGCTGTGATTTACTGGTAGCAAAAAAACATTCAATCTAAATAAATAAAGACACTCTGACTGTATTTTCCAGTTATTGCTTGATAAAGGGTATGAAAAACACCAATACAATGTTTTATATTTATACGGTAATTGCTTCAAATTTTCGAACACCTCACTTCTTCTTATATACGACTCTTTCAAGATTCATCATTATCAGGCACTCACAACAATGCTTTTTATTATTTGTTGACAAGATGCCAAATAACTGTTAACAAAACTTATGATTCCTTGCTTTATGGACCCATGGTGATTCTCAAGTAACATTATTTTGCAAAGTCCATTAACTTTTTTCTTTTCATTTTTAAAAATGTTTGTGCATGACAATTTAAATTGCCGGCCTCAACCCCATGGTGCTTCTCAGTTGACATTATTTTGCAACAGAAACCTTCTCTTTTTTGTTTTTCTATTTAGCCGGGGTTGACCTTAGAGTGGCACATTGACCTCTGAGTGGCATCCTAGCCATTTGGTCATTTAGCCTATTGACAGCATAAATGAATCCAAGGTTTTTTCTTTTGTAATATTCGAGTACACAAAGTAATTTGCTTGTCAGTTATTGGTTATTGTTATCGTATTACTGTCAAACTGATTCTAAAGGTGAATCAAAGTGTATGTTTGAGGGTTTCACTTCAAGATTCATACCGAAACACGAAAAAGACATACTAGTCTTCTTAAGTTGAAGAAGACTTAAAATTATGTCTTTTAGGACAATTTTTTTTAGTCAAAAGTTCTTTGTGGCTCAGACTCATGGTGAGCCAGTTATAACGTCTGAGCCTGGTAAGACAGGTTGTATTAAGTTATATCAACCCAAACTCACTGTAAACACAACTTCACAGATTGCAGTGGTGATTTACTGACCTCTTCAGAAAGTTGTGATGAGATCTGAATCTACATCAATTTTGATATTGAATTTAAAGGGACCTGTAAAAATAAAATATAATTAAGGTTGAACAGTTGAAATTTAATCTTCTTACCACTATGGATGGACTGGTTGTGGTTTGGTCTATTTACTTTTTAAAAAAAGTAGTAAACCAAAATAAAATTTATTGATTCAGCAA
The DNA here is from genome assembly GCF_051362555.1 of Lingula anatina. Taxonomy (NCBI): domain Eukaryota; kingdom Metazoa; phylum Brachiopoda; class Lingulata; order Lingulida; family Lingulidae; genus Lingula; species Lingula anatina. The sequence continues at coordinate 20,730,797 of NC_141772.1, forward strand.
GAAGTAAACAGAAGGCATAATAATAACATTATCTGCAGCATGGTTCAGGCCTTAAAACTTAACAATTTTTGTAATTATTATAATCAATTCTTCAAAAAACTTTGTGAAAAACTTAAATTTGTTGGAGAATGAAACTTGCAATATGCCATTTTCAAGTCATTAGGTTTCATTTGTTTCATAACAATTCATAATGATGGGATATATTTTATATAAACATAAAATACACATAACTCCAAATAAAAAAGTAGATAACATCCTTAATAAACAATTTGACAGCCACCTCTCGAGCTCCAGTCTTAAATTACATCATCAGCTCGGCTATCTACTTCACGCTTATTAGACTAAGCTAAAAGATTAACAGCCGATAAATGCTTAAAGTCCCATGGTGCTACAAGTAACACATTCCAACGCCCATCTTTACAAGTTAGTTGCAGCCTTCAATACCTACCTTATGTAATATTACTGTGCATCAGCCAAGTTAATCTAATGGAGTCTAACTGCTAACCACAGGGGAAAATTGTTAAATGACTATATTGTGCCAAAAAGAACAAGCTCAGATATTAAAAGACTTCTGATATTGTATGACTTAAAACAAATTCTCTCTCTCTCTCTCTCTCTCTCTCTCTTCCATCTAACTCATCTAACCACCTGAACTCTAATTGTCACACACCTGTGATCTTTTCACTACAGGTGAGAAGTGATATCGGAAAACAATTACGTCTTAACTCACAGTTGAGGAAGTGTCACTCACAAGATTGTCCACAATTGCCTGACTGTCATTCCAGACGGAAACCCCCTGACATTTGCATCTCTGAAGATGAGCAGATCCCATTAAATGTTACATGACTTCTATAAGTGGATCTTAAATACCAACCTGTGTTTGACTTGACTTTTGACCTGTCCATATTTCGAGAGATTGGTATTTTCAAAATGCATTCATACTGATATCCATTTAGCTACCAGACAAAAATTTTTTTTTAAATCATGATCGATAACCTAGTAGCCTTAATCCTGCTATAATTTGGGTAGGTTTTATTCAGAAACGTAAGAATGAAAGTTGGTCTTAACTCCGTGGTCACAATGTCTAGTTTACATAGAACCAAGCTAAATCAATATTAGTTCAAAAATATTTTGCTTTTTACATTTAAAGTTAATTTATTTCATTTAAATTTATTGGTTTATTTATTTTAGTAGACCACTTAACTAAAGTAGGCTTTAACCTAAACTGTTTTAAAAAATTAACACAATTGAGTAGATTTAACCTAAACTGTTTTAAAAAATTAACACCACACTGGACTTATTTAGTAATATTCAACATTGCCATCAATACCACCAGTCTTTGACAGGGAACTGAGTGTCAGTAACCCAATAGGCTGGTCAAGGGACAGGTCAAATGGCTACAAATTTGGTTGGCTTATCACTCCAGAAGTCCAGTATTAGATTAGTCTATTTCTCTTTTATGTGATATCACACTACTGATTGAATCAGGACAAAAATGTTCACTCTCTCATTTTAAGCGTATCATTTTGTCTGCATGACCACTCCCAACAAATTCACTCTTGACAATCCTCCATCCCACCTCTTAGAGACAATTCCCACAGATATTTAGATCGATCTATCCCCTGGGGGAGTCTCACTAGATTGCTGACAGCTTAACCGGCTTAAATGTCTGTCCCGCATACTAAAAGCTGTAAGGGGGTAATTAACTTTTGTACGCGCTCGGCTCCAGGAAGCAGACAGCAATTTAGTGTGAACCCCCAGGGAGTTAGTTAGGTCGATCCAGATAGATCGATCTAAATCTGTGGGAGCCCAGTTTTAGTCTCTCTCTCTCTCTCTCTCTCTCCTGCTTAAGCTTTTTTCCCACTGCCCCTCCTTCCTTCCCTCTCTCTCTCTCTCTCTGTCTCTCTCTCTCTCACTCTGTCTATCCCTCGATCCTTTTGCTTTAATTAGCTCTTACTACAGCTGCCCTCCCCTCTCTCTCTTCTCTCTCTCTCCTCTCTATCTCTTCACCCCTCCCTCCTTCTCTCTCTCTCTCTCTGTCCATCCCTCGATCCTTTTGCTTTAATTAGCTCTTACCACAGCTGCCCCTCCCCTCTCCCTCTCTTTTCTCTCTCTTCTCTCTCTATCTCTTCACCCCTCCCTTCCTTCCTCCTTCTCTCTCAATTCAATTCATTAACCCACATTCCTTTGCCCTTTTATGTTCCCCCTTCCTCCTAATATTTCCTCACCAACAGTTGGAGTTACTTAATCAGAGCAAATTAGCAAAAAGCAGGTAGCTACACTGTTATCTGAAGGAAAGCCACATTTGGAAATCTTTTTGCCCTTGGACATATCTTGTTTGATGTTAGAAAAAAATAGGTTACCTGGAAAATTGATCATCATTCAAAGGAAGATTGTTCTTTCATATCTGCTACACTTATCCTTGCTTCATTTTGGTTTTAATCAATTAGCTGCTTTTTTTTCAATCTATGAAATTAAAAATTGGGAAAAATCAATAACACATTTGAGAAAATTAATCAAATATTCCTCTGTTTTCATTTAATCAGAACAGTTGAGCCTTGGGCCGTAATCTTACAAGTTGGCAAGAGACCAGATTTTGATCCACCGCAAATTAGGCTTAATTTGACGAAATTTCATAGCAAATGAATCCGAAGAAGTAAGACAAGTTGTTCCTCAAATTAGGTCTAAATCCAGGGAATTTCACAGCAATTAAATCCTCGGAAATAAACCAAGTTGTTAACTTCTCTCCAACAAGGTACACCTGCGGTGGCACTCATGTCTCACACCAACTGTCAGAGATGTTTACAGACTTTGCCACATCACCATTTAAGTTACACCTGGATCCCAGCAGATTAGAATTCATGGTTTGAGGCAGTTGACTGCGCAGGTACATTGAATATGGGGCTGTGTTCAAACCTGTTTTAACCAAATAGTTAAAATGTAAATCATGGTTTAAAAGAGTTGACTGCGCAGGTACATTGAATATGGGGCTGTGTTCAAACCTGTTTTAATTAAATATTTTTTAGTGTAAATCATGGTTTGAGGCAGTTGACTGCGCAGATACATTGTATATAGGGCTGTGTTCAAACCTGTTTTAACCAAATAGTTTAAGTGTAAATCATGGTTTGAAGGAGTTGAGTGGGCAGGTACACTATATATGGAGCACTGTCCAAACCAGTTTTAACCAATTCAGGTAAATGAATCAATATGAATTCCAAGTTGTCTTAAATTATGTTTTTGAATTCATGAACTTTAACTTAACAAAACACTAATAAAGAATTATGAAAAATGTTAATTAAAATAACATCATATATTCATATTCATTTACTATGTAGGGGATCAGATATCTGGGAACTGAAAATAAAAAATGTTCTTATGGTTGACCCTTAATGTAAGAAGACTCCCTAGGAAACACTTGAAACACTTGACATTGTAAAAAGGAAATGCCATGGACTTGGGTTGACTTGCACAAAATAATTTAAGCTAAAATATTGGTTTTGCCTTTTAGATTACCCATGTTTTTATTATTCTTTTATTATCATTATAATGTCCCTAAAACCTTCTGAATGCAAAAATAACACACAAATTGAATCATAGTGCGCACGTGCTTACTTTCACGTGCTCTTTTGGCATTCCAATTGCCATTTACAAATCAAACTTCTTCCAACCTAAGTCTAAACAATCAAATGAAAACATCTTCAAAATATATAACAAGATCCAAGGCCATGGCATACATTTAGAAGTCTCCCAAAGCAAGACCTAACAAAGAGGTCTATCAATAGCGTCTGAAAAAAAAGCGATGTTGTTTCTGGCATTGGTTTCTTGGTCGTTTATGAAAAACACAAGTCAGCAATTTCAGGTATTTTTTTCGTGGTATATTTAGAAGCTTTCTTTTTCTGTGTTTCAATTACATCTGAGAGCGATCAGGCAGGTAATGCAAGTAACACGCCCTCAGCTGCAAGTGGGATTCCCCTTAACAATTTCAATGAATCGAATCTCATAATTCATTACTATAATGGTCTGAATGTGATATGCACAGGTCACTGAAAATATCACAGCGATAAAATGGCAATTATGAGGTTAAGATTCAAAAATCCAATTTCCTGGAAATTGTCCATGAAAATGATTCCCTAAAAAAGATTCCGAGTTCACTTTTGTGAATTATTTCCTGTTTGAAACAGGGCCTCACTTTTTTTTTCAACGTTCATCTGAAATTACATCACACAGCAAAGAAGAAAAGGACAACACAAGCCCAAGGCATAGAAATGTTTATTTTTCATTCCCTCTTTTCCCTTTCACATTACTTTCATGTTGGCTGCACACCCAAGAATTCACAGATAGAAAATGAGCTTCAAGGAATTATGGTAAAAAATGGCCCATGAATTGACATTTAAGATATGAAAATTTCCTTTTTTGATCTTGGCTACTTCTTTCAAAAACAAACCGATGATTGGATAAGTGGCAAATAATCAAGTTCCATAACATTTTTGAAGATAAATTTATTTGGATCTGATTTCACTTCCTACTTACCAATTAAGTCATCAATATGAGAACGTTGCAATTTATTGGACAACTATGTTAAAAAGAAATGAAATGAAAATAACCTAAAATATTTCTAACATTTCCAAGAAAAATATCAAAGGATGCATTTACCTAAGTCTGGATAGATTGCAATCAAATTGTCACCTACGCAGCATTAATACCAACATCTACTAGATGTGGCATAACAAGAAGCTGATCTGAAATTTTACTGCGTGGACACCCACTTGATTACAATTAAGTTAGACTGAAACAGTAGTAGCCAGGTGGTAAAGCACCCATGCTCTGATCGGAAAAATTGTATATGACTTCTATGGAAATTGGCCATTAATCAATTTAATGGTCTATAGACAATCGAGGTCTATTAATGAACTTTAAGATCTATAAATGAACTTTCAAGAGTCTTACCGAGAGATAAATCTGGATACAGTTCTACCAGAATGCAGACAGAAACTGACAGGATAGAGATTGATGAAAGGTGTTACTTACATGAACCATAGTCTTGATGAGTGGGTTAGATCTATTCATAGGTGTAATGTATGTATACCTACAACTGTGTGTGTGTGTGTGTGTGTGTGTGTGCGCGTGCGCGCTTATGGATATGTACATGTGCATGTGTATGTTTTGGCATATTTGTGTCTGTTTGCCTGTGTGTGTGTGTGTGTGTGTGTGTGTGTGTGTGTGTGTGTGTGTGCCTGCATGTGCATGAACACACGTGCATAGGCCTGTGTTTTCCCATGTACACATATACATGAGAGAGTATTAGCATTTGTATTTGTGTGCATTTGTGTGTGCACTCATGTGTGCTCTCTCTGAACAAAAAAAGGGGATGAGGGGAAAGAAAGGAAGCATTCTAATTACAAAACTGCTGGTCATCCAATGTATCCAAGATATGTAACAGATAAATTCTACTCTAGATTATGGAACAAAATGGAAAGAAGTCTCAAACAAGTAAAACATTCTTGTTTATCGATAATACTTATATTTATAAACATCAAACTGTCAGGAGGCAGCATTATTTTTAATTCCATCACCCGTAACAGCTGTTAGGCGAGAAAATAAAAAGTGCTTTGTTAGGATCAGAAATAAAGAAAGGTTCATGATGACTGAAAGCAATATGTTATTCTTATAGTTATTTTTGATGAAACAAACAATCGTTTTGTTATGCAAGCTGAAGCAGACAATGCAAACTGTGTTTTAACAATAGTTTTTGCAGCTAAATGGAACTATACATAGGACATTTGTTCTAAGGATAACCAAACAGCATGCCAAATCAAAATTCTCTCTTGGCAGGTTTTGAAGGTCAAATAGAAAAGCAGTTCTTTCCTCTTTGATTTTAATAGAAAAAAAAACGATTGTGCTTGAACTCTACCTCAAAACAAATACCTAAAATAATGGCCCTCACATGACAAAATTGGCACTTCACAGGGGAAAGAAAAAAAATCAGAATTCCATCAAGAGTTATTCTTGTCAAGTAGATCCAAGAATGATATAATGAGTCCTTAAACATTATTTTTTTTCATTAAAACGTTTTCCAGCTGATGACTTTGGCGAGGTTTCAATGAGCTGCAGTCATAATTGGCCACCTGGAAAATGACACAAATGGCTCGGTTCATTCTCCCACCATAAAACAATTTTGAAGGTGCTTTTACCTAACAAAACTGGCATATCACTTAAGCAACCTACTAAACCTCCAGCTAGGCAAACATATTCTTAGGACAGGGTACATCATTCAAGCAAAGCTGTTAAACGATGCAAATATAATCTCCCGGAGTTAGAGTAATGGTGATTATCAATCTCGTTCCTTTTTTTTCCCATCAGCACATACACCACCAACTGCTAAATACATAAATATGGATAGAAAACAAAAACTGCAATAAAATATACATAGCAATAACAAGGAAAGTGAATATGATCATTCTTTAAATTAATATCGAATGGCCATTTTTCACAATGAATTATATTCAGGTTACAACACTGTATTTTTCTGGCTGAAGCAGTCAATTTGTTTAAGCATGTTTTTACTGTAATTGGTTCTACCATCTAAAATATATAATAGCAAAAAAAAAAAAAAAAAAACATTCAACTGCTTTTCCAAAGAGGAAAATATGAAATTCCTCAAAGAGATTCTGGTACTACCATACACCCCATTTCCAGAGATTAGATCGATCTACTTTAGATCGATCTAACTCCCTGGGGGTTCACGCTAAATAGCTGTCAGCCGGGTGGACACGAAAGTTAATTACACCCTTACAGCTTGTAGTTGGCGGGACGGACATTTAAGCCGGATTATCTGACAGTAATCTAGTGAGACTCCCCGCGGGGATAGATCGATCTAAAATCTATGGGAATAGAGCCATAGACAGTATCCTCATCATATTGTGTAGAACAGATCTTAATTAATCAGCCTCCTAAATCTGAGAAAAAAAATGACCTAAAGACCCAGACTTGACAGAACTTGGCAGAAAAGAGGAAAATTACAGCCATGACTTATAGACTCACTTAAGTGCTTCAGGTCAAAATCTGAGAGAGAGAGAGAGAGAGAGAGAGAGAGAGAGAGAGAGAGAGAGAGGGGGGGGGAGAGAAAGAGACTGAATTTTGAATAGATATATACATGATAATTTATGTCATGCTAACCATTAGGATCTCCATCAAAATCTATACACATCCGTCTCTTTCAATTTTCTTCATCACAACTGATAAGCAAGTTTTTTTTTCAGGTGGGAGATATGCTACCATCTATTACATTTAAGTGGATGTGATTGAAACTTCAACACTTCCTCTGGTTACGTACATTTTCATTTTCTTGCCAAATTAACCCAGTATTTTACGTTACCATGCTATCACTCAAGGTCAAATCACTTTACACTTTCCCTGAAAAATGACTAGAAAGCATCAAAAACAATTAACTGATGTATCTATTTCTCTTCTGCTTGAAGAACAAAATTCAAGACAATTTGAGGAGAGATCCTTTAACTTGTTTAAAATACACATTTCCAATACCTGCAGTCATAACTCAGACCACACCTACAAATACACATAAAAATACTCTTATTAATTTTTAAACCTGCAAAGGTAACAAATCACTCAATTCAGAGATCTCAAAATAAATTGATTTATCAATTGTAATACACATAAAAATAGCATCACCGAGGTTAACTTTCAGTTTCATGTTGCTGGCATATATGTGTATGTGCATGCATGTATATGCATGTGCAGACATGTGCCTGTATCCTCTCAGTATGTATCCTCTCACTATGTAGGGACTTAAATCTGAATTAAAAGAACAAATATAACATCACAAGGTCCACAGGGCAGGTATTATTACAGTAACATCTATTTCTCTCCACCAACCAATTACGACTATTTACAATTTGACGTGCACAGACATTTCAATAAAGATTAGGGTGTACCTAGACATCACTAAAAGAGATACCTGACTCGTTCTAAAATTTACCGTGACAGGTGTCACTGTTAATGCATTAACTCACAGTCAAATTTATAATAGAATTACACAGTTTGGGGCACTAAGCATAAGGCATTATTTGGAGATGTAAAAAGAGTTATACCATGTTCTATTTTTAGGTCATGGGTTCAACTCTTAAAAAGCAAAGAGGTCTTCAGCTTGAGTGTTTCCTAAAGGGTTTTGGGTTGTTACAAAACAATGTGGTACTAACTCCTTATATCAATCTAAAAAGAGAGAAATTCTATCAGGAAACAGACGGCACTTTGTTGCAAGAATGTATACGGTGTACCTTACTCTTTACACAAAGTTTTTGCCATTTGATTTTGTTCCACAGAAAAAAAATGCCACATACATAAAAATCACAAACACACTTATGCACACAAGCTATTACAACACCAATATATGCACGTGCATGCTTGGGAACACGCACACACATGAACACGCATACACACGAACACGCATACACAATGATAACCATTAGCATAACAGAAATAAAACAGTTATAAGAGAAATTGGAAAAAGAAATCTCCATCTCTATCTTGGTTATACAAAACTTTTAAGGTGTCACCACACACATACATACATCTGGTTACTATAGTCTTGGCTCTACCTGTAGGGGAGACCTCTCTGCCTACCTGGATAACACCTTGGCAGGTGGCAATTTATGCACAGCAATTAACACAAAGTTACCTTCTCGGATGCAGTTAGGGAAGTGTATGCTTGGATTGGTTAGATTGCGCAATAAAACAGACCCACATGTCATATTGCTTTCTACCACAGTTTATTTGACAGATTGAGCCTAGCTGCCTATTCAGAGGTTTTAATTATTTGTTTACTACCTGTCACAATCATGGCTCCTGAATTATAAATGATCGGAATATACTTCCAAGGAGGACTAGAGAGTGTTTTTAGAGTGCAAAACTCCATCAAGGAAAAAAAAGCAAGCAAAAATTATTAGGAAACCCAGATGCTATGTTTATATGGTATCTGGCACGATTTTGGCTTGATCTGGAGGGGAACATTAAACCATCACAGTTATCCAATGGCAAGAACTGAAGTATATCAGTATTGCTACTGTGAAAGCCTTTATATTCTATCTGGTTTTCTTGTTAGGCATACACAAAATGCTGTTAATAAGTCATATCCAATGCTTTCTATATAAACAATATAACCTTGACGGAATCATGAAATTATTTTACTTCTTCTGGTACAAAAGGAATCCAGGAGTTAACTACAGCAGTACATGCTTTTATGTTACCTACATTTCATTAAGGCACAATTGTAGTATTCCGTACCTTTGTGTAGGTTGCCAAGTTTGCAGCCCTCGAAATGTGTAGATCTCTTGCGAATCGTGTCACACCGCTAAAATAATGCGCTGCAATAGAAATCAATAGTCAAAAATGCACGAAGTTGTTAATTCAGATAAGTGCTCTTCACTGCCATGTTGATAATCTTACTCAACAGGCCATCGTTTCAATTGCATGTACCTGAAAAAGAGTGAACTCCCAAAATTAATTGGAAGAGCTATGAGTATAATCTTACATCTCAAACACAAGCTGAAAATATTTCTTTCCAAATAGCATTCTGAGGGAGTAATTTCCCACTGAACAGCTACTTGTCATGTTTGAGTCCATTTTAATGTGGGAAACAAAATAAACTTTGATGGTTGTCATTTTTGGAAAAAAGAGTGCATAGCACCAATCTTGATAAAATACAAATACCAGTGTGTAAAAGATGTTAAGTAAATTGCCTATAAAGAGATTAAATATCATTTAACCTAAGAAGAGTGGAAATGTCTTACCTCATAGATAAAAACATGTTTATAGTTTCTCAATTTAGAAAAAATATCTTGTAGAAAGGAAATAATGTAAAACTTATTTTATCATAAGAATAATAGTATATGTACAAAACATACATGTAAAATCAATTTTCTTAAAAATCAATGTTACATCGAAATAATTTCATCAACACATAAATTACAGAATTATATGAGTTATGGCATCAAAACTTTTAAAAGTTAAAAAGTACTTGCACTTGTTTCAAAAACTTGATAAAACGTTATTATCCTGATTCTACATGTAAACCATCAGTGCACCAAGGTTTCCGCCATTTTTTTATCTCTGAATTGAGTGAAATCAACTGAAAATTGATACAATTGAAACAATTCTGTTTAGTTTTTCACTAGTCACCTAATATCAACAAAGGGGAATTGCTTTCCTCACAACCAACTGCCATTTGAGAAGCATTGCTCTCTTTCAATGCATTCTATACATAAACAATTTCTCCAGTAAATTAATCAATTAATTAATATAAGCTTAAGGTGCATACCTATAACAAACTGTGACAGAAATGGCCTAGCTCCCTTCACTAAAGATCAGAAGACAATTGTAAAATGTCAGAAGAAGAAGTAATTCATTCTAAAATAATAATTATCTTTAGTAAAACATACTGTCTTAACTCTTATCACCTTTTTCTCCATTGTATATCTTTACTGTATGAAATTTGGCCAATTTTTTGGAGAGAGTTTTATAAATATATTATAATAAAACCAAAATGATTGGAAATAATTTATAATTCATGGTGTGATGCAATACTGTCAAACAGCTGCTCTTATATTCATTAAACTACCATGAAGAAACTTAAAGGGATAACAAATGTTCATTTTGGCCAAAAAATGAATTTTACTGGGGTAAAGAACAATTTTCCCATAATAACCAATGGTTAATGAATCCATTTCTACATTCAAATTTAGTCCCTGTTTTTTTCTAGAAAGTTTGTTTTCTTGTTATTATCTCTTAAGAGATTATTACAGAGAATAGCCTTCTACAAAGGTCACATGGTCGGAAGACAAGCACAGATTTCAGAATAATTGCTTTAACTGCCATTTTTTGTGGTGAAATAGAATAAATTAATATTATATTTCTACAAGTTGTTAACAATATTTTATTGTGAAATATAGATCTCATACAAAGAGTTCTTATCTCTTTAATTTGGAATGAATAAAACTATGGCATATAAATTCTATTCACACACACTGAAGGCCAAGAATGGTTATTTAAAAAATTGGCAATTTCAGGGCCATTTTCAGAAATCATGGAATTGGAAAATTCAGAATGTTTTTATACATTGGAACTGTGAAATTTGAAGTTTGACATTTTTGTAATGCATAAATTGAAGTAAATTATCTTACATTGCCCAAGGTTTCAATATTTAGTATAAGATCAAGCAAGTTTTTGTGGGATTGCAAGGATGATGCCTCAGCAATTTTTAAACTTCTTGCAAACTATTGCCACAAATTTTGGAAGAGGGAATTTTACCATGCAAATGAGATCTGTTTTAAATATGAAAGGATATGAAGACCTCTTGCAATGCTCTTGCAAATTTGCAGCAACATTTCTTCTTGCAAATTCCTGCAAACTTCTTGCCACCACTATATAGTTTGCAGTAAATTTGCAGAACGCTTTTTATTTTGTTAAGGGTGGAGTCGATATACATGTAATGGCAGTCTAGAGAGTTTGTTGGTGCAATGAAATCTTGCTTGTTGTTTTTTCTCAAGTACCTTAGAATCATAGTCAGTTGCATCATGCTTTTGCGTGTCACTTTGAAACTGACATTCTCGGCACATCAAGTTTCACCGTCAGTGCTGTAAAACTGAGCAAACCTCATGCTTATTCTAGCATGTTTTCTTTAGTTATATATGATGACATGCAGTGTCAACAACCTTGGTTTAGTATTTCGATTGATTTCTACTGAGGCTTTTTTCAAAACTAGTTCACAGCTGTCTTTTGTCAATAAATATTCTACTAATTTAGGCTTTTGGCATATTAGTTTACATGTAAACTCTGCACAATGCTGTACAGAAAATTACATGAGTATATACCATTCAAAGTATACACATTCAACATTTATTGGCCTCAATAGTCCCCAGCTTTTAATTATTATTGGAAGTTCAGGCAATAGCTGATCATTGTTCATCTCCCAGACATCTTTTAAAATTCTTTAAATATTTTCTTTAAGTATTCTGAAATGCAGGTACCTTAAAGCATCAAAATAAAAAAATCCCTCAATGTACTTTTCAAATTTAAATGCTGTCAAGTTGAATATATTTAAACTTAATCAATTTGCAAATGGCTTATGGTGTAAAACATTGAACTATAGAGGGCGCTCCAAGAGTGAACACTTCTGCCAAGGAAAAAAGATGCTAATGAAAGAGAAATAACATATCTATTAGGAGACCTACATTCACAAATGAAGTTGTAATTACCTCTTTCTTTCATGAATAACACTATCCTGAAATTTTCATCAAAATTTGCCATTTGTGATGTCTTGTCCACTAACACTTGAAACACATGTAAACAAACAAACAAACAAACAAATGTCAAAGTAAAAATAAACTCCTTCCTTGGTGGAGGTAACAATTTCTTACAGGTGTTCCACATGCATTTTGTTATTTTCCCCACTTTTTCCAAGAGGATCATTTTGATAAAATAATAAGACAACACTGGTAAAAAATACACGGTGTTTTCAGTTGGAGTGGTCAGGGAGCCATACATTCTACCAGCAAATTGCTTACACTATTTGGCCACACAGGTAATAATTTCTTTCATGTTACATTTCTTGCCTGTTTCCGGTTAAGTAGAATACATACCTTGTAGGTTACGACACTATCATGATGCAACTTCATTAGGTAACAATCCAAGGGCTCGTTTCACAAGAGAACTTTAGCCCAAAATTGGTCTAAATTTTCAATCAAAATTTTACTCTACTTTGAACCAAGATAATCAGTGACACTCCAATAAAATGAAATGTTTTGTCTGCCTCATAACAACATTCCTTATGTATCAGAGGAGCACTTATTTTATTTCAGTGAACTACTACAATGATTTAACCTTGAACTGAAGCAGACTAAATTTCTGGTCTAAATGTTTAGACCAATTTTTGGGGGCTTAAGTCCTTCTGAGGAACATGCAGCCCCAAGTTACTGGGTTAAAATCTTCAGGTAATCCAAATATTTAAGAAGAAGCGAAGCAAAGATGAAAGAAACTTGTGTCCTGAGTGTGACCTTTAACAACATCTTTGAGGTACAAAATGTTTATTTCTTATTTTTGTCAATTACTTTTGCCAGGTGTTTAGCCCTTAAAAGAGAGAAGTACTAAAAAAAGAAATAAAAGGAATCTCCCCAATATTGGCAATGGGACCATTTTACATGAATATTCTCCTTTTGCTCCTGTTCTCTGTCAGAACCAGATGACAGTTGACGGCAACCAAGTACACAGCCTGTGGTAAGGCATTTGACTTTCCACTGAAACAGCATAACTGAATTGAAACTGAATGTGGAAATTGAAATATAAAATGTGCAAGTTGAAAGAGAATGTACAAGTTCAAATAGAAAGAGTGGGTTGAAATATAGAACAACAGACTTGGAACAGAGAGCAATAGTTGAAATAAAATTGAGTAGTTGGTTTATACATTATGTCCATTGATCTTTTGAAAGATAGGCATTCCATGAGTTCAAGACAATTAAATGTACTCATTCTTGAAAAGGAATTTGTGAACTAGTTTCAATGTAAAAACATTTCTTTTCAATAATTATGTTCCTCAGAAAAAAAAATTAATGGCAAAGATACAAGCAAGAATTGCTACTTATTTTCTGGACTGGAAGTTTTAAAAGGAAAACTACATATTATTCAGTCTTGCCCTTCACTCTTTCTCTTATCAGTCCTAGACTTGATTACTTACTATGAACCACCAAAAAAGTTTCCCAAAGTCAAAAATATTTACCAATTAGAATCCAAAAAGGAATTTGCAGGAGTAATGAAGCAAACAAGAATGAAAATAAGAAAAAACTTTAAAAGCTTCCTCAACTGATTGAAATGCTGCACATGATAACACATAAAAGAGAAATCAGATGGTAAAAACAGAGTTTGATTGACTTCAAAGTTACATTCCAGGCAGAAGATTCCCATCAACTGTCTGTAAAGCCCTTCAACTTTTCTGATCAAAAGTTATGTCACATTTGCTGGCTGTCAACTAAAGGAACTTGCAGCAAATACCTTTGGATTCATGCAGTCATTTTATACAAATGCTGATTAATTGAACTTTGACCAAATGCGTTTCTAGAAGATTTTTTCAGGTTTAGTCCTCATTGGTGAGTTTACCGTCTGGTACAGAGCATCAACTTGAAGTTTTTTGACATAATCCAAATATGACAACGACCTTTTAATCTTAAAAATCTGGTATGTGGCCATTAAATTCAAGTTGTCATACTGACGTAATTCAAACGTTAAAACAATATGCCATAATGTCAGAAATGCTGCTTTCTGGTATATGACTTCTGATAAACTGAATGTTATCAAGCTTAAATGCCCTCTGCAGCATTTATTGAAATCAAGTTTGCACCTGCATAGCAACTCATTTTTAAAAAGAAAGAAGTCATTTCACGAAAAAAGCAGAAGCCAAAATAATTATATCCATTATCATATAAAATATCAGTATATGGAATTATTTATGAAATAATACTGTATAATGAACAGTGTAATTGCAACAGAGACAGTTGGATCCCCCAATTGCCTCCAATAGTGTAATTAAATGTTAGGACCAGTCAAAATGGTGAAAAACAGAATAAAGTATGATGTAAAAAGAACCTTAGAAGCCTCATACAGAAATACTTAACGCCACTGACACTTAACTGCCAATAATACAGATGATGCTATTCAATTTGAAGCATTAAAAACAAACCATGGAACTATTCTGTGCAATTGACAGTACAATTGCAACAAAGGTGAATGACGTTATTCAATTTAAAGCATGATCAGACTTTTTAAAAAGCCAAATGCAGAATTATGCTGTGTGACTAACAGTTTGATTGCAAATGGTCTTTCTTCATTTGTAAAAGTTGCCGTGGTGAAAAATAGTTTTATGTAACGCTAATTGCTTGTGAGCAGTTCTTGGAATCTATACTTAGCTGAGACGAAAACGACAAATAAATCCGATGAACTGGATGTTTATGCTTATACAGGTTGCAAGAAAGATATTTCAAGAAAGATCTCCTC
Organism: Lingula anatina; assembly: GCF_051362555.1. Taxonomy (NCBI): domain Eukaryota; kingdom Metazoa; phylum Brachiopoda; class Lingulata; order Lingulida; family Lingulidae; genus Lingula; species Lingula anatina. The sequence goes on from NC_141772.1 coordinate 20,745,854, forward strand.
TGACAAGTACCTACACCTTCTTTGCTTAAATTAAAAAGAACTACATTTTTCCTAAAAAAGAATCTGCCTACAATTCGATGCCAAGATTGTTCTATGTTTATTAACAACTCTCACATAAAATAATTAATTAAAAAAATATATATATAAAGTCATTTCACTAAAATCCCATGAAGCTTGGAAACCACTGAGTGTGTGTATACAAATATACAAGCAGGAAAGAAAGTATTAACTTAAATCTCCTCACCTCACAGCGTACCAGATTAACAGTATTATTTTCTCTACTTAAAATGTGAACATTTCCTGGGTTTCTCAGAACATTTGCCATTCCCTAGTTAGAGTAGATTGAACTTGTTCAACAAACATCCTTAACATGTGTCCACATTTGACATCAATTATCTTTACAGATTATTAAGGTGTAAAGGTATATTTTAAGGCTCTTTGAAAGAAATAACCTATGTTATAAATGATATCAAGTATTAAAAACCCACCACTCTGTTGACACACACATCTCACAATTATCAGTCCTGAATACAGACTACTGTCTGCATAGTGAAATTTATCTAAAAATAAATACACTAAATATCAACTTATATCATTATTCTTATGCAACTGTTTAGTCATAGCCTATATAAAAATGAGCTAGAACTACTAAAATTATAATAATAATTATTATCAATATTAATATTGTTATTAACCTTACCCCCTTCTTTTCCACCTCTCTCTCTCTCTCTCTCTCTCTCTCTCTCTCTCTCTCTCTCTCTCTCTCTCTCTCTCTCTCTCTCTACAGGGCTATCCTAAATTAACTGCAACAGGTTACAGTCCAAGTTACATTATATTACTTTGCCCTCCCATGCTAAACATCTGCCTTTCTAACATTATATTCCATAGGTGAAAATATTCTAAATCCAGTATAAGCTGCACATAGTATAGAAGCACTTAAGTGCTATTTAAGTACCCCTCCCCACACACAAACATATACACACATGCATTCATACAAGATCACATGCAAAGGGATACACACCGCGACAAACACGCACTCTTCATGCACTTATGAACACACATGCACATACACATAAACATGAGCACATACACACATGCACATAAAAACACACATACATACATTCAGACCAGAACACAAACACACGTGCATAGACAAAAACACAAAGGCAAAGACAAACATGCACAAAGACAGATAAACGCACAGACTGAGGCATGTAAGCAGAGAGATGGACAAAAGGGCAGATGGACAGGAGGACACACCACTCTTTTCAACAGTAATCTGCCCACAAAAACCATATTCAAACACCCTTGATTGATTCCAATGAAGACATTGATCAAAACTGACAGTGTCCAAACACTGACAAGACAGCAAAGCTTATAACTGGATTAACCGGTGTAATCAAACTTGCAAAATAGTACCATCTCCTACTTGCGAGAACATAAATATAGAACTTACAGGTAAAAACAAGTTGGGTTGAGAGGGATAAGAGCACTTCCAGTAAGCCAAATAGGCAGACAAGCTCTGATTGGCATATTCTGAATGTTAATCTTTTTCAGAGGAAAATGGAATCCGAAACATGTCAGTGCTTAGGAATATGAAAGGAAAAAGATAAGCACAACCTCTACATTTGTTTGCACTTCTGACTCTTGGAAGTCCATGTTTTCTTGACCGCTTCAGCTGCAGAATATGTATGGATCGTCTGAAATGCATTTCTAGAATTTTGCTTTATTATGAAGGTCATTTGTATAAATGCACAATCTTTTTTAAGAACAGATGTTAAACTGCATCCCTGAACATCACGTGTCATAAAAGATGTTGATTACTTTATTCTTTCATTCAGAAACACCGATGTAGTTCTTAACATCATACATATTCAAACTAGATAAATCAGCCAAAATGCAGAATGTTTCAAATTGCATTTCATTGTTTTAGTTCTAATTCATTAAATCATATGTTTCTCCATCAATTAGCACAGGTGACAGTCTGCCAAATGATCTTCACCCCAAAAATCTATCTAAACTTTTAAAACCTCCAGTTTTATCAGCTCAAGATAAAATACACGGTCAGGGGTGGATTTAGGCCGGAAGACGGTCAGATTTTTAAGTTTATATTGACGGGTATCTAATATTTTCTGTCGGAAGACGGTCAAAAATTGAAGACGAATTAAAACAAAGATAATTTGGAAGTTAATTTGGAAATTAAAACAAAGATAATTTGGAAGACTGTAAGAAAATATCTCTGGATCCGCCCCTGGATCAATAAACATTGGTCTAAAACAGAAGCCATCTTTGTTTTTATAACACAGGTGCTATGGTTTGTGAATCTGGACTACCGCTTATTTATCACAAGTATTTAAGTAGACTAAACTCTTTTGGTTAAAACTTGGGCTAAATTAATTTTGTAAAAGCCGGTCCTAAATGCTAAAAAAAGATCAACTTGATTGCGTTAAGTTGAGACATGATTTTTATTAAGAAATGTGTCAGGTGAGATTTTTCTCATCTTTTCGTGAAATCACTCAGATCACAAATGGTTTAATTGAAAACCAGTGCTGAAGAGAAAAAAAAAAGTTGACAAAGATATTAAGCCTCCTTTCGCTGAATAAGGGGGCAAACTTACCATTAACATTAAAGGAAACTACTGCTAAGAGCAAAGCAATCAAATTTTCATTCCGAGTGTGAAATTGCAGAGCCGAGTGAAAAATGGCACTAAAACTTCACCCAGTCTGACCTTTCAGGTCTGATCCAATAAAATGACAACACATTATTCAATCAGTCTGATAAAATTACTTTTATGTGGTTGAATTATCAAAATTAATGGCCTAAAGGAGACCTTTGCAAACAGAGCTCATTTTTTAATACATCGATTAACACAAGGAGGTCAGATCTGCAAGAAACCTGATGACAATCTTTCCTTCTAAAAATGGCAACAAAAATTTTTTAACCTGTGAAGTTACTACTTGCAAGGTGGCATAACAAATATTTTTAATCACTAATTTCATGGAAGAATGTCTATTTTTTGTGTGACATTATGACTGGACATAAAGATGTTAATTATTAACACCGATTCTATTGGAGAATCATAAGATATAAATGAGATATGAGAAATATGTATGTACCTGGTAATATACACGTATAACATTACAAAGAGGATCAGCATCCAATATCAGGCATCAGGTTTTAATCATCAGCCAAAAAAAGTAGGGCATTTGCCCACTTGTAACATTAAATTGAAACCCTTGCAAGATCGTCATTGGAGAGGTTTTGCATGTGTTCATAAGATGAGGCAGTCCTTTTAAAACAATAAAGGCTGCCAATTGCTGACAACACTCAGTAGTTACTGTATAATTTACAATTGATTCCTTGTTGTATATCACCAGTGTATGTATATATAACTGCTTAAAATGCGTTATTAACTGCCAGAGACCTAAATGCCATATTCAATATCAGCAAAAACGTTGAATTTTGTTTGCTGATGCTCTTACAGATTGGTATTGTTTGTGTTCTTCTTTTATTTGTCTATTACTTTAATTTTAATTTTCCTTGTACAGGGGCAGATTTAGGCCATCTTCTGGGTCTTCCAGAAGACGGTCAGATTTTCAAGTTTATATTGACAGCTAATTTTTTCTGTTGGAAGACAGTCAAAATTGGAGGAAGGATCAACAAAGATAATTTGGAAGATGTCAGAAAATAGCTCTGGATCCGCCCCTGCTGTACATATATAAAATCATAATTTGTAAGGGTTATTTGCTCACAAATGGTTCACTTGCTTACAAATGGTGCAATAGCTTACTAAAAAGATCAAGCTTATACCAAGAGAACACTTTATTGTGTGAACATGTGCATTTCCATGTGAGTAGGATTATTTTTTCAAAAAAAAAAAAAAAAAACTGGTATTTACCTGGTATCACAAGGATACAACTATCTGACACTAAATGTCAATGACTGGTGTCTTTTTTACTTGCAGTAATTCAGCATAAAATTGTAGCTATCAGATGTTCTTAAATATACAGCCTTTTAAAGTTTACACAGACACACCTGCTCAGAGTCAATACATAACAGGGGACAAAAAAATGTAGACAATAAGTTATTTAAATGTCGGCAAATAACAACTATACTTTTCTAGAAGTTAGTCAACAACAATTGCACTTACCTGAACAGGCTGTTAATAAACTTCTTTTTTTAAAAATACATCAGGTAATGCAAAATGTGATCAAAATGCTTTTCAAGTAACCTCAAAGCATTTCTGATATGATGCAGCTTACGTAGTGTATTAACTCTAATACATAGTAATACTTTAGACAGGCACTTTTTGCAAGTGACAAAATTCTTTAAAATAAATAGCAGTTACTGTCTTATTTCAATAAAAATACAAAGTCACATATGACTTCAGAAATGCATCTAAAAGTCATTGTCTGAAAACAATGACACTTATATAGTGCTATGATAGGAAAATTCAATCAGAAAAGCATACACTTTTTACCCCCCCAGGACTGCACTATCAAACTCACTGCAAACAGAAATACAACTCATCATCCCCATTGATTGTACAAAAAGATTCCATCAAAGCAAAAATCAATCTCGACTATTACCTTGATAGAATCTTCTTTATAATTCCCATAAATCTACAGAGAACTCCTATAGCTGTTGGCCACTGCCCACGGATTAATTACAATTAATATAATCATCATGTTAGTATAGTAGGGATAAGCACATATTTGACTAATAAATGACAGAAAACAATGGCTGTGAAGAAGCAAAAGTGACTTCAGTGACAAAAATGAACCTACCTGAGCAAATTTTACTTTCATATATGCATACACACATACATACGTACTTCATGCATGCACATACCCACTCACACACATACATATACATATATAAGGCTGTATGCAAAGGCCCAAACTACAACAAAAGTTCTTATATGACTAATCAGCATTTTGTTTAAGTTATCAAGTACCATAATAGTTTAGTGTATATATATATATATATATATATATTCAATATCTCCAACAAGCTGGATATGTTTTTGTTTCCGTTGGTTCTGTCTGCCTGTTGGCAACATTATGCAAAAAGTCAAGGACGGATTTGATGAAATTTTCAGGATTGGTCAAAATTGGGTTAACTTGATTAGATTAGATTTTGGTGATTATTAATTTATTAATTATGGTTATGATAACTTTAATATCTGTCTTGGTGGAGGTCTGGACACTGAGTGCTTTTCTAGTATAATATATAGCAATTCGCAAAATTTGATAACAATGGAGTGCTCCCCTTCCTCTAATTCAAAATGTCTGAGAAAGATCTCAATTATGAAAGCACCATTAACCATCAAACAGTCTCATGGCTTCCTGTGATTCCACTCTTACTTTTTTTTGTGTGTGCAGCAATCCTTGTTTAATTACAACAAATCAATATACTCCTTCTACAATGCTTAGCAGTTTCAATTTCCTGTGATCAAAACTTCCAATCAATCTCATAACTTTTTTATTTCGTCTTGTTCAAGATTCCTTTTTTTTTTTTTTTTTTTTTGTATGCCATTTCATTTTTTTCTATCCCTGAGCTAGTCATTCTTTTATTACTGACATGCAAAATTGCTGAAAACTATGAGTAAAAGAAAGAATTGGTGACTCAAGCATAGCTTTACAAAGTGTTCAACTGCATACTGCACGTATATAGTAATACACAATACTGGCAATCTCTCGTTCAGACCATTTGCAGTGAGCTAGCTCATTAATGAACAGGACTTTGATAAATATTGCTAAGTTTTGTAGATTGCAAAGTGTTATTTTACATATGTATAACTTATTACAAACTGCAAATAAAAAGCAGAATTTCATCAACTTTTCTGCTGGAATTGGTCTTCCCTACAAAATCAAAAGGGCCAGCTCTCATTTCAATTTACGGCACTTGATTTATCAGTCCTGTAGACAGGGGGATCAGGGGTGAAAAAGAAATGCCCTTTTTCCTGGGAAAGATCAGCACTAAATCATTATTTGGACTAAGCTTTATGTCATTTCTTGAGTTGGGTCAAGTAAGAAAGGTTTTTTTAAATTTTTTTTAGAAAAAAACCCTCCCCCCCCCCCCTCCAAGAGAACACCTCTTCCCTTTTGAAACTGCCCAGTAATAGGCCTGTTTATCAAGAATTTTTTGTTTAAAGCATGTGCTTGTGGCGAAACCTGTGAAAATTTTTGCACCAGTTGACTAAAAAATCAGAAACATATTAACTGATACCATACATATCCTCAAATTATATTGTTTTTTTATTGTATTATACTCAAAGGTCAAAGGTCAACCCAAAGTCCAATCTTAAATTCTCATGAAGGTCTTCCTGTTCACCTTTAGTAGTAAAGCTTAAAACTGTGCCCATTTGTCCTTGGTTTATGATCATATATTACACATTACTTGATAAACCTGAAAGATTCTTACCAAGTTACCAAATGATTGATGTCCCACCTCTGAAAATGCACTGATTGAACCCTCAAATCAGACAGCTTCAAGTGGAGACTACAAGTCTATGCAATCCCAGAACATCCTACGAAAACACAGGTCTTTGTAGTTGCTGGGAAGCACAGGCAAAAGAGACTTTGTATCCAGCAGATTCAGCAGCTAAAGGCCAACGCCAAGGTACCTCCTGTGCCTGCATCTTATCCTCTGACCATATGAAGATGAAGTTACATATAACAATTCAGCTAAACAAGAGAGAAAAACCTGCATGTGCGTTTCATTTATGTAGCACTGCTGCTAATGAAGGTCAATACTTGTGACCCACATAAATAATTACTGTATTGTAGTATAAATTTACTTATTTTGTTGCTGCCAGTTTGGATTTAACCAATGGCAAAGGGCCAAAGAGACACGCCTCCAAACTTTCCTTTTTGTGAGTATAAAGGTTTAATAATACAAAATACACAATTTAACTCCCTAGCTTTGCCAGGGGCAGACGGAGGCCCTCTTCTGGGTCTTCTGGCAGACCGTCTGTCTGAATTTTTCCAGTTTACGTTGACGTGCATCTATTTTTTTCTGTCGGAGAATAGTCAAAAATGGAGGATGGATCAACAGAGATAATTTGAAAGACTGTCAGAAAATATCTCTGAGTCTGTCCCCGTTTCCTGTTTAGATAAGAATTCTCTGCCAGACTAGTATAACTAGGTCAATTAAACAATGCTATGAGTACATCTTTTCATCCTATTTTTCCAATTAACAGGTTTCAAATACCTAGCATGGCTCAAACTGCTATTTCTAATCAAAAGATAAATTTAGCATGAGCCAATAATCTATAGGTTTCAGATATCACGAGAAAAAAACATTCTTATATGGTAAACATGCATTATAGCTTCAGTTACGTAAACATTACTAGTAGAGAAAAAACAGCTGCAATCTAAGAAACATGTATGGTAATTACTTAAAATCTTCAAGCATTGCACCCACTGACTTTTCACTTCTTCTAGATTTTTATTATCTTAAGCTATTCTGAAACCTTTAATGTCTGACCCAAAGTTAACTAGCTTTTCAAAACTTTAAAATAATCATTTCCAAGTATTTATTACAATGGAAATTGTGCCCTTTGCGTAAGTAGTATTTCATTTTATTCTACATTATTGAATAATTACCATACAAAATAATCCTCCCATACAAATACACTGGCTGAAAAACTACTATGATTTCACAAAAAAAAAAAAAAATAAATAAATAAATATATATATATATATATATATATATATATATATATATATATATATATATATATATATATCTGCAATAGCTAAGAGCACATTGTTAACACATTGACTTATATCAGTCTAGATAGTTCTAATTGTCCAATTCTTCCTAACAATTGAAGGTAACTGTATGAACCATTTTTGACGATAATCCTACCAGTTAAAAGAACAACCAGAAAAGTTCCAAGGATCACGGTAAGGAAGGAACATTCACTTTGAAAACGTTTGAAAACTAACTCTTACTGTAACAGGCAATTAAACCAGTGAATAATAAGAACAGAAAATCACTCAAAGATACATATGTCACATAAGGCGCATTTGTACAAATTGGAAATGTTCTTAAAAGATTACCATAGGGCCATCCACAGTGCAGGTCTGTGGAGTGAGGTTTATAAAAAAAAGTCTAGCAATGCATTGGACAGCTGACTGTCATCCTATGACACATTCTAGACCCAGGCCTACCCAACTACCAGACTCGGCACCGAATGATCCTGAATTCACTGGTAGATTGGACGACATTACCCATTTTTAAGGTGTGTAGTCTGATCTATCGGTGAATTCGGGATCATTCGGTGCTAAGTCTGGTAGTTGGGTAGGCCTGAGACCTAAAGTGCTTTCTGTGTGAACGCGCCTAATGTCTCTGCATACTTTATGCTGTCACCTTGTCTAAACTGTATACAGCAATGAGTAAATTCAGAACCCATCCATTAAAACAAGAAAACCTTTTTTTCATTAGAAGCACTCTTTTTCCGTGTTATCCTTATAAAATTTGTCCTTCAATGGAAGGAAAATACCCCCCTAACTTGTGTCCCAGGACTAGATATTCCATAAGTAATATATGACAATCAAGTTGTACAACAAATCTCTCGTTTTTTTTCATAAACTGTGATCCCATGAAATATTTACATAGCTATTTTGCCAGCACTGAGAGTGCATTGTTGCCACTGTGACGATTGTAATCAAGTTATACAACAAATCCCTAGTTTTTTTTTTTCAGTAACAGTGATCCCATGAAATATTTAGATAGTGCATTGTTGCCACTGTGACGATTGTAAGACGTACGTCCTGTATGACTTTGACTATCCGTCTTAGTCAAGGGTATGACTGTAAGACGCACGTACTATACGACTATGACCAAGTCAGAAAGACAATGTCAATGGAATATCCAATCTGGCAAAAATCTCATTACATCATAATTGCTATTGATACCATAAATTTACATTAATGAATATCCAATTTGTTTGACTGATAGTTGCTATAAATGACCTGATTATAATATATTTATCTTGAACAAGGGAAGGGAAAGGTAGAGAATGGAATCAACATATTTATTCTCTTTTTTCCAACTGTAAAAAAAATCACACCTGAAAAGAAAATGTAGCTAATGAAAGCTGCATACCAAACAGATGAAAGCAAAACTTTCACTCTTTTGATGAAATGCCTGGAAGTTGTGTAACAAAAGATGTATACAAAAAATTCATGGACTGTGGAAAAATAGTGGAAACAGCAATGACTCCAAAATAGATATCAATCAATAACCACACATAAAAAAGAGAAGAAAAGAAAAAAATCTAACAGAGAGAGAGAGACAGGAAGTAAGCATGAAAAAGCCACTGAGACAGAGCTCAGCAGCTGGCAAAAGTGAAAAGCAAAACAGAAAAAAAAATGCAAGTTCACCTCCTTTCACGTTTTGCCATTAAGGCATCAAAGATAAATTATTTCCTCTTATAAGTTCTGACAGGAATTATGATAAAGATCAAAACAGATCATATGTATTACATGGATATCATGATCAATCCTGGCAGGTAGAATTGAGAAACAATATTCTCTATCACCTGATTTCACACATCTCACTAACAAAGAAGAGATGAGCATCATCTTTTTGTTTACTTACTTAGCTTAATACCCTTGACATTCTCATGTCAGTGTTAAGTTTTTTCCTTTGAGACATGACAAAAACAGTAAGAATTCAAATACCTTTGCTATCAATTCTTCATTGTCTGAGAGTATATTTATCAGACAGGTGGGAGTGGGAAATGTTTTCATCACATACATGTACATGTAGACGCTCTATTAATCTACAGACTGAGATGAAAAAGAGAATCTTTAACAAAATTGTTTCAATACAAGGTGCATAGCTCAACATGCATATGAGGGGTCTTGGGGGGGGGGAGGAAATACTACACTGGAAGACTTTTATCCCAGTGTGTAATTGATGCTTGTTACTGGACCATCATTTATAAAATATGTTACAGGGTCTCTCAGAAACCCTTGAAATATGTCTTTTATCTCTCAAATTTTATACCTATTAAGAATTATGTATATCATACATATTAGATATTATATTTATTATATATCATATATAGCAAGGGAAAACATGCAACAAAATGATGCCAACAGAAAAAGGATAAGAGACGAAATGAAAAAGCAATTGGACAAAATATACAAATAAATATGAATAAATGTCATCACATAAAAATAACAGTTACTCACCTCATCAGATCAACAGCCCTTGCTTCACTGGATAAATCTTCCTGTCTTCCAGGTTTTATCTTCTGGATAAAGGTCTGGACATGACATATTGCATGCCCCAGACAAAAGTTTACTTGCAGAAAAATACGCGGTCAGGAAACACTCAAAGACAGTCAAATCACACAGATGAAATGACAGCTTCTTCCAACAGCATGGCAAAAAGTAGTGTTTAAATTTGAGGGGCCCCAATGAAAAAAACGGACTGTGACTTGTTATTTTCAATACTGAAGAGGAGCCCCAGGGTTCAAACCTGAATGTGACTTGACTTTTTATAATGAAAAAGTTTCACAGGGAACTTAGCATAATATTATCATACAATAGAGCAATCATATTTTTTCAGTACTGATGACCCCCCCTCCCTTTGGGCAAATATGTAACAAAATTTATCTGGAATTTGTGCATGTGTATATATTTATAAATTAAATGATACAATAAAATAAAATCAATTCAACAATCATATCAATCACGATTAAAGTCAATATAACAAAATAACCAACCGAGAGAAATGGCAATATAATTAAAAGAAACCATCAGCTATTACAGCAATCATTTATGGTGGTTTTCATAGCCAGCCAAAAATCAATTGTTTATGACAGGTATATACAAGTTTGACTTGAACAGGTTTAAAAGCTCAGAAGGTAAGATCTCTCTCTTCTGGAACTCTGGAGGCAAAAAAAAAAAAAGCCTTAACTCAACGACTTATGTTTGGCAATCAAATCATCCAAAGTAATTATACGTTAGAAAAACACTCACTAAAAACAACAGTAATCCCATTAAAATGTCACTCTGGCATCTACTGTGTGTTTTGGGGCAGACTAGCAAATTCATATGTGGCAAAATGACAACAAAAAAATATGACATTTCAATTTTTCTCCAAATCACACTTACATTCAAACTTAGTAGAGACCACACACACACACACACGCATGAACACACACACGAATACACACACATGCACACACGCATACACACACACACACACACACACACACACAATATTGCAGCAATAATTCTACAGTATGAAACCTGTAACTGTCATATGTGAGCTGATTCTAAAATAATTTTCAAAATTCTCAATTTTATATTAATTTATGATATTTACCTATCAAAAAAGTTTGAACATTTAAATATTTAACATGCTATTGCAGTTGCAGCAATTATGGATCATACTTTACTGCATTATTTGGCATACCTCTACAAACTTGAGAGACCAATATACAAGACATGTTTATGACAAGAAATTGGAGGAAGGCACTGTACTAATGCTATTTTCAGCTGCATGACCCAATTATGAAATCAATTTGGTTTATCCTTTGACATACAGAGTCTGACTTAATTTATTGAGTTGTATAAGAAACTAATAGAAGTGGTTTATATGTTTTACAGAGAATCTAAACTTTGTAATTATTTCATTTTTAGAAAAAATTGGTATTTCCCAATTTGTGAGAAATATGTAAAAATTTACAATATTCCAATATCTCAGTAATTAAGATAGTGCAGTGCATATATACAAAGCACATGGGATATGGTTGTATCCAAGTGAAGGCAGAGAGTAGGCAATTTTTCCCTTTCATATAAGGAATCGCAATTTTAAAATCAAACGCCTCAACTTTTACTTGAATGCCATTGGTTCCAATGAATGTATGGCATTCACTCCAATGAATGTTTTGAAGAAGTGGCCATCGTATTTTATCAATTGAAGACATGTCAAAAAAGGTCAGATGAGTAATTAATAAACTTTAAAGGCTTAAAATTGGTACATATAAAAAAATTCCTTTAGAGGCACAATTTGTTGAGAACCCACTGCTTTTTATTAGAGGCTTTAATTGCTTTTATTTTCTCTTCTGGTAAAAATTAGATTTTCTTGCGTTGGCAGAGCATTCGTCATTTAACAAGTTGATCATGCATGGAGCTTAGAGAAACATATAAGTGAAAGCTATTATTAAAGGGGGGGGGGTATTGTCCATTTAAGGAACAGAATGTAATTCAAAGCTAATTATCAAGGAAACTTCAAACTCTTGTATTTCTGTACTCTATTGTACATATGGAATACACTAGCACATCAGGCCTGTAGCCAGGGGGGGTTCGGGGGGTTCTTTTGAAAGAACCCCCCCTTTTTTGCTGGAAAAAGGTCCACTCTGGGTAAAATTTGACCTAGGTATATGGGGATTATATGGTAAAAGGTCCACTTTTTCAGAAAAAGAACCCCCCCCTTTGAAATTGCTGGCTACGGGCCTGCACATATACTAAGTACTGGTACCTTTTAAAGATTTGATTATGACAAAAGTTTTAACATGACATAAGCATGCAGTCACAATAAAGTGCATAATACTAATACTGTCTTTTGTTATCAAAATGATTCACCAACTTGAAGTTGTTTTTAAACTTGGGTAATAATACAGTCTTTTGCTCTCAAAATGATTCGCCAACTTGAAGTTGTTGTTTTTTTTTTTTTTTAACTAATTTAAAGATAAAAACGGAATTATACATGACTCCTCAGTTCTCCATGCAGATTGTCACCACATGACATCAGCGACAAATTAATCTCAGTTCACTGAAGAAGACCTCTCATGTCTTCTACAATTCAGAGTGGTTTGAGGTGGTCTTCTGGGTCTTTCAGGAGATGGTCAGATTTTTAAATTTACATAATAGGCATTTAATTTTTTTCTGCCAAAGATGGTCAAAAATGGAGGATGGATCAACAAAGATAATTTGGAAGACTGTCAGAAAATATCTCTGGATCCACCCCTGCGATATTCCTACATAATTAATGTAGCTAACATCACATCAGGGAAAAAACATTTTATCATACCAGGAGGCAAACCATAAATATATTCTTCTCCTTAAAAGCATTCAGTGAAGCTTGCTGCAAGGAATTCCAATCAAATAACCTTGGTTTCAATATTTTATGCTTTTATGACACTTTAGTCAAAATGAGCTTAGCCAAGGAAGTCAATTTTTTGCAGTCACATCAAATTTTATAATATTAGTGACATAAGTGTGTTGCTGGAAAAGTCGCATCAAATATTTCCATGAAGGTCACAGTATCTTCTATAAAGTGACAAGAAACAATAGTTTTATAGGTCTTTACATAAGACATAATATTACTGTCCCACTCATTGGTCTAAACTCTAACCATGGCATGAAATAATCTCAATCCAATTTTATCAATTGACCTGTTTTGCAGACATAAGTGTAAAATCACCCATCTGAAAAAATACCTTTACCCCTTCCGAAAAATTTGACACTTAGTCAAAACAAGGTGAATTTCTTGCTTGATTAATTTACCAATATATAACTTAACGAAACATTACAACTATATTACCTAGAGAAAAACATTAAGATTTGACATTATTTAACATGGTAATGATTAAAATTAAGGCCTTAATATGCTGATATTCCGTTGAAAATGCCTTTTGATGGTGCTTCCAATGAATGGAAAAGTAAAACTGACACTGGAACTTAAGAAAAAAGTATAGAAAACTTTATCCAAACTTATTTTGATGGAGCCTTTAGGGCCAATTGCTTGAACCACATCTTGAAAGAAGTTAAGGTTTCTATCAAGAAGAGTCATTATTTGTTATGTCTCTTATCTTATTAACCCACAAAATGTGCACTAAAATAAGATGAAAATGATAATGGAATATTCCCACCAATTTCAGAACAGCCAAGATTAAAATAATGAAATCTATGCCCACTAACAACAAGCATTTGTTCTCAAAAATCTAGTTAGGTAAATCATGTGGAATGCACCTTAACAAAATCTAAAACTAAAAAGCACTCAAATATTTGCAGATCTATGCCAGAAAAGGGCAATTACTGAAAAGAATAACAGAAAAATTATCTTTTTAAAGTATTTAGAGAATGAGATTCAGTTGCAATTGTAATAATTTCTTTTTTCTTTCCCCCCTGAATAACTATCTTGAAAATTCCATCAAAGTTTACGGAGTACTTTTTGAGATATCTTGACCGTTACATAAACAGACAAGCACTGACTGAAACCAATGTCAATGACAATGTTACATTAGCGGAGTTCATGATGAGAACGACACCCTTGCCCTTGGTGAGCTTCCAAACCAATGCAATCAGCCGACAGTTACCAGGTACAAAGCCAATCACACAGACAAGAACATAACTGAAGGTATTCTTTCCTGAATACAGTTGCAATTGCTTCTGACTGTCTGACACTAAGAAGCAAAATCAGATTTATCAGGAGACGGTTTGACTGGAAATTGGCAAAGAATAGAAAGAAATTGAGCAAATGTGGATGAAAGGGGCAAATTCTTCAAAGAAATTATGGTATTTAAACAAGAGTTAAATGATTTATGCTGTGGGGGATTTTTCCCAACAAACTGGATTTTGATCAAAGAGTAATTTTCACTGGTCAACAAAGTCCATATTATGAAAGTACAGAAGTGTTTGTGAGTCAAGCATAAATACAATGCAAGAAAACTCATATCAAACTATAAGTCTCTAATACTACTACTATAACTCAAAAAATGAAATTTCTTTCATATAACAAAACAGTACTCTAACAATTTCTTTGCAAAACATTTTCATGTTTTAGGGCATTTTTTTCTATTTTCTTTTAACATTTCATAATTAAAACTAAACTAAACCAAGAATCCCTTAAAACTGTCTCTATTCAACCATTCCCCCAAAAAATCAAAAATAAAATAAATTATAATAAATAAAATAAAATAATGAAACAGAAAATTAACTTTTGTTCAAAATGAATATGAATCAACAATCCTTCTAAGCACCAGTTTTATACTTAAACACCTGGTGAGAGCAAAGAGATGCTGTAAAAATAGAAGCAGTTCAATCTCCCTTTGAATCCCTTCTCCGAGCAAAGCTCATCTGTGTTATTGTTTTTCTATGGTAAATGTTAAGTTCACTTCTGTTAAAACATCAAACAAAGCACTTACATGGCTTGTTTAAAAGACTAATGAAAAATGTAAAAAAAAAAAAAAAAAAAAAAAAAAGCTAGACAGAAAGACTAACATATGTGCAGACACTAAACTAAAGAAATTATTGAAACTATAAACACCATGAAGTCTAGGTAGCAATGATGGCTGCAGAGACAGAAAAATTTTTTTCACATCAGCAATTTCAACCTCAGCACCTGGTAAGGCCTATATAAAAAAAAAAAACCAAGCATAAAAAATAAACATAGTTTCTAAAGGGAATTTAAAACAACAAGATATAAAATGAAACTTAGGTTTGGTATTTACTGGGTGAACGGATTGTTTTACAGCTACAGTGAAAGCACTGGCATCAGATACAACTATTTGGATAATGCTGAGATATACAGTCTACAGAGTCCTTATAATTGTGGTTGTGTACATAAAAATTGAACACTAACATCTAGTTCATACCGCTTTTAAATTGATCCTGCTTCCAGTTGCATGTACTTAAAGCAAGACAGGTACATGACAACTGTTCTGGGTGTCACATGAAGAGTCAAAAAGATGTGTATTAGCAAAGAAGTCCAGTTCACAAAAAGCTCAAGTGCTTGAAATAAGATTAGATTACTCAAATCTGATCTGACAGCCAACAATACAAAGCTGACAGAGCAATACTAGTCTAAGTGCTTTCAAATGATTAGCTGAGAAACGTATATGACATACCACCAAATAGGCTTGACACCAACGAGAATGAAAAAACCTTCACCAGGACAATT
The DNA here is from genome assembly GCF_051362555.1 of Lingula anatina. Classification (NCBI taxonomy): domain Eukaryota; kingdom Metazoa; phylum Brachiopoda; class Lingulata; order Lingulida; family Lingulidae; genus Lingula; species Lingula anatina. Next base: position 20,761,787 of record NC_141772.1, read on the forward strand.
AAGTTTTTCTCAAGAGACTGAGTTTTAAAAAATTAAAAAGCTGCCACATACATTCTTTGCAAAACTTAGTTATCTTAGTCCTTGTGTCCTAAGATCGCATTCACAACGAGTTGAGCCAGGCTTTACAAATCCTGGGGACAAAATATGGCGGACGTACATGAAAGAAAAAAACCCCTAATCTTTTAATAGTCTCTCTGCCTCTCACATGCCTCCCCATGTGTCGTCCCAATGGAGCCGAGATTTAATGACTGTCCCCCCGCAGGGACGACGTGTGGGGAGGCGTGTGAGAGGCGGAGAGACTATTAAAAGATTAGGTGGTTTTTCTTTCATGTACCTCTGCCATATTTAGTCCCCAGGATTTGTAAAGCCTGGCTCAACTCGTTGTGAATGCGATCTAAGATTTACGCTTGTGAAACAGGTCCTACAGGATTAATTTCCATTTCTCCAGCTTCATGTGAAACAGAAAATAAGAAATATAGCCAACAAGAGGCTCATCTGTTGTGATACAAATTCCTTGTTCTTAGTTAACCAAGCTACAAATATCATGCAATAGTGTCATTACTTCAGAAAGTGCATATACCAAAGGCTTGAGGCAATTCAGCACAGTGTCCATCTTCAAAAAAAATTGACAAGAAGTCAGTGTTAATTTTATTACCAAAACTCTTTGGTCTACTTTTACCTAAGATAAATCAGCAGTAGGCCACAGAAATTAGATACTGAGCCTTTTTTATACAATTAAAAAGAAATCTAAATTTTGGATATGAAAGTTTAGACCAAATTTTTCTGTTTCAACATATTTTGTAGGAACTGGCCTTGGAACAGTTTATACTCTCTCAAAAGAAACCCATTCCAGTTATACTTTTGATACCTTGATTTCCTCCAATGATCAAACTACTCTTTATTTACTCATTTAAAATGCCATTTCCAAACATGGTCCCCAGATCTTTTCCTGAATACAGGCAACCAAATGACATTCATTAGCATCTTATAAGATTATAACCAACCCTTGGATTGCCAAGCGGAGACACCAACGAAATCAGAAAATGGCCATAGTAAAGAATGTCACTTCACCATTGACTACAGAGTGGAAGGATTGTGCCATTAGTAAAAACACCAAGTTGAAGCTCTAACAGTCTTTAGTTTTCCCTATCGCATTATGTGGTGGCCATTAAAAACACAAATTGCAAATACCTACAAAGCTACCAAAGAGCGGTGCCTATCAGTAAGAACTAGAGGATCAGAGAGGCGATACCGCCTCCAAATATTGTACCACCAGCTGGAGCAAGCGCATTCGTATAGACCCCCACATACACAAAATAAGGGACACAGCCACCAGTTTTGTGCTTGACAAGCTGTAAAAATGCAATCAACAAGAATTTTTAAACTATTGCAAAAAATATATATGGTACAATCAAATTTAAGTTCTTCGTAAGGTAGGTCAAGGGTCAATTTCAAGGTCACAGTAAATTGCCAGTATATGACTTCCTATTCAAGTTCAAGAGTAACTATGGACCTATCTCTGTCAAGTTTGAAGTTAAAAGAGAAAGAAATTGGCAGAGTTCAGTTCATGATAAAAAGTAGGTCAAAGGTCAATTTCAAGGTCACACTTAGATTGCCAGTATAGGACTTCCTATTCAACTTCAATAGTAACTATGGACCTATCTCAGCCAGTTTTGGAGATAAAAGGGAAGCAAAATTTGCAAAATTCAGTTCATGGTGAAAAGTAGGTCAAAGGTCAATTTCAAGGTCACATTTAGATTGCCAGTATATGACTTTCTATTCAAGTTCAATGGTAACTAGGGACCTATCTCTGCCAGTTTTGGAGATAAAAGGGAAACAAAATTTGCAAAGTTCAGTTTATGGTGAAAAGTAGGACAAAGGTCAATTTTAATGTCACATTTATAATGCCAGTATATGACTTCCTATTCAAGTTCAATAGTAACTACGGACCTATCTCAGCCAGTTTTGGAGATAAAAGGAAAGCAAAATTTGCAAAATTCAGTTCATGGTGTAAAGTAGGTAAAGGTCAATTTTAAGGTCACATTTAGATTGCCAGTATATGACTTCCTTTTCAAGTTCAATAGTAACTATGGACCTATCTCAACCAGTTTTGGAGATAAAAGGGAAGCAAAATTTGCTAAATTCAGTTCATGGTGTAAAGTAGGTCAAAGGTCAATTTTAAGGTCACATTTAGATTGCCAGTATATGACTTCCTTTTCAAGTTCAATAGTAACTATGGACCTATCTCTGCCAGTTTTGGAGATAAAAGGGAAGAAAAGTTTGCAAAGTTCAGTTCATGGTGAAAAGTAGGTAAAAGGTCAATTTCAAGGTCACATTTAGATTGCCAGTATATGACTTCCTATTCAAGTTCAATAGTAACTATGGACCTATCTCTGCCAGTTTTGGAGATAAAAGGGAAGCAAAATTTGCACAGTTCAGTTTATGGTGAAAAGTAGGTCAAAGGTCAATTTTAAGGTCACATTTAGATTGCCAGTATATGACTTCCTATTCAAGTTCAATAGTAACTACGGACCTATCTCAGCCAGTTTTGGAGATAAAAGGAAAGCAAAATTTGCAAAATTCAGTTCATGGTGTAAAGTAGGTCAAAGGTCAATTTCAAGGTCACATTTAGATTGCCAGTATATGACTTCCTATTCAACTTCAATAGTAACTATGGACCTATCTCTGCCAGTTTTGGAGATAAAAGGGAAGAAAATTTTGCAAAGTTCAGTTTATGGTGAAAAGTAGGTCAAAGGTCAATTTTAAGGTCACATTTAGATTGCCAGTATATGATTTCCTATTCAAGTTCAATAGTAACTATGGACCTATCTCAGCCAGTTTTGGAGATAAAAGGAAAGCAAAATTTGCAAAATTCAGTTCATGGTGAAAAGTAGGTCAAAGGTCAATTTTAAGGTCACATTTAGATTGCCAGTATATGACTTCCTATTCAAGTTCAATAGTAACTACGGACCTATCTCTGCCAGTTTTGGAGATAAAAGGAAAGCAAAATTTGCAAAATTCAGTTCATGGTGTAAAGTAGGTCAAAGGTCAATTTTAATGTCACATATAGATTGCCAGTATATGACTTCCTATTCAAGTTCAATAGTAACTACGGACCTATCTCAGCCAGTTTTGGAGATAAAAGGAAAGCAAAATTTGCAAAATTCAGTTCATGGTGAAAAGTAGGTCAAAGGTCAATTTTAAGGTCACATTTAGATTGCCAGTATATGACTTCCTATTCAAGTTCAATAGTAACTACGGACCTATCTCAGCCAGTTTTGGAGATAAAAGGAAAGCAAAATTTGCAAAATTCAGTTCATGGTGTAAAGTAGGTCAAAGGTCAATTTTAAGGTCACATTTAGATTGCCAGTATATGACTTCCTATTCAAGTTCAATAGTAACTATGGACCTATCTCTGCCAGTTTTGGAGATAAAAGGGAAGCAAAATTTGCAAAGTTCAGTTCATGGTGAAAAGTAGGTCAAAGGTCAATTTCAAGGTCACAGTAAGATTGCCAGTATATGACTTCCTATTCAACTTCAATAGTAACTATGGACCTATCTCTGCCAGTTTTGGAGATATAAGGGACTAGATGTTATAATTTTGGAGTTACCATAATGTGCCTTAAATTTCGTACAGAAAAAATTAATTAAAATAAAGAAAATGTCATTTTGGTCAAAATTCTTGAAATAGGAGGTGCTCTGAAGTTTCAGAAGTTCAAATTTGATGAAATAATGTCATTTTTGAACACAAGTTGTATGCTTTGCCAAGCCTTATGTTTTATTTTTCCAGAGTTCAAAATTTATTATCCATTACCGTACTGCACATTTTGCTTTTACCACCAATATGTACTTTTTGATACAGCGTAACTCTAAAACCGTATGGAATACAAAAAAACCGAGACGACCACCAGTGTTGGGCTTTACATGCTCTACAAAATGCAAAAAAGAATGGGTCTCTAGCATTAACGGTTCCCGAATTAGAGACAGTTTTCAGTTTCGGTATCTTATGGCCGCTACTCCCGTGAAAATGCACCGATTGACCCCAAATTCATGGTGATGAAAGATGACCTGAAGGGTAACACTTTCCAATAATATTATTGGTTAAGTCTGTGTGGTGTCTGAATAACAGGGCAAAAAAAATTTTTTTCGTAAAAAATTTCATTTTTTTGAAAATTTTGGCCCATTTGACCTTGAAGTAGAGGTCAAAGGTCAAATCCAAGAGTATATTTGAAATCTACACATATGACTTTTGGAAAGCCGTCTATAGAAATTTTTCCCATAACTCCTTCCGTAGGGTAGATAATTAGCATTTAATTTTGCCATTTTTAGACAAGGGTGCATTGCAATGAGTGCCACACCCAGACCCCAATACCGACAAAGCCCAAATTTTACGTGGAACGAGTTGAGATTATAGGTGACCTAAATCCATGAGATGGGTACGGGGGCCCTTACCGTCTAGGAGGAGAAGCGGTAACGGTAGCCGTCCGGCGGAGCCGGCGGAGCCAACGGAGCCGGCGGAGCCGGCGGAGCCGGCGGAACGATCCGGACGAGACCGAAACCATGTGTACCGCCAGCGCTAACGCTGGTGGTACAATTAAGATTGAAAAGAAGTCCACACCTTTAATAAGATAAGATTACAACCAATAGGAAGCTCACCAAAGACCTCCTCCTTCAATGGCTAAACTATTTTGGCCATGTGGCCATATGCCATGGCACTGAAAATTATATGTTGATGGGGACAGTTTTGAGACAGAGATCTAACCAAAGACAAAAACTAAGGTTCTCTGACAACATAACAGAGATACAGGCCCATAGCCAGCAATTTCAAAAAGGGGGTTCTTTTTTTCTAAAAAAAGTGGACCTTTTAACATGAAACCTTCATATACCTATATAAATTGTCCTTGGCCAAAGGGTGGGGGGGGGGGGGGGGAGGGTTCTTTCGAACCCCACTGAACCCCCCACCCCCTGGCTATGGGCCTGAGATAACTGAAATGGCTCTGGTCGATATCCTTTGGACAATGTCGGACAAAGCTATAAGAAAATATTTCATCAAGATCTAAACCGCAGCGCATCAAAAATGATGCTACTGCATCGGGAGGGAATTTGCCCATGACCATTTTTTCAGGAAATAAAGTTGGCACCCACAGTCCATGCATGCTGCACTATTTGTGCCAGCCAAATTGCTTTTTTAAAAAGTATTCCACACCAGAGTGGGAGGTCCTGCGCCTAATGCAATACATCAATGTTACACCTGCTCAGCGCTACCATGTATATTCTACAATCTTACATGATTATTCACTTAGGTTCTGCAGTTGCAATAATCCTGATGTGACCCAATTTCTTCCCATCCATTCCCATCTTCACTTAAAGTCCAATCTCTGCCTAGCAAACTTCCCAGAGGCAACAAAGTTCCAGGAAAATGTGGATATTACTATTGTGGGGAAATAACACCCCCAGAGTATGAACCGGCTTTGCAGGGAATTCACGGTCAATTTCATAACTCATTTTGTAGCCCCAGGGCCGTTTTTTCATTATTTTAGTCAACTTGAAAGACGTGGTGTGTTATATGTCTGAACTAAACTGTCAGGTAGCTGTGGATACAATTATTTCCTGGAGCTAAAAGAAATCCCATCCATTAAGAGAATAGATTTTTGATGTGCTCTCTACTCCTACAAATGGTTGTTTATGTCCCCCTGGTCATGCTTGCAAACTGGAAGCGCGTTGCAGACATCTGGAAGCTTATCTGTTCTCTCAGACTGAACAAGACTATGTTACAATTCCTTTTAACTCAAACACTTATAGCGAATAATAAACACCGTGTTGCTTTTAAATCTAAATCTCATCTGCTAATCTTATCTATATAGACTTCCTTAACACATTTAACCACATTTATTAAAAATTCATTGGTATAGATAAAAATTGGCACAACATCTGTCACTGGTGAAAAAAATATGCTGTATGCAAGCATACATTTCTCTGCATAAATGGCACCTCATTATTTTTTACTACTTAATTATTAAAAGAGGATCGTGATCATTAGTCAGGTATAATAATAATAATAATAATATTAATAATATCATATCTGTACAATGGTGATATTAATAATAATAAAAATAATAACTGTTACATAGCCATGAATTTTGAAACTCACTGATTGACCAAGAGCGGTCACATGCAGTTAAAATATCTTGGATCTTTTTTTTTTTTTTTTTTTTTTTGAAAAGGATTCTACTTTGAAGTACATTTTGCTTCTGAGTTCAGTATGCTTTAAATATGAAAGTAAAAATTTATTTGTACAGCCAATTAGGAAAGTCAGCCAATTAGGAAACTCAGAGATAAGCTTTATAACGCAATATAATAGCTAGTGTAACTCAACCTCCTATTAAAGCTGTGTTATAAATATGCTCAAAGTGCAATGTGAATATCAAGTTCTAATTGTGTTTTGCGAAGAACACTCTGACTTCTGCGACATAAAGTACCCACTTTCATTTGAGCATCCCCCATTTCCAGGACAAGACACATACTAACCTTTTACGACGAGACACACACTAACCTAAAATCGACAATACACTTACAAATGTGGTATATGGAGATGAAATGGCCCGTTTCAAAATCTGTGTGCTATAATAAGAAAACCTGATACCATTCAGAATGTGATGATATTTATGTAGTTAGTTAGCAACATATCGTCTTCTAAAGCTACTACATTTATTTCCAATCATTTCTTAAAAAACATTGTCTCTGTGATTCCTCTGCTGATATCAATTCCCTTTTCTTTTGGATTAGACATATCTCTGGAATTATGGTGCTTTGCTGTTGATTTGAGAATGTGATAGTGCCACTGACAACTTCTGCAGGGTATACGTCTTGCCACATACCAATGCCCCATGGCTGCTTTCATTATAATTTAAATTCATGTGTTGTTATACTGCCTATTTATTTATTTATTTATTTATTTATTTATTTATTTATTTATTTATTTATTTATTTATGTAACTGCATTGCTTATTTATTTGTGTAAAGATGTAGTTAGTCATATTTGTCTTATGATTATACCTTATGTGTAAAGGTGTAGACTAAATGAATAAAGACTTCTGAATTAATCGTATAGCAGCGAATTCACAATTGTGTCTCGATTTCAAAATTCGCAACCATGTAACAAACCAGTTATAAAATTTCAATTGTGTTTCAGTCATCTGAAGAAATTATTGATCCTTAACTGGGATGATTGAGGAAATGCTCATTTTAAAGGGAAGTTCATCAGTGAGTTAGGGATCCCATTACTATCTTGTCCCACCTGTAAATCTGCTGAGCTTATATAATGACAAAAGCATTCCCAAAGGACTATCACATTCAGCAGATTTCTGTTTCGGATAAAATTGTCCCTCATTTGTAGCCACATGTGTATCTTAAGGGATATGATGACAGAAACATGTAGCCCTTTAAGTCTCACCTACCTTTTAAGTAATATTGATTGCCCTTTTGGTATTTAACTTTTTTTTCTTTCTATAGCAAAATGCTTGTCTAAAATATTGTTCAAGCAGATAACAGCAAGAAAAACCCACGTATCTCAATTTACTCAGCATCTAGGCCAAATTTTTGGACTCTCTTCTCTGGAGCCTTTCTTTCTTTCTTTCTTTCTTTCTTTCTACCTTTTTTACTTAACCAACTAGTTTTCCACAAAATAAATGCAAACTTGACTACCAAGATTCTAATATATCTTGTTGTCCCTCGCCAAAAAATTATTTCAGCAGGTGGTAGGTGAAAATGCATATAAGTTAGCAGGTTTTTTTTTTTTTGGGGGGGGGGGAGGGTCCTATGTGGCTCCTATGTTTCATTTCTCTAAAATTGTTCACATGCCATAACAACAAGATCTAGCCTGTTCCAAAACAATCTAATACCATTTTTTGATATAAATTATCACACCAGATTCTATATCCCTTGAGAAGTGTGGGAAGACTTGATTCTTCTCCTTTTCCTTTTAACCAGACACCTAAAATTATCAAATCTTTTTAAGTATGTTTAACAAAATGTTTCTCCTACGCAGCCTACCGCATATACACAAATCTATAAGAAACCACTGAAAATATTGAATTTGCATTGAAAAGGTTTTCTTTAAGATTGGGTTTCTAAAACCTCAATGCCTGTTAAGTATCCATTTTCTAGTCAATGAATTCTCTTTGAATAGGCAAAGACAGTTGTGGCCTCAAAAAAAAGTTTTGCATGTAATGGTTTGCAGTGGGCATGATTTTCACACGCACACCTTCTTGCGATCAAATTGCCACCAATTCAAGGTGACCGTAACTTGTTACAGACTCAGTCTGTGCCACATACTATTTACGCCTACTGGCCCTCAGGGATTACAGATTCTAGTAATGATCTCCAGGCACAAAACAAATTTAGTGAACTGCACAAATCTATTAAATTTTTACATTTGGCATAGGGTAGTATCAACAATGCAGACCGATTTATGTTAAGTCGTTCACAGATTCTTCTCTTTAAATTTATAAAGTGGCTTGGTTTTGAGATATATATCATAATTATAATAGCAACATAAATAGTTACTAGGCCACTTTCACAAGCTAAGTTGATCCGCGGACAGCTTTCCCTCAGGGAATCCATTCACTGTCTTATAGCAGATTATAGGACAAACAATAGGTTATATTAATCTTTTTTTTCTCTGCAAAATGCATTACAGCTGAATCAGATATGGAATTTAATGATATATTATGATAATATTTTATGTTGATCTTTTTTTATTCACAGTGATGTGACCCATCATCTGATAGAACTTATAGAACCTAATGGTATGTAGAACTTTTGCTGCAATATTATGTAAGATGCACGCAACTCTTCCTCATTGACACCTGAAAGGGATAATAACTCTTCATGTGAGATCTATATTTCACAATAATCACATTCTGATTAACTCATAAAAATATAATATATTCCGTTTTACCTCAAAAAAAGGCAGTTATAACTATTATTCTCATATCTGAGTTTGTCTTTAGACCACGTGACCTCCATTGATGGCTATACTCTGTTAAAATCTCCTAAGAGATTTTAACAAAAAACCAAACTTTTTAGAAAAAAAACGGACTAACTTTGAGTGTAAAAATGAATTCATTAACCATTGGTAAGTATGGGAAAATTATTGTTTACGCCAGGAAATTTCATTTTCTGGCCAAACGAAGAGTTATTATCCCTTTAATATTACATTACCTGATGTCTCAATACATATTATCTGAAACCTTAATATACATCACTTGATGCCTCAATCCACATCATCATACACCTTAATACACATTACCCAATGTCTCCATCCACATCATCATACACCTTAATACACATTACCTGATGTCTCCATCCACATCATCATACACCTTAATACACATTACCCAATGTCTCCATCCACATCATCATACACCTTAATACACATTACCTGATGTCTCCATACATATCATCTTACACCTTAATACACATTACCTGATATCTCAATACACATCACCAGACACCTTAATACACATTACCTGATATCTCAATGCACATTATATGACACTCTGACACACACCACCTGGCAATTTAATTCATACTACCTGCCCATTCAGTGCACATTACCTGAAAACCTCATACAAATTACCTGTAATTTATACTGAATAAAGCCTTTCACAGAAAAAAGAATGTCACCAAAATCAGAATATCATTTTGTCCATCTGACAACTTATGTCTGAACATATATTTGACATATTGTTCATATATATTCAGTTTCACAGTTTTGACTTCAAATATGATATGTCTATTTGTTACAAGAATAACAAACATTCTTTTTACATCTCATATTACTAGCAGCAGTGCGTCTACAATTCTGTTGCTTTGCAGCTGTGCTAAATGTTTAAACCACCATAAACAATGAAAAATACTAGGAGCAAATGAGAGTGAAATATACAGACCACAAAAATATCAAATTTCTGCATGCAACTATAAAAAAGGTTGGTTATTTTGAGGAATGAAGATGAGATTTGAGTGGGAAGAGTGAATAATATACACAGAGCTAGAAAGACTTACCAGAAAGTTCTCCATCAGAAGGGAGAGGAGATGGGAAAACCTTGACACATGCCCAACCAACCTCTAGAAAAAAAGTAAATATCTTTAGCCTAATATTATGCTTCTATATACACAAAAGCTTTGCATTATCTTTATTTAGTTAATTATATTTACATTTGATAATGCCTTAAATGATATTATAATAACTATTTTTAAAAAAACATTAAAATTAAACAGCAATGATGATTCATATTCATACTGAAGTAAATAAAGAAACTTTGACATCAGATTAAAATAATCTAAAAAGGTACTTTTGAAAAGATAAGATTAAAAATCATCCCCAATTTTCAATGCATGGGCAAATAGGGAGGTGTGAAAACAAAAAAGCTGGCAATTACTAGAAATGGAAATCAGGGCAGTACGTGAGGGATCAAAATAAAAATTTTATTCCATGGTTTAGTTTATCAAGGAAAAAAACACCAAATTACTGTAAATGGAAACACCAAATTACTGTAAATGGAAAAAGCATGCCTTTACTCTACAGCTCATAAAATTACCTCATCACACATCCATTTCTGTATCATTATAAAATACCAATGATGAAAGATGGGTTCTGACAATCAGTGTCAATGGGGCAGTCTCAAACTGTACATTATGAACATGCAACTTTCCAATTATGATCAGGATGATGAAACCATCAGACACTTCAATTACTTATATATACTAAACGTAACAAATGTTTTATTTCATGCAGAAATAGCGACATCACACAAAATACAGTTCAATCAAAATCAATTATACAGTGTGATTGATGTTATTACATCACATATTTTTAGGTGGATACATTAATGAATGTGCTAAATTTATAGATTTTTAAAATAATACCCTAACTGTGGCATAAGTATTGTTCAAGTAAAGCACTGTTAAAGATACTGTGTATACCCGTGCAAAATTATGACAACAGTGTTTTTTCTTTATGTTCATTCATATGTATATTTAATTATGTACATTTAATTTCTTTTCATTGTGATAAGAATACTTGTGAGATATACAATCAATCTCCAAGATGGCATCATGCATTCATCTGTGTCTGTACATAAAAATAATGGAGGAAACCCTACAGTAACTATTCATTTTGTGACGCCTACTTGATATTGTATTAAATTTACATCGAGAAAATTCAATTTCAAGATTTAATAATAATAATAATAATAATAATTTATTGAGCACTGAAATGTTTTTACATTTAGAGGCTCTCTAGCTACTATACATTATACATATTTAACTGTGAATGGTTACACAGCATATTACTAAGTCCATATAAACATTTTATCCTTTTTTCAATTAAAGGGATAATAACTCTTCGTATGAGATCTATATTTCATAATAAAAACCTTGTGAATAACTCATAGAAATATAATATATTCTGTTTTACCACACAAACAGCAGTTATAGCTTTTATTCTGTTATTTGAACTTGTCTTTAGACCACGTGACCTCCATTGATGTCTATACTCTGTTAAAATCTCTTAAGAGATTATAACAAAAAACCAAACTTTTAAGAAAAAAACCAGGGACTAACTTTGAATGTAAAAATGGATTCATTAACCATTGGTAAGTATGGGAAAATTGTTGTTTACTCCAGGAAAATTCATTTTTTGGCCGAAACAAAGAGTTATTATTGCTTTAATATCCTGCAATGTCCTATTTGGTCAATCACTTTTGAAGAATATTTACTCTTTCTTTTATTCCTTAGGCAAATTATTCCATTCCACTTTACAGTTCTATAATATTTCAGTCTTAGATGTTCTTCCCAAACATGGATTTGATGAATCTTAAACTATCTAAGAGTCATCAAACAAATTGGATGAAACATGAAATGCTTGAAGTGTGTCCTCATTTTGTAAGGATGCCTTCATGGAACTAAAAAAATCTTCTTTAATCTCTTGTGCAATCTATCACTTAGTCACTGTATAAGTTTCCTGTTCTTTAGAAGCTTCATTGTTCCATAGTTTAGGTAACAACTGATCTAGTTCAGGGCCATTTAGGAAAACTCTCACAGCATACACTTGGTGTGTTGACTATTATCTGTCATTCTGAGTCTGCAGGATGGTTCAAGCAAATGATTAAATTGTTATCCAAATTTTTTTCAATTTAAAAGTTATGACCAACTTTACTTGTAAGAACTTTTGGGAGAGATGGCCCAAGTTTTAAAAGGATAACAGCTCTTCATTTTGGAGGAAAAAGTGCCATGCAACAGATTTTCTCTGAAAAATGGCAATCTTTTCATACTTTCCAGTGGTTAATGAATTTGTTCTGACATCAAAGTCAGTGGATTGTTTGTTTTTTTAAGCATGGTTTTTGTAATAATCTTGTAAGAGTAATACTTTTTAGAGATTATTTCAGAGAGTAGCCATCTAGGTCCACATGGACAAATGGCAAACATAGATTTCAGAATAAATGCGATAACAACCGTTTTGTTGGTAAAGAGAATTTTCTACATTTTTGTGTTGTTTACAATGTATTCATTGTGGAATTTTGAATCTCATGTAAAGAGTTGTTTTTATCCCTTTAACAATTTCCCCATTAAAAAGACCTAAGTGATATTAATATAAACCCTGCACTAATGCTCCAGTGACTGGCACTAATGGACAAACTTACTCAATCAGAAACCAGGCTATATACCATCATGCCATAATGACATGCCTGGAATATGCCTGCCTTAATAAATCCATTTACAATTAATTCTCTCCACAGTTTTCATTCAAAGTATAATGCAACCGTGAACTCATCCAGAGCAGACTCAATTCCACAAATGTGTTCTATTTTTTTATTACAGGTTTTTGCAATATCGTCTTTGTTCATAGTTTGTAAAGCTCCCATCGCTGGGGAAGCAACCAAACTTTTTGATGTCCCAGTAAGTTGAAAAAGCTTTCATTATATTTAGGTTAATTATTCATCTGCTCGTTTCCAGTAGCTTTCAAAGTGTTAGGTGCTACACAAAGGTTTGATCACTTAAATGGCAGAAACATGTTATTTTTTCTTATCTTAATGGGAGGTATATTTCATGGGCCTGTGTGAAGTACAACTCAATCATGTGCAAATACACTAAGTTGACCAACACTTAACTCTCTCTCTCTCTCTCACACACACACATACACACACACACACACCCATGCACACACACACTGTTCTTTATCTTGAAATAGTCTTTTTATCTTTGAAAAATTCAAATCCATCTACTGATGGAAAGATATCTACCACTTCTTACAATTTACTATTATGCATATCATAAGATAAAACTGCAGGCAAAGTAATCATACAGATTACAGAGCAGGTACACTTTCAGAATTGCTAAAGAAAATTGGGATGAAAATAAATAAATATATCAATCAAAGATTCAGATTTGAAGGAATTTTTTTTTTTTTTTGAAAAATAGATGCTAATATAGGGAGATAAGCAATAAAAGACAAAGGTAATCAGGAGGATATTGAAAAATGAAAGTTATGTCAGCTATCAGCAAAGTTATGACAGTGCATGCACGGATTTGATAAAGAATGACGATATCTTATTGACGAACCATGTCTGTGTACATCAGTTTTGAAGGGCAAAATGTTTCATATGCTGCTAAAATGCACACATCCTGTCAATCTCCCTGAATGTTACATTTACACTGTCACAGTGGATTTTACATGGAGTGAGAAAAAACTGTACCAGATATCATCTGTTTAAAACAGGCCAGGCAACACTTTTACAATTAATATGACAGTAGTAAAAGTTTTTGGAACATATGCTTAACGTAGTGTCTTGTATCACTATTTTCTCTTCATTTCTAATCATATTTACCACTTTAAGTATTGGAAAAGATATTCAAAAGTTTTATATTTCTATTACATTGTCCAAAGTTCCAAGATCTTGTATTTGATAACCATCATGATAATCCCTTAAATAGCAACCTTTTCTAAAGACAGCTACATGTACATTTGGCTCTTATCACAAGACCATCATCAGGCTATATGCCCATGGAGTGTTGGATGATCTGTGAGGGATTGTAACCCAGCGTAGTACATGAATAAATTATTTTTTTTTAATTTATTATTATTATTATTATTATTATTATTATTATTACACATCTTTCAAAGTAAATCCTACCTGCAGCTCTACCCAAGTAATTCCAAGCTCCTTCCAGTTTTCTACAGCTCTGTATATGGAGGCAGCATTTTCAACATCCTGCTTTGACAAATCTGGATTCTCAGCCAGTTTCTCCAGAAAATTTTCAAAGTCCACCTTCTGTGGAATCAGCTTTGTCTGCGACTTTCTGATTGATTTAATGACTTCTTTGCTCAGAATTTCTTCAGAGTTGATTGAAAGAGATGGAGATGAGGCAAAGTGGGACGATTTTAATTTCGTAACAATGGCACAAGAACGCAGCACAATGGTATCTGTTGGTTTCAATGGCCGAATATGGGAATGAAAAAACAACTGCTCCATGTTAATCATCACAGTGTTCTTTTTATGGGATGGTTTGCTCTCTCTTTCTTTCATTTTAAATTCCCATCGCCTTTGAGCTTTGGCCTTGGGGGTCAGCTTTTCTTTCCGTTTCTTTACAATTTTCTTTTCTTCTCCTGTCCCAGATTTCTTCATCTGACCCTTTGCTGGCAACTTGGCACTAGATTTTCCCTTCTCTGTCTTTTTGTGCTGCCAAGAGCCTTCTGGAACATACTCGGGGTCATCATCATCATCATCATCATCATCATCCATCATTGCCAAATTATCATCTTCTTCATCGTCATCCACCACAGGTCTTTGAAATCTCACTGCCTTTGCCAATTCAAGGGTGCGACGCAGCTGACTTTCCATGTCGCCAATATCAGTCTCCATAGGTACATCAGAAGAGAGACCCGATGACAGGGATTTCATGGTCTCAACTGCAACATCTCTTTCTTCATTCCCAATTGAGTCTTCCTGCTCATCAGGCTTTAAGACTTCTTCCATCAATGCTACCTCCTCGACAACTGCTTTTTCCCCTGAGGTCTGGGGCATGTTGTCATCTTTTCGACTCTGTTCCACGGTCACTGACCCACATGCCTCATCACCTTGACCCAAATTTTTCTTTGCTTGACCCAGTACAGTCCCGCTGCTCTTTTTCTGAGAGGATATTGATTTAGTACAATCAACACTACTTTTGGCTCCTTGGGGACCATCAGATGGGCTTTCTTGCATTTCCCCTTCTGAATGACCTTGGCCTTCTGACTGGCCTTGACCTTCACCCTTTTGTCCGCTGGTTCCTTGGTCACTTTCGTTGGGGGATTCTTCACCTGCACTCCTTTTCCTCTCTATGTCAATCACTCTGTCAGGCACTATTATATCATAAGTGATCTAAAAAAAGAAAAAAATACTGTATAAGTTATAACAAAAACAAAGGAGCAATTCTTATTTTAAAATTTCCAAAAGTGTCATGAATTCTGTTTTTATTCTCTTAATACCATGCAGTCAAAACTAATCACATCAGAGAGAACTGAGACAGAGTATCAGTTTCTTTTTTTGTTCCAAATTCAGTAAAATCTTCCTAATATTTTCTTCTGAAAACAAAAAAAAATTAAAGTTGATTATTAAACAAGGCAGCAAAGCTGTCAAATGTACAGACAAAAAGCAGGAAATAACAAAATAGGCTACTGTCAATTCTGATGCAAAAGTACATTATGTTAAACTGCAAATTCAACATCAAATTTTAATTATGCTCAACAGGTAATACCAATGTAAGTAAAATGTGAAACAAGCATAAGGCTTCAGGCCCATGGGAGTTCAAGTTCACACTTTGAAAATGTAAAACTTCCAGAAAAAGAAGTCAATTAGACTGCTTTTCCAACTCAGGCTGCATTTTAGTCCTGTATTTCTTTTTTGAAAGTTTGGCAATCATAAGAAACATGGTTTTCCCATAATGGTCATCATGACAGCAGCACCCAAAATTGTGTTTTCTTCTATTCTGATGCAATATTACATAATGGTTAACAGCATAATGACAATCAATTTTTAATAACAAAATATATGTATCATGGATTTTCAGAAAATGTGACTAGCCTGGGTCTTCAAGCCTGTGGAACTTAATCTTATTAGTTTAATAATGAGACTGTTAACATGCCTAAAAACTGAATCTGAGGAAATGTGAAAAAACAGCATACCTTCTACAATAACGGCACGATTATGCTGATTTACGAACTCAACCTGCATTTTAGTAAAATTGACCACTCCTGTGAGTTTCATGACAACAGGCCTATCGGTTTTCCTTGAAATGTGTTAACAGTGTTGCATATATGCTAAAAAGTGAAAAAACAGCATAAATTCTACAATAATGGCCCGATCATGCTGAATTTCGAACTTGACCCGCGTTTTATGAATATTAGTCAGCTCTGTAAATATAAAGCCAAAAAGTAAAACTGTCTTCCACTTATGGTGTTAACGCTGAAAGTGCACGGCGACGGCGACAGCGACGGCGACATGATCGGCGACGGCGACGACAGACGCAGGTGATGGCAATATGTACAGACACATCTGTGTCTGTACATAAAAATTAATTTCCTGGTCATTTTTAAGATCATATGTTTTAAATAATCTGTAAGTAACTTAGTAGTATGAGTGGGCCCATCTCCCCATGCAAAGATTTACTCCATTCAATGAATTTTTATAAAATTGCTTTGTGCAGAGGGTGGTCGACAGATAGTTCTCACTGTGCTTCAAACTACTGAATTACTAACAGTTGGAACAATGGTCATAGAACAAGGACATCTTGGTCTATCAAAGGCAGGTTTGTCTCTTTCTGGACATAGCTTTGATAATCATAAAAATAATAGGTGAAAAAGGTCTCTCGTTTCAAAAGCTACACCTAAAGAAATTTAACTGTGACAAAACAATTACTGACATCATGAAGTATATATTTTGTGAGATAAAACTTTGCCAAGCAAGCCAAAAGCAGGTGTTGCCTGCAAAACAAACAGATTGTTTTGCTCAAATAACTTATGAATGAAGTATAAACACTCCAATAAAATTGAAAGATGAATCAGTTTTTGTGCAAACAGCACAGACTGTCTGCATTCTACAATGAATACCAGATGGTGTTTGTTGATCCACTTCTGTAACAAAAGGCCATACATGTTACTGAATTACATGGCATGGAAGAAAACAGGAAAAAAATAGTCCCTAAAGATATATTGTCAATATCTCACCCAGGGTAAATATTTAATCAAGAGAGTCAGATAAGCCTTACAGGACTTTCATTTCAGTATTGTGTAAATGTGTTAATCACAACATTTCTTGTTTTGAATTCCATATCTCATAAATATTGAATACTAGAAGAAAACAGGCAGTTGACATACTTTTGCATTTGCGACATATTTTATCAGACGCAAGCGCTTTCATGACAAGTGGCAGATAATACTGTTTTCCTGTTTTAATACCATACAGGAAAATTGAGTATAACATTCACAAAATCAATTTTATTTTGGAGCAGCAGACCATGCTTCTTCACACAAATTGGCCAGAACATGTGCACTAGAAGCTTTTAGCCTACCATCCCTACGGACAAAAGGGGCTTATTTCACAAAAAACTACCGTAATGACTGAATCTTATCTATGGGGAAAATTAATTATGAATTTTACGGATACTGTATTTTTGTGATTTATTTTGAAAAAATTAGAACATTCCTAGCAAACAAAATTGAAAAGCAGGCTAGCCTATAGTTTTTATTCTACAGAGTAAAGGATCTACAAAATTAATGCTATTATAGAAACAATTTTTTCTATGATTCCAAAATTATGTATCTGAAAGTTTGATCATTTTTTTTCCCATTGAACATATAGTCATAATCATTAAGCCTGAAAATTGGTTTAAAGATAAATTTGAAACAAGTGTGGATTCCCAGTAACACAAACATAAAACACATCTAATAGTTTTTATTTAACTCAAATAAAGTCAACATGCCAAGGGATAAACCAAAACGCATCTTTAAACAATCATATGATCTTCTTCAAGATAAATTCATAGTATATGAAAATAAATCGTCGGTCTGAAACATTAATTTTACAATGCATTTCTTGTGGCGGATAAGGCCAAATATCTCATTTCATTGGATAACTATTTAATAACTTTATCTTATATTTTATTTTATTTGTTTATTTCCTCTTGTTTGCTTGTTTGTTTTTTGGGATTTATTTATTATTTTAATTTCTGATTTTTTCTATTTTCACAAAGCAGAAACAATACATACATGGCCAGTAACAGAACACACTCGCAAAAATACCCCTGTCTGGCTTCCATTTTACTGGCATTTTGGCGGTTGCCATTTGGCACTAAGCCAGAGCATGTTTACGTCACAGACCGGATGTTACAATAATCCCTAATGTTAACAGAAAAAAGGAGACATACATATTATATAAACCTGAATTCTGTTTAAGAAGTGGATATGGTAAAGAAATTTATAATTTCATTTCATTGTGCATGTTTGCCCTGGATATCATAGGAGAGAGCCTAAAACGATGTTATAAGCACTGAGCATGCATGATGTCATAAGAGACTAGAAAACAGGCGAGGATCCATCAGGAATTTGGTCTTAGGAAGCAAAAGTAACATGCAAAACATGGCAAATACA
The DNA here is from genome assembly GCF_051362555.1 of Lingula anatina. Lineage (NCBI taxonomy): Eukaryota > Metazoa > Brachiopoda > Lingulata > Lingulida > Lingulidae > Lingula > Lingula anatina. The sequence goes on from NC_141772.1 coordinate 20,780,475, forward strand.
TGCTGTTGTGCAACAGATTTTAATTGTACAGATCTAATTAATAAGCAAAAACATCCAGAAAAAATAACTGTGGATAAATACTGTCAGTTTTATTAATTGCCTCACCGCACTTGAACATCTGCCAAATTATTTCTGATTCCATTTTATACCAAACCTTGTCAAATTTTATCACATGATTTTATACTAAGTTGTGAGGCTTTGGCCTATCACCGATGATTCTCATTCAAACAATTCTAAAAGTGTGGACTGATTTTCCATACATATGCCTGTAGCCAGCAATTTCAAAAGGGGGTTCTTTTTCTGAAAAACTGGATCGTTTATCATGACACTTTCGTATACCTAGATAAAATTTTACACAGAGGGGACCTTTTCCTTTTAAATGCCACAGGCCTGCATACCTTGTCAAGTGCCAACATGGTGATAAAAGCTGCACATCCACCACCTGTATTCTCTGCAGTAAAGTCATGACCAACTTCCCTATTCAAGAGGGAGAGATAGTGACTGGCCTCAGGAAAGATGGTGGCACGGTATGAGAACACTTGGAACTTCTGAGAATACCTGAAATTGATACTTAACAAATTACTTATATTTCAAATGACATATGTAATATCTTAATGATTTAAAATTGACATTACAATAAACAATAATCTCTTATGATTTCCATTTAATATTATCAGTTTTTTGTTTATTTTTTAATTAAAAACAATTAAACAGATATGGAAGACATTGGAGTCATGTTCTTCTTTCAAAAATAAAGATTAGAGCTTCTACCTCTTGAATCTTATTATGGTACAGCATGGAGGCATTTGTTGCTCTTTATAAAGTCTTCTGAAGTATCAATTTAAAAAAAAACTTTTCTTGTCAAAACACAAAATTTTAATTTCTAAAATTTGCTAAAGAAGACTTAGAAATGCATAAACTACGCATCAACAAAAGTGTTTGTTTATCTGTAAGCACCAATTACATAGTACATACCTTTGGGATAAATGGAAGGTTTTTGTAGCAAGAAAGGACAGCATTTCATGAGTGCTCTTTCTCTAAAATTATTAAATATCATTGATCAATATTAACACTCTATCAATACATTATTATTCTCGTCTAAGATTCACAACTTTCAAATATCATAATTAAAATTATACCATTCCAAATAAAGTGAATCCAAATTTTTTAACAAATTGAGATTGACACTGAGAACTGACCAGAGTGTCAATTCAATTACTAAAATCAATTTAATCTCTTGTGGACCAATCAAAAAATATGTACATTGAAATTACCCCAGCACTGCTCAATGTGAAGGATGAAGGAGCAACCTATTCCAATTTTCTATTACGGTATTCTTGCAACACTTAAATCAGGCTGCATTTGATTGCCTTTATCGGTATTGGGGTTGCCAAAGCAAAAAAATCAAAATGCAGCCAAAAATTTGAATGGTAAATAGAACTAAAAGCTTGAAGCAAAAATGAAACTGAAAGTTTGTGAAAAAAAAATAGAAGGTTCCACATTTTTCATACAAATTACCTTCTTTTTGCTGATGATGTGGTCATTCCTCATGGTGTTAAATACCTCGGTGAGGAGATCTTCAGGATACTGGGAGTACACCCTGAACATCATGTATTGACGCCCCATTTTATCCACTGTGCCACACGAACTCTGGGAAATAATACCAAGTTTAAATATAAACTTTAAAATATAAATAAGATCTTCCGGGTAAAGGGAGTACTGACACCCTACCTTTCTACAGAGAAATACATGAAGGTTATTAAAATGGACTTCCTAATATCAGATCATGCTAAAAACCTTAAAGTTTATTATTTCAACCTTTACAATTACATTTGTACTAACTAGAGGATCAGAGAGGCGATACCGCCTCCGAATATTGTACCACCAGCTGGAGCAAGCGCATTCGTATAGACCCCCACATACACAAAATAAGGGACACAGCCACCAGTTTTGTGCTTGACAAGCTGTAAAAATGCAATCAACAAGAATTTTTAAACTATTGCAAAAAATATATATGGTACAATCAAATTTAAGTTCTTCGTAAGATAGGTCAAGGGTCAATTTCAAGGTCACATTTAGATTGCCAGTATATGACTTCCTATTCAAGTTCAATAGTAACTATGGACCTATCTCTGCCAGTTTTGGAGATAAAAGGGAAGCAAAATTTGCAAAGTTCAGTTCATGGTGAAAAGTAGGCCAAAGGTCAATTTTAAGGTCACATATAGATTGCCAGTATATGACTTCCTATTCAAGTTCAATAGTAACTACAGACTTATCTCTGCCAGTTTTGGAGATAAAAGGAAAGCAAAATTTGCAAAGTTCAATTCATGGTGAAAAGTAGGTCAAAGGTCAATTTCAAGGTCACATTTAGATTGCCAGTATATGACTTTCTATTCAAGTTCAATAGTAACTATGGACCTATCTCAGCTGGTTTTGGAGATAAAAGAAAAGCAAAATGTGCAAAGTTCAGTTCATGGTGAAAAGTAGGGCAAAGGTCAATTTTAAGGTCACATTTAGATTGCCAGTATATGACTTCCTATTCAAGTTCAATAGTAACTATGGACCTATCTCTGCCAGTTTTGGAGATAAAAGGGAAGCAAAATTTGCAAAGTTCAGTTTATGGTGAAAAGTAGGTCAAAGGTCAATTTTAATGTCACATTTATATTGCCAGTATATGACTTCCTATTCAAGTTCAATAGTAACTATGGACCTATCTCTGCCAGTTTTGGAGATAAAAGGGAAGCAAAATTTGCAAAGTTCAGTTTATGGTGAAAAGTAGGTCAAAGGTCAATTTTAAGGTCACATTAAGATTGCCAGTATATGACTTCCTATTCAAGTTCAATAGTAACTACGGACCTTTCTCTGCCAGTTTTGGAGATAAAAGGGAAGCAAAATTTGCAAAGTTCAGTTTATGGTGAAAAGTAGGTCAAAGGTCAATTTTAATGTCACATTTATATTGCCAGTATATGACTTCCTATTCTAGTTCAATAGTAACTACGGACCTATCTCTGCCAGTTTTGGAGATAAAAGGAAAGCAAAATTTGCAAAGTTCAATTCATGGTGAAAAGTACGTCAAAGGTCAATTTTAAGGTCACATTTAGATTGCCAGTATATGACTTCCTATTCAAGTTCAATAGTAACTATGGACCTATCTCTGCCAGTTTTGGAGATAAAAGGAAAGCAAAATTTGCAAAGTTCAATTCATGGTGAAAAGTACGTCAAAGGTCAATTTCAAGGTCACATTTAGATTGCCAGTATATGACTTTCTATTCAAGTTCAATAGTAACAACGGACCTATCTCAGCCAGTTTTGGAGATAAAAGAAAAGCAAAATGTGCAAAGTTCAGTTCATGGTGAAAAGTAGGGCAAAGGTCAATTTTAAGGTCACATTTAGATTGCCAGTATATGACTTCCTATTCAAGTTCAATAGTAACTATGGACCTATCTCTGCCAGTTTTGGAGATAAAAGGGAAGCAAAATTTGCAAAGTTCAGTTTATGGTGAAAAGTAGGTCAAAGGTCAATTTTAATGTCACATTTATATTGCCAGTATATGACTTCCTATTCAAGTTCAATAGTAACTATGGACCTATCTCTGCCAGTTTTGGAGATAAAAGGAAAGCAAAATTTGCAAAGTTCAGTTCATGATGAAAAGTAGGTCAAAGGTCAATTTTAAGGTCACATATAGATTGCCAGTATATGACTTCCTATTCAAGTTCAATAGTAACTATGGACCTATCTCTGAAAGTTTTGGAGATAAAAGGGAAGCAAAATTTGCAAAGTTCAGTTCATGGTGAAAAGTAGGTCAAAGGTCAATTTCAAGGTCACAGTAAGATTGCCAGTATATGACTTCCTATTCAACTTCAATAGTAACTATGGACCTATCTCTGCCAGTTTTGGAGATATAAGGGACTAAATGTTATAATTTTGGAGTTACCATAATGTGCCTTAAATTTCGTACAGAAAAAATTAATTAAAATAAAGAAAATGTCATTTTGGTCAAAATTCTTGAAATAGGAGGTGCTCTGAAGTTTCAGAAGTTCAAATTTGATGAAATAATGTCATTTTTGAACACAAGTTGTCTGCTTTGCCAAGCCTTTTGTTTTATTTTTCCAGAGTTCAAAATTTATTATCCATTACCGTACTGCACATTTTGCTTTTACCACCAATATGTACTTTTTGATACAGCGTTACTCGAAAACCGTATGGAATACAAAAAAACCGAGACCACCTCCAGTGTTGGGCTTTACATGCTCTACAAAATGCAAAAAAGAATGGGTCTCTAGCATTAACGGTTCCCGAATTAGAGACAGTTTTCAGTTTCGGTATCTTATGGCCGCTACTCCCGTGAAAATGCGCCGATTGACCCCAAATTCATGGAAATGAAAGATGACCTGAAGGGTAACACTTTCCAATAATATTATTGGTTAAGTCTGTGAAGTGTCTGAATAACAGGGCAAAAAAAATTTTTTTTGTAAAAAATTTCATTTTTTTGAAAATTTTGGCCCATTTGACCTTGAAGTAAAGGTCAAAGGTCAAATCCAAGGGTATATTTGAAATCTACACATATGACTTTTGGAAAGCCGTCTATAGAAATTTTTCCCATAACTCCTTCCGTAGGGTAGATAATTAGCATTTAATTTTGCCATTTTTAGACAAGGGTGCATTGTAATGAGTGCCACACCCAGACCCCAATACTGACAAAGCCCAAATTTTACGTGGAACGAGTTGAGATTATAGGTGACCTAAATCCATGAGATGGGTACGGGGGCCCTTACCGTCTAGGAGGAGAAGCGGTAACGGTAGCCGTCCGGCGGAGCCGGCGGAGCCGGCGGAGCCGGCGGAACGATCCGGACGGGACCGAAACCATGTGTACCGCCAGCGCTAACGCTGGTGGTACAATTAGCAGAGTTCACTTCATGATAAAAAGTAGGTCAAAGGTCAATTTCAAGGTCACATTTAGATTGCCAGTATATGACTCTCTTATCAAGTTCAATAGTAACTATGGAACTATCTCTGCCAGTTTTGGAGATAAAAGGAAAGCAAAATTTGCAAAGTTCAGTTCATGGTGAAAAGTAGGTCAAAGGTCAATTTTAAGGTCACATTTAGATTGCCAGTATATGACTTCCTATTCAAGTTCAATAGTAACTATGGACCTATCTCTGCCAGTTTTGGAGATAAAAGGGAAGCAAAATTTGCAAAGTTCAGTTCATGGTGAAAAGTAGGTCAAAGGTCAATTTTAAGGTCACATTTAGATTGCCAGTATATGACTTCCTATTCAAGTTCAATAGTAACTACGGACTTATATCTGCCAGTTTTGGAGATAAAAGGAAAGCAAAATTTGCAAAGTTCAGTTCATGGTGAAAAGTAGGTCAAAGGTCAATTTTAAGGTCACATTTAGATTGCCAGTATATGACTTCCTATTCAAGTTCAATAGTAACTATGGACCTATCTCTGCCAGTTTTGGAAATAAAAGGGAAGCAAAATTTGCAAAGTTCAGTTTATGGTGAAAAGTAGGTCAAAGGTCAATTTTAAGGTCACATTTAGATTGCCAGTATATGACTTCCTATTCAAGTTCAATAGTAACTATGGACCTATCTCTGCCAGTTTTGGAGATAAAAGGGAAGCAAAATTTGCAAAGTTCAGTTTATGGTGAAAAGTAGGTCAAAGGTCAATTTCAAGGTCACAGTAAGATTGCCAGTATATGACTTTCTATTCAAGTTCAATAGTAACTACGGACCTATCTCTGCCAGTTTTGGAGATAAAAGGGAAGCAAAATTTGCAAAATTCAGTATGGTGTAAAGTAGGTCAAAGGTCAATTTTAAGGTCACATTTAGATTGCCAGTATATGACTTCCTATTCAAGTTCAATACTAACTATGGACCTATCTCTGCCAGTTTTGGAGATAAAAGGGAAGAAAAATTTGCAAAGTTCAGTTCATGGTGAAAAGTAGGTCAAAGGTCAATTTTAAGGTCACATATAGATTACCAGTATGTGACTTCCTATTCAAGTTCAATAGTAACTATGGACCTATCTCTGCCAGTTTTGGAGATAAAAGGAAAGCAAAATTTGCAAAGTTCAGTTCATGGTGAAAAGTAGGTCAAAAGTCAATTTCAAGGTCACATTTAGATTGCCAGTATATGACTTCCTATTCAAGTTCAATAGTAACTACGGACTTATATCTGCCAGTTTTGGAGATAAAAGGGAAGCAAAATTTGCAAAGTTCAGTTCATGGTGAAAAGTAGGTCAAAGGTCAATTTTAAGATCACATTTAGATTGCCAGTATATGACTTCCTATTCAAGTTCAATAGTAACTATGGACCTATCTCTGCCAGTTTTGGAGATAAAAGGGAAGCAAAATTTGCAAAGTTCAGTTCATGGTGAAAAGTAGGTCAAAGGTCAATTTCAAGGTCACAGTAAGATTGCCAGTATATGACTTCCTATTCAACTTCAATAGTAACTATGGACCTATCTCTGCCAGTTTTGGAGATATAAGGGACTAAATGTTATAATTTTGGAGTTACCATAATGTGCCTTAAATTTCGTACAGAAAAAATTAATTAAAACAAGGCAGCAAAGCTGTCAAATGTACAGACAAAAAACAGAAAATAAAGATGCAAAAAAGGTCATTTTGTCAATTTTGATGCAATAATAAATAATGCTTATAATAGCACTGTCAGTCAACACTGAATTTTAATCTTGCACAACAGGTAACATGGTCAATAACAGGAGCGGACCCAGAGATATTTTCTGACAGTATTACGAATCTATGTTGATCCATCCTCCATTTTGATGGTCTTCCAACAGAAAAAAATAGATACCAGTCAATATAAACTTAATAACCTGACTGTCTTCCGGAAGACCCAGAAGATGGTCTCAATCCACCCCTTCAATAAGATTACAGTTTCAGGACCATGAGAGTTCAAATTCACATTATGAAAGTCTCAATATTTGAAAAATGATGAAAGTGCATAAAATAATATTACATAATGTTTAAAGACATAAAAAACAATACAACTGCTTATGTAGAAATACAGAAAATGTGCAGAGCCCCAGGCAGATGAGAGCCTGCCTGGGACTAAAAGTCACAAATGCAAGTGTTTGAGAAAAAATTATAAAGGAAAACAACAAAACTAGAAAAGCACTTTGAGAGTGCAGACCTCTGCCAAGGCAGCAATTGTTGATTATTATTGATAATTGATTGATTATTGATCCGGACCACCACCAAAAATTAATCATTGTCCTCTTTGGCCCACTTCCGACAGTTCCTGAAAATTTCTGCAAAATCAGTCCATAACTTTTTGTGTTATGTGGATGACAGACAAACAGGGGTGAAAATATAACCTCCTTGGCAGAGCTTGAGGTTAATATAATTCCAATGAAGCTGCTATTCAAACTTTTAATCTTCCAGTTTGATATATATACATATATATATATATATACATAAAACTTATTTGCAATATTAAACGAAATTTACCTGCATAATTATCACTGCTTCCTTATTATTAATCTAGCAGAGAGCTTTACCTTTGGGAGTTTACAGGGAAATATCAACAAGTGTGCTTTACGTAATCTCATTTAATGGCCTATTAAAGCAAATGACTTTATAACTCTGAAATTAATCTAGTGATACCCAAGGGTAATTTACAGACTGACCCACTCAAAGGTCTTCAGGCCCATAAGTCACACCTTAAGAAAAGCACAAAACCATAATGCCCAAAATAGGAGACTACCAATCCTGATGCAATAATACATTATGTCAACATCAACTTATGCACAACAGGTAACACAGACGAAAGTAAAAGCATAAGGCTTCAGGCCCATCAGAGTTCAAGTTTATACTTAGAAAGTGCCAGAATGAGAAAAATGAAAATTTCACAAAAAATGCATAAATACAATAAACATGATAATCCAATAGAGCTGGTTTTCTCATGAGCTGAAGGCCAATCCTAAAAATCGTACTTGTAAGTTTAAAATTATAATAAGTAGCACAGTTTTCTTTTCATAATGTTTGCAGTAGCAGTGCAAAAAGATTGTCAATTTTGATGTAACATTACATAATAAATTAGAGAATAATTATCATCAATTTTTGTTTATTGACTATAAATAGGATGGACATGTAGAAAATATGATTACCATTTGGCTTCATGTCCATGGGAGCTCCGAGTCCCACAATGAATATGCCAAAAAAGATAATGAATATAACACTAAAATGTATAGCTTCCAGAAAAAGAAGCCAATTAGACTGCTTTTCTAACTCAGGCTGCATTTTAGTCCTGTGTTTCTTTTTTGAAAGTTTGACAGTTATAAGTAACACGGTTTTTCCATAATGGTCATCAAGGCAGCAGCACCAAAAATTGTTTTCTTCTATTTTGATGCAACATTACATAATGCTTAACAGCATAATGACCATCGATTTTTAATAATAAAATATAAGTGTCATGGATTTTCACAAAATGTGACTAGCACGGGTCTTCAAGCCCGTGGAGGTTCTAAGTCACACCTTGGAAATGCCAATATGTGAAAAATTAAATTTTCACAGAAAACTGTTTAATTGCCAGAAAAATTTACCAAACAGACTGCATTGCCTACTGAAGCTGTATTTTAGACCCACGTTTCTTTCCTGTAAGTTTGAGAACAGTAATTGACATGATTTTTGTTAAATGGTCATCATGGGAGCAGTGCCCAAAATAGGGGTTTCTTCAAATTTTGATGCAACATTACATAATGTTTAACAGCATAATGACCATCAATTTTTAATTATAAAATATTAGTATCATGGATATTCAGGAAATGTGACAAGCAAAGGTCTTCAGGCCCATGGAACTTCAAATAGGGGTTTCTTCAAATTTTGATGCAACATTACATAATGCTTAACAGCATAATGACCATCGATTTTTAATAATAAAATATAAGTGTCATGGATTTTCACAAAATGTGACTAGCACGGGTCTTCAAGCCCGTGGAGGTTCTAAGTCACACCTTGGAAATGCCAATATGTGAAAAATTAAATTTTCACAAAAAACTGTTTAATTGCCAGAAAAATTTACCAAACAGACTGCATTGCCTACTGGAGTTGTATTTTAGTCCCATGTTTCTTTCCTGTAAGTTTGAGAACAGTAAGTGACATGATTTTCCTTAAATGGTCATCATGGGAGCAGTGCCCAAAATAGGGGTTTCTTAAAATTTTCATGCAATATTACATAATGTTTTACTGCATAATGACCATCAATTTTTAATTATAAAATATTAGTATCATGGTTATTCAGAAAATGTGACTAGCAAAAGCCTTCAGGCCCATGGAACTTCAAAGTCACATATTGAAAATGCCAAAATGTAAACAATACAGCACTGTTCTGAAATGGGTTTATTTCCATTTTTAACACTTTTTAAACATAAAACAACATAAACAGTTTACTGCCATTTTTATATGACCAATGAAGAAAATTGATGAGATGGGAAAAGTATCAATAGAACAGTTTTAAATGTCCAACTTCCTCCATTCTGAGATTCTGAACATAGTGGATGAATACATCTGACAAACTGCAATGATATGAGTTTATTTCCATTTTTGACACTTTATTACACAATACATGATAACAAGTTTACCATCATTTTTACAAAATCAACTAACAATGTTGTAAAGATGCAGGAAATGCCAAACAAACACATTTACGTATCTTATTAGTTCAATAATGAGACTGTTAACATGCCTAAGAATTGAATGTGAGGAAATGTGAAAAAACAGCATTACCTTTTAAAATAATGGACTGATTACGCTGATTTTCAAACTCAACCTGCGTTTTAGTAAGATTGGCCCCTCCTGTGAGTATAATGACAATTGGCCAATCTGTTTTTCTTATATTGTGTTATCAGTGTTGCATATATACTGAAAAAAGTGAAAAAAAAAACAGCATAAATTCCCTATAAGTGACCCGATCGTGCTGATTTTCGAACTTGACCTGCGTATTATGAATATTTATCAGTTCTGTAAGTTTCAAGCCAAAGGGTAAAACAGCTCTTCATTTATTGTGTTATCAGTGTTGCAAAAATGCTGAAAAAAAGTGAAAAAATAGCCTAAATTCACTAAAAATGACCCAATCATGCTGATTTTCGAACTTGACCTGCGTATTATGAATATTCATCAGTTCTGTAGGTTTCAAGCCAAAAGGTCAAATGGTTTTCCATTTATGGTGTTATCCGTGCTGCATATATGCTGAAAAAAGAGAAAAAATAGCCTAAATTCACTAAAAATGACCCAATCATGCTGATTTTCGAACTTGACCTGCGTATTATGTATATTCATCAGTTCTGTAAGTTTCAAGCCAAAAGGTAAAATGGTTTTCCACTTATTGTGTTATCGGTGCTGCATATATGCTGAAAAAAGTGAAAAAACAGCATAAATTCCCTATAAGTGACCCGATCATGCTGATTTTCGAACTCGACCTGCGTATTATGAATATTCATCAGTTCTGTAAGTTTCAAGCCAAAAGGTACAATGGTTTTCCACTTATCGTGTTATCGGTGCTGCATATATGTTGAAAAAAGTGAAAAAACAGCATAAATTCCCTAAGAGTGACCCGATCATGCTGATTTTCGAACTTGACCTGCGTATTATGAATATTCATCAGTTTTGCAAGTTTCAAATCAAAAGGCAAAATGGTTTTCCACTTATCGTGTTATCGGTAAAAGTGCACGGCGACGGCGACGGCGACGGCGACAGCGACGACGGCGACGACAGACGCAGATGATGGCTATATGTACAGACACATCTGTGTCTGTACATAATAAAGAAAATGTCATTTTGGTCAAAATTCTTGAAATAGGAGGTGCTCTGAAGTTTCAGAAGTTCAAATTTGATGAAATAATGTCATTTTTGAACACAAGTTGTCTGCTTTGCCAAGCCTTATGTTTTATTTTTCCAGAGTTCAAAATTTATTATCCATTACCGTACTGCACATTTTGCTTTTACCACCAATATGTACTTTTTGATACAGCGTAACTCGAAAACCGTATGGAATACAAAAAAACCGAGACCACTTCCAGTGTTGGGCTTTACATGCTCTACAAAATGCAAAAAAGAATGGGTCTCTAGCATTAACGGTTCCCGAATTAGAGACAGTTTTCAGTTTCGGTACCTTATGGCCGCTACTCCCGTGAAAATGCACCGATTGACCCCAAATTCATGGAGATGAAAGATGACCTGAAGGGTAACACTTTCCAATAATATTATTGGTTAAGTCTGTGTAGTGTCTGAATAACAGGGCAAAATAATTTTTTTTCGTAAAAAATTTCATTTTTTTGAAAATTTTGACCCATTTGACCTTGAAGTAAAGGTCAAAGGTCAAATCCAAGGGTATATTTGAAATCTACACATATGACTTTTGGAAAGCCGTCTATAGAAATTTTTCCCATAACTCCTTCCGTAGGGTAGATAATTAGCATTTAATTTTGCCATTTTTAGACAAGGGTGCATTGTAATGAATGCCACACCCAGACCCCAATACCGACAAAGCCCAAATTTTACGTGGAACGAGTTGAGATTATAGGTGACCTAAATCCATGAGATGGGTACGGGGGCCCTTACCGTCTAGGAGGAGAAGCGGTAACGGTAGCCGTCCGGTCGGAGCCGGCGGAGCCGGCGGAACGATCCGGACGGGACCGAAACCATGTGTACCGCCAGCGCTAACGCTGGTGGTACAATTACGTTAATTCTATTAAAAATCATAGAAGTATGTAGATAGGTCAAAGTCTTTAATTTTGTACCAGTGCCAATAAAGATTATTCCTCATAAAATATGTTTTAATCCAATTTTGTAGTTCATCTCACATAGACCTTAAAAATCCAGAGGGCTTTCAGCTTTTATCAAAATACACTCACAGAAAAGAATGATAGTACCTGTAAGCAAAATGGCACCTGACTAACCTGAACTATGTTATGCAGTACGCTGGCCTGGATGTCTCTGACACACGTAGCATCTCGGTGCACTGATTTCCCAGGGAGTTTCCCCACACTGCACACAGTGTGTCTAGCCTGGAGTTGCTCCAATGTAGCAGGGAGCTCATATTCCTCTGGACCAAACATGCTCCTACAATTTCATTCATAAAAGAGGTGCTTTAGGATGAATGCAACACAGTTTTTAGAAAGTGAATGTTCTGGCTCATCCTGCAGTGTGACATCACATAGTGCTTGGGGGGGGGGGGGAATATAATATTATTTTGGACTTCTGAGGTAATATGACAGAGATCTGACCAATCCAGAAGGTCCCTGACACTCATTTTGCTGTTAAAAACCTGGCAACATCAGATACAGTAATATATATTTTTATTTTAATGTGACAAAAGTTATAATACCAATGGCACGAAAACTACATCAAATTGCCCCAACCCATTTTTGGGGGGAGGGGAGGGTAAATTTCCAAATTAATTCAGTCATTCTATTTTTTGCTACAAGTGAGTATTTTAGATTTATAGTTTTCAGATACTAAAAAATCATTTTAGCCTGTGACAAATTTGTAACACTCAAACAAAAGTCAGCAACTTGCAACAAAGTAAAGAATTAAGGTCAACAACCACTCAAAGTAACACATACTTATCTTTCTTGACAAAAAGAATCAAGATTTACTTACTCAAACTTTTCTTTGAGTTTATAGAAAAGCTTTCTGAAGACTTTCTCATTGGCTTCCATATCTTTTGGCAAATACTTCTTGGTTTTGAATTCTGTGACCAGATCCTGAAACAGACAAAGATTAATATTTAGGCACACAACTTAGGGACCATTCCCAGACCCTACAGTTCTAACTGTGGATCGCTCTATCTCTGAGGGGATTCTCACTAAATTGCAATCGACTTATGCGGCTATGATGTCTGTCACGCCTACTGAAGCTGCTAGGGGGTAATTAACTAGAGGATCAGAGAGGCGATACCGCCTCCGAATATTGTACCACCAGCTGGAGCAAGCGCATTCGTATAGACCCCCACATACACAAAATAAGGGACACAGCCACCAGTTTTGTGCTTGACAAGCTGTAAAAATGCAATCAACAAGATTTTTTAAACTATTGCAAAAAATATATATGGTACAACCAAATTTAAGTTCTTCGTAAGGTAGGTCAAGGGTCAATTTCAAGGTCACAGTAAATTGCCAGTACATGACTTCCTATTCAAGTTCAAGAGTAACTATGGACCTATCTCTGTCAAGTTTGAAGTTAAAAGAGAAAGAAATTAGCAGAGTTCACTTCATGATAAAAAGTAGGTCAAAGGTCAATTTCAAGGTCACACTTAGATTGCCAGTATAGGACTTCCTATTCAAGTTCATTAGTAACTATGGACCTATCTCTGCCAGTTTTGGAGATAAAAGGGAAGCAAAATTTGCAAAATTCAGTTCATGGTGAAAAGTAGGTCAAAGGTCAATTTCAAGGTCACATTTATATTGCCAGTATATGACTTTCTTATCAAGTTCAATAGTAACTATGGACCTATCTCTGCCAGTTTTGGAGATAAAAGGAAAGCAAAATTTGCAAAGTTCAGTTCATGGTGAAAAGTAGGTCAAAAGTCAATTTTAAGGTCACATTTAGATTGCCAGTATATGACTTCCTATTCAAGTTCAATAGTAACTATGGACCTATCTCTGCCAGTTTTGGAGATAAAAGGGAAGCAAAATTTGCAAAGTTCAGTTTATGGTGAAAAGTAGGTCAAAGGTCAATTTTAATGTCACATTTATATTGCCAGTATATGACTTCCTATTCAAGTTCAACAGTAAGTATCGACCTATCTCTGCCAGTTTTGGAGATAAAAGGAAAGCAAAATTTACAAAGTTCAGTTCATGGTGAAAAGTAGGTCAAAGGTCAATTTTAAGGTCACATTTAGATTGCCAGTTTATGACTTCCTATTCAAGTTCAATAGTAACTATGGACCTATCTCTGCCAGTTTTGGAGATAAAAGGGAAGAAAAATTTGCAAAGTTCAGTTCATGGTGAAAAGAAGGTCAAAGGTCAATTTTAAGGTCACATATAGATTGCCAGTATATGACTTCCTATTCAAGTTCAATAGTAACTACGGACCTATCTCTGCCAGTTTTGGAGATAAAAGGAAAGCAAAATTTGCAAAGTTCAATTCATGGTGAAAAGTAGGTCAAAGGTCAATTTTAAGGTCACATTTAGATTGCCAGTTTATGACTTCCTATTCAAGTTCAATAGTAACTATGGACCTATCTCTGCCAGTTTTGGAGATAAAAGGAAAGCAAAATTTGCAAAGTTCAATTCATGGTGAAAAGTAGGTCAAAGGTCAATTTCAAGGTCACATTTAGATTGCCAGTATATGACTTTCTATTCAAGTTCAATAGTAACTACAGACCTATCTCTGCCAGTTTTGGAGATAAAAGGAAAGCAAAATTTGCAAAGTTCAGTTCATGGTGAAAAGTAGGTCAAAAGTCAATTTTAAGGTCACATTTAGATTGCCAGTATATGACTTCCTATTCAAGTTCAATAGTAACTATGGACCTATCTCTGCCAGTTTTGGAGATAAAAGGGAAGCAAAATTTGCAAAGTTCAGTTTATGGTGAAAAGTAGGTCAAAGGTCAATTTTAATGTCACATTTATATTGCCAGTATATGACTTCCTATTCAAGTTCAACAGTAAGTATGGACCTATCTCTGCCAGTTTTGGAGATAAAAGGAAAGCAAAATTTACAAAGTTCAGTTCATGGTGAAAAGTAGGTCAAAGGTCAATTTTAAGGTCACATTTAGATTGCCAGTTTATGACTTCCTATTCAAGTTCAATAGTAACTATGGACCTATCTCTGCCAGTTTTGGAGATAAAAGGGAAGAAAAATTTGCAAAGTTCAGTTCATGGTGAAAAGAAGGTCAAAGGTCAATTTTAAGGTCACATATAGATTGCCAGTATATGACTTCCTATTCAAGTTCAATAGTAACTACGGACCTATCTCTGCCAGTTTTGGAGATAAAAGGAAAGCAAAATTTGCAAAGTTCAATTCATGGTGAAAAGTAGGTCAAAGGTCAATTTTAAGGTCACATTTAGATTGCCAGTTTATGACTTCCTATTCAAGTTCAATAGTAACTATGGACCTATCTCTGCCAGTTTTGGAGATAAAAGGAAAGCAAAATTTGCAAAGTTCAATTCATGGTGAAAAGTAGGTCAAAGGTCAATTTCAAGGTCACATTTAGATTGCCAGTATATGACTTTCTATTCAAGTTCAATAGTAACTACAGACCTATCTCAGCCAGTTTTGGAGATAAAAGGAAAGCAAAATTTACAAAGTTCAGTTCATGGTGAAAAGTAGGTCAAAGGTCAATTTTAATGTCACATTTATATTGCCAGTATATGACTTCCTATTCAAGTTCAACAGTAACTATGGACCTATCTCTGCCAGTTTTGGAGATAAAAGGAAAGCAAAATTTGCAAAGTTCAATTCATGGTGAAAAGTAGGTCAAAGGTCAATTTCAAGGTCACATTTAGATTGCCAGTATATGACTTCCTATTCAAGTTCAATACTAACTATGGACCTATCTCAGCCAGTTTTGGAGATAAAAGGGAAGCAAAATTTGCAAAGTTCAGTTCATGGTGAAAAGTAGGTCAAAGGTCAATTCTAAGATCACATTTAGATTGCCAGTATATGACTTCCTATTCAAGTTCAATAGTAACTATGGACCTATCTCTGCCAGTTTTGGAGATAAAAGGGAAGCAAAATTTGCAAAGTTCAGTTCATGGTGAAAAGTAGGTCAAAGGTCAATTTCAAGGTCACAGTAAGATTGCCAGTATATGACTTCCTATTCAACTTCAATAGTAACTATGGACCTATCTCTGCCAGTTTTGGAGATATAAGGGACTAAATGTTATAATTTTGGAGTTACCATAATGTGCCTTAAATTTCGTACAGAAAAAATTAATTAAAATAAAGAAAATGTCATTTTGGTCAAAATTCTTGAAATAGGAGGTGCTCTGAAGTTTCAGAAGTTCAAATTTGATGAAATAATGTCATTTTTGAACACAAGTTGTCTGCTTTGCCAAGCCTTATGTTTTATTTTTCCAGAGTTCAAAATTTATTATCCATTACCGTACTGCACATTTTGCTTTTACCACCAATATGTACTTTTTGATACAGCATAACTCGAAAACCGTATGGAATACAAAAAAACCGAGACCACCTCCAGTGTTGGGCTTTACATGCTCTACAAAATGCAAAAAAGAATGGGTCTCTAGCATTAACGGTTCCCGAATTAGAGACAGTTTTCAGTTTCGGTATCTTATGGCCGCTACTCCCGTGAAAATGCACCGATTGACCCCAAATTCATGGAGATGAAAGATGACCTGAAGGGTAACACTTTCCAATAATATTATTGGTTAAGTCTGTGTAGTGTCTGAATAACAGGGCAAAAAAATTTTTTTTCGTAAAAAATTTCATTTTTTTGAAAATTTTGACCCATTTGACCTTGAAGTAAAGGTCAAAGGTCAAATCCAAGGGTATATTTGAAATCTACACATATGACTTTTGGAAAGCCGCCTATAGAAATTTTTCCCATAACTCCTTCCGTAGGGTAGATAATTAGCATTTAATTTTGCCATTTTTAGACAAGGGTGCATTGTAATGAGTGCCACACCCAGACCCCAATACCGACAAAGCCCAAATTTTACGTGGAACGAGTTGAGATTATAGGTGACCTAAATCCATGAGATGGGTACGGGGGCCCTTACCGTCTAGGAGGAGAAGCGGTAACGGTAGCCGTCCGGCGGAGCTGGCGGAGCCGGCGGAACGATCCGGACGGGACTGAAACCATGTGTACCGCCAGCGCTAACGCTGGTGGTACAATTAATTATTGTTTAGCAGCTTCAGTAGGTGTGCCAGACATCAAAGCCGCTGAAGCTGAAAATTTTGCGAAAGAAGAATCTATTCTGTTAGATGGATATAGGTTTTGGAACCCAGTCTTCAACACCTTTCATAGGTAACAAGATACTTATGAAAAGTAGTAACTAGTTTGGTGTGTTTTCACTTGATGTGCCTTGTGATTTAAGCTATATACACAAATAAGGCTAAGATGTATAGAATGCAAGGATAAAAGCTGCATTATTATTATTATTATTATTATTATTATTACCTGATCTTGCAGAGTCTCTCCTAGAACGATGGAGACATTGTTTTTGGTCTGAGGGTTTTTCATCATATACAGCACCCTTCTGGCACAAGCTTTGCTGGTCTTGTCATGGGAGGTCTAGACATAAAGTGCCAAGCTATTAGTTTTACACATTTATAGTTGCATAATTATACCTGTCACAGTATGTGTTTTGTACTATGCGAAAATCATATAATTTTATGTAGAAAGGTAATATACTCTATAAACTTTGTGTAAATACCAAACAGAAAATATTAATACAAAATTTATGCAATTAAAAAAACATGCTTAAAAAGTGAAGATACAAAATGGCTTACCAGACCTTATTCAAAATTAAACAACAACAAAAACAATGCTTTAGTCATGGCAAACATTAACAATAAATGAATTAATGAATCGATTGTATGCATGCTAGATCAAAGACTTTGGTAAAATTATAATAAATAAATAAATAAATAAATAAATAAATAAATAAATAAATAAATAAATAAATAAATAAATAAATAAAATTATGATCTTACAGGGGACAGCTCATGGAGGATGTCTCGAACCACTCTCCAGGGAAGAATAAACTTCGGAAGATGAGGATTCATAAAGAGCGATGTTACTTTCATCAACAATAGCTGAAATGAAATTGTGAACACAACATAACATGGCTAGGCTCAGTTTTTACTGAAATAGATGGCTTCTAACATGCCCTCACTGATTTGCTTTCTTGTGATTAAAACACATCAATCATTTTTCATTTTGAAAATGCAAAATTCAAATGCTTACTTATTCTTACAAAATTTTTAAAATGAAGATTTTTACACTATGACCTTTAAAATTTATTTCCCCTGTAACGACTTGTTTTACAAATAAAACAGAACTAAAATCACTATAGTTATCATCATAACTGTTATCATCATCATCATTCTCAAAGTACCAATAATCAGAAGACTACAATGAATTCTGTAACATACCATACTATCTTCCTGTGCAGTCCACAACACTCTGAGACGATTCATTCTTTGAGCAGCTAAAACATCAGCTTCATCTATCTTCTTTTCCTTCCTTCTTCTCTTTACTATAAAAACCAACAACAAATTTTACTTTCCCATTTACTTTTCAAAAATGAAGTGCTTTTTTTCCACAAAATATTATGTTACCTTTTCAGTTTCCAATTGTAATTTTAACATTATCTTTCCCCGTTTCTTGATTTTGAGTTGTTCATAAAGATTTAACAGGATCATTTCTAGATCCCAAGAAAACATAAAGCATTGAAATCACTGCAAATATCACAAAAATAAGTATACACATTATATTACTTTTAACCCTTCTGCTTTCAATTTCCTCCCTCTTTTTCTTGACTTCTGGACCTTCCCCTAGAAAAACAACAGCATTATCTCATACACATACACACATATATATATAATAATCTCAGAGATATATCCTAAATATTTTAGGACTTGTCATGAAGGCTTCAGCACTTCGATGATGTAGCAATCATTTATTGACAAATATTTTAAGTCCAGACTTAGATTTGAACGACATCAAGGATATCACATATAAAGACAATTTACAAAGGAATTCAGAGAAAAAATTCAAAGACATCTAAGCAAAATGAATTCTGAAAAAAATATTTTGCAAAAATCTTAAAAAATTTCAGCACTAAAGCAAATAGGCACTTTCCTTGAAATACACAGATAATGACCAGAAAATAGTTCCCCACCTTTCCTTGCCAAGCCTTTCCTCTTCATGCCCCTCCCGCCCTTGGTCAGTTTTATGTCCTTGGTGCTCTTGACCTCTATTGGGACAGTGTACACCTTGGACCCAGGGGCCAGATCCTGGGGGGCTGACAGTAAGAAACAAAAAAAAACACACAGTGTCACACACACAGGTTATATTTGTTGCATATCTGTGATGTATGGGAGAGGAAAGTCTGGTTAAGTTTGTGAAGAATTTTAGTTACTAATAGGCAATGAACGTAAGTTTGGGTTAATACCGAAGAAAAAATGTCCCCCTCTGGAGATTTATTCCCGTTTGAGATTAATGGCTGTCTGAGTATTTGAAGTTACTAGTTATATGGAGTATTTTACATCTGCATTTCACAAACAATACATATAAATGATAAGTTGGCAAAGAAGTAACAAAAATCCGTTGTAGGTCTGTTTTCTAATCTAAATTTGAATCTAAGGCTGTATTCCCAGAGCTTTTAGATCGATCTATCCCCACGGGGAGTCTCACTAGATTACTGTCAGATAATCCGGCTTAAATGTCCGTCCCGCCTACTACAAGCAGTAAGGGGGTAATTAACTTTCGTGTCTGCTCGGCTGACAGCTATTTAGCGTGACCCCCAGGGAGTTAGGTCGATGTAAAGTAGATCGATCTAATCTCTGGGAATGGGGTCTAAGATTTTCACTTTGTCTATCATAGGTGTATGTGTACATGTTGCTAGACTTACAGTCTAAATAATTGAAAACTATAATAATTACTTTTATACATTGTAAGCCACTAAAATATCTGTAAAATAAGTCCAATACCTGTGTTGTGTGTTGAAGATTGCCCTGTAGGAGACAAAACTAAAAACTTCTGCCTTGTCATTCCAGCACTACTGGCCTCTGCGAGTTCTGTTCTTTGGGTCAAGCGACGGAGACGACCCTTTTTTACTAAAAATGTGAATAATACTTTTTTCACAATTAAGTCTCAATAATAATTTTTTTTTTTTTTTTTTTTTTTGCCAGCAGGTCTCAGAAAAATAGAATTCTGAATCAAAATCAACAAGTTCCAAGATTAAATCTACAAAATTTTAAAAAACAAAAAAGGTAGTCTAGGAAAATCTTTCAATTTGCTATTTGCTGAGCTGGGCTAGTAACTTTGAAATATCCATTTTTTTACTAGTCAGACACCAAATCTTTCTGTTCTTAGGACTCACATTTTTGGTCACTACTTTTCTTCCAGTGTTGCAGCAGAAATTTATCTTGGTCTAAGTGACTGTACAGTTTCTCAGCCCCTGCCTTCCACTGCCAGTTCTTCCTCAAATGTCTGGCAAGAGAATGGAAAGAAGAAGAAATTAATTTCTCACTATTTATTCATTCATTTGTTTAATTAACTCATTTATTTCTAAATATCTAAAATCATTTATTATTCCCTTAGTCATTCATTCATTCATTCATTCACTCATCTATTCATCTGTCTGGTTATTTGCATCTGTCAAAAGAAATCAGAAGTTAATAATCATAATTATTATAAGTTGTATTAAGTAAATCATTCATAATTTTTCAGTTAATTTTTAGAAGCTACTTACAGATACTATATAAAATTTAATGTGAAAACTCACGCCATCAAACTAGCATCAAATCCAGCAGCCCCGTTTACATTCCCCATGGGTTTTCCCTCCTCGGGCTCGTTACCAGGCACTGCAAAAGTTGCCGATTTAATCAGCCCCCTGAACATGTCATAGATACGTGGCCTTGTTACTTCTTCTGGAAATTTCTGATATACTTTCCCTGAAAAATGTACAATAGTTGCAAAAAGGTGCAGATTTGATCACTGCTGCACTATAATAAGTTAACATAGACACGTTACAAGTGATATGATTTTATTCAATATTTTGGTAAGCTTGCAGTAAAAAAAAATTCTGACCATGTTAAAGCATGACATTGCCTTTCGATCTTAGCACTTTCATGCTCTTTATATTTATCAAAATTATCACTGAGATACTGCTATAAGAACAATGATATTATACTTCAGCTGATCAGCAAACCAGAATCCCTTGAGTTTGAGTTTATGTATCTTACCACATGGGCATCACGACTATTTCAAAAATATAATATATAAACAAAATATATCACAAAATCACCTAACGGGGTGTCCCCACATATGAGCAAGAGGTCCACCCAGTACTGCTCAATATCTTCAGAATTCTTGAACTCGTATTCTCTGACTGGATAATCTCTCCCCGTCTCGATCATACTGTAACCTGGGGCCGACTCCCTGGTGTCCAAGAGACCGACCTTCTTGTACATGTAGGTGAATTGCTGGAAAGAAATTGACCAATTAAGATGACCCCTTTAAATGACCCACTCTTAAGCAAATTGGTGGACTAAAGATGTTTTTTTTTTTTTTTTTTTTTTTTTTTTTGTATAAATAATAATTTATTTTGTATAAATAATAATTTCGATAATTTCGATAAGGTGGGAAGCTAAATTAAATCTTCTGAATACACTTTCGTCTACTGAAAATCAAACAACCTACCCAATCCTTCTCTTTCATTTTTTTATTCTCAGCAAAGGAGAGTAACCCCATCACAGCCAGAGTTTCCAGGACTTCATGAAAACAGAACAAGAAACGTCTGCCATACAACAACTCTTTGACAATCTGAGTTGGTAGATGCCGCACAAGATAAAACTTTTTCACTGGATCTTGTAAGATTTCCAATAACCCATTTATCTGGAAAAAAAGTAGTGACTTTAAAAACAACTTGGATTTTTCAAACTGCGTTGATAACATTTATTGTGTATTAAGTATTTAATTTTCACCAAATATCCTACAAATAAAAAGTCAATTATTTATAAACAGACATGTTTTTCGCTGTGATGCTAGTCATTATGATTCTTCGTCCAAGCCCACATTGATGAATCGGTCATGTGATCAAGTCTCAGTCATGTGATCAAGTCTCAGTCATGTGAACAAAGCTCTGATGACGGGTGGAAATGCTTATTTAATGGTGGAACAACTTATAACATGAGCAAAAAGGTTCATTAGCTTGGTTGTTGGATAAATATGAAAATTCTCAGACACAAGCCTAAAATTTTCCGTACCGTTACCTTATTGTAAAGGAATTTCAGAGAAAGTGTGCAGGATCTACAAGAAGCACAGTGTCAACACAGCTTTTAGACCTCAGTGCACATTGAAACAACACCTAGTGGCACCAAAGGACAAAACCCCCCAAGATCACCGTTGTGGGACAATATACAGGATCAATTGCCATGACTGTAATTCCTTTTACATTGGTGAGACAGGTAGACAGTTGAAGATCAGGGTGAGTGAACACAGGAAATCAGTGACTGTAGGCAATACCAGCTCTGCCATTTCTGAACATGTAATAGACACCGGCCACAGTATAGATTGGAATTCAACTAAGATTCTTGAATCTGAATCATCCGACATCCCGCGAAAAATACGAGAGGCTATCCACATCAGCCGACACCAGCCACCCATGAATAGGGACGGGGGGGTTGATCTACCTGACATTTATAAGAGGGTCCTGGCCGCTATACCATCTAGCGGTCAGTGAGTGTGAACAACTACTCACGTCAGTCTGATGAAGGCCTTCGACCAGGTTGGCCGTAAGCTAACGGTACGGAAAATTTTAGGCTTGTGTCTGAGAATTTTCATATTTAACTTATAACATATTTACAAAAAAACCTTATCAAATCAAATATCCAAACAAAATTGCTTGAATCTTATATCTAACATTACAATTGTCTTGGAATCAGTTTTTTTTCTTGCAAATTTATTGTAAAATAAGAAATGTGACTTTTTCAATGAACTAACCCTGCATGGTGAGCATGCTGAGTCTTATCAAATATCAATCTGGGAGTTAACTTTCCAATTATCTTACTATCAATTGTAAGTAAACTACAAAAAAAAAATTAGGTAAGTATTTCAAGGAACTTACTCTGTATGGTAAGCTGATGATGTGGCAAAACATGCAGACAGGCATAGAGAACAAGACATCACTAACAAGGAACCATCCTTTTCCATACCCTGTGAATAAAATGAAAATATGTAGCCAAAATTGTGAAAAGAAAATATTACAATAAAACACGATAAAGCAAAAATTCAAGGTCATTTAAAGAGAGTCATTTCTTCAACATTTTATGAAATATTTCACCCCATTTTTATGTTTATTTTGAAAATTAAAAAGAAATACTGCCAGCATGAAATTGTGTAAAGGTAAACAAATCAACACTAAGAACAGCCAATTGCTGTTACAGTAAGAATGCGCACAAGTTTGAGAGAAAGAATTCTTAATCTAGATATTATATATTTTTATTTATTTTTAATTGCATACCAAGATGCTTAGGCAGAGGAGGTAAATACCGTCTCCATGACAACTCATCTAAGTAAACAACAGCTTCGTTGCCTGGTGATATTCCTTCATCATCAGCAACCAGGACTTCACTTATTTCTGGCTCTACTTCATCAATATTTTCCTAATAATCAACGAAAAGCCACACAAAAATTCAGTGATAATTATTTTCCTACTTGTCTAATTTTGCTACCTGAACAAGTTACTTATTATTATTTTGTGCATGCTTTATTTGACAACATTTCTACATTTGTATTACATACACTATCTTTTAAAATACAAAATCATATGGTACCGAATTTGCATAAAATATTCTTTCTTTATCTACTGTGCCTTACAGACCATTATTATGCTATATGAAAATAAATTTTGAAAGGCAAAACAATCAATCTAATCTCATGAATATCAAACGCATAAATTAATTAAAATAAAAAAATATCTGAACTATTTCTATTATTATTACTCAAAGTAAGAGAAAATATGAAATTGAACTAATACAAAATGAGTAAATGATCTTAGCATACAGGTAATAATGCAAAAAAACTCACTCCTTTTGACACTGTATTCTCCTCCAAATCCTCGGTTGAAGTTGAAGGCACAGGTGATGTATTTCCAGGAGCATTTGCTTCTTTCTCGGGAATTTTTCCTTTATATTCATATATAAGGTACCACAGTAGCTTATGGACTATCTCAGCTTTTTTGAACTTGGGTTGGAGACCATAAGATCTGGTGGCTTTCTGATAATAACAAAAAAATTAATTTTATGAACATAATAAATGAAGTGGTGAGTATGATAATGACAGTTTGTCAAGTGTTTATCATTAGTATCATGTGTTCTAAAAGTCAACAACTTTCCTTTAATAACTAGGGTATACCATAACTAAAACTGTTGAGAAAATTTTAATTCATGAAGCTCTTTTTGAGTACCAAATCTCAATTTTTCTTTTTTTTTTTCTACTGGCCGATTGGCTCTGACCAGTGGATAATGTTGCTCTGACCAGTGGATAATGTTGCCTACTGTACTCACTGCATCATACTGCAGATCTCCTGGCTTTAGCTTCCCAGCAAGGACCTTAAGCTTTTTAATGGACTGTTTGACGTCTGCTTCCTTCCCCTTTTCTCCACTCTGAGTACAGACAAAAATATTTAAAAAACTGAAATT
Source organism: Lingula anatina (assembly GCF_051362555.1). NCBI lineage: Eukaryota > Metazoa > Brachiopoda > Lingulata > Lingulida > Lingulidae > Lingula > Lingula anatina. The sequence continues at coordinate 20,804,836 of NC_141772.1, forward strand.
CAGAAATTAAAAGACACACACTTTTCATGAAGATTATCCCATTTCAGGTTGAAAAGATAAATGGCTGCATGGACGAACAGACAGACAGACAGACAGACAGAAAGAGAGAGAGAGAAAATGTTTTCATTCATTTCTGGACAAGTTTGAGTCACTGAAAAGAAGAAACCACTTTGTCACACTTCCGGAAGACACCTATGGACAACCATTATCAATCCATTAGCAAACTTGGGAACAAAATTAAGCTTCAATACTATGTGTTTGTAATAGTGTGATGGGTAATAGGCTTATCTTTTGTAAATAAAATAATGGAATATGTAAAACTTAAAGATTAATTTAATTACTCCTAATCCTCCTGACCTTATTTTCCAAGTCCTTCAATTTTGATTGTACAGTCTGTGCGCGTATTGAAGCCTTGGCCGAGTCCTTGCCCACAGCAAGATGAACCATCTTGGCTTTGTTGATCACACTCCGCACCAGGGGGTCGTCTGCTGTGAGCTCAGGGGTCATGAGCAGGTGATACTGAAAATATGCAATCGAGAGTCACAAAAGCAAAACTAAACCCCAAGATTAGTATCATGATTAAAAGGCACTTTGTGTAACTTATGCTTTCATAACCTTTGTACCAACATTTTAAGTATTATCAACAAAAAAAATTTTCAGGTGAAAATTTGTTGAGAAATCACTAAAAACATCCTCCTCAGTTAGACAAACTATCTTCGATAATTTACACGGTTGTCGGTAAGCAGTTAGATGATTTCCCAAACAAATTACAAAGCCAATCACAAATAAACAAATGAAAAACTTCCAGCAGTAGAAAGGTGATTAGCAAAGAAAGGATGTAGCAGGCTTCTTTAATCTTTAGAATTTTCAGTAGGTTATTTTCCTGGAACAGACAAACAGACTTACCTCTTTTTCACGGCCGAGATGTTTTATAACAGTTTTCAATTGCTTGATTTTGCTTTCCTTCGCCAACTGGTCCAAAAGTCTTTTAACAGTCCTTCTGTCAACTTCCGTGGCGATTCCAGCTTTTCGTTCCTCTGATTTTATATACTGGAAAAGAAAGTTGGAAAGCATGTTTAAAATTTATGAGAAAATCATATATGTTCACCACTGTGCCAGTGAGTACATTGCAAGATCATCCTATTCACGGTTCAGTGACACCTGTCAAACAAAATCAAATTAATAATGGCAGCTTTTTCTGAATCATTTTCATAATCCTTTAAATGTCTTCCTCATCTAATAGTTATAACTCATTAGAGGGTTTCTCAATACGGTTTCAAGGTGACATGTTTTTTTGATAAAAAATAGAATTCTAAAGTTGTACTAACTGCAAAGCAATTTAACAAAATATCAAAATACAAGTTTCTTTGAAATACAAAAAAAAAAAAACAATAATAACATTGCCAATTCAAAAATTACAATGGTTATCGTGTCAAAAAGCATTTACCTTTATCACATTGATGAAAACTACAACTTTCTCTGCCTGCACATAGTTTAGAATATACTGTCTTCTTTTAAGAACCCGCTCAGTAAAATCTAAAACAAAAACAAATATGGAACAAACTACATTATTCATTTTCCTCATGACAACAACAAGTATTCAAATAATATTATAATGAAAATTGACATTATGAAACCTTTTCAATTTCATGACAGCCTTCTCTCTCTCTCTCTCTCTCTCTCTCTCTCTCTCTTTAAGAATTTGTCATTTTCATTTCTGTAGTAACACAGATAATGTAACAGTTGTGTTTAAACACCTTTAAATTATCATTATTATTATTATTATTATTATTATTATCAACAAAAAGAGGAAAACTGACGTACCAGTTCTGCTTTGTTTTCTCTTTCCCTCCGGATTGGCATCAGTATGTTTTATGTCGACAAAAGACTTCTCATCACCCACACTAGTGCTGGCAGTCACAGTGCTATCATCTGCTGTAGTGTTCATCGTCATATCCATTGTACTGTCCAGTTCTTCTCTGGATACATTTTCACTGGGGTGTGTCGATTCTTCTGCATTATCTATAATAAAACAAAGAAAAACACAATGACTGCAATAATTATGGGGGGTTTTGTTGTCTCCACTACATCATCTATCATACAGCAATTAATATATTTTAATGATTAAGATATTATGATGATTGGGAAATTGTGGCTGATTCTTGAACATCGGTTATTTCCCATATACTACCTGTTTGTTGCAAAACACTGAGGTGTTTTCTTTTTCATCTGCAATACCAGATTCAGCTTTTATTGCGAAAATATGTATTGATCTTGACTGGTAGGCAATGATAATAAATTTTCTTGACATTGGTCTCGCAAACACCTTTAATTCCATACCTTTACTCCCTTCTTCGTCAGGTGGTTCATATTTAACGGCAGTTTTCAGCTTTTTCTGCTCATGATACTGTTCTTTATAGACATTTGAAACAAACCTATAAAAAAGACACATTACAGCAAAGGGAAATTTGAGGCCAGTTTGGAAACCCACAAATATAAATATGCAGTTTGTTTGAAAATTTTATGGATCTAATTTTTCAGGCCTAATCATTACATGAATGGTACCATTCATTATTATTCATTGTTAATTGTGAATCTATATCATTTCTTTTAATAGAGGGACATTACAACAAATGCGGCCTTCATCTGCCAAATTTTGAAACAATACTGTTTGTCCTTTTTATTAGTATTTGTCAGATAAAGTGTTCATTTAGAAGGACGAGACACAGAGCATTACTGTAAAATTCACCTCTCTTTGAGACCAAAAGAATAGTAAAAGATTTCTATATTTTGGACAGACTCATATGTCTAGTTATTTAAGGATATGTGTCAAAAAGCAAGTCTATTGCCAAGTCAGTAGTACTCACATATTCTTCTTGGTTTTCTGAACTTCAACAAAATAGCCAAAGATGAGCTGAAAAAAAATTTAAATTATCCTCATAATTATAATCCATTTCAAATTAGTTATAAAAAATTTTGAACTAAGATTAGATAAAAGTTATTAAATCATTTAGGATCTCACTGGCATCCGGGTTTCAATTGCAAATGGAGAGAGCTAATTTGCCGTTGCCTTGGTGTAAAAATCACTAATCAAAATTAGACTACATCTATTTCAATACGCTGAATCCTTTACTCTCATCTGACATGAACAAAACATGCTGAAGCAATAACAGTAGTTTTATTTGCACTAGCTGTAATTTGATTTAAAAACAATTTAATTTTGTAGGAGTGACGGCAGTTATCTTACCTCCTTTTTCACGAGGGCTTTAAGGAGAGCCCTGGCCTCAATTTGTGGAATTCCTAGCTCACTGGACACCTGTTTAACACTGATGCCTTCCAAGCCCCTGGACAGGATCAGTCTGTAGGCTATATGAAGCATTGATCTCTCCAGAACTTCCTCAGCCAGTGGGGAGAGTTGTGTCGCTGAAGCTGGAAGAGGAGCAGAGTAGATGTGCTAGGATTAGAGCAAGAACTTGTTCACATCACATGGTACAGTTTTCTGTGTTGCTTTGACCCGAACACATGAACACACTATGGATGATTCTCTCTCTCTCTCTCTCTCTCTCTCTCTCTCTCTCTCTCTCTCTCTCTCTCTCACAGGAATCAATCTTTTTTTTTTTTACTCCATTTTTCATGCTCCCATTTTTTTTTATTATCTGGTAAACTGGCTCTTTTTAGGTGTCTCTCATATGCAACAACCAGGCTATTAAGTTGTCAAACTTGTTGAATAAAAAAAAAAACTGTACCATTGAATGTAAAATGGACCTTAGTAAAATAAATATTCTACTGTAGGCAAATGCACTACATATTCTAAAAATTGTAAAACAGTGGTTATGTACAGTACAAAATGGAAATTCGTGTGAATAAAGTTACAAACAATAATATACCACATAAGAATAACATCAACCCTTCAGGAAAACAAACATGCTATTTTCACCTAAAACATATTACCTTCAACTTCTGGTTCCTCTGCATCATCTTCCTCCTCTTCCTCCACCTTCAGGGGTTTCACCAGGGTATAGATCCTCACAGACTTCTCCACCCTGAAACATATTAGTAAAAAATTCTCTACTTTTTTTTTTTTTTTGCATATCTCAAAAAAAAATACAGATCTCAACAAAAAAATATAAAGTTGATAACTAACTAAATAAAAATCACTCTCACTCACTCTCTCACTCACTCACTCACTCACTCACTCACAAAGAGACACTCAGTCATTTGCAATATATATTTATATATAGGTACTGTATCATTTACAATATGTGTCAACAACAATATATTGATAACCTAATAGTAAAATACTTGATAATACTTTATAAATAATATGATCTAATACAGATAAAAACTAATATGTGTTTTAAAAAATTCCTTATCTTAATCCAAATTATTTTATTTAGCAGTTACTGGTTAACTTTTTTCGCACAAGGGGTGGACCTAAATTTAAATTGGAATATCATATCCCACAAACAGGCTATATGTCCCTCTAGCTAGCAGCAGACTTGTGTAACTCTGCAGCGTCCCTGTGTCACACTGATTAAAAGTTTTAAAAAATGTCTAATTTCAAGAAATTAACAATTTTGTATGTCCCACGAAATCTCATATTGCTTGAAAAAAGTAAGAAAATTGATATATAAATAAGCTGTTAAAAGAGTAAAAAGGAGTCATGTAACAGTTACAAGAAAGACAGGAAGAGAGTTTCAGGGTTGGAGACATCAAGACATGCTGCTAAAACTATAACTGGGCGTTATGGGTGCCAGTTCCATCTGAAACAAAAAAATAATAAAATATCATGAATGTGACCACATAAAAGTTGGTTAAAAGTACTGAGACTCTTACATTTTATTTTTGGCCATGTATTCTTCTTCCGTGGCTTCAGGATAAACATCACGGTAAGGTACGAGTTTTGATTTGATGTAGTTACTGCAAAATTTCCAAAAGGTTCTGGTTCCAGCTTCATCCAAATTCTGAAAGTTTTCAGGAGACCATTTATTTCAAATGATACAGAGCATTTTATTAATTAAATGATAAAACATTACAAGAGACTTTAGTCTTTGGTTTTTAGAGTTTAAATATATACATTATACTGACTGATATGATTATGAAATCATTATAATAGTTATCATCAAAAAAAATACAAACCAATTTCTCAATGAGTACTGAGGTGACCTCCCAATTCCCTGGTTTAGCCTCCAGGTAGGCTGCAGCACTCTCCAAGATAACCTGAGACCTGGGTTTGTGTAGTTGGTAAAATCTCTTCAAGTGGAACAGGCGGCCATTGTTAATACGGCCTCCAGGGCATTTTTCCAGATAGCCCTTAAAAATGGTAAATTAAATTTAAAAATATTAAATTATATACGTTTCCATGCCCTGTGCTTTTTTAAAGATACCCATGCAAAACCATTCAGCCATTCAATGAACTTTTTTCATCATGTGTTCTATTTGTACAAATGGTTTGTCTCCATTTGAATGTTACACAACATCACCAATCATTAAGTTCCATTGCATACACTGCTAACACACACACACACAAACACACACACACACGCACATCTCAAAATGAACCACATCTCTGAAAACGCCAGCAGAAACAATAATCATTAAAATATCTGTACTTGCATCATATGCAAGCGTGCACACACACACACACACACACACACACACACACACACACACACACACACACCCCTTAACTCACCTGTCTCATAATAAACCCATGCCTCAGTAAACTCTTGCGGACATAATACAGGTGACCAGAGGCTCCCCTGAACACCTGCAGTAAGTTCTGGGTCCCAATGGTGGCAGCACCGTTCCATCGTGACCTGAGCCAAGACAAGAACAAGACTCAACTATCATCAATGTGTACTACCAGCCTGTGTCAAAAAATTTTAAGCCTACTGACCCAAGGGATAAAATCTACTGGCCCAAATTAGAAAAAGAGGCCAAATTGGCCAAATTCTACACTGGCCCGACTTCAATTATACTGCCACTCGTTATGGGACTAGTGTTCAGGTTACAGGCTCAACTCCTTAACCCAACCAGAAATCATCTTGAAAATATAAATTTTTCGAAGGTGATAAGCATTTTCAAAGATCATCTGGAATTTAATGTGATGATTCTTTTTCTGACCCTTTTCAATAAGAAATACTTTGATAGAAAATCACCGACTGATATTATACATTTTATATCATCAACCCACTTACCGTCCTATTCTCTCTAGAAGACAGTACTGTGCATTGACAAACTCCCAATTGGGATCATGCTCCACTCCAAACAATGCCGCAATTCTAATCTCTTGAGACGCAACAATCACCAACTTGTTTCCCCATCTGTGTGATAGACATAACATTACATTAAAACACGTACTTGTTATACACATGTAAGCTTAGAAGTTGAATTTTACAATTAATCTACTAGTATATATTACTATACATATATAGATCTTAACATGGATAAAATTAAATAATAAAATGTGCAGCTATCTGAAAAATATGTTGTAAAAAAATAGGTCCCATAACACTGACACTAGTGCCATACTTCTGTCAAAAGAACTTCAAACTGGAGAATCAAAAACACTAATCATTAACAACATATACTATTCTAGATTCATATAAATAGAGCACTTGAAATTTTATTTCGTTTGTTCCTGAACAGAACAGGGTGCAAAATTACTTGAGTGTCAAAATGATTCTATAAATATTACTATACCTTTCTATGGCTTTTTCCAATGTACACAGACTTTTTTCATCATCTCGTATTTCAAAAGTGATATCAGTTCTAGTAGTGAAGGTAGAGCAGGAGCCCTGTATTCCACCCTTGTCTATTATCTGTACTGGATAGGGATCCACCTCTTCTAGCGACTAAAAAAAAGGAAAGGAGTAATGGGGGCCATACTGCCAACAAATTTCTGCAGAGAGAGAGAGAGAAAAGAAAGCATGGGTTTCATTAAACCTATACAATATGATGCAGTCCTAATTGGTGTGTATGCATTTGTGTATGTGCGTGCGCGTGTGAGAGAGAGAGAGAGAAAGAAAGAGCAAGAGACAGAGGTAGGACTTGCATCAACATATGAGGAAAATCCTTGTTCAGAATTTAATCACGATATAACTACTTGCCATTCTGCAACCTACCTGCTGTACACATATTTCAGAATCCTTCTCCACACTGCTCCATCGGTCCCATATCACCACAGTAGGCCTCTCTTCTGGCAGCTCGTAGAACTTCAAATCTGGGTGCACAGATATTCGATTCCATAGGAACTGCTTACAGGTATTGTCCAATGAAAATGGAAACTTTGGCCGCCGATCTTCTAGACGTAACCATAGTGTTGCTATTGTTATACCTGTAATTTGTTAAGAAAGTCATACAGTGAACAGAATACGTCTGGAGACACTGAGCAATATTTCATAGTCAGGAAATTCAAACGAACAAAAAACATCCTTGAAGCTATTGTATCTATCCCACATATTTTAATGCTGATGCACAGTAGTAGTAGTAGTAGTAGTAGTAATAGTAGTAGTAGTAGTAGTATCATCTAATAGTTCTAAGTCTTCAGCCTTACCATCTAAACCTTCCAGTGCAATTTCATCTACCACAGCTTCGAAGAAATCCATCCTCTCCTAAATTATGACGCCCTCGATCTCTGATAAATGCTGAAATGCACAACAACCAGCCTACTTTAAACGGTACGTCTTTCAGCTAAAACTTAATGCATATTCATTTCAAGTTAAAGCTGGTGTCAGAGGAAGGGGGTGCATGGTGAAATTGACAACGATACACATTGCAATTTGCAGTAAATAAATGCTGATTACAGTAGATTTTTTTCCACGGTTATCGGTGTACTGTATGAGAGTGGAAAATAAAAGACAACAATATAGATTGTTATAAAATTAATCTGCAACCACCTGTGTATTTTACCAATAAAAACTGGTCACATAATCTGCACCTCAATAAAAACATGCCGAAAACATCACTGTTCTCTCTGGGGTTTGCGCTATGTTTTAAACTAGGTCGTCGTGTTTTTCGGGGAACAGGCTGAGATAAAGAATGAAAAGTTACATGAAATAAAAAAAATTGATAAAATGAAATAACTGAAAATTTTATATTTCTAGTTGTCAAGAAAAGTCTTGTATGATGAAATTTATTATATTTGCACTGCGTCTGTGGCACTTTTGACGTATACATTAACATAATACTTCTATTTTATTCTCTCCCCAAAATTTTACCTGGAACAAATTAGGTCAAATGACGTCAGTGCCAAGTGGAGATCCAAGATGGCAGCTTCCATAGTGAGAAGAAATGCCCCCTACGTAAAACAACAATTTTCCGAGGCTTTAGGAGGAAGCAGCGTGGTTGTTAAAAGCGTATGCGGAGCGTTATTCGTAGGGTATTTACTGTCGTTTGCATCAAATGTCATTCCCTATATTACAGTCACGCCGGGTTATGTATTGCCACCCAATTTCTGGGTTTGGACTTTTCTAACTCACTGTTTTGTTCAATTTCACATTTGGCATGTCCTAATAGACATCGCCGTCGTTTTTCTCTGTGGGAAGCTATTGGAGCCACTGTGGGGAGCGCTGGAGCTGCTAATATTTTTCATGGTTGTGAACGTGGGGACCGCTCTAATATCTTCCCTTGTTTACATCATCGTCTATCTGGCAAGTCGACAGCCGGATTTTTTATTCGAGACATACATCCACGGCCTGGCCGGTTTCATCGGTGGATTCACCGTCGCTGTCAAACAGATGATGCCGGACCATGTGCTGTTCTTGTCGCCCTTTGGGAAGCTGCGTAACAACCACATTCCTGTTCTCCTGCTGGTAGTGACTGTTATACTGCGAGTGGCAGGTGCCCTTGAGGGACCATACCCCATAATGTACACTGCAGGCTTGCTCACCAGTTGGATTTACCTGAGGTTCTATCAGAGCCATGGGAAGGGGACTAGAGGAGACATGGCTGATAATTTTTCGTTTGCTAGGTATGTGTGTGTACAGTAGAGAAATCCTCACTTCAGGCTTGTCATTTGGTCGTGGATCATACAAAATGTGGTATTTTATCCAGTATCACTTCAACTGTGATGCATTCATATTGAAATGGAGTAATGGGTGATAGCCTTAAATGAGGTTGATGGTACTGCGTGACATCATGCAAGGCTGAAAAAATGTGTGGCAATTGGCCCTAGGTGGGGTTACAAAGTGTTATAACACATTTTTCTTAAGAATATTTTTATCAATAGCGTATCTCCTCAATATCAACAGTGTCATAAGGTCTTTACAATAACAGTTTAAAGAAGGAGTTATTCTTTTAATAGAGATAGAGAGTGCTGAATGTTTATCTGTGATGCTAAAACTTTAAAAGATCATGAATTTGACAGCGGATTTGAAAAAGATGTACCTTGGGAAATAAAGGGAAAATTCCTGGGAATTAATATCTTTTGCTATATCAAGGCCTCATGCCTATTGCATCACGTAGTTAAAAGCATCAGGAAAAGACTTAAGGCATGTTTCACTAGAGATTTATAGGCTCTGAACTGCAGATAAGGTTTTATCCTTTGTGAAAGATTCATGTTGAGAATTTTGTCTCCTGTAGCCACAGTCAGTCAACTAATATTATATACCAGCATATTTTTTCATAATCAGTTCTGCTGGCATACTACGTATCAATAATGTAATCTCATGTTTTAATGATAAATAAGCTGCGTGCATGTCATTTGAGTGTAGTACTGAGGTATTTAGTCTAGTTTGACCTTACATGACAGGAATTGGTATAATTGTAGTCTACTAAGGAAAATTAAAGTAAATGTTGTATGTTGGGCCAAAACTGCTTAATAAACATTAGCAATTTCTTTTTTATGTACAGACACAGATGTGTCTGAACATATAGCCATCATCTGCGTCTGTCGTCGCCGTCGCCGTCGTCGCTGTCGTTGCCGTCGTCGCCGTGCACTTTTACCGATAACACGATAAGTGGAAAACCATTTTACCTTTTGACTTGAAACTTACAGAATTGATGAATATTCATAATACGCAGGTCAAGTTCGAAAATCAGCATGATTGGGTCATTTTTAGGGAATTTATGCTGTTTTTTCACTTTTTTTTAGCATATATGCAGCACCGATAACACGATAAGTGGAAAACCATTTTACCTTTTGACTTGAAACTTACAGAACTGATGAATATTCATAATACGCAGGTCAAGTTCGAAAATCAGCATGATTGGGTCATTTTTAGGGAATTTATGCTGTTTTTTCACTTTTTTCAGCATATATGCAGCACCGATAACATGATAAGTGGAAAACCATTTTACCTTTTGGCTTGAAACTTACAGAACTGATGAATATTCATAATACGCAGGTCAAGTTTGAAAATCAGCTTGATCGGGCCATTTTTATGGAAGTTATGCTATTTTTTTCATTTTTTTAGCATATATGCAACACTGATACACGATAAGTGAAAAACTGTTTTACCTTTTGGCTTGAAACTTACAGAACTGATGAATATTCATATTACATAGGCAAAGTTTGGAAATCAGCGTGATCGGACCAATTTTATGGAAGTTATGCTGTTTTTTTCACTTTTTTCAGCATGTATGCAATACCGCTAACGCATTTCAAGAAAAATCAATTGGCCAATTGTCTTGAAATTTACAGGGGAGATCAGTCTTACTGAAATACAGATGGAGTTTGAAAATGGTTCAGTTTTGGTGAAGTTATGCCTTTTTTTGTATATAAGTGGGTTTTTTTCCTTTGATTTAATTCTTAGGCATGTTAACAATCTTCTCTGTGAACTAATTAAATATGTAAAGGTGTTCTTTTGACATTTTCTGCATCTTAACAATATTGTTAGTTGATTATATAATAAAAGATGGTTAATCTGTTATCGTGTATTATGTAACAAAGTGTCAAAAATGGAAATAATAATAAACTCATATCTTTACAGTTTGTCAGATTCAATCATTCACCATGTTCAGAATCTCAGAATGGAGCAAAATGGACATCTAAAATTGTTCTATTGATATTTTTTCCTATGTCAGCAATTTTCTTAGTTGTTCATTTAAAAATGACAGTAAATTGATTATTTTGTTATATGAAAAAAAGATGTTGAAAATGGAAAGAAAATCAATTCAATACAGTTATCTTTTGTTTACATTTTAGCATTTTGAAAGTGTGACTCTGAACTTCCACGGCCTTGAAGACATTTCCATGTCACATTTTCTGTAAATCCATGATACTTTTATTTTATTATTAAAAATTGATGGTCATTATGTTATATTGCATAAAAGTTGAAGAAAACCCTAATTTTGGAAATGGCTGCCGGAATGACCATTAAGGAAAACCATGTTACTTATGATACTCAAACTTACTGAAAAGTTTCGTAAGACTGATGTGCAGTTTGTGTTGGAAAATCAGTGTGATTGTTTTCTGTTTTGGAAGCAATGTAGCTCTATAGAGTGGATGGTGGTAATTGCCCCTTGGGGTAGTCACAAGCTAAATTCAGAGCTATAAAATCATTTGCCTAATTGATTTCCAAGTGCCCATTAAATAAGATTACATAAAACACAGGCTGAGACTTCCCAGTAAAGTCCCATAGGTTAAGCTCTCTTAACTGTGTCACATAATTAGGAATCTATGATAATTATGCAGGTAAATGTTGTTTAATATTGCAAATAAGTTATCAAAACAAAACAAAAAAATAGATGAATAACAGTGTCTTATTATCCTCAAACACATTGGGGTTATTCATATCATGTTATTACAGCAAGATTAAAAGTTTGAATAGCAGCTTTAATGGGATATTTTTGTGTTTTCTTTTTAATTTTTTTTTTCAAACACTGGCATTTTCAGCTCCCATCCACCTGAAGCTCTTCACATTTTCTGTATTTCCACATAAGCAGTTGCATTGGTTTTTATGTCTTTAAACATTATGTAATATTATTTTATGCACTGTCATCATTATTTAGATATTGGGATTTTCATTATGTGAATTTGGTCCTGAAACTGTAATCTTATTGCAGGGGTGGATTGAGGCCATCTTCTGGGTCTTTCAGATTTTAAAGTTCACATTGATGGGTATCTCTTTTTTCTGTTGGAAGACCATCAAAAATGTAGGATGGATCAACAAAGATAATTTGGAATACTGTCAGAAAATATCTCTGGATCAGCTCCTGTTATTGACGATGTCACCTGTTGTGCATGATTAAATTTCAGTGTTGATTGACAGTGCTATTGTAGGCATCAAAATTGACAAAATGAACCATTTTCTGCATTTTTATTTTGTGTTTTTGTCTGTACATTTGACAGCTTTGCTGCCTTGTTTATATTAAGCAGGCACTGTAATTAATTTAAGTGGACTACAATGTGTATATATCCTGACTTGAAGTTAACTGACATTCTGGTTTAAAAGTTAAGAACAACTTTCAGTCTCTGGCCTAGAGATAGGAATTTCATAGGTGGGACCTTTTCAGAATGGAGAACTTTTTTATCCCCTTAGTCGATCTAGCCTCAGAAACGGCAAATAACCTACAGTAGATCAAATTTGGATAAGTATGGACCTTTTCTGACTTTTTTTTTCTTTTTCATAATCCATCTATGATTTGTAGATTTTAGATGCAGTGATTATTTTTTGGTTTATTGTTGCAGTTTTTGGCCCTCCCCAGTCCAGCCGGTTGTGGGAGTCGCCTCTAACACAATCTTCAGTTTCTTGGTGAAGGTCAAAGTGTGCAAGAAACCAGAGAGGAGGTATGATGTCAGCTCACCTACTACAATTACAATCAGCCTACCTGGGACAGACCCACAAGACGCAGAGAGGAGGAGGTGGGTGTGTTTTTTTTTACTCCTTAGAAATTTAATACACATGATCAAATTAAATTCAGTTAACCCTCTCTATCCCTGAAGTATGGACGTGGTTTGTCATGATGCAATGGTAACTCTGATATTGTAAGAAAGTTTATTTAATTACTGATAAAGTCAAGTTGCTAAGTGTACTCTGAAACCTTAAAAACTGGACACCAAATAATCCATCCAAGTGATCCAACATAGACAATTGAACCACTTTTGACATGGTGAGTTCAAGTAACATCTTGGGTGTGATATTTTCTGTTTTATGGCAAATTGCTTTGAGTTGCGGCACTGTTGTTCACAACATAGCACTACAATTTTTTTTTTGTTCAGGGATTTGCCTGACCTTTTCTTCTTTGCTTTCTAGACAAGTGGCCCTAAAAGCTCTAAATGAAAGGATGGGAAAAGTAGAAAGTCAAACAAGCTGGCCCTCGATGGAGGATGAATCTCCTACTAAGGAAAGCACAGAGCTTCAAGAGGTCAAAGTTCACGAAAAGTCACCAGATGTCAAGGACACTGCAGGTGCTCATAGTGAGGCCAAGTCTGAAAAAGAAGCAAAACACACAACAACATCAGCAGTGCCATCTAGCGGTGGAATTAAAAAATTACCAGTACCAGATTTTAAAGACAATGCAAAAAATACGCCAACAGCAGAGGACGATTCGTAGTGGCACCTAAAGATTTAAAACTGAAAAATGAATTATTTTATTTACTAGTACTTTGCTTGTTGTACACTGTACTATAATTTAGTGGGAAGTACTTTATAAGACCTCTTGCTGTTTATGAACGAGGTTACAATCTTGATTTAATTAAGATGTAAATTTTGATTCAAGTTATTATGTATTTATTATTGGTGGTTAGGGCTGTGCAATTTATCATTGTAAAATAGTATAGCCACTGACTCTGTGTGTATATTCAACAGTATCTTTGAGTTTAAATGGGAATTAAATTTTTTGTAAAAAGTTAAAAGAGATAACATAGGCGGGACTGAAAATCAGATGATTTATTATGATTCTGTCCTTTTTGGGTCTGTTGATGTGAATGATTGGCATCCTCCACAAAGATCCGCAACAAATAAGATGAAAAAGTAGAAAAGTAAAATGATTTAAATCTAAGGGCCAAACGGGTGAGTGAGTAGGTGTCCAGTTTTAATTTTAGAATTAAAGTTTTCTACAATTCACTGGGACGAGAACTATATATTACTTTGTTTGGTAAGTCCCCACTGTCCTGCCCCACAACAACACCCACCCCCACACCCTACCTTCCTCTCTCTCTTTAGTCAAATTTTGTTCTAATAGCCTTGATATGAAACACTCTAAAGCATGTAAAAAGATAAAATGAAAGTTGTGCATTCAGCCCATTCCCGTTACTAAATGAGTAGAAAGAAACTAATCTGATCCAAGAGGAACAGGAACAAAATGCAATATATATATATATAATATTCACTGGACCAGCTGTGGAGTTTCTTTTATCATTTGCAATTCAAGATGCACACTAAAATGCTTTGGCTCATGGTCAGTTTTTAAAGAAAGCTTAGATGAGTGTCTCACAGTTATTTGTTTGATAAATGTAACTTGCAAATTACCTATCCAAAGACCATTTGGTGCTGATTTTTCACAGGTGGAATTTCCTTTTAGATTTAAAAATAAAAACAGTTCTCACCTTTTGTCACAAATCTTATTTTTAGACTAGGGAAAAAAACAGACTAAACCCAAAAAATGTGAGGAACAAGCAGCCTTTATAATGAATTGTATTTATGTCATGCCCACTTACTAGAGTTGACAGAATGCTGCTGGTAAGATGGATCACCATGTGACGCCTGTTGCCAACAATATTTCATTGAACATGACAGAGCAGACATTGTAATAAATATATGAGGAATGTTATTGATCCTTCATATTGTTTTAAGGTCAAATATGCCATGTTGCTATACACAAGCTATATGTTTATATGGTAATTACTCAGTAAGTTTGAATATCATGGATAAATGATTTTCCCCTTTAAAAATGTTTTGTTAGAGTTGCTTAAAATGCTGATTTTAAAAGTTTAGAACAGTAGGTTGGCTTAATATCAGAAGGAATATGGTAAATCTTCCAAAAAAACAGAACTTTAGAGAAAGTGAGCTGTTTTAAAGTTTGGAATAAATGATGTATCTACATTGTGCTCTGCGTAGTGTGATGCTCCTACATGTTGTTAGAGCCGTCTTCCCTTGGGTCAAATTCTCTTTCCCTAATATGGCATGCTAACTCTCATTTTGATGCAATGAAAAAAGAAGAAAAGATTTTTTGCACACCGTTGAGAATTGTTCTTCTTGCAGTGTATATGACTTTGATTTCTGTCTGATGCAATGTAGTCAACTTTCCTTTACCACGTGAGCATTAATAATTGATCTAATGTTGGATCTTGCTCTCTTTCTACCCAAGCTGCCATCATTGTATTGTAAGGAATCGGAATTTATCATAACTACATCCTAGTTGCAATTTTAGTTTGTTTGATTGATTGATTTAATGGTGGATATTTCAGCCTGTTGTACATGTACATTCCAAGTTACTTAGAGCACTAGTAGTTAGGATCTATCCTTTTAGTTTAAAGGGATAATAACTTCTCGTATGAGATCTATATTTCACAATAAAAACATTGTGAACTCACAGAAATATAATACATTCTGTTTTAACACAAAAATGGCAGTTATAGCTATTATTCTTATATCTGAGTTAGTCTCTAGACCAGGTGACCTCCATTGACAGCTAAACAAACTTTTTAGAAAAAAAAAACAAGGGACGAACTTTGAATGTAAAAATGGATTCATTAACCATTGGTAATTATGGGGAAATTGTTATTCACTCCAGGAAAATTAATTTTTTGGCCGAAACGAAGAGTTATTATTCCTTTAACATTGGCAATCATTAGCATTAAAGAGACAACACGTAAAATTTATAGTTCAGATCATCCTATTCATGTATGAAGTAACATGGAAGTAGGGGCATGTACATCCTTTTCTGATAATGGAATATCTGCACAAATTTAAGAAATGTGTTTTCTTTTGAAATGGAGAGAAAACGTGAGAAAACCATGTAACCATTCAGCAGGTTAAAGCCAAGTGAAGATTTAAAAAAATCTTAGAAGCTTTTGTTTATCTGGAGGTGGTCCATAGTTGATAGTTATTTTAAATCTTAATTCCATTTAACTCGGTTAATTATGAGTACTGATTTGGTCATATTTATTATGCGTTCAATATTTTAAAACTATGCTATTCCGGTACTAAAAAATCTTATTAGCCTTAGTCTGTTATGTGGGTAAATGTTTTTTGTAAAATTTTGTTAAAAGAAACAGCCAGTATCATGCAAATTCCAAGAGACACTTTGATTTAAATTTTAGTTTATGTTTACTGCTTGTTGAGCTGTTGTATAGCCTGGGATCTAGTAGAGTTTAGATTCAACTTCTTATATAATATGGAACTTTATTCTTTATATTCTTTTTATGGTAGGATGATTATTGATGCCAAAATAACAAAAAAAGTATATGCCATTTATTGAAGATTCATACATGTAATCATTTATTTATATTTATTCGTTTATTATTATTATTATTATTATGTCCATGCTATGTCAAACATCGTTAGATAAATTTCTTACCATGTTGCTAATAAATAAATTTAAAAAGGGGAATGCAATTTTAGTTTATGTTTGCGGTATTCTGGCTTCATATCATATTGCCCTTTGTGTTTATTAACCATGGGGTTTTTATTGCAAATGCCAATTAACGACTTAAACCGCGATTTCTATCTTGGATCTTAGTTTATAGGGAGTGCCTACAAAGCCCGGGGGGGGGGGGGGGTCACACAAGACGGTTCGGCCATCTTGCTGATAAGAAATGGGCATTGGCAAGAAGTACACGTAGACTTCCAAGGCAGATGGTGGTGTATTTATTTTACTCCATGTTTGAAATCTATTCAAATAAAACATTCCTTGCTACTAAAACCAGTTCATATTGTACAAACAGTGACTATTAAACTAATGAAATTGATGATAAAAAATTATGAAATTGATAATAAATCGAACAGCTGGGCAATTTGTATTGGCACCATCTTTTATTTACTTAACACTCCACTACACGTTTAGGTCCTAATTTCAGATGTAGAAGAAACTTCTTAATTAAATGTTTCAGATTTTAATCCTTTAAATAATCAGTTGAAAAGTTGAAAATTGACAAGGATCTACGACTCCTCCACCACTATGACAGGTTCTCACAACATTCCGGGGCCAGTTTTATCAGTAAGCTCTACCTTGTCTTTGACCACGACATTGAGAATATAGAACATTTTTGTTACATTGAAAAAAACACTGGACATGGTACAGAGTTGGGGTTCAGTAGCTGGGTTTTTCCTCGGTAAGAGAAGAAAGCACGTAGGGTTTTACTGTAACAGTGGGGATAGCGGGGATGGAACCTCACCTGGCCCTGCTTTTCGGTTTTAGCTGTCTGCAAATAATAATGATTCTTTTGGAAGCTGGAAAATTATTTCAGTTACTGGGAATAACCTTATTTATTTATTTATTTATTTATTTATTTATTTATTTATTGTATTAAGGTCTTAAACATGTTGTTTGTCTTAACAGAACAAAATTTTGGTATATGCCTATTAAAATTTAGGATGAACTCGTAACAGTCCACTAATCTAAAGGAGTTACATATAGGCTATTAATCTTAAACAAAATAAACTTCTCTCTTTACCCTAGACTTATGGCTTCTGTCCTAGGTGACCCGTGATGCACCCCACCAGGTGAATCACATCGCTCTCCACACCAGGAGTAATAACACAAATGTTGGCTTTGGTTATCTCTGTTTGCTGATGCTTTCTGACATTTATACGAGCAAGATGTAATAACACTTCATTTCTAAAAAAACACGATTCAGACACAAGAAGTTCAGAATTAATTATCAGAAGTATCTTGCAGCCCCTTAGAGATCGAAGACGGGTATTCAGAGGAAGAGTTTGCGAAAAAAAAAAGAAAAAAAGTTCATGTACCCTGGATGCTCTTCTTTATATTACTTTAATTCATTAACCGTAACCTCTTCATGTACTTAGCTTGGATGCTCTTCTTTATATTACTTTTATTTATTAACCGTAACCTCTTTTCGAATGATAAGAATAGAGGGGTTCTCTCGTTCTCTCAGAGCCACGTTAGAAAAGAAGAAACATTCATCCACCCCAAAAAAGGAATAAATTTTCCTCGTCTACTGTTTATATTTCATCCAGGTAATTTTGCCCCCCCCCCCCCCCCCCCCCCCCCCACCTTAACAAACTCCTGGATCTACCAATACTGAATTCAACACATCGTAGTTACGTACTGTATAGAGGATTTATATTAGCATCATTTGTTCTAAATACATTTTACCTGCCTTCTCACAATCGCTTGAAGTGCATGGGAACACATACTCATCAATCATCAAATGTTTACAGAAACCACAGGCGTTTTTTCCACGCCAACCAGAAGATTCAGGTCGAGATCACGTGAGGTAAATCTAGGACTGGAAATAAACTTCGTGACGTCACCAGACGACCGGAGGCAGGTCTTTCAAAATAACTTGGGTCCGACTATAAATCTCGAATTGTAGACCAAAGTATATATCTGATTTTGACCACGCTACTTCAATAGTAGGCAACTTCAATGTTGGTCTGAAATATTTGAGGTGACTTTCTTATCGTAAAAAACAGCCGTGTATTTCATTAAACTGGACAGCCACTAAAAATATATTAGGTCAAAGTGGGCTAAAATCTTGGGCTATAAGTTTAGACCAATTCTCGGACTTGTTGTTTTGTAAAACAGTCCCGAGAAGAATAAGAAACAACAAAGCACCATGACGGCCCGAGTAATGAATTAGAAGATAGGCGTTCGCCTGCCTCCGCTGCCTTGAGGAAGTAGGGTGATTTACGAGGGACCAGAATGCGCATATGTTCCACGAGGCAGTTATAGAGTGAAAGATGAAAAACTATATTATGGAAGTACTACTGTCAATAACGACGACCGTCTGTGTATTGCGCTTACAACATGCCTCTTTGAGCCGCTCTATACCACCGTTTTCTGAATAGAAAACCTTTTATACCGACATTGATATTCAAAGACAGTCTTATTTTAAACACCATTTTATTTAGTGTGTACGTGTTTATTTTAAACCGTTAAAAGTCATACACTGTGCCTATAATCTTCTCTTTTTAAAACCTTAACCATTCGACTGAACATAAATATAGATACATACATGTAAACAGGAATGCTTGAACAATGTGCAACGTCTTAGTATCAGACAATTAAAGAAGATAATTTTTAATATCCAAAACACCACCTAAAAAGTTTAATTAAAAGGAGAGAGTGTGCTTCTGTTATGAAGCTCATTGTTCATAAATAAATAAATAGAATCAAAATAGGAGATTAATATAAAATTTTAAAATGGTCCTGTTCGTTGACAAATGCCTGAATGCGGTTGTGATAAAATGTGACGTAAAACATTCAAGTCTCGTGTTGTTAAAAAACAGTATTCATAGTCAGCACACGATGAGATGGCTAAAATAATAGCAGCCTGGACAGCTGCTCTCTGTTTCATCATATGTACTGGCAGTTATTTAAAAAAACTAAAAACTAATTTTCCTTCTTTTGATTTTCAGATCCGATGCACGCCGCCTTCTGAATTTTTTAATTTTCCCGCTTATCGCATAACTTAATTGTTTTATTTATATGTGTTAGGAAACTCCGAGAGATTGAAGACGCATGTATCAAAAATGAACCATCTGGTAGGCCCTACTTTTAAAAAAAAGGAGAACCGTTATTTCCCCTGCTCTACTTGTGGTACTTTAGTCCTAACTTTATTGATGATATCATGGGTGTTATAAGCAATCTTCGCCAGTGTCTCCATGGAGGCCAAATTCGTCGCCTGAGAACCAAGGCACATCTTGTAACGAGCGGCATCTAGTGTCGTATCGCAGTAAACGGGGTGAAATACATGGATCAGACCCGGGTCGACGGCTCTGAAGATTGTCAAATTACTGCCAATGGCTTTGTCGAAAAGATCCACATCCTCCATTCCCCAGCCTCGTATTGATTTATCAAAACCGCCTAGTTTGATGAAGTCACTTTTGTACATGCTTACGATGCCATAACCAAAATGCCTCCATTGCCCCACAGCTTGAGTTATCAAAAATGGGTTCCTTATACAAGACTCATGTTTACACACCATAATTGGATCGTACTGACTAAAAACAATAGGAAAGTGAAGCTGCTGGCCGCGTATTGTGTTCTTGCGTATTCTGTGTAAAGCAGCCATGTTGAAAACGAGATCAACGTCGATGAAGAAGAGAAGCGCATGTGAGCTGTACAACATCGTGCCTTGTTCAAGCGCGACTCCTCGAGAGAAAACGTCGTCGTTGTGAATAACTCTGAGATCATACGAAGGATATTTCGTCTTTAATTTACTCATTACATCGTCAACTTCGCTCTGACTACCTTCATTTGGACTTACGAAGTTGATAACCACCAGTTTCACGTCCTCGCCATTTTGTAAACACGTGGTTTCAAAATTGGCCATGAAACGTTGGAAAACTTTGATCCTTCCAAAAAGTGGCAAAATAAAGTGGATTGTATTGCTGCTCTGATGCGTATGCTGATGACCCGATTCCTCGGCAGAAAAATACGTCAGACTGCCGACTTTGATTTGGTTCCACATTTTCTGAAACAATGTTTGTGATTTCGACGGCGGTGTAGCGTCTGTAGACGTTTCTATTTCACCTTCGTCGAGGAATTCCGTTTCAGTAAACATCTGCTGAACGTACGTGTGCTTTCGCACTCGAACAGCCGCATTTCCTTTTCTCTTATACTTCAATAACAAATCTAAAACATACTCCGCGCCGTGAAGGGGATTGCACCGTTGGTATCCATATAAAATCTCCTGGTATTGAAACGTGCTATCTCTCTTGTAATCATATTTATTCAAAGACAACATGATTTGCCTGATGACATCTCTTAAGCCCGACTTCTGAGCCCCGCTGAGGCCGACATTTGGATTGGAGTTGGCGGGAGAGTTCATTGTTCGACCAGATTCTTGTTGACTTTTTGATAAAAATTCCCAGATTAAGGCTTCCTCGCTTTTCTTCGGCCTGAATTTAACAAGGGAAGGCGGCAGAGCATATTTGTTGGAGTTTATCTGTATTCTAGGGTTAATAACGTGCGACATCCGTCTGACTTCTCTCTGTAACAAAAGTAATTTGTGTCTGAGTTCGGATAGAGTCGCTGATTCCACAAAACTGTGCAAGCGATACAAATACGGCGGTTCCTTTAGGGGATGCAAAGTAATGGCGCGCGAGATCCAATTTGTTCGCAGATCATGCGTGAAAGGTCCCGTCTTATCTTCGTAGTTTTGATGGAACAACGTGGCCGTGTCGTAAGCCCACGTGCACGGTATTTTAACGAAGGTTTGCACGCAACGGCCCAACTCGAGGTCGTCCCAGTTGGTGTAGATGTTCTTGATGCAGAATGAGATGTGTGGTACAAGACGGCGTAGTGTTTCACGACTCATTAGTACCCCGGGTCCTCCCATGCAGAAGTTCTGCAATGGGCTCAGGTTCAATTTCCCAATTTCCTCCTTTTTTCCCTGCCCCGGCTGCCCTATGAATTGAGGCTTGGAGCTATTGACTGAGCGCAAGAAATTGGCGAGTTTGTCTCCTTTTACGTAAACATCATCATCAGCTCTCATGAACCACTCGTATTTGTCGATGTAATGATCGTGCATGTACTTCAACATCAAGAATGCCTTTTTCATGGGAGGGTATTCGTCGTCCACGCCCGGTAAACTGACAATAGGAATGTTATAATTACTATGAGAATGTTCGCTTGAAAAGTACATGATCTTCCCGGGTACGGTGTGTGCCCAAGTTCTATGCACGGCTACAACTCGGGTGTCCAAATACTTTTTGGCAGTCATAACACCTACGAACAGTGTAGCTTTCTCATCCGCTTTTTTCCGGTGATTAATCAAACCGCGTTGCTGTATCGGTGCTCCGTTTGCCATCACGGCTTTACAATGGCTCTCCTGTTGTTGCTGCTGTTGCTGAATGGACACAACAAAAAGATAACCGATTAAAAAACCAGCGAGGGCCCCGATAGCGGTCTGCCAGATTTTACCACAATGTCTGTTCGCGCGTTGCCCCATAGTAGAGAATATGATGGTATCGTCTGTTAGCAATTACTTCCAACACTTTGCACTACATGGTGTGTTTTTTCTCTCTCTCTCTTCAATGATTCAGTATATTACGCAAACAACGAGGCAGATAGGCCTACTTCTAATTGGTGTCCAACTCGTTGCATTACAGGCCTACGTGTCATCTTCTCATGTCCATACCCTTGGCTATCATATCTCATGATCTTTATCCAACCTAATTCTATCCGATAAAACCATGAAACATATTGATATTTCCCGTGGATAAGATATCAACGTCACTGACCGAACGGCGTGTAAGAATAGATCGTCCTTGCTAACGTTTATCTCTTCGTAGGTTATTGTACACGTTGTAATAACAATAAATATGGCCTGCGTATATATTATTCCTGCTGACGGGGGATTCTCCAGATGTTTCCTGGCCAGAGACAGTTATAACCTGGTTCGTTTGTTACTGCTTATACGTCACTCCCTTGAGTTCCGCTCACTTTTCAGTTAATCCCTTCGGTGAAATATTCACAGCTCGTTAAAAAAAAACGCGTTTCTCTCATTGAGTATAGTAGTAAGTGTCAGTCTTGCTTTCAACGAAGCCCTGATACAAATCCACAGGAAGAAATTGCTCTGTTTGGTAAATAAATTTGCACCCAGTCTTGTGTTTTCCTACCCTGATTTACACTATATAGAGTAGGAGCCTGAACTGGCAAATACCGCTCAACGCTAAGATGTGAAAGTTTCAGTGGGCAACTGGCCAGACTTGTTGATCATTCCCTTTAGATAGTTCGTCGGTAACTTCCATATCCGTCTGTAGGTGTCCATAATAAGCTAACAGCACCACTTAGATAGTTCTATCTCTGCGCAGAAGGGGGAAATGCTGACCCCTTTGCTCTGGAAATCTGGAACGCTGGAGAGTCTGTTAACTGATATTCATCGCCACAGCGGGTCGGGTCCTTAACGAACAACACGTGTTTGGTCAGTAAGTGGGCTGATTGACCGGCCGGCGTATCAAGGCAACAGAGAAGCTGTAGAGTTACCCGGGTTGATCAGTACTTACTACACAAGCGTGGCGTGACAAAAACACCCGTGCTCCGACTGTAGCGCGCAAGCGCGCTGATTGCAAAAGAAACCTGCCGACTTCCGACTTGATAAGTGATCCTGGTCATCTTAAAATCAGTAAAATACGATATATTGTATTCAAGAATATCTGTAGAAATCAGAATTTTATAAAGGATGGGTTGCTTTGTGAGACTACATCTTTTAGGGCGAGATAACAAAGTTTTCATTCTTGGTCCTGGCAAACTACCGGAAAAACGCCTTTAACAAAGTAATTCAGTTCACTAATAATTCATTTCGCCAAGTGGTTTGGCCGTTTGAATAGCGGCTCAGAAACAAAGGGATCTTTTATTCTCAATTTCATCAGTGTTAAAATTCATATGGCTTGGTTCACACAGCGGCTTGTTTGCTTACCCACATTACGATCTCAGAGAGCTATTGGGGGGGGGGGGGTGACAGGTTAATTTTTTATCAAAACTGTGCTTGTAAAAGTGATAAAAACTGGGTAGAATATTTTACCTTCCGTATAAACGTATATAGAGATGATTTTCCCTTTTACCTTCAGTGCAGTAACCCAGCCTGCCTGAGCATAATGTTTTTATGATTTGTTTTTAGAAGCCTTTCATTAGTAGTATTTATTTCACAGATAAACAATTTATAACACTATATACTAGTATATATAATGTGCGAGCAGAGCAAATTCTTCTCAGAAATAGTGGATCTGGAAAGATGGCTTTATTTACACTAGGAAAATATAATATTAAACTGTAATAAATATTTAGAAAATGTAACAAGCAGTATTAATACATGAACATTTATATAACAAAAATTGCCATTCTTAACTAATTTTAACAATACTTAGTCTATTTTTTGAAGTCTGTATAACTCGTGAGCCGTCTTACGTACAAGTAGCAGATCTTCTGCTCCCCAAAAGCCCATAAAGATTCAAAATTCATATTTATGAATAGCCAATATAAACTGTACTACATGACATAAACAGGTTATCAAAGAATGTGAAGTGCATGCATAAATTTGAATCCCTACTGGATTTTGAAAATCTACAATGAGTTTTTTTTTTACAATCTACATCACCAACCAACCCCCCTGCTTCATGCACGTAGGGCCTACTCAGTGAACTCGAAGTAAATACAAAATACCATACAATATGATACGATAAGATGCGACAATACAATACAATACAATACAATTAAATACAATACAATGCAATGCAGTGCAGTGCAGTACAGTACAATACAATACAATGCAATACAATACAATACAATACAATGCAATACAATACATAGTGAAAATGAAATGTCTTGTTTGGGTAAATCTCAGTTTTAAAAAAAATCACATCCCAGATGTCAAAATATCAAGACGCGAAACACCAAGCGCAGCAGTAATATTTGCTCAGCGGAATTTCACACCTCCTCGTAAGACGGCCGCCACACTCTATTTGTTGAATAAGGCAGCACACTCGCCAGCAAATGTTATCCAAATAAAACAAATGCTTGCATATTTGCGAGTTGAGGTGATATATTTAGTCTAAGGTTTAGTAGGCCAATTAATGGTCTTTAAAGCGGTGGCATTTTGTTAAGAGCTTGAACGCTGAATTACACCACGCTTTGGCCTAGCTATAGGCGAACAACGCCTGGCGGATGCCACTGTAGTTTAAGTCAGTTGTCTGGGTGATTAAGCAAATAATTAAGTAATGCACTGGCAGGGATTTGCTGAGGGGGTGGGGGTGAGGGTGGGGGTGGGGGTGAGGGAGTGGGCATTGAATTTTTTTAATAATAATATAATATAGCAAACGATTCAGCCTGGTTTCCCTCGTTATACCCGTTTCTTTGCTTTCTTCTTTCTTTTTTCCTTTTTGGTGTGTTTATGTCTTTGTGTGTGTGTGTGTGTGTGTGTGTGTGTGCGTGTTGGGGGGGGGGGGAGAGAAGCAGCTTTTACCACCAAAACTTACGGAGCCCCCTCCCCCTTTTTCCTACATTGAAGTAGTCTGAATGGTTTTGACAATACCGAAACAAAGCTGTCTTGGTGGATAGGGCTGTCCTCTCGCGTCATCACAGCCTTGGAATCATAAACTCCTAAACAACATCTTAGATATTTATACAAAATAATCAGGTATCTTTTGAAAGGGCTTGGTGTCTGTGTTTTGTTACGCAAGTTGTGCTTATACCATAGCAGAGATAGTAACTAGAAATAACAACTTTTCTTTATCTAATTCTCCGCTGACTTCGTGTCCAAATACTGATCACTCCAAAAAATTAAATCTATATATATATATATATATATATATATATATATATATATATATATATATATATATATATATATATATATATAGAGAGAGAGAGAGAGAGAGAGAGAGAGAGAGAGAGAGAGAGAGAGAGAGAAATATTAGTATTCGTTACTGTGTGTGATGTGATTTGATGAAAGAGCAAAACACAAAGGATG
This sequence comes from Lingula anatina, assembly GCF_051362555.1. NCBI lineage: Eukaryota > Metazoa > Brachiopoda > Lingulata > Lingulida > Lingulidae > Lingula > Lingula anatina. The sequence goes on from NC_141772.1 coordinate 20,830,385, forward strand.
CATTGCCTGACTGATGGAATTTTTAATGAGAGATTGGTCGGCCTGAATAATGTAGTTCGAATAAAACCTTGCGTCACCCTCCTTATCAGCGTTCACACTGATTCTTTTGACAGCTTTATGATATTTCAGCCCGTAAACCGGTAAATCATATTCAAACTGTCAAAAAGGTTATGGCATACGTGATAATGATATAACATCATGAAGGTCTATGTAAAAAAGAGCTTAGATGTCGAGAATGGATAAGACGCATTGACCTATGCCCAACAATCTCAAAAAAATCTTAAGGCAGTTCTACCGTGTTAAACCTGTACCGACCTGTTTGCGTTTCACTTAGCATCTTCAGGGCGTTTACCTCGTTTTCTTTTCTTTTCTTTTTTTTTAAACTAACCTTATTGAGCGAATTGTACTAGTCGTGACGAAGATTTTTACCTTCAGTAGTGAAACTAGCCTACTAACTATCGTGTCGAATACAATGCATGTATTGGGGTGGGAGCAGTCGACGTAATTTAGTCGACTTTGTGTGGTGGAAGAATTTGCGGCGATTTTGCTATATGCCAAGAAGGTGCGCCACGTATCAGTACACGTGTTTCTGATTTCAGCTTGAAGATCATAATGATTTTCCAAGTTTGGAAAAACAAAAAACCCTCGAAGAAAAATCTTCTTCTCGCCAAATCTTTATCTTATTTGTGAAGCAGCTTATCCGTCGATCAAGTATGTCAAATTTAGTTTTAAAATGTAGTTTTTTATACCAATATTCTTTGAAAATTGTTTTCGTTCTTTATCACGAGGTCTTGGTCTTTTATAAAAAGCGTGCTAGTACCAAATTTCGACATTATTCTTACCATTCTCATTAGCACTGTCGTCATCGTCATCATTATAATTTTCATTTTTATTTATCATTCAGGCTAATGTAAAAAATTAGTAAAATAGTGCGTTTGGTGTGGTGCATGGCGTTGTCGCAATAACAGCCAAAATCAATTCTCATCTACCGCAACAGACATGACAACAGGACGATGTTCGTTGCGACTGCAGCGGCTTTCTAGTTGTTGGTTGATAAATCTATCCTAGCTCCCGCAAACCAAGGCAATTAATGGTCTTTAAAGTATAAAGTATATCCCGGTGCCCTTTATATTATAAGAGAATTGTCTTCGTCTACAGTTTTATGTCTGCCGAGCAAAGTGAGGTAATATACAGGCCCGTAGCCAGAAATTTCAAAAGGAGGGTTCTTTTTCTGAAAAAGTGGACCTTTTACCATGAAACTTTCATATACCTTAATTAAATTTCACCCAGAGGGGTCCTTTTCCTTGCAAAAAGCGGGGCTCTTTCGAACCCCCCGAGCCCCCCCCCTCCCCCCCCGGCTACGGGCCTGATATATTAAAATCTCTATCCCCCTCCACCATAGCAAAATCCAGGATCTGCCACTGCTCTCACAGATAATACGCGTTAAACGAGGTATAATACACCATCAGGAGCGCATCTAGAGATATTTTCTGACAGTATTCCAAATTATCTTTGTTGATCCATCCTCCACTTTTCATGGTCTTCCAACAGAAAAAAATAGATATCCGTCAATGTAAACTTTAAAATCTGACCGTCTTCCAGAAAACCCAGAAGACGGTCTCAATCCGCCCCTGACCATGGTTAAAACATGCATGAAATATTACCATTGAAGATGACAGGTGAATTTATTTCAGTCTGCATCTATATCCTTCCCCACAATTACTTTTACTTTTATATACACACAGTGCACATCATCAACAAGTAGGCCTATTATTTCTCGGAGAGTAGGTAATAAGTTTTTTACGCCTAGGCGGGTCGATGAGTGCAGACAAAGGCTTACGAAAAAATGGGTCATTTCAAAACGGGTCGTTTCGCAAGAGTTGTCCTTAGATTTAAGTCCGCAAGTTTTTAAGTTTACTGTGGGGTAAGATGAATCGTTAGCTGTCCAATTTTAATTGTAAATATCTTTCCTGTTTTGTTAAAATGAAATAAATGCCTATACTTTAGATTCATTGTAACTATATCACTGTGGACTACAGTGGAAACATGCATTCTAAATTATAGCACACCAAAAATTCAGTTTGGAATTTTGACCAACTTTTTGTCTCACATTGTAAGTTATTTTAAACCGGGACCTGAACTTCATGGCCAAAAGCGTACGCCCAGTTAGCCTTTTCATTCTCTGAATCAAAGCACGAAGGTCAATGGGCGTGTGAAACACGAGGAAAAAGTGACACTCGGCGTCATCTAAGCAGCATGAAGCTTTTTAGATTAAAATGGAACATTTTTTTTATAAAATGCACCAAAGCAAACGCAGTCCAATCGGTGGATGTAGAATAAATTCAGTCCAGTTAACGAGAGAACATTATTTATTTATTTATTTATTTATTTATTTATTTACCTTCACTTTGTCAACCCACAGGTCGCTGGATTTTACAAAAATAACACAAAATACGCTGCTCGCCACCCAATCATTCCGAAAAACGTATCATTTACAAATTGTAAATCGGACACATACGTAGATTGACCCCTTCTCAAATCACTGATGTAAAAACAGCAACAAAAAGGTCAGTTAGCTCAGTGGCAAATGCTGAAAAATCTTTTGAATCTTTCCAAATAACACAATTTTTTTTATCTTAAAAGCCCTCAAAACTGGGAGAGTAAAACATGTACAGATATCATTAAAGATCCTTCAATCTGACAACAAACAACATAAACTTCTCGAAAAAATTCCTCTCGTCGGATCATGTTAAAAAATCATTAAATGAAATGGGTCCGCCTGTTTTTAACCTGTAACGCCAGTTTTAAACCTGACAGGTGGCTCTGTGTGTGAGGGTTGCTACAATAAACGGGTCAGTGTTTGCGCTCAGCGCAGAATTCCCCCGCAGGAGCACAATGGTCAAACCGGCAAAATGGAACAACTCTTTGATCAAATAACAATAAGTGCATTATACCGTTTCTACCGTTTACTTTCCAAGCGGGTCGTAGACGATACGTACCAAGACATTTCCTCTCGTTTTAAGTGTCACATTGACTTATATAAGGCGCAAAGTCGTGTCTCCTGCCCCGTTGGCCTAAATTGAAGCTTAAACCCGGTGGTCAAATGTCGACGAGAATTTTAAGCAGGTGAACGTTAATTTTCTTACAGTTGATGCCCACCTGTTGGACTTAATGTAGCTTGTAAATATGACTCTGCTGGTACAAATATCGACAAGTCAGGTCAATGAGAGGGAGAAAAGGAGAAGACGCTGCACGTCTGATTAAAAAAAAAGAAACTCCGTGAATACGGTCTACATCTCAAGATGCTAAAGACAAGCGGGGCACATGGGTAGCATAGGACAGGAGGCAAGTGTTTGGTTTCCTGTATCTTATCTTTTCGAGAGCCCACCTTATGATTTTACGATTCACAATACCCCATTTATATATAACCCACTTATTGAGCATTTAATGTCGGTCTGATCAAAACTTGACATCAAAACTTATGTCTGTTTGGGTCTTTGTTTTCCCGCGGAAAAACGAGGTACGTAAATACGATGGGATATCTTCTCAGTCATATAACGAAATGTCTGCATAGGTAATTAACTGTGTCACATTAACCATAGTCGGGAATAGATTCTCACCTTAAAGCGCTGCACGTCGTTTGCTTTATCAGGTCTGTAGCCAGCAATTTCAAATGGGAGGGGGGTATTTTTAGTTTTTGAAAAAGTGGACCTTAAATCGCCTTAGATGACCCATCTTGAGAAACCTGTGTCGAGATAGTATTGAGAGCTGACCTTTTAAGGCCAAAAGGCGATTCCTGCGACCCCCTTCCTAGGGACCTGCAATGTACCCCTTCATTTGCAATTCTCAAGTCGGGTAGTGGGGTAGGTGTACATGTAGGGGTAGTGAATGAATTGACTTCTTTGCACTTATTCTGTGAATTACTGTGATCAGAGGGCACTGATAGCAATCAACAACTTGTATAGGCAGAGATTTTGTGAAATTATATTGATTATTAGTCTGCTGCATATGACAAGGCAGGGGCGTAACCAGACCTTTAAAAAATGTACGCACAGATTTTTAAAATTCCCAGCAAAATGTAGACTAACGCAAGAGATGAAGGACACCGTAATTACAGCATATGTACCACACATCGCAGCTTAATTTCCATTAATAATAACATCATTATTTAGTCGGAAATTTTCTCGCAATTGAAAAAGTTTCAATATTCCTATTACCCAGTTATATTTATTTAAAAGGAGGCTAGCTTCGCATATGATGTTGAACCCCCTTCGAATAATCCTGGATCCACCTCTGAGTTGAACTAACATACGGTTTCATTCACCTTACATGTGGATGCATGGCTCCCAAAAACAACCAATTGTACGACACGACAGAGCTCTGATACATCTAAGTTTATTATTTGTTTGTAAAAATTGCTCATGTCACCCTGTTAGTTTGGAGGGGTAAGCTGGGTCAAGTCCATGTCAAAATTCTTTGAAGCTTTGCAGGAGAAATTCTTCCTTTGTTTCTCTAGCTCCTTCTTAAACCTGGTGTCCAGATTTTATCTAGTGCCCCCAGGGTTGCGGGAGCTGCTGTTTGAAAGAGGTAAAGGTAAAGGAAGTTTCAGTTAGATGGAGGATTAAGATAGGACTTGTTCAGGTTACAGGCATTGTTTACCTCAGTTTGCAAGACGAGGGGGGGGGGGGGTCAGAACAATTGTGCCTTTAGAATTGATACAGATGACTTTAATAAGCAGAGGATTTTCTTTTATATTCCGTGAAAAATAAAATAATATCATGGTTGGCCAAAAAATTGTACGCACAGTGCATCCGTGCGTATGCCTAGTTACGCCCATGCAAGGGAGTGCAGAGAATCACTGCATATTACCCTTCAGGCCCGTAGCCGGGGGTGGGGTGGGGGGAGCGTTTCGTAAGAACCCCTCTTTTGGCTGGGAAAAAGTCCCCTCTAAAATTGTATCTAGGTACACGGATGTTTCATGGTAAAAGGTCCACCTTTTAAGAAAAAGAACCCCTTATGAAATTACTGGCTTTGGACCGGTCCTTACAGAATCGGCCTTAAACATGTATGCATGTATATATAGGCCAGTCAGATGTGCCCAAGCACAATATTATTCCCGTGCTTTTTTAAATACTCATCATTATTGTCGACACCTTTGTTGATAATGCTCTACTTTTCAAGTAACACACATAGTTTTTTATCACTGTGAGTGGCACATGAAAAGTTTTACCCTGTGAATAACAGGAGGGGGTTGTGGAGGTTCGGGTGCCGGGGGACTGTTCGAAAGAACCACCCTTTTGGCCGGAATAGGCCCCCTCTGCATCGAAATTCAATCTAGCTAGGTTATATACCATTTCTCATGACTGGTCAACAAAGATGGCACAAATGTCCAATGTTTCAGAAGAAGAGGTTATTTATCATTAACCTCTACACCCAGGGTGCTTTATAGGAATGGTTGCTTTCCAGTAACCCCTGAATCCCAGGGTGAATCATGTCAGTGTACTCTGTCAGACCTATTGATCTGACCTATTGATTTGAGCCATTGATCTATTTACCTATCGTCTGTTTACTCTTGATTAGAGAAATGTTATAGGGCCCTACTTTATTAGTTCTATATACAGTTCTGTATGTATCTGTTTTATTTGAATGGTGATAAAAGTGACAATTAAGTAACTATCACGTTTAAGATGTACACACATTAGCGTTTAAGATGTATACTTATGATAAAAGTCATTGACTGTATTAATACAGACGGAGAAGGTAAAAGCGTCATGAGTAATTACCCAAAAACGTTGTCCTTTTTTTCCATTTATTAATTCCATTTGAGTAACTAATTCCCTTTTATAGAAGAGCGTTTCGAGTACATTCAGTGTATTTTGTATATACATTTGTACTAGCATGAATAACTACATTGTGAATCTTTGCTGAATTATTGACTGTCATAACATTTATCTGATAATTTTTCCCAAAAAATCAGCAGACGTTTCCTGGTGATGGGGAACTTGGCGGACATGACGCTAAACTGGAGCACCACGGGAGCGCAACTTTCGCTGGTAAAAAGAAGGTAAATGATATCGAGTCTTTGATAAATCTTTTGTCTAATGGCCTCAAAAATTTGTTCTTGTGTGTGTGTGTGTGTGTGTGTGTGTGTGCATGTGCGCGCGCTTGCCTGTGTCCATCTTATTCTAGTAAAATTAACTGGGAGTAAATGCAAAACGCTATAATTACTAATTGCAGTGACTTTTGACAAACCGCAGAAAGATTCTTTTCAATTGTGAATCCGGGGAGGGGGGGGGCGCAGTAAGAGAAAACAGTTTTACAAGCGAAACGAGACAAAATCACACATTTTCTATATCCATTATTTACACGTCACTCGTACAGTTATATTGTCGTAGTCTACTACACTGTTATGGTATTATGCCGCTTTTTCACAAAATTGCAGTGTCACTTCGATAAACTTTCTGAATTTATGAAATATAATTTTGTATAATTATCAAGCCAGACTGTGTAATTTGTAATGTATTTCAACTGCTGCAGCGATTTATTTTAATAACTTTATCATTATTATTATCATTATTATTATTATTTGACAATCTTTCAGCGAACGATATTCTCCTGCTGCAGAGAAGCGGACGCTCTTGGTATTCAAGAGGTGCTCAAAGACGGTGGATCGGCTACTGAACCAAACGAGGTACGCTACCAAAAGACCGCCGCACACTGAAAGTTATGAGCTCAGCTACTGATTCCTGACTCCAAAGCCTGCAGCTTATCTTGTTGGTCTCGTACTTGTGTATTTTGTCTACCAAAGACGAGAACCTAACTCAATATGCACACAATGAGTTAACAGCTTATACCTAGCGAAACAGATGTTCAGCATATTGGTCACAGTGTGCGTCGGTATATGGCCTTGTTAACTTCTAAGGGAGAGATTTAGATATACTCTAATATGTAAAGTGTTGTGTGTATTTTAACTGTAGTGAACTTAACCTTGGGAAAATACTTATAAATTTCATATAGTCATTAATTGCTCGATTATTTTATGTATTTATTTATACAGTATATACTGCGATTCCTGATATTCAGCTTTGGTCTGTTTTTTTTCTGTTGTTCAGTTATTCATATCTTTATTGTTATTCAGTTTTGTAACATGCCTATATATGTATTTTTGCCTATTGAATTAATTTGTAAAGACAGAGCTCGTATGAATCATACACAATCACTATTTATATTTTTCGTTGTTGCTAAGCGTCCAGGGGTGAAGAAATGTCGTATCTAGCCTAAAATGACAGAATAACAAAGCTTTTCACTTTTTTTCTATATATATCACGATCAGACGTCTTCCGGAAAGTCACGTCGCTAAGCGTAATATAATGTAATTATATTCTTTATTAACCATTTCAAGCACGAGTCCAAAGGAGAGAGGGCGTTGCGCAGTATGTGAATTTCGGTACGCGACATTCCGCGGCGACATAAAGCACAATTCGTAAATTTATTGCTCATATAAAGAAAATTGAGTGTTTTAACCTGCAAGTTAGTTTTTAGGACTTTAACACATTTTGCTGTAAATCGACTCATTATGTTCAAAAGAGTGGTGCAAATTGCGATTTTATGGTAATTTAGTTGACAACTTAGATCCTTGTCGGTCTTACATGTGCACGTGAGGAGCGTTTTTCAAGATTTGAACACGTTTAACCGCTGTTTTTATTAAACGTTTAACGACTTTTTTTATTCAAAGTTTTATGGCTGTTACTGAATGTATGCGTTATGTATAAGGTGATGTAATCGCACCCTGAGTCAATGTTCAACGTTTTACGCTGATGTTTAATTTCTGTTTCGACTTTGAGTATCAACCCCAATTGTTAATTTGGAAATATATTCCATGTTGCTTAGAGACTTTTCAAGTCATATATTGTCGATATGCAATACATAATATGGGTGGGTGCATACGCGGTCCAATTAGCTTCAAAATACCCTCCCCCCCAAAAAAAAATTAATAGTGAAACAAGCGACACGAGACTAACTGAAGCAATATTTCGATCCCTGTGCCTACATATATAAAATATTATGTAAAACTGTTCTCTTCTAATGTTTTACATTTGCTGAGGAAATTTTTGTATCGTTCATTACCCCCCCCCCCCCCTTCCTGGCAAAATGCTGAATTTGCCAATGGCGTGTTTTATTTAGTACGTAATATGGCAGAAGAGAAGAATGACATTTATGATGCTGCATTAAAAGGACCTGGGGTGAGCATAAAATATCAGCTTCACTTGAAATTAACGTCCTTTGCTTCATCTGTAAATATGTAATTCAGCTAAGAGATCTTCCATTCAATATTCATTTTCAGTCAGGGCTGGCACCCCTACACGATCTTGTTCAAGGGAGTGGCATTGACGTGGAAACCTGTATAGACATTCTGCTGGAGAGAGGCGCAGACGTTAATCAAACAACGACTATAGGGGGCGACACCTGTCTGCATTTAGCGGCGAGAAATAAATCAAAAGATCGAGCGGTTGATATCTTTGTCAAACTGCTCAGCTCGGGCGCAGATCCTGAAATACGAAACAAGGTATAGATTGAAAATGGCTAGCTATAGGTTGTATAGTAATCCTATTATTATTATTATTATTATTATTATTATTATTATTATAAGCAGCAGCATCTCCACAACCGAATGATGGGTGTACACCACATATAGTACTAACTTCAAAACTACTTTATTGTCATCTTCATGATAAGTTTAAACATAACTTCAAAACCTGTTAAAGAGGCGCATGGGTGTCCTTAATTTCCACGGCGCCCTATTAAGAGCGCTTTGGTTGTGAAGGGTCCCTATGCATCCTTAGAATATTTTGATTCCTCTTGTGCTAGCAGTAGCTATCGCTCTAATATTGATAATGAGTCTTTAGTGTGTAATTGTGTGTTTACCCGGTTTTAACTTCTGTTTGTTCCAGAAACTACGGTCCCCCTACGACGAAGCCGTAGAAAAAGGACTTGTGGATATTTGTGCTGTGTTGGACGGGACTGTCTCCATCGAAGAAGCCATAGAGAAGACTGAACAGAAACGCCGTGATGAATTAGGGGTGAGATTTAGAAATGAGTGTTTTTTTTTCTTTCTTTGTTTTATCTATTTGGGCTTGAAATTTGTAATGGGACTTTTTTATTAAGCTGCATTAACTTATGTAGCTATAGGATTAAATATAATCTTCTGTTGCATCCTAGTGTAGATACATGTATATAAAAAGAAGTTGTAGAGTTCCTCATGATGTATTAATAACAATGTTAATATTTTTTTCACTTAAATTACCTCAATCTGTAATTCAGCCCTATTCACCCTCCTCGTCCCCATAAAACATGGAAATGCAATATCACACAAGACACACGATGGAGAGTAGTCTTGATGTCAATACCCACTTCCTTTCAATACCCACTGTATTGGCTCCAATGAAGCCAAACTTTATTTGAAATAACTGAGCATAGGATGAAGGCTTCCTTCATTTTCTGTTAAATGTGCACGATGAGCGAAATACCTATTGATAGTAAATATCCTTTTTTCCTCGACATATCATTCATCCCATTTCCCTTATTCACCAAGGTATAGTATACTTAAAACCATTCACAGAATTGCGATCAATAAACTCATTTTTTAGGTCTAAGCTTCCTTTTTTTATAGTGAATCTCGTGCTGTACATGTAAATTAATGGAGACTGGTGAAATTCGCTCGTGACCGTACCGGTAAAAATTAGAAGTTGAGAATTTATAGGTTTTGGATATGATACATGCATAAATATCTTGATGGTGAAGGGGGGAGGGTTGCAGAAACTTAGTTGCATTAGGTCGAACGCGCATTGTAAGCCTTGTGAAGAACTTCCACACGTGTAGCTGTCATCTTGCGTGTGGTTTTCACCACAATATTCAATAAGCAGAATTAATTCTGTATCATAAACACCCAACAGAACATATTTCAAATGGGTTTCTGCTTCTTTGCGGCTTATCGACCTGAGCTTCAGAGGTCCCTAGACTACTTGGATCGGCATGTGCATTATCAGCACGCACCTGCCCTTACTGGAAACGGCAGAGTCATGCTGATAGTATGGGTGCAATGTTCCAGGAACCTTTGGGAACCAGGGTGTCCCTAATGCACTGCTTCATATATTCTTTGACTATGGTGTCTCTGACTAACAGGAAACATCATCTCAAAGATCAATTTAGCGAATAACGAAAGAGACATTAGAGAGATAGAGGAAACGTCGTTGTGAACCAAAGTTTGTCTTTTTTGACGATTCATTAATTGCTTTTTCATATCACCCATGTCACACTGTAAGTGGTCATAAAACGGCAATGATAAATCATTTTTGATAAGCCCATGAATACGACCATATTAAGTACATGTGAGTAGTTTGCGTATTGGGAGAGGGGGGGGGCGGGATGAATTTTGATTTGTCCTTCCATCCCCGCTCCACCCCCCCACCCCCACCCCCCCACCCCCACCCCCTATCAAGCGCTAAATGACACAACTTGTAGTTGAATGAAATCCTTGTTGTAAAAAAATGAACAATCCGTTAATTAATACTGCATTTCAGGAACGCTTGGTAAGAGCCGTGATTTCTGGCACGGAGGAAGAAATACGAAGAGCTGTGGCACACGGTGGAACTTATTTGAACTACATCAACAAGGTATAGGTTGTTGTTTTTTCAACTGTCAATTGAGCTGTGGGATGCTGGATTTGAACATGGTCGTATCAATAATATTCATAATAGTATCTATGAGGTCGGAGGTGATGGGTGGGGAAAAAACAAAATGGCGGACTTAACTCCTATCCAACAAACAGCAAGTTTTCCTGGGATTGGAAGAGCGGGGGTTGGGGGGGGGGGGGTACACTTACTGCATATTTCACCTAAATAGTAAAGTTTCGCATCTGTAAAATGTATTGATCTATTCATTGCAGCACGGCGCCGGTGCAATACATTACGTCATTACCCATTGTAAATTGGACCAAATGAAGATGCTGGAGTTGCTGGTGGAGACAGGGGCAGAGGTCAACCTCCTGGATTATGTGAGTGAAATGGCCATCCATGGATCATGTACATACTAGTTGTACCTAAAAAAAGTAACGGGACTGATGTCACAAACAATTCACTGGATATCATTTCCCAATAATACGTGGTTTTCCCTTCCAAGTTTCCTTCTTTGATTCTAATGCACTTCTCCATCTTTCTCAAACACGTATTCTTTTGGGATGCCCCCGCCTTACCTCCCTTTGTTATGGCGCTCTTGCTCAATGGTCTCTAGATTAAAAAAATCAGGATCCGTTGTTCAAGCATTGAGCTTGAGGAAAGAAAATAGACACATGAAGCAAGAGATAGGTGAAAATCGTTTTCGACCGCTAAATTTCTTATTTTCTACCGTTATGAGTGAAATTCAACAATCTTCACTTCCGTCACGACAGCAGTCCTGTTACTTTACAAACCACATTTCACAAACCACGCACCATATATTATAATCTTATATTACAGAAAAAGAAACCAATGATTTTTAGTGTTTAACGAAAAACAGTTGAAATTTCCACAAAAGTTAAAAACAATTTTTACAAAGGCCATTGTGTTCCTTTTGTGTCTCAACTTGCAGGAGTGTGACTCGGCATTAAATCTCTGCATCAAGATGGCACACCTTAGGGAGGGTGGCGCCATGAAGGAGCTGGTAGCGTATCTCCTCTCAGTGGGAGCCGACAAGACGGTCCAGGACCTGGTAAATGTGAAATATGATACATCATTCTTTATTCATGAAAGAAAGACGTTGCATAGTACCAGGATACCAGCTTACTTCCCGCCTTAGTTCAGGGTTGAACAAATTAGATAACAAAATAAACCGCAATTCATACTCTCATTCATATTTCAAATACCGATATTTAAATTAACGTTTCAACATTGCACGTCTTCACATTTGTTTTTATTAGTTTTTTTTTATTTTAGAGTTTACAGTGATTGGTTATTTAAAGGGCATTACGATGGCATTATGTACAGGCCTGAAGTGGAATGTATTTCTTTGTAGTTGGCTAAGACCCCATTCCCACAGATTTTAGATCTATCTACCCCTGTGGGGAGTCTCACTAGATTACTGTCAGCTTAGCCGGCTTAAGCGTCTGTCCCGCCTACTAAAACCTGTAAGGGGGTAATTAACTACCGTGCACGCTCGGCTGTCATCAATTTAGCGTGAACCCCCAGGGTGTTAGGTCGATCTAGATGGATCTATCTAAATCTATGGGAATGCACTCTAAATCTCAGGAGGGTTTTGATCTGTTATGATTAATTACTAAAGAACCTATAATGTTAAGTTTTGCTTACATTTCAGGACGGCAAAGACGCCATGATGTTGGCTGAAGAAAGGCAATACGATGACATTATCGAATTACTACGAATGGATGCGGTAGAAAGATTGGTAAATATGAGAATTTTCTATTTTTGACTCTCCCATTGGCAGGTAACAAAGATAAATGTTCCTTCTGTCACTTTAACGAAGTCTTTCAATTAACAAAAATAAGAGGAAAATCAAATGTGACACAAACGATGCTGTAACTTAATTTTGTGACGTTTTGTGTTGTATGGTGTGGCATTCGTCATAAACCAGACCACCCTATAAAGTAAGATGTCTCGTGAAACTGTTCCCTTCTGTCAATAAAAAAAGGTACATGATTTACTCATAAATAAAACATATTGAGGTTGACTGTTGGCAGGTTTTAGAGACGATGAATAAAAATAAAAATCAGTTAGCACGGACCTTCAGAGAGAGAGAGAGAGAGAGAGAGAGAGAGTTGCGTGATTGATTTGATCAAATTATGCCATTGAGTATTGGCCTTGGCTGCACCCGTTTGTCCAGAAGCTATGTTAAACGCGTATATTGATGAATGCCACATATAAACATCATCGTATTCAATTATCCTATACTCTGAGGTACTGTTTATATTTAATTAACCATCTAACAGAAACTGAGGTACTTTATCCACTACCGAAGGGAATATTTTTAAGAAAATTGTTCTTAGTGTAAATTGAGTGCGTCCGTCCGATGCCCATTAATTCTTCACCGAGAAAAAAAGCCAATATCTTTCAAGTAGATCCCTCTGGAAAAAGTTCATGGCCAAAGCTTTTATTGGTCTCAAGTGGAATGCATTTCTTTACAGTTGGGTAGATCTCAAAGATTAATATATTTTATCAATAAGGGATTTAAATTAAAGGAAGATAAAGTAAGTGCCTTTTAAATTGATTTTATATTCACTGATATTTATTGCGCCTCAAAAGAGCGGTTAATCCGCCACGCAAGACTTAAGATGTCATTGTTTTGTACTGAATTGCTTCTTGCATGTGGCGTTCAAGCAAATATAATCTGTCTTATTTATTTATTTATTTATTTATTGTACATTAAGCATATAAGACAGGACTCTTAAAATCAATCAACTATATGGACTGTTTCAAGGTCATGATGGAAAAAGCTGCACATCAGTTCATTCTTCAGAGAATAAACCACACCAATAGAAAGACAATGAACAACATTACATGGGAGGAAAAAAAGAACGGTCATTTCTCTATTGTTTCTCAACAAAATATCATATTTGAAAGTTTTACATTTGAATATTGCACTTCTTCTTTTTATTAGTTTTTTTAAAGTACTGTTTGACTCACATTGTATTCATGTTTAGTATTAATTTATGGTGTGTATCGTTTTCTAGGAGCCGGTTACAGAGGTTGACGAACCGACTGAAAGTACTGCTGAAGAAACCGAGAGTGTAAGTCCATTTGGATGGTGATGTAGAAGTGTTAAAAAATTTACAGGTTTATCTATAGGTCAAATAGAGTATAATTATGTACATGAGAAATTCCTTTCTCTCACTTTTTGTATTGAAGACATTTGAACAACTGTGACAGACCTGGGCGGATAGAGTGGCTGGTGAACAATGGCGCCCCCGTTAATAGCAAGACAGAGAAGGCATGTCTTTTTTGTCTGTGTATGTCTGTCTTTGTGTGTGTGTGTGTGTGTGTGTGTGGTCGTATGCATTACAATACAAATGTTTACTTTACGAGAGAAAGGTATTTCACTATTATACAGAGAGAGAGAGAGAGAGAGAGAGAGAGAGAGAGTGAGGGCTAAGAAAAAAACTTTAAGAATATCAGTGAATGTATCGTCCCAAAAGGAGCACTTTTGCTATCTTGCTGGCACCTTTTAATCCTTGCTGGCACCTTACGTTGTTAGATAGTATTTGATATAGTTGTAACTCGAAATATATTATTTCAGGAGGGGGACACAGCCTTGCATCTAGCAGCCTTCAACGACCTACCAGATGTTGTTGAAAAGCTATTGGAACTGGGAGCTGATTCCAGTTTGAAGAATTTGGTACGATCGCTTCCTTTTCTTTCTTTTTTTCAACTTTTTGCAGTATTTGACTCCTCGACAGTCTTTAAGTTTCAAATATTTTGAATTGATTTGAGGTTGTCGTCCATAGCCGTCACGCATTATATCCGGCTGATTGAAATGTTGACTTTGTCCTGTTATTTGGAAACGCGTAATGTCAATACAAACATCCATCTCCTTTGAGAGTAATGATAGTAATAAACAGACCTCTGTTAGGAGTGTGTTATTTTAGCATTAGAAACCAATAAATGTCGATCAGTAAAGATAAATCTGTTTTCCTTTTAGGACGGCAAAATGCCATACGACATCGCTATTGAATTTGAGTACCTGAAGGTGGCAGATATTCTGGAGAAGAACATGAGGAGTAAAAACATTCAGGCCAAATGGAGAAATGCGGCGAAAAAGGCCACTTCGTGCGGAATTCTATGATTAATGTATATTGGCGTGTAATATTGCCTTTCAAGTTAAAAAATTTAGCAGGGTTTTGGCGTAAACCGAAGCCTGACACTTTTTTCACAAATGGCCTAGAGAATGTTTCAGAAAGTTCCTGGTCTTAGTTTTACCTGCTGATGTCAGTCAGCTGACAATAGACATAAGCTGTTGGTCTGAGAAAATTAGAAATACCTATCTCCACGATAAATGAAGTATACGTACCTGAATGAGCAATAGTCTTCAGAGAGAGAAATAAAGTCATTCCGAGACAAAAACAAGTGGGCGAGGCCTTCTTGATGCTTTGTGAAACGCAACCTGGTCGTCTGAGAGCAGTATTTAGCAATTTGAACGTAGAACGATTTTTGATTGAACTCACTTTGTGAAGCTGTCCTTAGGTCCACCAAGGCTATCGAATGAACATTAGAAGGCCAAAATTGCTGAGGTAAATAGGAATTCCTTTGAAATCTGGGCGTCTAATCAAGCAATTGAGACCGATTTTTGATTTGAAATATTCTAAGTGTGAACAGAACAAACTTAAGTTTATCACACAGAAGTCAGAGATTTTGAATTATTGCCAAGAATTATTATTATTATTATTATTACAAAAACGTGTGCATAATATGCCAAACAACTGTGATACCCATTTTTAAAACGATTGAAAATAGTTATATGTTTAACCATTTTTTATACAAATTATACCAAAATGTATTGGAATAAATGATCCCACTGCATTTGACTAATGTGTCTTTTATTTTCAAAAATGGCGAATTTAGGTAAATGATGCTGCTGATATTTGGTTCATGTGACAGTGATAGTTACTTTCATAATAGCTGTGAACGTTTCAGGCAGCAATGGTGTGTCAATTCTTTGTTGTAATATTTAAATTGTATTGTTATGTACAATACAATTTAAATAAATATGCTATCATTGGTAAATCTGGTAACTCCTTAATTCATATGCTTCTTTGATTAATCTTTCTAGATTCTTTATTTTTTCACCTGAAAACAGCAGACCAAAAAAAAAAAAAAAACATTGTTATGCAAATCCTCAGGTTGAGAATAAAATTTACACGTTCCAGCCGTCTTTCTGGCTGACTTTTCTATAATTCTTTCTTTTGAACCACTATCCTGGGATTCATACATTACAACAAAGAACTGACACACCTTTGAACGACATGAATCGGGGAATTTGTTCCGCCTCAGAAAGTAATAGGGGATATCCTTGTTAGCCGGCACCGAGGCTATAACTACCCTCTACCAGGGCTACAGATTAATTATGGGAACTTTTCTCCAACGCGCCACATTGGATATATGTACCATGAATTAGCCAGAGACATTTCTGTTAATATTTAGTGAAAAATCAATCTGTGGTCACGAGCCTGGTAGAGGGCAGGCAATAAAGCCGTGTGTGGCGCCACACAAGACTAGAAATATGCGAGATAATGCGATCGAGATGTGGGAAATTACCCTATGATTGAAGTAATTACGGCGCAATATTATATGACATCGTTGTGATTCGTATTCATTGATATTTTTGACCTACAAATACGTTTGACTATAAGTATAACCTCTATGTGCGTATTTGATTGTGTGTGCAGCTCGACGGAATACTGGCATTCACGTAGTAAACCTCTGTAGTGAAGAAATTATCCCTAGTATATTCTGCCGTAAAACATACCATAACATCCTATTACTAACCAAAAGAGGAATTGGATGAACTGTTATTTTTAAAAACAAATCACCCAATGTCTTTCCATTGGCACGAACATGTCCGTGTGATTTTGTAGATTACCTCGTACCAAAGGATCTAACAATCTCTGACAAGTACCTGATGCATAGAAAAAAAGTGGCAAAGTGTCTCACTGATTCTAAGAAATGCAGTCACACGTAACGTCTCGTGTGACAACACTTGTTACACTTTTAATATACATATATGTGGCTTTTTAAAAGTAAGATGTACAGATTTGTTAATCTGATTTAAAATGATTATAGGTCGTTAATTTGTCAACGGGTTTGGATATGGCATAAGTGAATGATCGCATAAATCATATCTATGGGCCACATAACGATGGCCAAATCAAACGATGTCTTTCCATTGGCACAAACATTCCCGTGTAGCTTTGTAGATTACCGCATCAAAGGATCTAACGATCTCCAACAAGAACCTGGTGCATAAAAAAGTGGCAAGGTGTCCCATTTTATATACTTTTTATATACGTGTATGTGACATCAGTTTGTTTTCATCAAGAGCCTAAATCGCTGAATCTTATGACTAAAAATATTTATAGATCGTAAGTTGTTAATGGATTTGAATATAGTGTAAAGTGATAATTAGATAAAATAAAACAATGGGCAACGCTTGATTTCTAAATCTAAATGACAATCTGTTTCAACATGTTTCAATTTTTTGGTAAGGCAAGACCAACTTGCGCGCGCGCGCGAGTGTGTGTTCGTGTGCGTGACAAGAGGAAATAGTGGAATTGGTGGAGTACACTTTTATAGTGACAACATAACTAGATTCTAAGAATGATGTGATTATTTTCTTCAGTCAACAGCTAATATTGAGATAGTTTTTACCTCCAATATTTCCCTGAAGAAAATGTCCTGATAGACATCGAAATATTGGAGGTAAAAACTCAATCTCAATATTAGCTGTTGACTGAAGAAAAAATCATATCATTCTTTTAACTTTACACAGCTGATGAAATTCTTCTCTGACTTATATAACTAGATTCTGTCTTTAAACCTTTTGGAACATCCTGTTGTTAACCAGGGAGAGAACTGGTGAAGTGTCATTCTTAAATTAAAATCGTTGGTACGAACATTCCTTCCTGTGTTTTATAACAATATATCCCAATAAATTATTTAGCGATCTCTTACAAGGATATGGTAAGAAGAAAAAAAGGAAAAGTATTTCTGAGAATTGTAGTTTAAGTCTCATGTAGAATAACGTGTTACTTCACTTTTCACCAACTCCTACATGCACATTGCAACATTTTGTTTTCATAAAGATGCATGATAGGTTTCGTAAACGTGTGACTCAAAAACTTGTTTATAGATCGTAATTTGTCGACGGGATATACATAATCTAGTAGCGTAACCAGGTGCTTCAAGGGAAAAACTAACCCCCTTCAAAAAAAAAAAAAAAAAAAAAAAAAATAGCGTGTACATGATCTAATACCAGTGATTAGTCTTGTCAACCGCATTTTCTGAATAACCAGCGCTTGGTTAACTTGCGTGATTAATCAGCCGCTCGTGGTAGCAAACTCGCTTTCAAAAATGGCGGCATGCTACATTTGAAAATACATTGCAATATGCGTAATTTTTCAGCACTTTTCAAAAATTTAGCTTCTTGTGCTTACTGTAGATCTTCCCTCCCCAGCCCCCCCCCCCCTCACAAACCCACTCCTACCTCCGCTATTTTCTTGCAATTGGCATACGAATGTCCTCCCAAGTATTTTGATGAAGGATTGTGTAAAAACAAAACTGGTGCAAATTGAGGCAATTTGCAAATAGTATATGAGGCCGATTTCTATTGGCCTGGATGAGTGTTTTTCCACCCCCCCCTTTTTTTTTGGGAGGGGGGGGGAGGGGGAAGAAGATATGAAGGAGTATGACTGGTTTCGCCATTTTGTTTTGTTTAGGAAAGGGAATAGGAGGTGAAGCCGTGTTTCCGTGGGCCGTCAACTGGAAGGGTAGATCAATACACTAATATTTATAAAACATGGTTTAATGTTGGTCCAATGTTTGGCCGACGCCCTCCTCCATTTATTAATGCCCGACGTTGACCATATAGACATTAAGTATACGTAATGTGTATGTGCTGAAAAACATGATTATGTAGTTTTACTGGGTTAACAGATTTTGTAAGAAGTAGGTTATGGTGACTCTCTTCTTAACACAAACCATATGCATGGTCTTGTTAAGTGACATGTTGATACAAATGCCACGATGCTAATTAGTTTCCAAGAACTTTGGACAGATGATCAATGACGCCTTATTCATCTACAGATGCCAATGAAACTTTGAGAGATTTTGTCTGGGATTTGAAAGGCACTTAATATGGCGAAGAACGCTGGCAACAAAATTACATGCAGTCTTGAAGTGTTGAGAGCGCATGCGTGAAGAGAACTGCAACTGGTATTTCGTTAATCCAATAAAGCACTCCGAAGATCTCCAAACAAAGTGGAATTTTTTGACGATATTCATCTATCAAAATAATAACAGCAAATTATTCATGCGAATTTTGCAAAGAAACTTAACTTTCAGTCAGTGAATAATAGCCAAACACTGAAACTGCCAAAAAGTAATTACTGAATGGTTTGGTACCATTTTTGTGGTAAATTTGAAAAAGTTTTGGTAAGTTCCTTCATATTAACTTGTACCGGCCGACAACACTATCATTTGATATCTAGGAATCAGACGCAAGGGCCCTCTGTTATGTAACTTCAAGAGTTGCGTGATTTATCAGCAGTTACTTTATTGCAATGGTTTGAGAGCACGTCATTTGTTACTGTCATCTAATTTTACATACAAAAATCGCATTTGGGTAATGAAGTCTTGGCTCCAAACCCTCTTTTTTTCGCTAATTATCAAAAATAGCACACGCACAGCCTTGACTTCCCGTTTCTAACAAATTACCAAAACACACCATTACACACACGCAGGTACAGACTGTCTAGACCTCAAAACACCTGTGTCTAACAAAATATAACAAAACATACACAAAAAATGAAAATACGTGAGAAAACTGACGTTTTCGTCAAAATTGTCAGATGCTTTCGTGACAAGTACGAAGACTACAGTTTAGTGGGAGGGACAGATTCATTTTACCAATGAACCCAGTCATAACCAATTCTGACCCCCCTCCAAAATAAATAAATAAATAAATAAATAAATAAATAAATAAATAAATAAATAAATAACGACAAAATGTTTATATGTAGTTTATAGTTAGAACAACACTGACATTAGTGATGAAGTATTGAGGCCCATAATGGTAATAAATGGTATTTGGTGTCATTCAAGACGAACAGATTGACGGAAAGTTTACTTCAAAACGGATTTGATCGTACCTTCATTTCAAGCAACCTTGACACGTTGAATGCTTCCATTACCAAAATGAACAAATATGTCAATATAAAAAATTGTCAGTGTATATGTCATATTGGATCAGCATAATGGATTGGATGGTCCTTCCAACATTATTTTACAATATGCAAGTAAATCCTTTGTGAAATACTGATATCGCATTAGACCATTTAATATGTCCAGGTATGCTTTTGGAGGCCATCTTGGAAAAACAGATCACCAGATGTCACTAGGTGCTAGATTTCTATATAGAAATGATAGTATTAGCATTTTAAGGAAATAAATAAATAAATAATTAAACAAATTAATTAATTAATTAAAGAACAAACAAATGCATTTTAATAACTACACATCAACAGGCATTTGCCATAAAGTCCCGAAAGATCATTTCGCAAATGTCCTGTTTTTCAGTTGTTGTTCAATCGGAACAGCCAACAGTTCATCCATCATTCAGTGAAACTGACCGTTGACCCTAAAATTCACTGAAGGGCATGTGTATATGTAAGCAATGCTGCGCTCATATATAGGCGTGTGTGTAAAAGGGTTCTGTCTACTTAAAGATTTGTGTCTTAATCACAATCCCTGCTATGTGAATGTAATCCTGAGAAAGTGACCACTGAACTACCTACTAGTACGTCACCAAACTGACAAAGTGGTGACCATTTGCTTAGTGCAATTGTCAATGCATATATTCGTTAAGCAAGGTACCGGGGCTTTTTAATCCATCTCCTGTTGTCAACATTAATCATGGTTTACATCCGGATGTGGGCGTCGACTGCTTACGTTTCCGTTTTTTAAAATTTTTTTTCTTATTGTTGTGATCTTTAAATTATTTTGGTTCTATGTATCAAATTTACTTACTTGACTTGTGTAGGGTGTTACACATGTGCAGGTTTCGCTTTCATTACGCCTCAGCAAAAGACAATGTACCATCGGAGGGGATGAGGAAAGGAAAACCCACTTTTTTCCCCAAAGTGAAATGTTGCATAAACCTACCCATATATTATAGAAGCAACTGGCAAATGGCCACTTCAAATGTGAAGTATTTGAATCTGATGTTCCTCCCATTCGTTCTCAAAATCGAGGATAGACTCAAAGTCATGTCGCTCTTTGCTTCCAGTCTTCTTATTTGTACATAAGCAAGTGTAATCGTCTGTTCGTAAACTGAAATTGTGTTAAATCTAGTGAAATCATTCATAAACGTTACATGATGGCAAATGTCAAGTTGATATTGAGCGTTGAAGTTACGGTAATCAGAAATTCTCCTCCAGATATTCTAGTAGATTTCCTTATTATTTTTTTTTTTTTTGAAATGTTGCAACCTGGATTCCACCATCTTGGGTGTAAAATGTCTAAGTACCGTTATATGGCAACCGAGGATGAAACGGCGAAACCAATATACATTGTGTTGGTTTGGGACTATAATGAACGATTACAAAAAATTTCATCAAAATCTGAATGTGACGCACTGTTTTGGACATGCATAGACTACGTAGAAGTATTCAATAATAAAAATGATTTTTGCCTATGTGAGTACAAGATTAAGGTTCAGTTCTAACAAAGTCTGTTTCGGACATTTCCTTGGTTTAAAAATGTTAGAAGATAAAGGAGAAAATTTAAAAAAAAAGAAGTTCTATTGTTAGATATGATTGCTTCCGCAGTTGGTAAAATGGAAGTGTACAATTAATAGGATAGCAAGTCTTTTCTATAATTTAGCGACTTTCTAAATGCATCAACATCCGAAAGTTTCTAGCATTATCCCTATGAAGTAAACAGGAGGTTGTGAATAGATAATCCACTCGTATAAATAACAAATTTCAGACTAATCTCACAACTGTGTCTAATTTTATGTCCTAGATCAAGTCAGGGCTTCCTTGAAAACCTATATGTGTGGTTTTTCTTGTCTTTGTGAGGTTTCTGCCCTTCAATATAATGGACACATACTGTACATTCTACAAATGATGGTAAGATCGGATTACGTAAAGTGATTGGAAAGTTTGGAGCCCGGTTCCAAAAATACCATTTTAGCTCAAAAATGGGTCTGAACTTTTTGACCAAAATGTCAGCCAAATTAAATCAAAGGAATTTCAATTAAATGGCATACTGCCCCTGCTTTATAAAAGGAAAGGCATGGGTTATACAGTATTTCAGGTCAATACTTTTATTATTTAAGCGGAATGCAATGGATTTATATCGTAAATTGAATATTGGTAGAACAACATTTTGGTCTAAAAGTTAAGCCCAATTTTCCTGGCCCTAGTTTCACAAAATAATGACAACAACAACAACAACAACAACAACAACAACAATAATAATAATAATAAACTTCAGTACTTTTTTGGTGAAACCGGGGCCAACTCTTTCAACAAACCGGTGTAACGCAAAGTCCGCCCTATATTTAGCTATAATGGTTAGGGTTAGCCTGACCTAAGTGGGTCAAAATCTAGGGCGAGGCTTACCTGTACTTAATGGGAAGCGGTTTCTCCATCATGGGGGACCGTCACGTTACACCGGCCCGGAGAAATAAGGGAGCGTCTTTTCAACCTTTTGCATTCTGAGATAAAGACTTTTATCCCGACTTTATACATGTATGTGAAATTTTGACTCCCTCTTTTCATGCTTTCAAATGTAATATGTCATTGCAGTGAGTATATGGGTGTGTCAGACTGGTGAACAAAGCTATCCTGACACAACACGCAGTGAATCAGAAATTCACATAAAGTCAAAAGGATTGTTGCTTTCTCAAATTAGAAAACAGAAAAGACGGAAAACCACTCCCTTCACTTTTTTGGGATCAAGCACAAATCTCTTCAATTTCAGTTCGTATGGGCTACGAATACGTCTGATTTCGAGATCAGCATCTGAGGTGACCAGTTCATTTCTGGGAAAAGTGGAATCGGTGACAATTTGGTTGTTTCCCAAAGGAGCGAAGAATAAGAGTGCATAAATCCTCGCTGCGCCTGTGACTTTACAGGTATTGATTTAACTTTGACATGCTGTGAGTTGATTTCCCTGGGAGCGATAAGGATCAATTAACCCTGAATTTAGGTCTCCAAATCAAGGCACTCGCATTGGAGATCCCCGGTATTCTATTCTTCTCTTAATCCGGAAGCTCAAACCAATCCCGTTTGGGCAATTGGACTCTTGCTTTTTTAATGTCATAAAACCAAGCCCCTCCCTTGGGAGAACAGTAATTTACCCAGCAAGAGAGAGAGAGAGAGAGAGAGAGAGAGAGAGAAAATAGCATCATTAGTCATTGCAAGCTGCTCTAGTGTATGACGATGAAAATGATGAAGCGCGCGATGCTATCACTATCAATTACAAACGCCAATCAGACATCTAGACTGTCATTGGTTGATAAAGGTCGCCTGCATGGGCTTTAAATAAAGGTGTAGGTTCCAGGGATTACCGCTTTTCGGAGAATGCTTCCAACACGGCCAAGAGTACAAGGCGTACGTTGGTAAGTACTAATGCAATTAGTTTAGATACCCGACAGGTATTTCTATTTATTCCTACATTTCGTTATTGGCGTATGTGAAATCGCCAAAACTTTACCCTTTATCGTTGACCTAAAAACCTTTTGTGCGAAAGAACCTGAAGCCTCTTAATTCTAAATATGGTGTTTTATTATTTTGCATGTATCTGCATGTACAACTTTGGAAACATCCCCTCTAAGATAAAAACGTTGATCGTTGGGGGATTAAAAAAGCAGAGAATTGTGGCAGTTTCCCAATTCAACCTCCGTATAAAAATTGAAAATATAGTGCTACTTTTGGTTTTTTTTTGTATTCATTTTTCAGCACAAAAAAGAAAAATAAATCTCTGAGGTTAGGCTTTGAGCTAAGAGGGCTAAGCCGAAAGAGGGGGAAACGAGGAGGCTGCATTTAAGATTCCCTCATCATAGTCGGCTTAGTTCTAGAAGGCTTAGACAGCCCACAAATTAACTTCAGGCTTTTATCTGACTTGGTTCCACTTTGGTGTGGGAATGGGATTCTATACTTCATTTTTTTTCCTGGGAGAGGACATATTTCCGATGATTAGCTATATACCAAAAGCTATATATTACCAAAAGATAAAAACTCTGATAAAACGTCGATATTGCAAATTAGGAGCGTGGTTTCGGAATGCGTCTAATTGGTTGAAATATGTTACGTCCGAACTGAAATTGCATTTTTATGAATTACCCTTTACCAGAATGTCATGGCGGAGATGAGCAAGTTTCAAAAAGGGCTAGATGATGAACGGATATGCATCCGCCCTACACTTTGATGACTAGTGTAAATCATAAACATTACTGACAGAATGTTCATCTTTTTTATATATTTGCAATGGGTTTGCCAAATTTTCTTTCAAGTACCGATACTTAGTCCGTCAGATAAAGCAGAATTGCTCGTATGATGTTATTTCAACCTAATGGCATTATACGCTCTTTGCCAAACGTCACTAATAGAAATGCATGTAGTTTTACACTAGGCTTGACTGTTGAATTTCTTGCAGCCGAAGGTAGAGTGGATTTCTAACCTAGATGTGACAGCATGAGCATGGGAATAAAAAAGAACTACACTTTGCATTAATTGATATGACATGTCTCCACACTATTACTAAAATACATGAAAATGATATGCAAAAATGTAAAACGTGGCATTATGGCGATCGAATTAAGAGCGTGCGAATTCATCACCTGGAACGAAAAATAAACACTGCGAATACATAAAAACTGAGAGGTTTTTAATATAATCCCTGTCATTTCTGGCGATTGAATCCTATGAATCTTAAGTTATGAGGGCGTCTGTGTATAAATGTTATAAGAAGGCGTTTATCGATTTAATGAAGCTGTTGGAAGTCTGAGTTCCTTAAAAGATAAATACATCGCCAGAGTGACCTTTTGTTGATACATGTAGATAAAGTTTTATTGGAGTATAACACACAGAAAAATCCTTCGAAATTGAAATTGTGGCTCGGTTTAGGGGAAAATTCTAGGGATTCACCAATATGAAACTTTGCAGAGCTCTTGGGTTGGTTTTGGTATGGACTACTAGGCCTACATAGACAGCGGTATGGAGCGATTTGACCGCCTTTCATTCCGGTCTACCGTTGTTTACATATGGGTTCTTTTTCTCGACCGCGAATTAAAAGGGACCTAATGCGTTCTCAATATTCTCTGACACATACATTGTATCGAGTGTTGAACGAGCAGGGCCCGTAACTCGAAAGCATCGCGCATTGCGACCGAGCGCAAGCGTCTCGATTCCATAACTCGCCCATACTCGCCACATATAATACATTGTAGCCTCTATGTGATATCGCTGTTCGCAATACGCAATGCTTTCGAGTTACGGAGCCCAGATCAGGGGACTTGCGGTTCGCAGTTTATAACGTGGCCTTCTCAGCAAGTACATGCCGCAGCCAATAATTCAGCGATCGCAATCACAAATCCGCTGATCCAAGTCAGCAATTTCGTTTATAAGGCCCGACTTAGCTATCGAGGGTATCAGACTCTTAAACCAAAGTCCTCCTACTATAAATGGACATTTAAACGAACGGCCTTCGAACCAGTAACTGTGTTACATGTACACTTGAACAAATGAACGTGACGTTTACATGATACCAGTAGATTGGTGCTGTCGAAGCGACTCGGCTTTTTTAAAAGTGTACTAGTACTTGATGATTTATACATGCAGATACCTTATGGACTCTCAGCACAATGATGTTTTGAGTGGCAAAAGAAAAAAAATAGTACAAGAAATCGGTTATTGCGCTTCGTTTAGTCTTATTCCTAAAGGTTAAACTGTAGATCCCAATAAAAACACAAGTGTTTGTAATGATGTAGTTATATATCGCTAGTCAAGTTAGCCTTGGAATCTTGTATTTCCCAAAGTAAAGCCGAATCTTTTGGGTTAGATATTGAATTGAAGTTCCTAATATGGAGAAAGCTTGTCATTTCTGTATGCAGTGAAATGATGAGCGTGCACTGCTGGCGCTTGTGACCCCCCCCCCCCCAAAAAAAAAAAAAAAAAAAAAAAGAAAAAAATGAAAGAAGGAAAGATAATAAGGGTAAGAACATATTCCCTACATAGTATAATAAAACTATCTTTGCCTAATGTTTTGCTATATGCATTTCTAGCGCTCATTGTATACATTGCAAGAATGCTGCATTTGGTTATAAACCAACTCCCCGGAACAAAATTCCAGGGAAGAGGAAATAAGGTTGGTTTTTAAACATTTGCATTGCAATAGCTTTACGTGAAAATCAGACAACAAAGCTCAAACGAAATCCTATATGACAAAGTCCTGCTGAGTTTGAACGAGATGAATTGATCTCGGAACTAAGTAATCCATACGGAATGCATTGTATGTCAGATGAAAGAGTTGAATATCAGGCATAGGACTGATTAGGCCTACTTGGCGCAGGAAGGTTTTCAGGACGAGACGCGCGCTACAATGACGTCGCGTTCGTAAGTATGTAATATTCGCAACCTTCGCTGAAAATTGAGAAATGTACTTTATTTTATGCATACGCGCTGAGTGAAATTGTAAGACATGGTAGCAAAGTTTATGTATGGGCGACAATTGGTACCTAACTCTATCCTTGTAGCGTGTGTATTTGTGTAATCATTCTTAACATTGGGGACATTAATCGACTTTTACAAGTGATTAGTGCCACCGTTACAGGCAAACTGCCAATATCCAAGGTTCCAGTTAATCCAATGAAATGCGTGAGTGGGTGGCACCAATGGCATTTCAAGCATACATGCTCTTATGAAACAAACGTAGTTGTGCGTGAAACTTCTATTTAAAGACATTTGTGAAGCAGAAAATGACACAGCGAAAGTCTGTATTGTTGCGACGAAAATAGTTGATTTTGCGTGTTATGTATTGCTTTTGTAATTCGTGTGTCTTAGTCATGGGGTCTTGCCATTTCAGTGTCTTCTCGGTGGTGAAGGTTTCACGCAATCCCCGAAAACTATAGGAAAAAAAAGCAGATAGTGCATGCATTATTTCTGTTCTTTAAGTTTTCTTCTCTTAATCATAATATTTTGACGTCACCGTGTCTACCAAGGTTGAATTTCGAGCTGGAATTTCACGATATACTGTCCTTGAGTTAAGTCATCTGCGGTTTGTCTGTTTCTCGGTCAATTAGCTTGACTGAAGACAGACTGTGAGAATCATAAGAGTATAAGTTGACTAATTACTAAACACGCTACTCATTTCAATGAAGTGATATTTTGATACCATGGAGTTGGTTCTGTTTTTAAAAAACATTTTCTATCGATTTAACTCGCCGTAACCTGAAGAGGAACATTTTAATTAAAATCACACTGTTAAGGTGGGGGATCTTCTTTTCCTCATTTTCGTGTCACGACAGACACGAGAGTTGTTGTAGAGCATGGAATTAAGTAAAGAGGAATGATGGATCACTTTGCCAGAGCTGTTATATCCTCTTGCTTTTGTGATATATATATATATATATATATATATATATATATATATATATATATATATATATATATATATATGTCAACGTTTCAAGAGCCTCATCAGAGTTGAGACATGTCCTTCAAATTCAAAATAATTATCGTCATTGTGGCATTATTCAAGATATGTCCAAGGCCAATTCTAAGTTCTGTTTCCCCTGAAAGTAAAATACATTGTTAATGACTGTCCTTTTCATTTCTGGCAAATACGTTTTGTATGATTAAAAATTGGCAGAAAGGCCTTCTTAAATGCAACAGCCTGTGTACTATTCCCATTTTAATTAGGAACAAAAACTACTGAATATGAATACCGCTATTTGATACAAAACATACTAAGCTGATAAAGTTTTATTCAGTCAATACCACACATCTTTTTTAACCACGCTTGTTGAAGTAGGGTAAATAATAATATCTTTTTTTCTGAATGGTTAGCCTCCTCCCCACTTACTATAGTGGGTTCACCTCTTTGTGAGGCCCTTGCTTTGATCTTTCATTTCTGTTGAAATATAATTCTCCAACGCAGGTAGAATCACCCCTGTCAAAAAATGTGTACAAGGCATTTGACTCAATATCAGATTTAAATCAAAGCTGATGTGTGTGAAAGTTTTGTAAACTGTCTCAAAAAAAGCTAGGTATTGAATGATAATTGGTACTTTTAAGAAGGCAAAGAAAAAGGTCATTCTCAGACATGATTCACAGACATTGATTTATTGCACTAGAGATTATTGAAAAGCGTGTATGATTAATTTACTCCTGATCATTGCACCTTCCTTTGATTAGTCTTAATGTGTCATTAGGGCGATGTTTTATTATCTAATTCACGCTTTACACACAGAAATCATCAGGGATATCAAGGAAATCTGAGTTTCATGTTTTTTGAAAAGGTTATTTTCTTTGCAAGATTGTCTCCTAACTATTATGAGTCTTGCACAATAACTTAAGGGGTGGGGGAGATAATGATCGCGCTCGCTTCACGCTTGAAGCCTTGTTTTTGTGCATTATCAGTCAGATAATGGAAAAAAATCAAAGAAAAATGATTCGGAAAAATATATTCCGCATGAAATGTCAGTGCTGAAGTAGGCAACGCGCACTACACTCATGGTAAGATATATGGAATATTCCAATAGAATATCTTTGTTTTGAGTGCCACAAGGTCAAACTTAGAAGAATGCATTATTCAACCAGATTTTCAGTACAATACACAAGGTGGCATTATCACCCTTCAGTCTTTCTGAATAGCATTTGAATTTCAACAGGACACGTACATGTAAGTGACAGAGACGGAAATGTACATGCAACCTTTCGATCATTCTGCTAAGATTCATGGGAATTGATCCACTACAAGAGCTTAAATTATTTTCAATCATTAATAATCAAAACAGGTATATTAAAAGTTTTATGAAAACTTCCACAGTGAAAATGAGAAATTTAATATGGCTTTTAGTCAAAGTAGACTAACCGATTTTCACGCTAGAAGGCTTTTGTAAAGCTGCATCAGAATACTGCAGTAAAACAATGGACAGTGAAGCAGTCATAGTCTACCATATGCTAACCTCTACCATTGTTACTGAGAGAATTTTTCATAAGATATTCACCGAAAGACTTACGCTTTTATTTCCAATGTCGACTACGTCCTTACTAACCTGATATTTTCCTTATTCTGTTTATTAAAACAAATTAAGCGTGTTTAAACTGTTTTCTTGTGTGGAATATTCTTTCATTTGTCTTACTCCATGTTTGTTCGTCGGCTTTTATGGAAAGCAGAAGTTTTTATCTTAAAAATTGAATATAAATTTATACCGTACACAGATAAAGGTAACTAGATGTGCAATGCTGTGGCAAATAATTTCGACTTTCGACTGCTGTAAGTTAAGGTTTTTTTAGTAGGAAAGAAATCTTTTAAGATATTTTTACGATATGACAATTGTATCTACACAACACTCACTATTCGCCATGGGTAACCAGCTAATCATAGAAAATTGAAAAATGTTTATCCCTTTGGTGCATACTAATGAATTTTACAAGGAAATGAAAAACCGGATGATTTATTCATGACACAAAATAACATCAGCAAATATATTAAGAATTAATTCGCTTCCATGCCCGTGAGTCTTGTAATGGAAATCTCAACCCTAAGCAAAAAGAAAAGTTAACGGCAACGAGTTTGCAGGAACAAGTTTATTGCTGCTAATTCCCAGTCATATTGCAGTGAATTTGCTGCAAATTTGCAAGAAGGAATTGCAGTTTGCAGCAATACTGTAGCAAATTTGCAGCAAGCCTGAAATTTTGCCTAGGTAATGGAGTAAGTTCAAGATGGTCGAGATACGTGTACATGTACATGTAAGATGCAAATACGCGAACAGAGTGGCAGCAGTGGTGGATATGCAGGCCCGTAGCCAGGGGGTTCGGGGGGTTCGAAAGAACCGCCCCTTTTGCTGGGAAAAGGTCCAGTGTGGGTAAGATTTGATCTAGGTACATGAAGTTTTTATGGGAAAAGGTCCACTTTTTCAGAAAAAGAAACCCCCTTTTGAAAATGCTGGCTACGGGCCTGATATGGAAGGAGTGGTAGTTCTCTGTGAACCGTGGTCCGTTTCCTCTTTGTATACGTGACATCCGTCCATTAGGCCAGTGCCATATTTTACAAAAAAAAAACAAAAAAAAAAACATTAGAATGAAAAATGGACTTCAGTTTAAAGCCAAAATTGTGGTCTACTTCAGTTCGAGAAAAATCTATAGTTGTTCACTGAGTTACAGTCAATATTGGTCTAAAAATTGCATGGGCATTTCTTACTTATAAAACGTGCACACTATTTCATTTAATTGGACAACATCTGATTCATCTTGAGCCAAGTTGCACTACAATTATGTCTAAAAGTTAAAACCAATATTTCGTCTAAATTAAGTACGCGCGTTCTCTCTGTGAAACCGGCTCCTTGTAGCTGTCTTGAGCCCAGCGGATAAAACTTTTTGATTAAATTGAAGGTCAAGGCCACGTACAACTGTAGCTGAGATTTAAGAAGTTAAGAAAACTTATTCTACGACAGGATTCATGAATTAATAGTGTCAGTTAGTTCTCTGTGTGACCCTTGAAAACCTGGTTGCACGGCGTACGAAGCTTTAAAGTGATAAGATGAATGGAATATGGAAACGGTTCAGACTATGCTTCAGTCTGTGAGCGGTTAAGTGCGAGTTTAATGTAATTTGTTATTTTATGCATTGAAAAAGGGGTTTCCTTCCCATAGGGCATGGGGTCGATATTAGTTGTCGCTTGATGAATTTTTGAATATGATAGAAACGGACCTTTTTTGCCGTTGTGGGGAAAAATAACAAGAGGAAATACCTTGATAGATGAACATCCCTTCCAAACTTGGAGTAAATTGTTATATGTCGTTGAATAAACTTGAAAAATTAATTGTGTAGAGAATGCTTAAGACGACAAGGCTGTTGCGCAGAAACAAGGAAGTCAATACACCCCGTGGTGAGTTATTGACGCGTCCCAGAAGGAACGCAACGTCGTCTCGACGCCAAGATCTCATTTCGACAAAGAAATTAAATAATGCACTTAGAGCTAAGGTCAAGCGTATCGGGACAAAGTAAAGATGAGTAAGTGGCTGTATTTGATCACTGAGGGTATGCTTATTACTATCTAAAGTAATGCTCAGAAAGGTAATTGAAGGCACAAAATGAATTTAGGGGCCTATAGCAGATATAGGTTACTGGGTCCTAGAGCAAAAATACAATTTCCCTGGAAATTTCAACATTTTCCTCGTAATCATCAAGGTAAAACTTAGCCAAATTCGTTGAAAAACTACCAGTTATTACGTTTTAGGTTTCCGGGTTTTGGTTCTCTCTCGTAATGGCAGTGGACAATTGTTAATTTCATTTGTGACAGTGAACATGAAGAACACAAGAACGGGATCAAATATGTCTCAACTGTTCTGGATAAGGTATTCTTTCATGACAATGAGAACA
This sequence comes from Lingula anatina, assembly GCF_051362555.1. Lineage (NCBI taxonomy): Eukaryota > Metazoa > Brachiopoda > Lingulata > Lingulida > Lingulidae > Lingula > Lingula anatina. The sequence goes on from NC_141772.1 coordinate 20,861,754, forward strand.
TTGCCGTAACCTCCAGGAAAATGGATTCTTTTTAACCTTTATGTGGATTTGTATGCCATTAATTCATCCGTATGGAATTTTCCTATTGGGTAATATAGAAAATTGGTCCAAAACCCTGTAAGAATCCTAAAATTCCTAAAAAGTCCCATAGAGTCCTGTAGGATTCCTATAGTCCTATACGACTCCTACAGGACATCCTGTTCGTAAGGGCAGAGCAGACGATCTGTGAGGATCATCTAAATGATCATATAAGCCATGTTTATTTGAAGCTCGGTTGTGATCAGTTGAGAAGCAGTAAGAATTGGCCAGAAAAAAAGAAATAGCAGCTGTATCAAATTCACGGCTGAATATTTTCCAATGAGCGCGGGCTCGTGGGGCACGTGTGTACAGACATACGGACAGACAAATTTAGCCTAAAAATAAACTCACACACCACCAAACAGATAGAAGTTACCCAGCTGCTACATGTATGGGATAAATCGCTTTAAGAGACGGATTTTTCTCCACATTTTATCATTGAACATACCGAAATACGCGATCAAAGAAAGAAAAGCTTATCTTGGCTATTTTAATGTAAAAAATTCCCCTTTTAAATCAAGGATAAGACATTGCACTTCCTTCTTTTTCCCTAAAGGACACAGTACGCGTGACTGATAGATACACTCAATGATTGCCCGTGATTTATGAAGTCCCGTAACGATTCCAACTATATGGAATCGGTGAGGGAGAAATTACGAGAAAATGTGTTGATTGGAACATACTCACACGCAAATACCAGCATGCTTTCTGGCTGTAGATTTTATTTGTCAGGTCTAGAGAATAACTTATTGCTTGTCGACCAACAGGCGCAACGAATTTTAGTCGCTCTCGTTGTACTTCATTTTACTTACGAGAATAAATTTATACGCGCGTTTTGTTCGACACGGTAAATGCGAACTGGCCTAGAACTCCACCTACTCAACCTACGTACACGCCCCAGGCAGACCCTAGGCTTATGTTGTATGTGTAAAAACGAGATTCCATAATATACACAAATACCAATGATGTCAATAACTATATTTTGCAGATGTACAGGAGAAGCAAAATACTCTAACACGTGAGTACCACACATTGATACATATTACATAAACGTCAAAAACCTCTGCTGAACAACATTCTTTTTGGTTGCCCTTTAGTAATCATTTTAACACTTAGCCCGGTATGTCAGTGGGAAGGGAAAAAATTCACCGTAAAAAGGTTAGCCGGAGGCGATCAAGTTGTTTCTGGCTCGTCTATTTTATCGACGCAATATTTCGTGAAAGAAGAACAAGAAAGAAGATGGAGCGATAGCATTGATCGGAATTCATCCGGGAGTAATTATTGTCTAGAGTGCCGCAAAAAGTAAGTCCCTGTTAGTTAAGGATTACGGCAGGAAGATGCTTCATCGTTCGTTGTTAGTTTCATATTCCCCGTGTGCGCTTAACCAGCGAGAAAGGACAGAGTTTCATGTAGGCCTATTGCAATACTGACTTAACTATTCAGGATAATGCTGGGGTGGAGGGGGGGGGGGGCAAGAAAATTTTTTTAACGAAGCAAGGCAAATCGAAACTTCTGGTAGTAGACGAGGGCAATTTGACTACAATGCGTAGGGCACAACGATGGCAAATAATCCTTTGCTTCGTCTCCCCTCGTTTCGCTTATGATGCCGGTTAGACGCGATAGAGAGTCCCCCATGATAGAGTTTGCTTCCTATTCATTTGTACAGGTGAGCCTCGCCCTAGATTTTGACCCACTTAGGTCAGACTAACCCTAACCATTATAACCATATGGAGGGTGGACTTTCTGTTACACGGATCCTCAGTTTCGTTACACCGGTTCGGTTGGAAGCATTAGATGGGGGTACATCCAAGCTAAGTGTGGACCAAGGGGGGGGGGGGGCACTCCTTTTTTCCATCATTTAGTTATCGTTAATCGGCCTAATCTCGGAGGTCTTGTAGACACTATAACTATAAACAAACTATACCCATTCAAACATTTGATTTAGGTTCGACTGTTACAGATATATGATTGAACATTGATGAAATTAAGTGGAAGGTGAGCACGTAGGGAAATAGATTTGATGTGGTCCTTCAAGTAATGCACAAACGCTCACCGAAGCTTTGTTTTGCTCAAATGGTTAAGGCCAGAAACCGAATTTGATTTAAAGATTGCCATTTTTCAAGGTGACAGAGTTGACTGGGGTATATATAAGGATACAAAACACTTTTTAATTAGTAAAACATAATATCAGCTATTAGAGGATGAAAAGATGGCATTTAATGAAAATCAAAGGTGACAACATGCGAGCAATTTCTGTCATTTAATTAATATGACACAATCTGCTTCTTGAGAAACGTTCGCCAATTGTTTTTTCAAAGAAAAAATTGAAAATTACGCCAAGAAGCAATCCAAGGAAAGTAATTAATTACAAAAGTATTTCCAGCTTGATTGATTGGTTTTATTATTTATCATTATCTTGTTTTCTTTGCATTGTGCATAAAATGGTCTTCTACATTTGGACAATACAGCATAGTTTAAATTGAGAATAAGTGACCCACTTTTCCTCGCCCCCTGGTACCGGGAATATATCATTATACGACTCTTCTGAAGGTTATACATGCACCTTATTAGAGTTTTTGCGTTCTCTATGACGCCTTAATCCAGCTATTTTGCAAGAGCAATCAGACTATTTCCCGAGAGGATGGTAACTTAACTAATGGCGAAAGAAGTAACATTTCTCATCCCTCGAAAGAATTTTTTTGTCAAATAGGCCATGTTGCATGATCGAGGGTTTTGTTCGCTGACCGAAGTTTCGTATTTTCAGGCAGGTGTGCATGTCCACGCGAAGATCGTTTACTGTGACCAGGCCATATTCGAAGAAAAGAAATATTTCAGGAAATATTTCATTTTTCATTCCGAACAAATTTGGTTGGTTAAGCGTTCACAATAGCGCAAATTTATCAATGACACACACACACGCGCGCGCACACACACACACACACACACACACACACACACTGAGAGCAAGTGTTTCCAGACACTGTACGATTAAATAAAACTACTGCGTCTACTAAAATTCCATTGCATTTATGCATTTTATCATATAATTAATATATTAAATTAAAACAAGAGAGGAAAAGTAGATTCATCCAAATTTTCAACCTTTTTTGTCATGTATGGTGAAGCTGCTGTTATTTTGACATCAAATTCCATTTTATTCTCTAGTTGATACAAAATAGTTGTGAATCGATATCAATTTAAGCAAGTGCGTTAAGTAAGTATCCGAAGATGTTGAAGTAGTTTGCCTATTAAGAACTATAACCAAATGTCCACGATTCACTGCGGCATTCATTCATTCGCCACTATTATCCCCTACAAGGGCCGCAGATTAACTACTAGTATGTGCACTTTTCTCAGACGCGGTAAAGAAAAGTGTCATGAATTTACCAGAGACATATCTGTGAAGATCTAGTGAAAAAATCAATCTGTGGCACTGGTAGAGGGTAGCCACTATCCGCAAAATTGACGCGGGAAATGGAGCCCGGTTAATAAATCACTGCTCCTCGGTGATTTCCTAACGCGTAGGGGATTTCTAACTCTGACCATGAAATATACGTACATCAATAAAATTCCCTGAAGGGCATTTGCTATATATTTGTTGACTCTTAACCTGCTTGATGCCCGTGAACTTTAGCCTAACGATTCAGAATTAGTTTCTCTAGTAACTAAGTTGCCTTAATGGTTTAGGTAGCATAAACCATGTTTTGGCCTCATACTGCCTCTTTACAAATCCACAAACTTGTTTTATCTGTAACTGTTGAACATGGTATTTTTGTCACACCATAGTTCAATTCTCTTTTGCCTTTTTTGTGTTAATATTTTGATACATGGTCACTCTGAGTCTCAGTAAGAGTAAAATCTCATCACAGTTAAGCACAAATAAAAGTGTCTTAAACTGCATGGCAAAATAGCAATGTGCCTATATATTGTTTTTGTCATTGATTTCGCTGAATCGCATACTATTTGGTATAAAGATATTTATAAATATCTGATTGGTTGATTCGGAGTGCTAGTACACGTTTTAACACGATGTAAGGTATTTCAAGGGTGTACAATGAACATGTACATTGTCCTGACCAAATTAACTCTCAGTCATATTCTGATAAAGTTAAAGTAACAATTTTGGAGTGGCCAAGCGCAAGGTACCTGTATCTGTTCTGAGGCTGAGATGGCTGAGATGTATGTGCACTAAATACGAATTCTGAATTTTCTTACAGCCTGCATCGGTAAGTGCAATGGTCCATTTCCTCTGGCAAATGTCTGACTGTCTCAAAGTTGATATTTTTTCAGAACAGCTGCTAAAATCAGTTGTTTGCACTTCTTTACTTTCTTTGAACAAACTACTTTTGCATCAATGAGTGCCTATCACGGGTGGTGATTTTTTGTTAGTCTGAGTGTCCGTCCGTCTGTTGGGCTGTCTGTCTGTCTGTCTGTGCTTCTACAATTTCCGATCAAACACAAAACTTGCACGCACACATACACTGACATGCCGTTACACTCCTTGGTGTTTGCTGTTAAGCGCATGCAGCTCACGCAGCGTATTTTTCCGCACGATAGAGCGGTGAGTAGGTAATATGTTGGTCATTTTTTTTCTTTACCGTAAAATGGTCATTTGGTCAGTTCGCACTAAAGAGTGGTCAGTTGGTCGTTTGGTCTGCCCGACCGTTCGTCCTTGTCACAAAGTTGGGAAAAAGGTGCACAGCATCTAAATTACAGCACATGCCTTTTAAGGGATGCTTTAAATAACCGACGAATGGTTCACCTTGATCTACTTTTCAAGGTCACAAAGACCATGCTAAGATCGTTATCTCTTATGTATTCGATACTTAGTCGAGGAAAGGGTCAGCAAAATCTCACATGTTTTTTGATGAACATTACAGGGGCGGATTCAGAGTTATTTCCTGACAGTCTTCCAAATTATCTTTGTTGATCCGTTCTTCACTTTTGACCGTCTTCAGACAGAAAAAATTAGATACCCGCCAATGTAAACTTGAAAATCTGACCGTCTTCTGGAAGACCTAGAAGACGCTCTAAATCCGCCCCTGAACATAATACTAATTGCGACAAAGTTCACATGGTTTCACTTGCTCCAATTAAGACTGCATCGAAATAACCTTCACATATGTACGTGCATGTATACACCATGAAAAAAGGCAGAACACGTAAATTCCTAGAATATCAAAATCGAAAGATAATTCGCTTTGATTGGGCATTTCTAGAAAAAAGGGGCCTACTTAAATAAAATTAACCTGCACCGCTGCGCCTTTTACAACGCCAATTGTAAAGCCCCAAGGCATAATTACACAGATAGGCAGAGAGCGTGGCATGGCGCATTTTCTTGTACTTGCTTCCTGCATTTTCTCCTATTATATCTGTAATTCGTGCCAGGGTTTCGTTAAAGGTAATTTTTGGCTCTACTGGCATCACGAACTCGACCTACGTTTGATTAGACAGTTCGTGCAATTTGCTTAATGATCTGCACTCAAGTTGCGCTTCTCTTCCAAGATTTGTTTTTGGAGCCTAACGTTGCATGCTTCACAAAAAAGTCCGAAGTAAGTCTTTGGAGGTTTTTTTTGGATCAAATCCGAGTATACTAAGACGTGGCCGTCTATCTTTAGTGTCACGTAGCCGTCTATGTTTAGCCGTCTATCTTCAGTATCGTTTACCTCCTTTTTTTTTTTTTTATTTTGGTCTTTTAACCAAGTCCCTTGAGCATATGGAAATTGTCTCGACGAACTATTCTTTCGTTTTTGATGTGACTGTAGGCCATTCAACTATGTCAAATACCCGGTACATTCATTGTGAGCCAAAGCATTCTTAAATTTTTAAATACTTTTATCTCAAAATCAACTGTACATAGTCAACTATCCAACAAAAGCTTCCAAGTCTAAGAGCGTAAGACTTTCGTGTGACACTGAAAACACTGTGTGTTTTAGAAAACGTTCATGGGCATTTTCATTTATCTAGTTTGTGTAAAATTCAAGTTTCTACTGCGACTGCTCTTACCTTGCAGAAAACATTTTGATGGCAGTTAAAAGACAGGAGACATACATACACATGCATCCCCTAAACCCATACACCCCATTTCCATAGATTTTTAGATCGATCTATCCCTGTGGGGAGTCTCACTAGATTACTGTCAGCTTGGCCGGCTTAAACGTCTGTCCCGCCTACTAAAAGCTCTAAGGGGGTAATTAACTATGGTGTCCGCTCGGCTGACCGCAATTTAGCGTGAACCCCCAGGGAGTTAGGTCGATCTAAAACTTAATCTTTAGATCGATCTTAATCTCTGGGAAAGCACCCTATTCATGTACATGTATGCAGACGTATAGGTATATGCACATATGTACATGCATGCAGACGTATAGGTATATGCACATATGTACATGCATGCTCATGGACTATAACACAAGCCCTGCCCAAAGTTTTGATGAGTGGCATCTCCAACTTTTGAAATTTGGGGAAGGAATTGATCACAACTGGTTTCAAGAGATATTTGCTAAGAGATATTTGTTTGATATTCAATCTTGAATTTGTCACTAATTGTGTTTGAAAATTTTTACTGCTTAACATTACATGTATGTGTCGAAGATATAACGCCAGTAGGCAGACAACCTTTGACGAAAAGGCTATTTTTATGCCCATAATTACAAATTCTAAACAGAACTTCGGGAGTTTTGATTTCAAAACTACCTTTTAACAACTACATAATACTGAAAAAATTGCACTGATAGGTCGTCAGGACTAAAAAAAAATCAGTGAAACGGAAAAATGCGTCTCTTATGTAATACGCGGATTTACTGTAGTGCAAAAATAGACCCCATTTCCAGAGATTAGATCGATCTACTTTAGTTCGACTTTTAAGTTAAAACTGCCTGGGGGTTCACGCTAAATAGCTGTCAGCCGAGCGGACACGAAAGTTAATTACCCCCTTACAGCTTGTAGTAGGCGGGACGGACATTTAAGCCGGATTATCTGACAGTAATCTAGTGAGACCCCCCCCCCCCGCGGATCTAAAAGCTCTGGGAATACAGCTATAGTTTGAGGAATGCAAAATTATATATATATTGGTGATTTGTGCCAGATATAAGTTGTTTTGTTAAATGATCTGTTATGTCATACTTGCACACCCTCTAATATCAAGGAGCTTCTAAAATACAAGTAGTATACAAAATTTACATGTAGATATGAGCCTCAGTGGGGAACGTCTTATCTGACTGTCTGGTGTAATGAAACTACGCCGCCCTTACCAGCCCCTTAAACGGTGGCTCAGCAGCAGAGGAGGATAATTACAGGGTTCTGTGTAATCACTCAGGTGGGCTTCTAGAGTAAGTCTAGGGCTTGCTTGACTTGCAGTGCGTAATACAGACAGATGTGCGCTACTCATCACCTATACTGTAGGTGTGAAATCGCTCCCCACTGAAAAATACAAAGGGCATGTCTCGTTTTTGGCAAGATTACGTGAAAAAGCACAGGGTGCGATACAAAAATTGTGCAACATACTACTAGCGCACCCTGCGGTCAGAGAATAATACTTTCCAAGGTGCACCTCTACCTAAACACTATTAAGGCCCTTGTAAAAACCAACACACTTTTGCTCTCACGATAGTTGTCTGAAATCCATCTCTCAGTAAAAAAAACGTCTAGTAAACGATAGGATATCAGAGTGAAATGGAACTTGCAGTTCCAAGATACAAGAAACCGCACAACCTAGGAGAAAGTTGGAGACATACAGAAGTAAGGTTAAAATAAGAAAAGCGAGTTGATGATGATTCGTGAGACATGTAAGTCGTGAGACATGCAAGACGGATAACACCGTTGTTCTTTTGAAAGGCTTAATTGTTCTGATCCAGGGATTTTTGCTGTAAGGGGAAAGCTTTTCGAGCAGGAAAAAAAAAACACATCATCCAGGTAACGATGGCGGTTCCAAGATTTGCCAATGGGCACTAAAGATTTTCTTACCTAAAAAAATAAATAAAATAAATAAATCAAATCAAATAAATAATGATAATAATAATAATAAAATATAAAATAAAAATATCAAAATGGTAGACGAGAGCAATTTGACTATAAAACACAGGATCGCGGATGTATGATGACTTGGTTTTTGTCACGTTTCTCTTGGCATGCCGGTTACTCCTTTTTGGGGGCGGGGGGGGGGGGGGTAGGGGTAGTGGAGGGGTAAAGAGATGGTAAATCCGAAGGGGGGAGGGGGCTGAGAAGGACGTGTCCTGATATGCCCCACCAGAACCCGCCCTAGGCTGATACCTATTACTGGTTGGCTCTAGTTGTGGAGGAAAGAATGAAGTCAATACAGGAGTAGGTTATCGCTTCCTTCTTATTGCGTGATGTATTTCTCCCACCTCACTCTAGAACAACTGAAGAATAATGCTTGATATTTTTCAAAGCTTACTCCTCCCTTTTCTTCTGTGTTTACAGTGTGTTTTACTTTGACTCCGCAGCGACTGGGAAGACACACGCACCTGCTCTTGTTCACACACTTTCCAATATATACCGCAAGGCATTCGTGCTCCCATTTTGAATACGAGAAACTGGTTCAAAGAGAAATGCCTTGAAACCTATTTATCATCTGCAGTTATTTCTGCTGGACTAGAGATCCCATATTATGTTACAAACAGGGCAAAGCGGGTTCACATCAATACCATTTAGTTTCAGTGTAGTTTCTTTGGTTTTTTACTGTCAGCAGTTGTGCATGTGTACCTGTACATGTAGCTGACGGTTTTCAAGAACAGCGCATGGATTTTTAATGCTACGATTAGGGTTGCCGTCTGATGCTGTGAGGAACATTTTCATGTTACCAAGACCGTCAGCCATATTTTCTGTGACTTTTTAGATTATAAGTTCACGTGCTGTTATCGTTCTTAGACGTCAAAGGGACAAAGTGAGTATTAGACTTTAATATGACCAAAATATCAATTTGCATTTGTAAGCTGGTTGGAGGGGGGGGGGGGGGGGGGGGGGCGTTACGCCCTAAGGCGTTTTTGGAAAAGAAATGACGATCTTCATCCCCGGGGGTGTGCTGGAAAAGTCCATCATTTTTCGGATTTTTATATTTTTGATTTGTAATCTCCAAAGGGATGATCGAGGAGTGGGGATCTGGATAAAGGCTTCTCATTGTAGACTTGAGAAAATGATGATAAAGTTGATGACCCCATAATTACCAAGGTGCAAAACACCATACATGTGTCTCAAACCGTTGCCAAAAAAAGCGATCTATAAAGCAGTTTTTGAGTCACTGCCGTAATGGAGATGGACACTAGTGAATTGCACTTGTAACGTTACAAACATGTTTTCAAAAACTGGTTTCTTGAGCGTTGTCTTCTCACAGTTTTGGTGGGGTAAATTCATGGTTGCTCTTCTACGCAAAATGTGATTAATATTTTATTCGCATTCTTTTTGTTTATTCATTTGTCTATTAAGTAATTTGTTTAGTTGTTAGTTTGTCGTGTAAAGGTCTTGTGTGCGTGCTAATTACTTAATGTCTCCGTACACACAATATTCCTTTAAACTGATCAAAACATCGATTTTTCATCAGTAAAGCAATCACCCTGCACTTCCTCTTCAATTCAGCTCACTGCAGTCATGAAATGATATGGGAACCTGCATTCGATTGCTTCATGTACTAATTTTCTGTATTTCATGCATTTAAATTTACTCCCAACACAGGCTTACCTGTAAAGTATACCCTCCGATAGGGGTCTCTGCTGTAAAATCAAACAAAAAACTTCTCAACCTAACAAATGTCAGATACCCCTTTAGTAAGTTACCGTGTGCAAAGTGCGTAAAGTTCTGTTTGTGAAATCGCTTTAACCACCTTTCTCTCTCTCTCTCTCTCTCTCTCTCTCTCTCTCTCTCCACGCACATAAACGCACGCACACTCACCCACACACACGAACGTAACACTGCCTTATTCTACCGGTATTCAATCATTCAAGTAACTAGATGCATAAAAATTTCCATTTCATTGTATACTGCAGTTGAATAATGCATGCGCGCAAAATCCTATACTGGTTGAATGGCGCCAAAACTGCGACACGAAACGTCGTGTGTTTTCATGTTGCACTGCCAGTACGATAACAGGTGACGTGGGCTAGCGCCTACCAGACATTAGCAGTCAAATCTGCGACACCGGTTCCGACGTTGATTCCTAAAGCAGTTTTGAGGTACGTCGAGCACACATTAGGCATATGTTGTAAAATATTTATCATCACCAACTACATGTACGTTGTAATTATGTTAGGTTTTCATTGACCGTAAATTATTAGGATTAAGGGTAATTCAATTGTTAAAAAAACAATGAAGTTATTGAGCGTTAGTATCATTTTGTAAGCAGTCAACTAGTGCAGCATTTGTTTTTATACATGTACATGGGAAGGGTGGATAGACAAGAGAAAGAAAAAAACGAAGATCGAAGATCGAGTCGCCCAAGGGAAACTCCAGTATTGCGATTGGTTTCCGCCATATCCGGCCTCGTTTTTCTCCCCCCTTTTTACATCCGCCCTGAGTTTGAAAACTCACTGGAAACTCTCCTTTTTTACCAGAAACATTTGCTGCTCATTTAATACGGAGACGACATGCTGGTATTAATGGAGAGAAATTCAGGGTGAAAAAAGAGGAGTGTATATACACTACATGGAGTATATGTAACATACATGAAAACTTCATATCAGCCCATAAATGCTTCATACAAGCCCATAAATATTTGTGAAGCCGTCATTTAGATAAGACGAGAACAATGAGGTATGCCCTGAGTGTCAGGGCACAGGCACAGCTAGCTTGCTCACTATATATCTTTTCATGTGGTAGCTTTACACTGTTGATATGGGTTACATATGAAATCAAGATCGAGCAGGCAATACTGAAATCTAGAAGCTATGGTATGAGGTAATGCCTCGATATAAAAAGAAGTCTAACAATTATTTGCTTATGAGGTAAGACAGTTACTTCAGCCTAACATGATAAGGAAGTTGGATAAGTGCTTCAGTTTAGGATTAAAAGTGAAAGCCGCAGGCTTTCAAGGGGAACCGCACTGCAATATATAGGCTATACCTCAACTAAATGGTACCACCCGGAAAGAAAAAAATGTTTGTAAGTGAGATAAATTATATACTTGTCTTGCACCATCTCTGTGACTTGAACAGGTTTAACCAATGTTTCAAAAATGATAATAAATGAATAACCTTACCGAAAGGGCGAGGGCGCCAAGATAGACACGCACCGCGGACGGAAGTAGCTTCCGTTGGTTGGTACCATCATTGCATTCCTATATAGAGATCATTCGCATCCATGGTACATCTACTATACATGTTTGTGAGTCAGTTAAAATATACGGGGAGTGGGGGTATTATGTCGTTACTAATCCCAAACTCAGATAGATGGGGAGCTTATATACCCTCTACCAGGGCCCCAGGTTTTGTTCTGTGGACTTGTCTCTGTCACGGCTGCAGAAAAGTCCCAGCATTTAACTAGAGATATAATGCTGGGACTTTTCTGCAGCCGTGACAGAACACGTCCACAGATCAAAATCTGTGAATATCTCGTGAAAAATCAATTTGTTAACTTTTGGCCTGGTAGAGGGTATGGGAAGCTTATCCTGGTAAGGGTGGAACCATTATCTGTGACAGAGATCGTATGGTATAAAGAGTAAAAACACCGTCTGTATTTAAATCCCAGGGTAACAAACTTCGTTTGCTGGATAATATGGGACCCTCTGTTCTCTGGAAATCAAAGTTAAGTACAGGTACCACACGCATTGGGTATAGGGTAGATAATTTATCATAAACCATCATTAATATTCCGAAACCCAGGGTGTATGTTGGTTGAAACTGCACCATCTGAAACTCAGGGTAGCTCTGGCCGGCAGTGCACCATTTTTTTTTTTAGTTAATCGATATTTTCCTCTCAGGAACAAGCTTAAAGCAGCAAATGTAAGCTTTAAAAAGCCTCCTTCTGCCATTATACTAAGGGTGCCACTTATCAGCCACTGTAGTCTTAGATGAAATTATGAAATGGGTCTGGGGATAAATTTTACTGGTTTGTTATTGTTTATCTGATAGCTATGCGCTTACCAAGTGATCGAGATGTGTTTTAATCGACTCAGAAGCTCTGGGAAATATCATGCTCTGGGCAGATAAAAATAATCAGTGGCATTTTCACCTGTTTTAAACGTGTGTGCAATATAATATCTCTTGGATATAGTGTTCTGAATGAATGGAAAAGGTTAGGTAAATGCTTGGATTTGAGGGAAATATGACACGAAAAGGGATTCGCCATCCCACACGTTTGTAACGTTCTGTGTATCAAATATCCAGGAATACGAGAATATTAAAGATGCATACAAAGTCCATTTTTGTCACAAAAATCGACCAAATGCCAGCATGCAGTTTCAAGTAGTACATGTGTATAACTAAGAGAATTACCAAAAGGCATTGTTTAATTTTACCCAAAAATGATGTTCGAACGGATTTTTCTGCTAGCATTCTATGCTGTGTGTCAATGGGGCAAAAAAGTAGGTCACGAAAGTAGGTTAAATTTCCGACCAAAAATTTAAAGAAAGGAGCAGTCAAAAGCTCATTTATGGCTGATCGAGTGATCTATTCAGTTTAGCCCTTGGCATGTCGAATTTATTTGAGTCGTATAAGAAACTAACAAAAGTGGTTTACATGTGTTACTGGGAATCCACGCTCCACCGATGCTCGGTTCGTATGTACCTTTATGAGGTTTTGTTTCACTGTTTTTCAGTAAGACAGGCTTATTTGTAATAGCTTCAGCCATTTTGAAATGACCATCATAGTTAAAAAGGCAAGGTGGCTGCAATTTCATGAATCTTTAGTAAAGCTTTTAGATCTGGTGGATAAAAAAGTATTTTAGACGACATGTCTCTTTCCTTAATTTTTAATAATGCCATCTCAAGGTATTTTCAGAAGAATTTTAGATTTAATGCCGTGGTGTGAATTTGTGCTTTTCCATTTGTTTTTCTGATGAGAAAACAGGCCATTTGAAAGTTTATTCATGCTTGTTTCGTTTGAACAGCACAAGGTCAAGGTCACACAAGATGCGACAGGTTCTGACAATATAGAACTCATCCATTATTTATCTCTTATCCACCCATCCTTTCAGACGAGATGTTGGTTTTGCATGCAAGTGTCGTCTGTTTAAAAAACATATTTGATAAAATCAAAGTTTGCAAAGATCTTTTAAAATCTGTTCCATGCGTTTTGGTGACGACGGAAGGCGTTTTTTTTCTATTCGCGCCTTCATTATTTCCTTGCTACATTTTTTACCCTGGTGACAAAAAATATGAACAACTATAAACATCAATAACTTATCTTCTCATTTTTCAAAAACAAAAGGTCTTTTTTATTCCAGGTTCCTCTCATCTGAGAGCTTTGGAACTATTCATCTTCCTTTTTTTTTTATCTCTCTCCCATCAATTCAGGCAGACCAAAATCCCTAATGAGTATTGTATTTCAACATGATTGGCTTTCTGAAAAATGAAAAGATGAACCGATGTATAGGTATTTTTGTGCATACAGCGGCGTTCGTATATGTTCATATATATATTATCGTATATACCATCCACCACAGCATTTCTTCGTTAAATCAAGCCAACGAGAGATGTGGATTATATTCAGTGGAAAGGTGCCACGTGATAAAACATTACGGCTTCCGTCATCATAAAAATCTAATATCCGTTTCTGTGTTAATATGGTGTGTCCACGTTGAGTAAGTGATAAACAGGGACGATAAACCCTTTTCTTATCAATCGAAAAAACATGTCATTGGATAAGTGAAAATTACTTTTTTTTACTGAGGCATTAATTGTTATTGTAAAAAAGGTAGCATTGCTCGTACGCCACGGTTCAGAAGCTTGATATGATATTTCAGGCGAACAATACGTTGCCGCACATATTTTGGATTAAACAAGACAAAATAAAAATAAAAAATAAGTCATTGTTGCTTTTTTGCCGTCAGAGTAAAAAAAGTAACACGGGACATTTTTAAAGGTGTGTATAGGCTAAACGGCGAACCCTTTCTGTTCCGTCTTCTGTAAAACGCATGGCACAGACTATACGAGATCCTCGCAAACCTCATTTTATTAAATATTTCATTTCTTAAAATTCTGTCATTTCTTTTTCCAGACACAAGCAAATGGCATTGCCATGTATCCTTATATATTCCCAACAGCTCGTCTGAAAGCCAGCCGCCGGCTCCTCTTTTCAGACGATAAGACTTATTTGTTTTATTCTGCAGTCGTCTGCCAGCCTCCAATAGAAATTGTCTTTGACTGGAACAACATTACCTATACGCTGGAGAATGCTCAGTGAATGATTGCGGACGGATTACAAACCCATGTTACTAATAGACAATCCCTTTGCGATTTGCTACATAACTTTCATTCATAACTACGCCATACTACGAGCTTACTATAATTACACAACTCTGGGTCATAAGTCGCTCAATAGGCCAAGGACGGTGATAATGAGGAGACGAAATAGCCTCCAAAGTATTGTCTTATTTCATTTTGCTGAACAAAACTTCTGCGACCATCGATTTTCTCCACAACACCGAGTCTAAATGCTGTTATCCAATGGCCTTGATTTCAAATGCATTTGTGGAATTATTTCAGTTATGGAATTAAGTTCAGGGTGGATGTTGTTATGTAAATTCACTGACAAACACGCATTCCGATATGGAAGGATGTACAGATAATAGGCACAACATGCAAGTAACCAGATACCGCAAAAGAATCGAAAGGCATTTCTAAGTAATTCATTTTTATCATTAACGAAAATCACATCGCTTGGAATCAGCGCTTGGAATCAGCAATGCGCGAAAGACAAAATGAATGAGAGAGGATTTCAGGCAGCAATTCTGGAAATTATAATATGCACATCTGCGTTTATCCAGATTTCAACAGGGGCATACGTAATCGAAGTTAACGCGTTACGCACCTGTTATAAACAACAGGGTTAGAACGTGGGGGGATTGAAGACACTTCAAAGAAAACCCAGCAATAAGAAAGCAATTGTTTCGAGAAAAAGTCGTTCTACTCTTTTGCTGTAGGGTGAAGAAATTCCATTAAATACTGAACAGGAAAGACTTGGGGGGAATTGAGGAAATTGACTTAAAGAATATTTTTGTAAAGATATCCGCCTTGCGATATGGATCGCCGTCGTATTCCATTCACTGGAGAACAAAATACTTGCACAAAATATCGACAACGTAAAACTGTTCTGTTTCCGTAACCTGCGAGTCTTTTAATTCTTAGAGAAAAAGCAGGGAACATCGACCAGCAAAAATACAAACATTTCAAAGTAGACCCATTGTCTACTGCCTGACCATCCCATGTTATCTAAAATAGACCCCTTTGAGCGAAATGTATCCTTTGAGCGAAATGTATCCAGTATTTTCAGGATACTTAAATGACGAACATTGAATTGTAAGGACACAGTAAACAATTCTTGGAATTAACCTTATTGTTGTTTGAATAAAACATCTTTTGGGGGGCGTGACAGGCAGAATCTGCTTTCAGAGAAACTGGCCATTTCATTTTAAATGATATCTGAGATCTTTGAAAAATTGGATTGGACATTACTCGCACTAGCACCAGCGGGATTCATTCACAGAAATATGTGTGAAGCTGTTGGAACAGGGCTGGTGGCATTTGAAAACAGAGTTAGGCCGTGATCTGCTTCGTTCACCGAATACCAACTCGATTCTCAAACCTCCGTTCAACAACTGATAAAACAACGCTTGGAATATTCAACCAATCAAATAGCATGTCATCAAATTTTTATGGCGTTTTGTTCAAGGTCTTTGACAATCTGTTATGCGATAGGCGGTCATAAGTTCAACATACAGCTTTCTACTCCGTGTCATTAGACAATAACATTGGCATATTAATTCGAGACGAAGCCTATGAACGTTGAGCCGTATTAAATATAGCGGATCCATGTCAACGGCGAGTCCCCTGTGACACGCATTGAAATCGAGAGCGAAAGCAACAGGAGGTAAATTGATGGACAGTTTTGTTTTTCCGATGTATGTTCAGTATAAGATTCAATAAAGGGAGAGATCACACGGTGGCAATAAGCAAGGGCACCGGAATATATGAATTCTAGTCACTGCGTTGAACTGATTGTACCGTTAAGTGCAGAAAGGTGAGGCGACCACCTGACGCTAAACTAGGCGTGTATTGAACTACTGCATTTAAACGCAGTGTCAGAAGAGGATCGCGTTTAGAAATGAGAAATCGAAATCGCTCGGAGCGTTCAGTTGCCTTTTCGGTGTCTGTTTCAATGCGCTGTAGGATTTGCACCGCATTATAGATACACCAAGCAACGTCTGAAAAGCGTGGTCAAGGACCGCGTTTAATGCCTGTTGGATCTGATATTAACATTTTTCCTAGACGATTGACAGCTGTGAATATCACTTGCGTTTGCCATTTAAGGTTTATTAAGCTGAACCACCTGACAGTTGCCTTTAACACGAAAGATCGATGTACCGTGGAATAACCAAGGCATGTGCGGAGATACAGTGCTTCTTTGGGTTTGAACATTTAAGCATTTAAAGCTGCAAAGTGGACCTTGGTGCCCTTGGAACCAGTCAAGCGTAAACTCGATCGAAATGAATATGGCGATCAGTGTTTGGAACAATTCATCAAATTAATCAAATCCTGATTAAAAAAAATAGGAATTGCACTCGGATTTATCGTGTCGCCAATGGCGGTTCCAGACGCGGTAAGTGACCACATTAAGAAGGTTGCAGTGGACGGCATATACACAACCGAAGTCATGCACCTCCTGAACCGGACAGTAATAGAATTAACGACGCACATGGTCAACACGGCGCCAAACTGTGGGTCAACTAGGGGATACCACGCCATGGTGTCAACTGCCCAAGAGGGACCCTGGATGACCGAAACGACCCATGATTATGATGGGAACTGTTCCGTTGGTGGCTCGATGGAAGAGATGGCGTATAACACAGCGCGCTATCCATTCCTTCACTTCCTTCACAATTTCCGACTGTACTTCACCCCGACTGTGGTGATTCTGGGTTTCATCGGAAACCTCATGTCATTCCTGGTGTTCACCTGCACCCACCTTCAGCGACTTTCGTCCAGTGTCTATCTTGCCGCGCTCGCCATTTCGGACGAGGCTTTTCTTATCCTGCTCCTTATGACACAGTGGTTACTGGACCTTAAGATTAACCTGTTCTACTCGCAGGGATGGTGCCAGGCGAGTATATATTTAACATACATATTCAGTTTTCTCTCCGTGTGGTACGTTGTGGCTTTCACCACGGAGCGGTACATTGCGGTGCGGTTCCCCTTAAAGCGACCCGAAATGTGCACTGTGGCGCGAGCCAAAATTGTGGTCCTATCTCTGGCGGGGTTCGCCGCCGTGTTTTATTTGCTCACTCTATGGACTAACGGGGTTGAGGACGGAGTCTGCAAGCCCCTGGACGGATATTCCGAGCTCAATAAGGGGTTCATTTACACGGATACCGTACTGACTTTTGTCATCCCAAGCGTCGTGCTCATATACATGAATATTCGAATTGCTATAAAGGTGGCTTATTTCTATAGTAAACGGAAGGAATCCGATGCACGAATTATTGTCGAGCAATTCACGTTCAACAACAGGTGCGTGAAACACCCTCATCCGGTAATAGGATCCCCTACAAGACGGTCGCAAGAGTCACAGATGAAGATTACAAAAATGCTGTTAGTGGTTTCAACTGTGTTCCTGTTCTTAAATCTCCCCAGCCACGGGATAAGGATTTACGTCCTCATAATGTTATACGCCAACGGCGGGCAACACAGTGGCACACAAATGGAATACGTTCTACAGTACGTCTTTCAGTTCTTGTATTATATCAATTTTGCGGTGAACTTCTTTCTTTACTGCATTACGGGGAGGAATTTCAGACGTGCGTTTGGGAGGTTGGCGGGAAAGTTCAGGTATAAAACTGTACGTTTTTTCAGCCACGTGAGTACCAGTCTACGAAGGCGGTCTACGCGAACGAGATCCACGCCGCTTCCAGATCCGGGTGATCTGCATGTATGATAAACTGTTATACATGCACGCCTGTACGCTCACGTAGTCCTATATATTCATAGAGAGACACAAAAACTGATCTGTTCCATATTTATACTATCTGAACCTTATTCAGATGCAGTTTATTTCAATATCTACTACGATACAAAAGCATCCAAAAATACCCCACAACAACGTGCATACACTCACACACCCATACACATACTCACATAAGGGCATGGTATTTTTTTTCATTTTTATACGTCTTCTCTTAATTGGTGGATGATAGAGCTTAGGCCAAACAAGTGATATTTTTAACTGTGTTTTATTTTCTTTTTGTAAAGCCGTTGTAAAATTACACAAAATTACACAGTAAGGTTATACTGGTATATATACAAATTGTTTGTAATATATTTATATAGATATCGCGCACACATAGGCGCGGGGTTATTACAAGTTACACATTGATATGGCCGTCTATATTATAGGGGTTTGACGTTAACACTCACATTAAAACATGTGGTTTGTAAATAGCATACCCGAATCTTGTTTTGCCGCTGTATCACATGCATTTAAAAACGGGATAAAGTCCAACGCTCACTAGAAGCTTCGAGCGAGCCACCGACTTTGCGACTATTGGGTATCATGTAGTAATAATACCGGTAGCTAAGCTTATAGATTTTAGTGTGCACCGGGAATAACGATACACTATTATTTATATTTGCTGTGCCTTAACACTATCTGTAATAATAAACGGGTGCATTTGACGAGTATTTTTTCTAATTTCAGATCAGAAGTATTTTGGGTGATTAATAGAGTCAGCCAAAAATAAACGTTAATCGTAAAAAATGTTAAAGAAATGAAAATCTCGACAATTTGCTTATGCCACCCCCAAAGGGAAAAAAAGAAGAGAAAAGAAAGAAACAAGCGCTCTCTGTGGAATATCTTATTTACTGTTTTACAAATAGGTTGCAAAAGAACAATAAAAGATGCCTACAAACCGCCTGCCTCATCATTTCTGACATTTAAGGGTGGTGGTGGGGGGTGGGGGGGATAGCAAATTATATTACCTGGTAATTGACAAGCAGCATTGGCCAAGGAATCCATTAATTGTTGATTATTACACCCATTGTTGTTATTTAATATATTTATTATTACATATGGAAATAAACAGTTTTAATACGTAAAATTAAAATTCTATTTGCACAAAATTTATCGCGATGACCTTTATACTTTACTTCAATATCCATATATTATGTCTTTTTGACCGGTGTGACAAGAACGGTAGTCCGCTAGGAACCGTAGTCCGTTTTCCATTAATTTATATGGTGACTTTCGTCCCATAAACTAATCCCAATACTCCGACTAACCTTTACCTGAACGAATCATATGGGACCACGGACTACAATGCTAGTCACACTAGGACACTTAAAAGTATTGAATGGGTCATCTCACAGAAAAGGGGGCATTTGAGTCACGTCATTGACGCACATATTTTGCGTAATATTTGCATAATTTTAACTTACACCATGTTTTTTGCTCTTTTATACTTCAATGCCGTCCAATATGTAAAGAAATCGACACTAATATTAAGTTAACATACAAAGGTTATGCAAATTAATATGTATTAAAATGTATGCGTCAATGAAGTGAGATAAATGTTCACTTTATTTTTTGTAATGACCCTTACATAATACATTTTAAACCACATTTCATCAAATTCTTTTATAATAGGGGAAAAATGTGAATGTACGCACATCAGCATTGCCACCTATATACCTGATTTTTAACGAAGCAGAACGACAAACTGCCTTAGGTGTTTTATTGGATTTTTCAGCTCCCTATTCTATTAGGAATTATATTTATATCACTTTGAAAATGACGGAAAAAGGTGAATGGACACGCGTTTTTGTAAACTGTTGCATGTCACTACTTTCAAAGAAAAAAATGCATTAATAACGTACACTACAGTCACTTTTTACGCTACTTTTTTTATGTTCTTTCTTTAGGGTAAAGCTTTTATAAACCTCATAGTCTGCACATTTCATTTCTAATACCTGCACCAGATACAATGACAGACGTAGTGCCCTTTTCTCTTCATTGTTTCTTTCTTTGTAACCTGAAACATCTTTAAGTGGAATTACATGTACGTTTTATAATGTCTTCATAAAGGAAAAAGGAGACATGCGAACAATGGATAAGATATGAGCCGTTTACTAATGGTGTTGTTGTTAAATGCTATCTCGTTGTTAAACGGACTTGGAGCAGCTGAATGGATCGGCCTGTCATTGGGGAAAAGATTTACACTAAGGGCGAGCTAAAATGATTGTTTGCACAGCACCAGATGATCATGAATAGCTCATCTCTGTACTGCACTGATGTATTTGAATCACACCTGAATTGCGATTACCTGTTTTACGTGTATTATTATTATTATTATTATTATTATTATTATTATTATTATTATTATTATATTTTTTTTTTTGGGGGGGGGGGCACACTTTATCATTTGGAGCGCATAGGGCATGTAGGAGCTGGAACTGGAAGCCATTGAGGCTTACCTCCCCCCCTCCCCCAAAAAAAAAAAAAAAAAAAAAAAACATTGGTAACAAACTACAAGCCAGGGACAATGAAATGACGCAGAACATGGGGAAATGGAAAACCAATTGTCAGTTGGGAGTGGAACATTAGATGATTAATTAAGTCAGGGTTTTGACCCCTTTCAGCTTGATTTAAGGACGCAGAGAGTAAGGGAGACAAACAGGAAATTTTTTTTAGATTTAATCATAAAACAAGGATGAATAAAACATTTTACCTATAAGCAAACTGCCATTTGAAATGAAAAGAAGAAATTGATATAATAATGTAATATAGAATACAAACTTGCAAAAGACATCCAACAATAAAGCACACTCTGAAAAGACAACACTAAAATACCATACTAAATATTCTTAGAACAAATATACAATGTACGTGTATATTACATGTACATGTATCAAAGGTATCACCATTGTTTCTACAATTCTTTAAACTTCATTTTTCATGAATGATAATTTTATTTGTTATGTCGTCATTTACATGGGGAGAATGGAGTGTGTGGGGTTTACTGGTATATGTAAAATTTGTGAGACAAAATAGAGAAGGCAAAACTAAGCCCAGTATGATTTTCTCATGGGCCCCGCACAACTTTCCATACCCCATGTAGATGAACACATAACTCATAAAAGATGGCTGGAAACAAATTTGTTGGCATTGTGGAAAAATGCTTTAAAACTTAATATTGTTACACATTCCACTTATTATTTCTTCTGGAACAAAAGATTGCATTATTTATGGACGGGAAATACATTCAATAAAATGTCTTCAGGTCATCTTTTTCAACTGAATTTGTTATGGTGGTTCCAAAGCGGCCACTAAATCACAAAAATAATGTTGATTAAAGGGAATGACATAGAAGACTCTTGGTTTCATTCAAAATCACGTGAATTTGGTTTTATTCCATTGTCATACTGTACATTCTAACTTTGACATTTCACTGCTTTGTGGGCTTTGGGCCTATGTTCCATAACTCTGATGACTGCTGCAAGTATGAACTTTGACCTGTTGAACTTTGATCTGATTCCAATACTGTGTCAACTGATGCCTATTTAGTAAGTGTGAACTTTGACCCAATTCCAATACTACATACAGTATGTCAACAGATGCTTATGTGTGAATCTGGGCCCGATTCCAATACTGTGCGAACTGATGCCCATTCAGTCAAAGTAAACTTTGGGCAAAGTCCAGTATAGTGTTAATTAGATTTGATTCCATCAATGTGCACACATGATACATGTATCATGGGAACATGAACACGGCAAGCCGTTTCTGTGTAATATCATCCCATTAACGTAAACTGTCCATTACTGCATGTCTTTACTGTGTGAACAACTTGCTGAACCAGTTGAACATGGTCCCTCCCTTCATAGTGAAGCCGAAGCTTGGATCAAACAGCTTCTCAAAACTGTGCATGTTGGCCTTGGTGACTTCAAAGGGAATCTGAAAAAAAAAAACAGATTTAGAAATTCATTAAGAAATAGATTTAGCCGTAGAACACACACACACATACACACAATTTAGGATCAAACTGCATGGTGAAAAGTTTACTTTTGTTGATCACGTCAAAGACATGCAATCTCACACACACACACACACGCGCGTGCATAAATACACAGTTACAGTCAGATTGCAGATGGCTCTGGTAAAAAAAAAATCTTTAGAGATATAGGTATAATGTTAGCACTCTGAGAAATAATAAAACTATGGTGAATAAAATTTATTAAATCAATTCTAGCAACCTGATATCCAAAATTTGGATTCAAATTATTAAGAAAATTAATAAATAAAAATGATAGCAAAATCAATAATGTCCATAAAATGCTAGCAAGAGTCCAACAAACAAAAATTTTCAGTTTTGAAATCTTCAAAAAGAACTTTGATCACTAAGTATGTCAGTTTCGTGACATAACAAGTAAAATTACAAAAAAATCAGTAGATGGTATTTCCCAGCAGACTGTGTGGCCTGACATGAAAAATTATGTAATTCAACAACTTCTCTTTTCCTTCGCAATTTTCCAAGAAAATTTTTTTTCGCTGAATCCAACTTTACCAATGTGCAATTAGTGGTCGGATGTGAGGTAGACATGAGCTGATCCCCAATGCTATTTCTAGAGCACAGGATTCAAACACACTACGCATGCGTGAAAAATGCGATGTTTGAAATAAACAAGTTGGTGAAATTAACAAAGCATGCTGGTGTTTACCGTCTAGTTGACTTTATTTAATTTGCTCTCTAGTGTCTTTTTTAGTATTTGGAGTTTAAAAACACAAAAGTTGTCTGGTTTCATACATGTATCGAGGCACCACGTATTGTTTGTGTGCTTATTTCTAGACTACACATAACTTGTCATCTTATAACCATAATTTACCACTAACTGGATTTTTTTATTGGTATTACCTGAAATATGATCATTTACCAAACTCTTCACGTAAATGGAATATGTTTTTCATTCCAAAGTGCGCAAGCAAAGCTGAGTTCATCGTATCTCCGTAACTGTATATGTCCATTTACCCTTTCAGTACCAACAAACATATAAGAGTTTTTCCAATAACTCGTATCACAGGACTTTTAAGAAAACAGATTGTTTTGAGATTTCCTTTCAGTTCTGGGATTTGAACTTCAGTCATTATGGTCTATTTTTACTACCCACGACATTCCCTCTGTGAACAGAAATCATCCATTATCAATAACAGCAATCATCCTTTAAGTGTCATTTTCCAATTTTCACAATCATGGCAAAACCACCTAAGTATCATTCCATGGATAATATAACATCATGGGGACCGGCTGAGCTCAGAAGTGCTATTATACATGTATACTGAGGGTTGTGAACCAGAAATCCCATCTGACTTGATTCTAAAGACATGTATTGTTTTTACAGAGAAAATAACACAACTGGGCTCTCCTGGGTTCAAACCTGCTATCAAACTTCAGGTTATGAACTGCTGTTATGGCAATTCCACCTGACTTGCCTTTGCTTAGTTGTAAGAACATCTCATCAAAAACAATTAACTTTCACTGCTCCCAAGAATCATTTTCAAATGAACTTTTATGTGCAACATGCACATAATTCTCTATATATACATATAGTAATATAGCCTCAGACAAAAATTGGTTTTGCTACCTTTACTGTGACTTTTGCTAAACATGTGTTTGTATCAGGCCACAAGACTTTCTGAATATTATTTTTCTACTCTGTACATGTATAAAATATGTAGTGTAGTGACAGAATATCCTGCTGACTTAACCTCCTCTGCAATTTTACCTCTTTTTTTTCTTCTGGGGTTAAATAGGTATTAATGACATGTCACTTAAAACAAACAAACAAACAAACAAACAAACAAGTTAATAAATGAATGAATAAAAGCTCCTATATTTGACTGGTACACAAGAATAATATAATCCCACTTTCATGAAATATTTTTGACTAAAAACCCCTTAAAAATTCCACTATTATTATTATTTTTTTTTTTTGCCATATTCTGACCCAGAACAGCCTGTTATCCCATAAGAGTATGGCCAATCAATAACCTTTTCCAGGCAATTTAACCAGTTAATCTGATACCAACATTGATGCAAATGCATCACTGTCAGGGCAGCAACACGGGGCTTAAAAGACTGCTTTGGGAAACATTTACTCGAAACAAAACATTAAAAAAACCCTTACACTAAGGCAAATGTGAATTATCTTTTAGAAGTATTGACCCCAAATGAACTTCAGACTACAGTTGCTCTTAATTTTCATAAATCAAAAATTGGATTGATTTTAAATCAGGAGAAATGTTCAGTAGTCTTTTGAAATGGAGTAACACTACATTTGTGGTCTAGAACAATATATGTGCACTACATTTTTGATACAACAGAGGAACAGTATTTCATTTAATATGAACCTGCTGACTTATCATGGGTCAAATAAGACTAAAACTTTGGCTTAAAAGGTTTGACCAACTTTTGTATTTAATTTTTTTCAATGTGTGCAAAGACTTAGAAGCTGAAGGACAAATTGAAATAAGTTCATCTATTCAGTAAACTGTTATGAATGATTTTCATACTTTTTACTCTTTCATTAAAAAACAAACATTTTCTCACAAAAGACATTTCAATGTGCACCAGACAATTTCATCAGTCTATGAGTGGGAAAGGGGGGGGGGGGGGGGGGCATGCCTTACTTATGATGAAATGTATCATACAAATTTAACTCCATCTAGGTGTCAATTTTAACTGATGAACATACATGTAGAAACATCTCAAGTGAGTCAAAGTTTGCTGGGGAAAATTAAAAAAGAAAAAAAAATGTCAGCGGTCTTAAAACTGACCTCCACCTCTGAGACTGTCTCCAGCTCTGGCAGCACTCCAAATAATGTCTGGACATCGGTCAAGCACTGCTTTAACAAATTCTGAAATAACAGGCAAAATTACAGAACAATGTTATAAAATTATCTTTACATACTGCTACCTTTATTCTAATCATCACCTCTGTATTATATTCATAAAACTTCACAGAGAGAGTTATTTGCCCAACATTATATATATATCTCCTTCCCAAATATCAGGCCTGCCATATTCTTTTCACAAATTTGCTGTAAATTTGCCAAAGAAATTTCATGTTCTTGCAAATTTGCTGCAAATAAGCAGCAATACAATTTTTTGCAAACTACTTGCTGCAAACTTTTAGTTTCCAGCAAATTTGCAGCAAACTTTTCATTTTGCTAAGGAATATGCCGTGGGTTATTCCCAATGTAAATTACATGTACAGTGTAGGCTAAAACCATGCCTTACATACATGTGGTTTATATTTCACTACTTTGCAATAAATTATTTTTATTTTAATAATTCATGTGTGATGTCTGAGTTAGTGAGAACACTTGCTGTGGGTATAACCCTGTGATATGTAGTTATCCAAACACTGATTATTCAAACAATATGATAATTGCACTAGCTTGTATTCTGCTTACAAGAAGTACACACTTTCCTGTATTTCAGTAAGCTTCAATGCATTCCATGCTCCAAAGCACAAAATACAGACAAGCATATATCTCTAACTCAAGCATACTTATCCTGCTGTTCAAAATGCCAGACTTGAAAATTAAGCACACTCATGTAATGCTATATAGCATACAGTGGGCGACTTGTCTCATACATGTAACTAGACAAGTAAGTAGAAGAGACGGCAAATGCTCGATCTTTTCAATGGGTAAAATATTATTAAACTTTTAGTTACATAATTTTATAATCACAAAAATTATATTTCTATATAGCATTTGCAGTGCTTTTTCTGCAAAGGATAAGAGCCAAAGAACACCCCGCTTTTTAATTTTGTTGCTGCTACTGCAAAATTCACAATTTTCCCCCCATTGTAAATATCAGGTTATTACCGTAAGTACTTACTTCCAGATGCTCGTCCTTCTTCACCTTGGGAGACAGGGCCTTGATTCTGGCCACTTTCTTGGTTTTCCCTGTGGCAGAGGGGGTTGGGGACGGAGGCTGGGGCTCTTTTTTAGGCTTCTCCACTAAAGAGATCTCACTTCTCTGCATCAGCAGTGCCAGTCTGGAGGAATGGAAAAATAAGAATCACTCAATTTACTAGAACAACATGATTTGAGAATTTTCCCCAGTGTTTTGTTAATAATATTTTAGAATATCGATTCAATAGCGGTGAAAATTTATACAGTTAGTTGGCTTCATGTAAGAAAATGCATTGTGTAAGTGTCATTTTCTATTTCCTCCCTAACATACAGCTCTATCAGTTGTTTCAGTGTTTACCACAGTAGTCCGAGTGAAAGTCCACGTGTGTGTGTGTGTGTGTGTGTGTGTGTGTGTAGTACGTGTGTCAGTGTTTGCATGCACTTGTAAGCATACATGTGTGTGCAGGCAAACTCTGCATTCCCTATCATGTAGCTCTATCAGTTGTTTCAGTCTCTCTGGAAAGCTGTCCCAGTTGCATGTCCTTTGTGTGTTTGCATATGTTTATATTTATGTGTTTGCTTGAATGCATGTGTGCGTATATATATATATACATGTGTGCTGGGAAGCTCTGTATTACCTATCATGTAGTTCTATCAGTTGTTTCAGTGTTATCCAGAGCAGTCCAGGTTGTAGTCCCTGGGCACCTGTCACTTTATCTGCCTTCTTATTCACTGCGTACAGCAGAGCAATATGGCTGTCCGCTGCCCCTGTCGACATACTGGTCTGGGGACGTAATGGCATATGACCATGCTCCTCAAAGGCTGGCTGGTACCTACAAATTTATATTTGAAAAAATTATTATAAAGCTATAATATTAATGTAACATTGTTCCATATATTAGTAAAACAAAATGGTAGTGGTTTAATTGACATAAAAAAATTCAAATAAATGCAGACAGATCGATGGCTATCACAACTTAAAAGGTTTTGAAAATGCTCAAGTCTGCATAAAATAACAAACAAACAAACAAATAAATAAACAAATAATAAACCTACCATTGTAGACTGATTTCATTATCAGAAGTGCTGACAATGCTCTTGTCGGGTGGTTTATGGACGTGTACAGGGCTCAGGGTCCCTGGGGGTGTGACGGGTGCCAGGGGGGTTCCGTCTGGCTGCTGGTCAATAGGGATCACCAGATTCCCAGCATAATTCTTGGTGATAATTTCCACATTTGTAGGGCTGACATCTGGTGGCAGGTCAAGTTGTAATGCAACAGGTGGATAGATGGCGCAACATTCTGCTGAGTACACTTGCAGGGCAGAAGTGAAGAACTGATGCATGCTGGTTAGACGTAAAGAAATTGGTCCACTGAGGACAGTTGATCTCACCACATCGTGATTTAAGGCGATGTCAAATTCTGCATGGCTGAAGAATCCTAAGCCAAATTCTGAACCAAGATCGCTTGTACTGTTTGGTGGCTCCCTCTGGTGTTCATTTTCCTTCTTGGCAGATGCTGATATCACTGTAGCTGTGCTGCACATGCGCTGCAGGATAGCCTGGTAGCCTACAAAACAAAACAAAACAAAAACAACTGAATATATATTTTGTATGAGCGAACAAAATGACTACCATCAAATTCAAACTGACATATGTACATAACTAAACCATTTGCCTTTTACAAAATTCAAGATCAATATTTGTTCAGTTCAATAAATGACTGAGTGGGTTGTCAGAATCAATTCTTATCAAAATTATACAGTTGTTTGTAACCCCCAAGAGAAAAAAAAATTGTCTGATAATTACATTTAATTATTACTACAGTTTGTAGTGCAGATAGGGATCAAGCCACCATGCCAATGCAACCTGCACACTTGTTGGAGATTGAGAGTTAGTGCCAATGAAATGTATAATTGTAAATAAATGACATAATTATCAAAGGTGGCTCGAATTTTACCCAGGAGATGGGTCCAGCTGATGCCCTTGGCTTCTTCCCTGGCTTTATTGATTTCATCTTGGTAGGTTTCCACCACCTGCTGCACCTCAAGGCTCTCCACCAAAGGAGCCATCTCCTCCTCTATTGCATCTGTATGTGAAAATAAAAAAAATAAATATTTTAACACTTTTTCTCATTTTTTTCATTTCACTGCACAAAGAACTTGAAAAACTACAATGAAATAATTAAATAATGAATATATGAATTAAAATTTTTCAATAAATAAATAATTAACCAATTACAAATACAACAAATGTAAAATAGGACTTCATGCAGTGCAACACATAACATTTCACACACATTTAAAAAAAGGTATGAGTAAAATAAATATCCGTAACATATACAATCTAATATCTAATACCTTACTGATAAAAAAGTCAACCCTATCTATGAAGACTACATCATACTGATTTCAACATGTATATTAATATATATCAAGAATTACGGTATAGGGTACTTTACAGGTCAGTCTCCAGAATGTACCTGTTAGTAATTATAAACTCATGTCTAAGGGCCATTTCAGTTGAATTTAAACCCTTAAAAGAGTCTATAAAATGCAATATGAAATTTTATTATGCAAACTATTCAATTCCTGCAAGGTAATCTTGAGAAAATTATCCATATCAAATGAATCAAAGGATTTCTTTTTGACAGAAATTGGGACCCAGCCTGTGAAAATATCATACCCTTACAAAGTACAAGTGACACCAAATTAACCCATATGTACAAACAAAGTCATTTTCAGCATATTTGTCTCTAATAATTGGACAAACATGACACCACTGTCATGCTAGAAGATGCATTACTTCGTCTATTAAAAGACAGAACCTTATTTGACAGGTTAAAAAAATAATTCGACATGAAATCATATAATCAATCAGTAATGTGATACTGGTAAAGGTGGCGTGTATCAGGCTTCTTGAGCTGTTTATCACTTTTGTCTTTTGACTCTGAAAGGCCACTGTAGGCATCATCCAATAAATTCAGATAATAAAGAAGTTCATGCAGTACAAAGTCTGCAAAGTACATACACATAATATATTTTATTGACTTAATCTCATTCCTACCCAGATTACCTACAGTATAATAGTACAATCACGCAAAGTTCAAGGGGAACTATATTGACAGTACTCAAAGAAGACAGATCTACTTATGCTAAAAGGCAATAAAAATTATTTAAGAAATATCAAGAGACCCTGACTGCAGAAATTGTTTTACACATCTTTCCTCCCTGAATAACTCTCTATGATAAAAATGAATTTTTAAAAATATTCTGTCTACTTTCAAAACAAACAAACCAACACTAATGCAAAAATTAACCTCCATTGCTGTCAGAAAAAAAATAAAGTTAACTTACTTTTGTAAACTTTCTTCTTCTCCCCAAACACATAGGAGCTGATAAGATCAAGGACAGCAAAATCTGGGATGTCCTGCTGCGCCTTTGCGGAGAGAGGTTGTGACGTTACGCTGACATCACCAGGCAATAACAGTCGTGCTCGCTGTGCCTGTCCCGCAGCTGCCGCACACCTTATGGCTACCCATGCAGCACGCCGTTCCTTGTCCCTCTCGCCCTCAGTGGGCTCTTTGGCCGGCTTCAACTTGGTCTTCTCCTTCTTACTCTGAAAAAGAACAGGAACCTTAGCAAATTTATTTCTACCCAAAAAAGTTCTGCTCACATAATCTGATATGTGAATCTTCACTTACCAGAATCGTCTATGTTTTAATTTGGTATGTCCAGTAAAAAAACGGAAAAAATGATAATTATAAATATATATTTATATAATATTATATTATAAAATTTATATAATATGTACATGTATGTATTACATTGATATCTATACTCCCTAATTTCTGTCTACTCTGGGTTATACCTCAGAAATTAAATAATATTCCTTTTCTTCTTTCAAACCCACTTCTATATACCAAATCTTCCTCACTGACAAATAGAAATCTACTGACCTTGACTCCCTTCTTGGACTTCTTCCCACTGCTTCCAGTTTTCACAGAGCTCACTTCATCCCCGCTCTCCCCGGCCGATTCGACCACTGACCCCTCGGGGACAGTCAGGGTGTCCTCAGTGGTCACTCCCTGGGGGACCACCCCTGAGGAGGACAGGTAGACCAGGGCGATCTCCAGGTAACCCTGACGGATTAAGCTGGAAAAAAGAATAAAAAAAAAAATGTAAAGAAATGAAATAAAATAAACAAAATAACATGAAATAAACTCAAATAAAATTAATAAAATATTAAAATAAAATATGTAGTACAATAAATTTAGAGACCTTCTCCACCACAGCTGATGCAGTTTAGGGGACCAATGGTTGTTAAACTTTTAAACTTCACATTGTTAATTTTCCTTTATTGCCAAGATATACCCTGGTATCCAAAAAACAATAGGAATATTACAATATACTAAACCTGTATTTGAGCTGTTTTATACAGCTACCAAACTTTAATAGCTTAAGGTCTCCAGTCTCTGAGATCTTTATGACATTTTTATAGCTTTTCATAATATCAAATGACAAAAATTAACTCAATGAATTTCTTGAAAATAAACAAATTCAGTTTGATAGCTTTATCCTCACCCCAAGTCATGGTCAAAAGCGTAACTAGTCCGTATGGCGTCCAGAAGAGTGGACACTACTGCCCGGGCCTGGTACTTGCCTAGATTGAACAGCTGACGCTGCACTTTACCTGATACAAAGAAAAAAAAAAAAACAAAAATGAATAAAATGAAATTTTATGCCATTTTATACTGTGTCCTTTATATTTGCAACTTAAAAGTTAATTGATATGTGCAAATTCTCAAAAATGTCTGTTCAAGTAATACAGTCATGTAATGGGGAAAATAAAAACTTTGGAGAAACTACTGAAGGTCAGGAGGACCTAGAATATAAGAAATCTGCAGGTCCTCCCAATTCTGTACATGTCCAAACTAAGTATTTTATTTCCATAAGCCTATATTTACATGTGATACATTATTATTTATATACTGCATGTAAATAATATATGCTGCCAGTCCAGAGGACCTGCAATATCAAAAACTGTGCAAGTCCTTTGGCATTTCAGGTTGTCATGGCCTGTCAGGCAGGCAGCTTCCTCATGTCTGGTATGAATGATTTGGAAAAACTTTACCCATATTGAACACATCTTATCATATTGAAAACATCTTATCCATATTGAGCACATCTTACCCATATTGAATATATCTTACCAATAATGAACACATATCTTACCAATAATGAACACATATCTTACCCATATTGAGCATATCTTACCCATATTGAGCATATCTTAACCATATTGAGCACATCTTACCCATATTGAACACATCTTACCCATATTGAACACATATCTTACCCATATTGAACACATATCTTACCCATATTGAGCATATCTTATCCATATTGAGCACATCTTACCCATATTGAACACATCTTACCCATATTGAGCAGGATCTCGGCCTCCAGACTTGCCTCTCTCAGGGAAGTCACCTTGCAGAGCTCTAAGGCTGTGGTCAAGACACCCAGGGCTGATGTCCACCTCTCAACAATATCCTCTGACCTGTAAAAAGGAAGAAATAAGACATTTCGCTATCAAACATTATCCCATGGCATAAAATTGGATACCAGTCTAAAATCAATTCTATACGAAATGTCATATTGTGATGAATGAAACATGTGGCATTTGTCACTGCACTGACTAAAGCTTCATCAGCTGGGTTTTACATGTAAAGCTAAATGCCACTGAATACCAATAAATTCATGATAATCTTACATGCCATTACCTTTCATTATAATCTACACTTTAAAGGAAAAGCTTTATATAAACTAAAAAGCTTCTTTCAGATCTGCAGCCAGGACAATTCTTACCCAGCATTCCTTGCGGCATTTCTGGACATGGCGTGGCCAATCCTGAGCTTTATCTGTGCCAGGAGCAGGATGTGAGGGAGGAAGGTATTGGCCATTGGAGGGAGAGGCGCACTGTGCCACGCGGCTCCTCCTGCTGGGTAGTAGTGCTCTATCTTCTCTCCCAGTGCTTGGATCTGAAAAGGAGCCATATAATAATAATAATAATAATAATAATAATAATAATAATAATAATAATAATAATAATAACAAACTTTCATCATTATCATCATCATAATAATCATAAGAGGAAGAAGAAGGACTATCATCATCATCATAATTCTAATAATAATAATGACAACAAAAAATATTTTAGGTGAAAAACAGAATGTTCTAATGTTGGAATATTTACTACAATATGTGTTTAAAAATCACCATTATAACGAGTTCTGATCTAATCCTCTATATCATAGCATTGCCATAAGCATGTTTAGATTTTGAATCACAAGACTGAGATTTTTTTAAATTAAAATCCCTGGGGTGAGCAATGTCTGTTACCTGTTCCAGGAGAAGTTTCTGGGCAGCCAGGTACTCTTTAACAGTCTTTTCAGTGATGTCCACCCTGTCCTTGCCTAAAGGAGTGGCCGCAGTGGTTATATCGGTAAGCATCACCATGGCTGTGGTCTGGAGTAACTGACCGCTAGTGGACAGAACTATGCTGGACAGAAGGGCAAGTATGTCCTGAAGAGATTCAATATTCCTTAATTAGTGCATCATTTATATATTATCAGTCTGTGGCAAGTTTTTTTTCACTGGCCACCAGGGACTTAGAATCCATCTATAATGTCACAAACTACAAAGATAATGGATTGCTTATAAAAGTACATAACATGTGTATCCTAAAGCATATCCAGAACAAAAAAGACAATCCAATTTTAAACAATCAATGACTATACATGTACAGTTTAAGTGCAAGGACTATCATAATAATAATAACAAAAAACAATTATTTATTTCTGTGATAGAAGCATGATTGACACTTGAACAGTTTGTTCAAAATGGAGCTCCTTTCATTTTTTCCACCTCCACATGGCACCTCTTCCACTCCAAAACTTTTTCCATGGTAACCATCAAAAACACATTTTGGGGCCACATTTAACATCATTAAAGAAAATAAACATCATTAAAGAAAATAAACATTCAAAATTACCTTCAACATATCAATATTATCATCAGAACTCTTCCCTTCCATGATGTTCAACAGGACTCCCTGCATGAGAAACTCGGCCTGCATCTCCACATCACCGCAGGCCTCGGCCTCGGCATATCCCTCCACACAGTACTGCCTGCAGTCTCCCAGCTCCACATGGACACTGCGGTATGGTCCTTTATATAACAAACACAGTAATTTCATAACAATCGCATCACACCATATCCATATAGAAATTATATGACAGTGCATTTATTCAAAATTAGGTAACATTTCTTTAATAACTGTTGTTTAATTCTTACTAAGTTTAAACTTGGCATTTATAGTGATATTCTTCCTAGACAGGGTCTAATCATCTTTAATTTTTGTCTCAAGGAAAAAATTGTGGCCATGCAGAAACTGAACAAACTTTCACTAACAAAGTGGCCTAGCTGGCTTCAATTTTACTGGCATTTGGCACGGAGAAAATGCATAATGTGTGAAGACATTACACATGTACCCAGTGTATAATGCAAATGCCTCCATTTTTGTTAATGTACCACATTGTTCTGATACCTTTTACATCTCCCATGCCTCTGACTTCACACATCAGGCTTTTCACCAGAGCCAGGCGACAGTTCAACCACAAGCGAGCATCAAGACGAGAGCGACTCTGAAAGTTCTGGAACTGGAATTGACTGTTCTCTATCTGGGTCAACTGGATATTGGCAGTTCCAGTTGCATGACGACTGCTCCTCATGGAGGAAGGCCTGTAATTCAATTTTCAAAAATTCATGACTTTTCCCAGTGATGAAAAATTAGGCATAAAATGAAAAGCAAGAGGTTAGTTTTTTTTTTCTTTTTGGGCATTGATATTTCATTAATTTCCAATGGAATTCACTAAATTTGATGAAATGCAGCATTTTTACTATAAATCCCTATTGCTTATAATGACAGAAATCAAAGCAACACTTCAAAAGCTAATTTAGTTGCCAAAAGGAATGTCTGTTTAGTGAAAATGTGTGATAAATGAACCTGTTTTGTTCTGTGCATAAAACAAGCCTTTTAAAACAGTAATTTTTCAACATACGATACATGTGCTGAACAATATGATGCATGTTTGTTCTAAGTATAAAAAGTGCATTCAATTTGTTTTTTTTTAAAACAAGTTGACATATAAATGTGCACGTGTTTCTTCTATTCTAAATCACAGAGAATCTGAAAATTGCAAATACTGGACTGATTGTGCACTCTAGAAAACTTGGAAAACACTATTATATATATATCATTCTTTAATAAAACACTTTTGTGTGAGACAAGTACATGTATTGGGCACATGTATATGTAGGTATGTGTTAAAGACCTAATCCTATTGTGTAAATTCACCTTATTAATTCAAATTAGAGGGTGTACCTTGGAGGCATCCTGACATGTAGAATATATATAAATATTAAAACAGTGAATGTTGGTTCTAATTTGTTCATTTTAATGATTATGTCTAAAATTTTGTTTCTGGCAAAACATGAGTCACCCACCCTGAGCTTCAGAGCTGACTTGACACTAACCTTTTCACTGTAGCCTATCTCCATCGTGTCAAGTAACCTCTGACGAAAATAGTTTGACCTAGTTTATATAAGCCAATCGAATCCATGTTTCAAAATTTTTCACCAAAGTTTGGTGAAAACGCTGATTGGTTGATCGTCAATCGGCAATCCTCGGCTGATTCCGCAAGCTTCATACTAACAACATATTTATTGTCGAGTGCGGAGACATCCGAGTAGTTCCGAGTGGTTCCGAGTGCATAACCGTACACAAAGAAAGCATGGAGTATATCGGAATTGAAACCAGAGCAGTATGATGCCCTGCATCATTATCTACTGAGGGATGATGTATTTTGCGTGCTGCCCACAGGTTACGGCAAGTCCCTGATATTCAGCCTTATCTTTGATTGGTCCGGATTTGAACAAAGCGCGCTTTGATTCGTTCGCGTTCATTGGCTAGATCGTTCAATGAGTCATTGAGTGCGGGCTTTAAATTTGATTGGCGGGCGGCGGGAGCACTCGAATCTGGTCAGAGGTTACTTGACACGATGGAGATAGGCTACAGTGAAAAGGTTAGTGTCAAGTCAGCTCTGAAGCTCAGGGTGGAGTCACCCAACGTAAGGATCTATATTTGCATGGGTACCCACATGCTTATGGTCACATACATGTAAGATGGACAAAATCATTATAGACCTTTGTTTTTAGCACAACACAGGTTGCCCCCTAAAAACAAAAATAAAACAAATGCATGTCATTCAATTTGAGTCAGGATACCTCTGAGATCCAATTACCCCCCCCCCCCCCCCTCTGTCAGTATTTGGTAACACAATGCCAGACACGATGCATTTGCAAACATTTCACAACACAGCAATCGATTGCAATACATTGGCCAAACCATACACCCACTTACTCCTTGAATCTACTGGTTTTCAAGATAGATTCCCTGTAATGCGTTTTTACATTAAAAGGTTAGTTGAATGCGTGATGAAATTGTGAATGAACTTCAATATACATGAAGATTGCAACACTTTTGAAAATACAGGCATGACTGTTAAACATTGAAAAGAAACACAGACAATTTTTTTCATTTGGAACAATTAAGAATTATAGATCAGAAGGAACAAATAAAATAAAATAATCATGCAATGAAACTTCAAACTTTAAAAAAATGAAACAACATGTACAGATCTAAAGCCTTTCAATAAATATGTTAATGTCAGATCTTTGACATATATACAAAATTACAATTGTTAATACAAGAAAGACAGTCACATTGATATTTTAATTATAGTAATTCATAAAAATAACACTAATGGCACAAATTGCAACTTCAAAATTTTTCCCAATATATATTAACCTTTTTGCTATCTGCTCAGCTGCCTTGAATGTAAAGAGCTCTGCACCCTGCAGCAACTTCATCGCTGTCAATACAGTGCGAGCTGCCATTGAGCCATGGTGCCGTTGCTTAGCAACCTCTGAGAGCTCCAGTTTGCAGTGCACCACAAGCTCGAGTTCTGCTGCTGCCAGTGTCTCCACACCTGCAAATAAGATTCAGTTATAAATGTTAAAATTATCATGATTATTTTAATATTTGGAAGGAATAAGCAACTGTTAATTAAAGTTGAAAAAGTAAAGTGAAATATCCCCAAAATCAAGGTTATTAAAATTTTCCAATAATACCTAGATGTTTATGATAAAAATATAAAATTCTAACTTTTCTTCTCCATTGCATCCCTTCTTTACTAATTTATTTATTTATTTATTTATTTATTTATCCTAAACTACACAGCTTAGACTAATTAATTTTGTCAGAATAAATGTGGAGTTCAGGAAATTAACTACTCACCCCTTTTTTATTTGAGAAAAAGCTGGCAGACTAATATTATACAACAAGGGGATTGAAAAATACTACAAATCCTCAGACAAAAAAGAACTTGGTAGGTATGAAAAAACAAAATGAGCTTCTTCCATTCACAACTTTTATCAGTTATACTCATCTGTACCTTTATCATTTTCTGCCTGCTCTATCAATATCTCAGACAGGGTGGTCAGCATAAACTCAGACACTCCCAGGAGTGTCCCCTTGACCATCTCCAGGGTGACTGGCTTCTTACTGGTGGAGAAACGCTTCTGGACGACTTTCTCTCCCTCTGTTTCTGAGTCTGATTCCTCCACTGAAAGATGAAATAGGTTTTATTAATGACAAACTGAATATACTGGTAAAGCTTGATTGACATTTGATCAGATGTGACTCCTTTTATTTCTGCCAAACTCTATTTTGATTTCATGATTCATGCCCATGCGCCCACCCAATCCATGCCCATGCGCCCACCCAATCCATGCTCATGCACCCACACAATCTATGCCCATGCACCCACATAATCTATGCCCATGCAAGTGGGGAACCTGGGATTCTATCTTTGACTAGTTCCACTTACAAATTTACTTTACAGTGTCATGGTTATTCTTCGCTACTTTCTTCTGTTTAAAATGTTTGTATTGTGTAATGTGCAGCATCACTTGTATTATATTGTATTGTGCGTAGTCGGGTTATCTACATATATTTCATGTTTACTTAATGTATAGTGAATGTCTTGTGCGTGTGTGTGTGCTTGTGTGTGTGTGTGTTTGAATATGTATTTTTGTTTGTCTTTTTATGAATAAAAAAAAATCTTTGCCCATGCACCCAAACAATCTTTGCCCACGCACCCACACAATCCACACCCATCCACCCATACAATCCATGCCCATGCAACCACACAATCCATGCCCATGCAACCACACAATCTATGCCCATGCACCGACGCAATCTATGCCCATGCACCCACACAATCCATGCCCATGCACCCACACAATCTATGCCCATGCACACACACAATCCATGCCCATGCACCCACACAATCCATGTCCATGCACCCACACAATCTATGCCCATGAACCCACAAAATCCATGCCCATGCACCCATACAATCCATGCCCATGAACCCACACAATCCATGCCCATGTACCCACACATACTGACCATCTATACTGCTGCCCGCTGGTGGTCCTCTGAAAGCTGATGGCTTAGTAGCAGAACTGGACGTCACAGATGGACGACCTGACCGCTGGGCACTACGGGGTAATGAGGTGTAGGTGCGCTGGCGACTCTCAAGTCTGCTTTCAAATTATAAGAAGCATCAGATAATTAATACATTGGACACAGGCACTTGATTACTGTTTAGAATTGTAATTTTTATCTAAAAAAGTTGGGAGTAAATTCCAAATGCATAGTCCAAAAGAGATCATAACATGTAGACAAAAAAATTTAATTTTTTAATTTTCATTTTTACAACAAAGAGAAAATGATAATTATGTATTAATGTTACTAAAACAATGTCCAGAAAAATTTACACATTTAAGGTAGAATCATAAGACTTGTATAAGCTGCATTTAATCATTGAAATTTTACTTCAAATTATTAACAGTAACCTCATAACTATTGTGAGTCATAACTATTATTTCACTGTCCTTATCTCATTGTTTTTTATTTTTTAATTTTTATTTCTTAAAATTTCTGTTTGCATTAAAATGATGTTATTATTTGATTTTTGCCATCTGTAATGAAGAAAAAAAAAAGAAAGATCAATCAAAAAGCATTTTTCGAAAATTATTCTTATTACTCGTTCATATATTTAAGGAAATAATCATTAAACATATTCACCCCAGATCATCAAGCACAGGAAAGACAGGTAATTTCTCCGCCACTGAGATCAGCAGATGTGCCTGGGCCAAGGTTAGCAGACAGGTCATGTGAGGGCCGTACAGAGCTGCCAGGTTGGAGGACAGTCTCTTGTCTATCACACTCTCTAATACCTGTGTGAATATACACATATATGAACAAATTAGCTGCGATATTTTTTTTTCATAAATATATAATAGATTCATAAAATAAAACCTTGTGTGCTTCATGAATATTGCTGCGAAATATCAGAACACCTAGACTGCTTGATTTTGATTTTTGACATCCAAAATGTAGACAAATGAAGAAAAATGAAAGAAAAATAATAAAATAATATAAAAAACAATAGAGAAGGTAAGAAAGAAAGAAAACTAACCTTCAGATTATTGGGATCTAGGACGGGTTTATCTGCACTGAACCTCAAATTGACTGATTTTGACTCGACTTGTCTGAAGTTATTGTCTGCAGTATGCGGCAGACGTTCTCCGTGTAGCAGACGCTGCAGGCATATCAGGGCCTCAGAATACAGGCCGAGGTCAGTGAGGACACGCACTTTCAGTACACGTCCGTCGACGGAACGCTGCAGGTCACGGCAGACGAAAGTGGTGAAATACTGGTACAGAGTAAGCATTGGGAGAACCTGCAATAGAGACAGTGAAACGGTAAGGAATTTCTGGTGAAAGTAAGAATTATGACATCCAACCTGTAAATAGAGAAATACAAAAACATGGCAGTAGCATTACACTTACAATTTGAATAAATATACAACAAATTAACTAAAAATTTCAGACTTTAAGTTATCAATCAACTAGCATTATAACATATACCCTAATATGCTATTTATTTGCTACTGGGTGGGTATGTGTACTTATGCTAATTAATTTTCTTTCTACTTACAAACAAGTTGTGTTTTCCTCTGGCCAGCTCTTCAGTGACCCATCTCAGTGCAGCTACTACTGAACGACCTTCACTGCGGAACCTAGACAATAACACACATGGAAATCCAATAATTAAAATAAATGTTGACAGAAAATAAATAAACTTAAAACTCTAAGCAAAGCAAAAGTGCTGAATCCTTTGCAGTGCGAGGCGAGAGGGGCGGATATTAACTTCCTTCAACAAGTTTGCTTCAGGCAGTTCAGACCAATTCAAACCAATCTGGTTAACTGGTTGTGCTGATCTTCAAGTCTCCATTTAGGTGACTATCCAATGTTATAAAGTAGGCTATTAAAAGCTGTCAATTTACCTTGGTGTTTCAATACAGATAAGTATAAACGCACAATCAATGTGCAGAACCCAAGACAGTTGGTGTCATGTTGCCATTATTATTGACTGTATCTTGGTATCAATTGATAGTCTAACAGTAGCAAATGC
This sequence comes from Lingula anatina, assembly GCF_051362555.1. Lineage (NCBI taxonomy): Eukaryota > Metazoa > Brachiopoda > Lingulata > Lingulida > Lingulidae > Lingula > Lingula anatina. Next base: position 20,901,569 of record NC_141772.1, read on the forward strand.
ATTAATTATCCCATATTTAAAAGACTTACCTGTCTGATAAGAGGTCAATGCCCGGGACGAGGTGACTGACCTCACAACCTTCCCCTATCTCATACAGAGCATAGTCACAGTCGGCTGTGGGATGGGGGAGGGAGGTTCGGAACAGGGCCTACAAAACAATCAATCAATCAATAAATAAATACCTTTTAAAGATGAAAGAAAAAATTTTTACAAATAATTAATCTTATTATCCTATTCATATGCATTTTACTTTCAAGACTATTTATATATTGGCTTAACTGTTGCTCTTAAACTGTTACAATTATGATATCAAGCTTTTACAGTTGTGAGTTGAGTGTCTCAGATTTATTACTCTGAATTATATTGAGTGCTTTTTTATTATCTATATTCAGTTGTGAGTCTTGTGTATCAGATTTATTACAGCTTTGAATTATGTCAAATTCTTTTTTTTATTATTTATATTCATTTGGTGTTTTTTTCCTAACAGACCTGTTTACATCTATCCCAACTTATCATCCCCCATTTACCAGATTCAACTTACCTTGAAAAAATATCCTGAGAGAAAACAGGACTGCATCTTAAGACCGAGATCCGAGGTCAAGATATACCTGAAATGGTAAAAAAAAACAATGACATACTAAGGAAAAATTACACATGTCTGTCCCAAAAAAGTTTAACTCGACTGGCCAATTAGAAACATATATGAAACTTCCAAGAAAATATAGCTTTTTTTTTTTTCTATGATATCAGAGATGAAGGTGGATGACCTTTTGAAATTTTTGAAAAAAAAAAAAAAAAAAAAAAAAAAAAAACCCTGAAAATGTGAGCCCCATAGGCATGCAGCTCTTTTTGGGGGTCAGTCAGATAGGGGCATAAACACCCAAATATAGGCATTTCCAGATAAATCACTGAGAATTTAAATCTCTAGAATATAAAGGTCAAATGCACATTATATGCCTTCAAAGATACAATAAATGGTATCGGGACCCCGGTCCTAGATAATCCCCCCCCCCACACAATCCACCCTTCCTTTATGAATATCAAACTGAGAAAGAGCAATGTAATACTTAAAAACATTATACATGCCTTTGAACAAAATGTATCTCCAGGTATGGGTAGGTTAAAAATATAATCACAATAAACAACTCAGTGTATCTCACTTACTGTGCAATATTAGATGCCAGGACTCCTCCCAGACAGAGGTAGGGTACACAGATAACCACAATAAATGACTCTGCGTATCTCACTTACTGTGCAATATTGGAGGCCAGGAATTCGCCCAGAAAGAGGTAGGGTACACAGATAACCACAATAAATGACTCTGCGTATCTCACTTACTGTGCAATATTGGAGGCCAGAACTCCGCCTAGGACACACCCCCACAGACCACATCTCTGCAGCAGCTCCTGGCTGATGGTCTCCGCATCCGTGAATAACTGCTTCCAGGTGTGCAGCGCATCCGACACATTCAGTATCACATCTAACGCATCTGCCCACCATTTATACGCACCCCTGGAATATTGATATTAATATGCTGATAAACATTAAGGAAGAGTATAAAAGAAACTGTTTTGTTTGTTAGATAAAATACAAGTTTTTGGAAATGTCATTTGTGCTTAAATTATGTACTGCTAACCTTCCAGTATGCACTTACAGGAATATATGCTTAAAGGTACATCACACCTAATGCATCTGACCACTATTAACATGCACTTATGGAATTTACACTGCTGTACAGGGTTTGTGTTTGGTAGCAATAATATGGGCTTGTTAGCAAATACAATAAACCAAATATGGTGATAAGCTTCAATAAAATCAAAATGTAGAAAAGGATTTTGTTATTGGTTAATGGTCACTTTTGTAAATTATGCAACAGGCCCGTAGCCAGAAATTTCAAAAGGGGGGTTCTTTTTCTGAAAAAGTGGACTTTTTACCATGAAACTTTCATGTACCTTAATTAAATTTCACCCAGAGGGGACCTTTTCCCTGCAAAAAGGGGGGTTCTTTCGAACCCCCCGAACCCCCCCTGGCTACGGGCCTGTACAAGATGGTTAGGATGCAGTGTGAGATTCCTCATACTACCTTATATTTCCTCCATGATAATGCAGATTTCCCAGTTCATGCATGGCTTGAGCAGCAAGACCCTTCTGGTTCCTAGACAGCAGCATTTCTGGAAATAAAAATATTCTATAATGATAAGTCCATAACTATTTTTGCCATACTTTTATTTTGGTATGTTGCATTTTCATTTTGTGTAACTGTTTGTGTGCATGCACATGCTTGCCTGCATGTGTAAATGAATACGCCAACGCCAATGCATTGATATGTGTGAGCCAACATTAATTTCTACCATGGTTAAAATTGTCAACTTCTATTTTCTTATTACTGCATCAATCCTAAAAGACAAATTCTTATATCAGGGAATAAGATCATATCCTGATTATTTGCAACACAATTACAATTCAAATAACACAAAATAACACAAAATAATAATAATAATAATAATAATAATATTACTAATAGGTTTTATTATTATTATTATTATTATTATTATTATTATTATTATTATTATTATTATTATTGCTGTGCAGTTGTTGTTATGTTGTTGTCATTATTATTATTATTATTATTATCATAAACAGACAAGAATTTATTCCGTCCAGAACCTCACCAATGGTTTTATCATAGGAAGCAATCACAACCCCAAGCTGTGACCTGGGTAATGGGGCCGTCTCCACGTCATCGCTGTCAATATACTCCTCCTTCCTGATATCAGGGGGCATGGTGGGCTGGGGCTTGGCCGTATTGGGGATGAAGTCCACCTTGGACATCTCTGACCCAAGGCCACTCTGACCACTCACTAAATGATATAAACATGCAGAGTGACCATCAACAGAATATCACAAATCGCCTTGACACCATTCATACTTGTCTATACATTTTTCTGTCCAGCCAAGTAAAGTATATGAAGCTTTCTACTGTGTTGTAGAGCCTTGGGAGAGTAGCCATGAACTTGACCTACATAAATGCTCTTGACCCCATTTAAACTAATAACACATTGTTGTTCAGGAAGAAGTGAAACTTATTAGAGCCTTTGCTTCATTAAAACTTTTCAATTATCTGTCCAGCTAAGAAGAGTAACAACACCTTTCTACTGTGCTATAAAACCATGGAAAAGTAACCATGACCTTGACCTCTATACAATGACCTTGACCCCCCCCCCCCACCCCACCCCTTACAACTTACCACTTTGCTGTCCAGCCAGGTAGAGCACCAGCAGCCGTCTACTGTGTTGTAGAGCCCTGGAGGTATAGGCAGAGGTGTCCAAGGCCTCCCGGAAAACTTGAAGACTGTAACTGATATCCAGGGGCACGGACACCAGGCGGAGGCCGTCTCTTTTACCTGGAAGAAAATTTACATTATAAAATTATATTTATGCCAATTACATCTAATTGAAACTTTACTGTCAATTTACCTTTCCAGGTAGATCAATAAATTACTGTATGTATACCTTCAGTAAGTTTGAACAAGCTAGAATATACAGTTGTTCTAGAAAGCTTACAGAACTCTCTTAACTTTCATACAGTCTACAAAATTTAACATTTTTTTCACTTTAATTATCTAGTCAATTTAAAAAATCAGAATTGGCAGAGTAGTCTTGTAGGGATCTTTTGTGAATGTCTTTGATTTTCTAAAATCTGCAAATATTTTGTATCACATCTGAAAATGGAATATAAAACATTGCTCATAAGTGTGATGAGAGCATATAATTAAGCAGGGTGTCAACTTGAAATAGACCTCTAAAATTTGGAAAATGGGGGGAAAAATAAAAAAAAAATAGGCAAAATATTTTTACTGCTTAAAACTTATTAAAATAACAAATTGTTCACAGACACCAGAAAGGGGCATAGCTTAATATATTAAAACTCATAAAGTGAGAGAAAGAGATAATTTATCTAAACTTTAAGACAAAATACATATGACTAAATTATTGAATATTAAGTTAGGATATAAATATATATATATATATATATATATATATATATATATATATATATATATATATATATATATATATATATATATATATATATATATAATATAAATAAATTATTTAATAAAACAAATATATGGCTTTGCAGTAATAGGGCACACAATAGATGTATTAGGCAGTGATAACAAAGACAAGCACATAGTGATCAGAATATATAGACATATACAGTCCTGTATACAAACATAAACAGACATTAGACAAATAAGTATAAAGAAACAGATTCAAAATACAGGAAGAAAATCCATAACTTTCAAAAAAAATAATCCAATCATGCTACTTTTTGTAAGAAGTCTGCTTTCTTTTTTTCACCCCTTAATCCTGCCATCTATACCCAGGAACACGAAACGGAGATTGATGAACCAGTCATTTTAATGAATGTGCATGGGTCTTTGAGAAATGTAGAGAACAGCAGAAGTACATACAGTACTAAATGGACTTCCAGCCATATGCATAAATATAGGTCAGGGAATCCAATTAAAAACTAATTCAAGGCCCCACACAATTGATCAGGAATCCTAGCTTTTAACTGCTGTTGTGTCTTAACACAAAACAAAAATGTTTATTACCCAAGAGCAGTAATTAACATGTGTGTTTTATGTTAAAGAACAAAGGGACTTGGACCCTAGGATTCCTGAGAGTATGGGGTCTTGAAGGGGTTCTAATTAACTTGACCTATATTCAAGAATACGACTGAAGGTCTGTTATTAAGTACTGTCTGCTGCTTTCTTTACATCCCCCCTTCCTTCCTTACTCGAAGACTGCCTTCAGATTCACACATAGTACTAGCTGGGTCTGTCCAACTCCGCAAGGAATCTGACTTAAAAGTGCAATCTATGGAATCAGCTTCATTGCCTGACAAACCACTAATTGGTCCACCCCCTAGGGACGACCACACCCCAAGTCACACTAAAATTCCCATGTAGCCCACTCATGCACCAAAGACTCATGTTCCTAATTTGAATGGTCTAGGGGGAGATGAAATAAATTACGGTAATATATTAGTCAACCATCCCCAGGGACAGCCACACCCCAGGTCACAAAAAAAAAAAAAAAAAAAAACCTGTGCCTATGCACACCCCAACATTTTAGTTTCCTCAACCTAAAGACCTATGGGTATATAGCAGAAAATACAATTTAAAGATAATAATCAACCACCCCTAGGGACGGCAACACCCATAGTCACCAAAAATCCAAAGGACACGTGCACATCCCTAATGGCAAGTTTAAATATCCCCAATGTCTCATATTCCTCACTTTAATGGATAGAGGATAACAGTAACAACGATATAAAAATATATATACCCCCCCCCAAAGGACTGCGAAGTTACACTACTAAAGATAGCAGAAATTACGATGTAAAAATTACAATCAACCACCCTATGGGACAACCACACCCCGTACTTCCAACCGTTTCAGGGACTTACAAAAAATCCTGGTTGAAAAATGCATTGCAGTTGCAAAACTCATTTTCACGCTTTTCTTTGGGTGCAAAATGCGTTGCAGTTGCAAAATGCGCATCTACAACTGTCATTATGATTGTGAATGGACCCTTAAGTAATTTGAAAAAGAAAATGACAGCACACAGCACTGGACAGCTGAGTGATTGAATGTAGTTCAAGGAATCCAATAAAAAACTGATTGTTGTGTGCTTGGGGGAGATATTGTGATGAGACAGAAATTGTGATATGTATAAAATACAAATCATCCACCCTGGGGGCAAGCACCAGATTTAGCCTACGGTGTCAAGACAACCCTGTTCTATGCTGGCCCCTATTGGATATTTCGACTTTTCGAGTTTTTGAGTTTTTGACTTTTCGAGTTTTTGACCAGTCATATGGCAACTGGCTGCGCGTAGGAAGATATTCAGAATGGAGAGCGTGCGCTGAGATGACATCGTGGTCAAAATTTTGTAAATTGCGTAACCTTCGCAAAAGTACCTAGTGAAAATTAAGACATAGTAGCAGAGTTTATTATGTGTATCATCATGTGTGATTTACCTAGAAGTAAGAAGCAATGAATGAGGTAGATCTCGACGAAGTCAGCCAACTGGTCACTTTTAAATTTGGCCATAGCAACACCAACATTTTTAGATATCTCATGTCACAGAAACTGTGCAACTTATTCACGTCAATCTAACCTGGCAACTTTTTTTACCAGTTGGGAAAAAACTCCAATATTATCATTATTACTTATTAATTACTTATAACTTATTTTGTCTTATGTCAACTTTTTAACAATTATCACAAGTAAATTTTTATTTAAGAAAATCTATGCCAATTGGTATTTGCCTCAGTGAGACTTGTATGGAGTGACAAATGAAAGAAAAAACAACTATATATATACATATATATATATATATGGTAATTTATTAGCAACAAAACAAAATAATTTATTGCACATTTCAGGCATGCAACCACTTCTTAAATGCTTGTACCAATTTCAACATTTAATTTAAATTTAAAATTAAAAAAAAAATCATAATAGTAGCTTCTAGCAGATGTATCTTAAATCAAGTTTTTCTAATTAAAATTTATCTGTCTAGACGGGAGTGTACCCCTCAGCTAAATACTATTTAAATTTTACTGCAGCAAAATACTATTTTAATTTTACAGTAACATTACAATAACCTTGATGTTCTCAGCAGATGAGATACTAGTATTAAATAATTTTTAATCAGTTGAATTTAAATTGCACTGATGTCACTTTCCATCTTTATTTATTTCAGGCTTTATATATGGTAATAAAAAAGCAAAAAAATCCACACTGCCACCAGACAATGGCAACACACTAATATATGCAGACATGATTTTAGCATATAAAATACCCCAAGCTAAATATATAATTGTACAGTAACATCTAGGCACATGAGACATTCAACCATTTTAAATTAAACAACAGACACACACACAAAAAAAAACAAAAAAAAAACATAAAATCTCCATCTCTTGTCTCTTCTTAACAGCAAACAGTACTAATTCCTCATATGTCCTTTTAATAAGAAGTATGTGGCCCTTGCAATGCTGTTATCTGAAAAATGAAACAAAGCTAATTTTAAAAATTATTTCACACAAATTCATATTTGAATGTTTCAAAAGTTTTATATTCCAAAGCAACTTTCCTCATTAAAATTACTTGCTTAACCATCCACCTTTACATATATGCAATTTCTGTACTACTGTATTTCACACCTTGGCTGTCAGACCATAGCAGAATCCATAGTTTATACAAGATATGTTGGCAGTCAGCTGTTAAGGTGTTGTTATGGTTAAGACTTAAGAGTTTTATAAAAGTTGTTGAAGACCTCTCACTTCCTGTCTCTTTTCATTTACTGAAAAATATAAATAGCACATTAGTAATCTGTCTTATCTAAATAAAATACAACCAATTAAACACCTGTAATAATAAAATTTTCATTTTACTCCGACACTTAAGAAGGTTCTATAGATAGTGTGTAAGATCACATTCACAACGAGTTGAGCCATGGCTTTACAAATCCTGGAACTAAATATGGCAGACGAACTTGAAAGAAAAACCGCCTAATCTTTTTTAATAGTCTCTCCGCCTCTCACACGTCACGTCTGCCATATTTAGTTCCAGGATTTGTAAAGCCATGGCTCAACTCGTTGTGAATGCGATCTAACTCTACCTTGACAACTCATAGCATTTGTTGAAATATTGAGAAGTTCAGATCGTGGTGAAAAGTAGGTCAAAGGTCAACTTCAAGGTCTCAGTGAGATTGCCAGAATATGACCTCCTATACAAGTTCAATAGTAACTATGGGCGTATCTCTGCCAGTTTTCGAGATATAAGGGATAGGAAATTTGCAAAGTTAGTTCAAAAATATATTTTCAGGTAGGATTTGTGTCTTTTCTGTAAAGAATAAAACTGTAAGGCACTCTTAGTTTTGCTGTACCACTCATTGAGAAAATTACAATTAAAAAAATATGAATTAAAAAATACAGTATGTGTAAAATTCACAATTGTCTGTGATTTTTCATTGAAAAAACCAAGTACCTAGTCCTTTTGATTTTTATAAAATGTCGTTCATTTGATAAAGAAATTTCGACTTGCCCCATTAAGAACATACAATTTTGTTGTTGAATACATATCTTTGTAAAAGTGTGCAACCCAAAGCAACAAATTTTCAAACCCAAAATAATTCTGTAGAAACACCGAATGTAATACGAATATAATCAAATCAAACCAAAGCCTATGCTCAAAGATTGTCATCTAGATTGAATCATCTATTATTGATATTTCAATCTAAAAGTGTGCAACCCAAAGCATTCATGTTGTCTAACCCAAAATAATTATGTGGACACATCCACTGAAATTTTAAGGAAATCAGCTTTGACATCAAGATTGAGTCATTTTTTATTGACATATCAATCTAAATGTGTGCAACCCAAAGCATTCAAATTTTGTAGCCTGAAAAAAGTCTGTGGTAGCACCATCTGATTGTATCATTTATTATTACCGTTTAGTTAATTAAATTTTTTAATGAAAATCCAAATATAGCAGTTATGTAAAAAGTCTGTGGTAGCACCATCTGATTGTATCATTTATTATTAACGTTCAGTTAATTAAATTTTGTAATGAAAATCCAAAAATAGCAGTTATGTAAACAGTTTCATTATTGTTCCTCGTGATTTCTTGGAAATAAAGCCTATTCAGCAGATTTCTCAAACTACACCAACCTAAAAATGGGCAAAAAAGAAAAAAATGAGCTTGGTATAATTGTATAGCTTTTCTACCATGTAGTATGAAGATCACGTTACCAATTCTAATATTAAATAAAATATGACTAAAAGTTTAGTTTTACTCCAAGAAACAAGAATGCTCTATACATGTAGATAGTGGGAAATTTGAACAATCATTCAATTTTTAAGAAGAAGAAGAAGTCGGTCCTATATTTCTTAATTAAAAATAAAGGGCATATCTAGTTTTTTGTCGACAATAAAGCATGCCTAGCTATTTATATTTGGGTGTTCGAAAGTTCTGCTTTACTACAACTATTTTCACTATCACTGTTTTCTTTTATAATTTCTTCACTACATAAATTATCTAAGCTTTTTATACACTCCCCTTCACATACGCAACTTGGCCCACATGTCCTATTTTTCTTCCTTCATCCACAACGGTTGCCACACGTGGTCTACCTTCCTACAACTACACCCTTTCATTAAGAAATTAAAATTATCCTGTGCTAATTTATCCACCTCATTTGTTGAGGATTTATATTTGAGTTTCCCTTCTTCTAACTGGTGCCCCCATTCTAAGACATCTAAATACTCTATCCTATTCTGGCCTGCTTGTCCCCACATCTGTGCTATATAACAATCCTTAACCAGTGTAACTCTAAGGCTCTATTTCCCATAGGTTTTAGATCGATCTATCCCCGCGGGAGTCTCACTAGATTACTTTCAGATAATCCGACTTAAATGTCCGTCTACTACTACAAGCTGTAAGGAGGTAATTAACTTTCGTGTCCGCCCGGCTGACAGCTATTTAGCGTGAACCCCCAGGGAGTTAGGTCGATCTAAAGTAGGTCAATCTAATCTAATCTATGGAAATGGGGTGTAAGCTAACTTCTAGTGGCAATGCATGCTCCAAGGATTCTACATCTAACAAAGCCGACCTTATATTACCTAACCAAATAGAAACATTTTCTGAATAACTGAGGTCCTTATTATACAAACTTCTGAAATAACTAATGGGGCTACTGTCTGGATTCACTGACAAAAAAGCATTGCAGCATTTCCTAAAATAAAGACAACCTAACAGACAGTAAAAAGCTAATAGTCCACTTCAGTAGTTCCCTGCACCTACTTCATCAAGAGTCCCTACAGCAATTTTTCCAGGTATAAAGTCAGAATACCTGTAAAATACAAAGAAGATTGTTTTTTTTTACCAAATCCCCTTAAAAAGTAGAGGATCAGAGAGGCGATACTGCCTCTGGATATTGTACCACCAGCTGGAGTAAGTGCATTCGAATGGACCCCCCCCCCCCAAAAAAAAAAAGGGACACCACCACCAGTCTTGTGCTTGACAAGATCTATAAAATGCAATCAACAAAAGTTTTCAAAATATGCAAAAAAAAAAAAAAAAAACTAAAAATGGTACAATCAAGCAGATTTTTGAATTGACCTGTATTTTCCTAACATTGATCACTCCTGTAATTCTGTAGACAATAGACCTATTGGTTTTCCTTGAAATGTGTTGTCAGTGTTGCATATATGCTGACAAAAGAAAAAACCTAGGGGCAACACTGGGCATATCTTTGCTAGTTTTGAAGATATGAGGGACAAGAAAATATGCAAAGCTCAGTTCATGGTGAAAAAGTAGGTCAAAGGTCAATTTCAATGTCACAGTATATGACTTCCTATTCAAGTTCAATAGTAACCATGGACATTTCTTTGTCAATTTTGGAGATTTAAAGGCCAGAAAACATGCAAAAAGCAGTTCATCATAAAAAGTAGGTCAAAGGTCTATTCAAAGGTCACACTTAGATTGCCAGTATATGACTTACTAAACAAGTTTAATAGCAACTATGGGTGTATCTCTCCCAGTTTTGAAGATACAAGGGACAGAAAAGTTGCAAAGCTCAGTTCATGGTGAAAAGTAGGTCAAAGGTCAATTTTAAGGTCACAGTTAGATTGCCAGTATATGACTTCCTATTCAACTTCAATAGTAACTATGGACCTATCTCTGCCAGTTTTCGAGATATAAGGGACTAAATGTTACAATTTTGGAGTTACAATAACGTGCCATAAATTTGGTACAAAAAAAATTAATTAAAATAAAGAAAAGGTCATTTTGGTAGAAATTTTTGAAATGGGAGGTGCTCAGAAAATCCAGATGTTCAAATTTCATGAAATAATGGCATTCTTGACCTGAAGTTGTCTGCCTCGCCAAGCCTTATGTTTTATTTTCCAGGGATTCAAAATTTATTACACATTACCGTATTGCACATTTTGCTTTCACCACCACAATGTACTTTTTGATACAGAATAACTCGTAAACCATATGGAAATAAAAAAAACAGAGATCACTTTCAGTGTTGGGCTTGACATGCTCTAAGAAATGCAAAAAATAATAGGTCTCTAGCATTAACGGTTCCTGAATTAGAGACAGTTTTCAGTTTCGTTATCTTATGGCCACTATTCCTGTGAAAATGCACTGATTGACCCCAAACTCACGGAGCTTAAAGATCACCTGAAGGGTAGCACCTGCCAATAATATTATAGGTTAGGTCTGTGTAGTGTCTGATCATCAGCACAAATAATTTTTTTTGTAAAAAACTTTGTTTTTTTGAAAATTTTGGCCCGTTTGACCTTGAAGTAAAGGTCAAAGGTCAAATCCAAGGGCATATTTGAAATCTCCACATATGACTTCCGGGCAGCCATCTGTAGAATCTGTAGATAATTAGCATTTAATTTTGCCATTTTTGGACAAGGGTGCATTGCAATGAGCGCCACACCTAGACCCCAGCACCGACAAAGCCCAAATTTTACGTGGAACGAGTTGAAATTATAGATGACCTAAATCCAAGAGATGGGTACGCAGGCCCGTGTAGTCTAGAAGGAGAAGCGGTAACAACAACATGGCGGCGGCGGCAAAAAAAAACAGGCATTCCTTAGTGTAACATGCTATAAAGACTAAAATGATCAGAAAAAGAATCATTCAAAGACACCCTGGTGCATAGCACGAAATTCATGCACTACATGTAGCACTCCTTTTGACAATTCAGATATATGCAAAGCATATCAGAATCACCAGTAAGAAGTGCTTGTACATGAATTTTGCACTACCTGGTGCAAAATGAGAATAAAGGCCAAAACTTGCAGAAGTTTTCAAATTTAACTACATGTATGACTTAGCAGGATATTTAACATTTTACAATTATATAGTTTCTCTTTAGCAGACTTACTCTCATTGCATGAATCACTTAATTCAGGTAAATCCTCTTCAACTGATTTTCTTCTTAAGTTCAATTTGACAAGACGTTTCCTCAAGTATGAAATGAGAAAATATGTATATATACATTGTACAACAATCTAAATAAATACAAAACATGCAAATATATTTTTAACTTAAATGTATAAATATGCAAGAATGCAAATTCTTGATGAAAGGGGGGAGGTCAGAGAGAGAGAGGAGGGAGCAAAGATGACATCTTTTTTCAAAATAAAAAACAAATGAATAAATATGCAAAGCCCTCAAGGCTTGAGTAAGCACTGAAAACTGGTATTACATAAGACTACATCCTGATACTCCCCCGCACTGACACTCCCGCACATCGACATGACTCTTCACATAATCAGTTACAATTATTAGGTTTGATGAGTGAGGTTACTAACCTTTCCGGTACCATACCATATTACTCACCTTACATAGGTGCCATGGGCATATAGTTTTAGCAATCTCAGTTGCTGTGTATCCAGCTTTAAAATAATATCTAATAAGATTTTCCATTGTTTAAGTCGCTTGCTTTTCGCATGACAAATGTGTAAAAGTTCCGCAGCAAAAAACCGTTCGCAGAAAAAAGTTGAAAAGTCAAAAACACGAAAAGTCGAAAACTCGAAAAGTCGAAATAACCAATAGGGGCCACCATACATACTGCAACTTTCAAAGAAAAATGGTCTCTTTATAAAACACTGAAAAAAAGCGGATAAAATGAATCATGATGAAGATAAAAGACCTTGGAGTGGAAAAGGGGGGCAGAGTGCTATCATTCAATGTACTATTTTTGATCATTTCTTTTATTTATATTAAAATTCTTAAAGAGAGAGAAAGAGATAATCTATCTTAACTTTAAGTCAAAATAAATATGACTAAATTATTAAATAAATTATATATATATATATATATATATATATATATATATATATATATATATATATATATATATATATATAACATGAATAAATTATTTAATAAAACAAATATATTGCTTTGCAGTAAAAGGGCACAGAAGAGATGTGTTAGGCAGTGATAATAAAGACAAGCACAAAGTGACCGGAATATATAGACACATACAGTCCTGTATACAAACATAAACAGACATTAGACAAATAAGTATAAAGAAACAAATTCAAAATACAGGGGAAAAAAACCTTAAGTTAAAAAAATAATAATCCAATCCTGCTACTTTTTGTAAGAAGTCTGCTTTATTTATTTTGGAGTAAAACAAATAATGTTATGGCATTTATGGGTTGAACGTCACCAAAATGAATGCAAATATAAAAAATGCAACAACAAAAAAAAAAAAGATAAATTTTGTGAAAATAATCCCATCATGCGGATTTGAGCAAAATTTAAACAAAAGGTACTGATTAAATTTTACGTAAAATGGGAATATGACTTGGCAGTTCAAGGAAATTATGTATTATTTAGAGATGGTGATGTCAAGGATGTATGTGTTACATAAAAAATGAGGTTGGGGTTTTGCATTTGTACAAACATATCAATATTTTCTTATTTTATTATCAATTCCATGTATGATGCAAGTTCCGTAAACAGGCATCCCGCACTGATTCTCATACATGCACTGTTCTATAAAATGCCAAGAACCATAATGCAATTTGTCATTCATCATCAATCAGCGAGAGCATCTTGACTGTGCACACCTTGAAAGCTGAGTCTTACTCTCAGAATGCATTATAAGGAGCTGTTGCTGTTGCTAACCATTGGTCAAGTTGTGACAGAAGGTAAAAATGTATCTTTTTAAATTAGTTTGTTTGAGCTCATGCACTTTACTCCTTTCAATAAGATTTCATCTCGTTTTCTTTTCCTGATCTGATGGTAAAACATGATTAACGGAATAGAGAAAACATCTCACTCTTTTAAGAGTAATTCTAATCAAAATTACCAAACTACATGTAAGATGTGAATTTTTAGATATCTAACTAGAGGATCAGAGAGGCGATACCGCCTCCGGATATTGTACCACCAGCTGGAGTAAGCGCATTCGAATGGAACCACCACCCCCCCAAAAAAAAAGGGACACCACAACCAGTCTTGTCCTTGACAAGCTCTATGCAATAAACAAGAATTTTCAAAATATGCAAAAAAAAAAAAAAAGAAGAAGAAAAAACATAACATAAAAATGGTCCAATCAAGCGGATTTTCCAATTGGCCTGTATTTTCCTAACATTGATCACTCCTGTGATTTTCTAGACAATAGGCCTTTGGTTTTCCTTGAAATGTGTTATCAGTGTTGCATATATGCTGACAAAAGAGAAAACCTAAGGCCAACACTGAGCATATCTCTGCTAGTTTTGAAGATATGAGGGGCAAGAAAATATGCAAAAGTCAGTTCATGGTCTATGATTTCCTATTCAAGTTAAATAGTAACTATGGGTATCTCCTTGCTAATTTTGGAGATAAAGAGGCCAGAAAACATGCAAAGTACAGTTCATCATAAAAAGTAGGTCAAAGGTCAATTTCAAGGTCACAAATTATCAGTATATGACTTCCTATTCAAGTTCAATAGTAACTAAGGGCTTATCTCTGCTAATTTTTGAGTAATTCACATTTTATTTTCACCACTGAATTTTGGATGTTGAACTTTTTGATATAGTGCAATGCCTAAGCCGTATCAAAAACAAAAAAAATGGACACCACCCCCAGTGTTGCCCTTGACAAGTTCTACAAAATGCAAAAAACAAGAGGTCTCTAGCATTAACGGTTCCAGAATTAGAGAGAATTTTCAGTTTCGGCATCTAATGGCCGCTACTACCATGAAAATGCACCGATTGACCCCAAACTCACGAAAATGAAAGATGACCCTAAGGGTAACACCTGCTCATAATATTATAGGTAAGATATGTTTCGTTTCTAAATATCGGCTGAAATAAAAATTTTCTAGCAAAAAATTCCCATTTTTAGAAAATTTTGGCCTGTTTGACCTTGAAATAAAGGTCAAAAGTCAAATCCAAGGGCATATTTGAAATCCTCACATATGACTTTTGGTCAGCCATCTGTAGTAATTTTTCCCATAATTCCATCGGTTTGGGAGATATTTAGCATTGAATTTTCAAAATTTTTGACAAGGGTGCATTTCAAAGAGCGTCACGCCTAGGTCAATGCACCAACTGAGACAAAAAAACCTGGGGGTTCAAGTTGAGATTATATGTGACCTAAATCCAAGAGATGGGGACACAGGTCCTTGCGGTCTAGGAGGAGAAGCGGTAACGGTGACTCGTATCCCACGTCATCCTGCGGAGCCGCAGGAGCCGGCGGAGCCGGCGGAGCTGTACGAGACGGGTCGGGACTAAAACCATGAGTACCGCCAGCGTACACGCTGGTGGTACTAATAAATTAAACGCATGTGACTTTTAACTTTTGCATACAGATATAAGATTCAAATTCATCGGTCTCCACTATAGGAGAAGCTGAAATATCAAAACCTTCAAACTGAAAAAACAGTTTATAGATCATAATGTTGATCTGTTGAGGTGGTATACTGTGTATACAGTGATAACAGAAAATGTTAAAATTTCCAGGGAAATTTAATTTTTCTTATCATATATAAAGGTCTAACTCTCACTGTGTCTTCCATTCTGACAGTTAGAGTAGGTAGAAAAAGTTTTATTTAATTATTAATTAATATGCCATTTTTTTGGTTCATTCTTTGGAACCACCAATGTGAATGATATATAAAATAAAAATTTTTAGTATAACTCAATTAGAGTATATCTTCTTCCATTACCTTTTTTCCCAAATTTGATTTTAGAGAATAATAATATTTCTTTTACATTTTTTTCAGTTTCAACTGGTACCAGTAAATGTAACCCACGTTACCCTCTTCGGTATGGGACAAGTTGCTATTTTATTGGTTTACTGCCTAAAACTTGGTCTGAGGCAAGAGAAATTTGTCAAAACATGGATGGAGACTTGGTTGCCGTAGAAACATATGGTGAAGACAGCTTCTTGTATCAACAAATCAAGTCTTTGCCAGGTATGAAGTCTTTTCAAAAATCAAAGCCAATCTTTTTAAGCAGATTTTATTTATTTATTTTGAATCATTTATCGTTTCATTTATTCATCCATTCAATTATTTATTGATTGATTTAGTTATTTACATGTATTTTAAAAAATTTAATATTTTGAACAATCCACTAAGAAACTATAATTTTTTAAACCATTTGTAACAGTGAGAACTAGGGTCAAGAAAATTAAATAAGGAAAGCCATGAGTTTTATTCTAATTGATTTATGGAACAGTGTGTGTATTTTCTGTGTGCAATTTAGTTTAGTTTTTACCTTGGGCAAATCAAAACATTTTCTTATTTTCATCTTTCCTTGTTTCAGTGCTCACAAATGAACGCTATTGGACAGGTGGATATCAAACTGACCCCAATAACAAATACCAATGGGAGTGGACGTCCACCGGTCAGTCCATTCCATACTCTAGATGGAATAGTGGAGAGCCAAACAACCTCCACGAACGTTGCCTTAATCTGCAGTGTTATGAGAACTGTGAATGGAATGATGCGCTCTGTTCAATCAAAAGTCCATTTGTTTGTGAACAAATGTTAAACAAAGCCAAAAACAAATGACAAAGTTGAACTGTTTTGTGAATGGTTCTTATTTGATCTAAACAGATCGAACCAGACTTAAAATAAATAATAAATATCTGAAAAAAACATCTGAATTTTTTTCTCATTAGTTGGAATGAATATACTATACTTAACCTGGCATTATGCGATTATGGGCCATTTTTCAAATTGATATTCAAAATAAATACTAAGTAACTTAATAAACCAGTGCCCACATATTGATGAATGGTTTCCATATAACTATCAGCATAATGAAATTACAAAACCTGCCTGTTTACCTGCAACTGTTATATTATTTCCATCATTAAGATAGATAAAATGTAATATCATGTTACTTGTAAAGATTTTAGCTTATTGTAACTTTAGAGCATTGCATACTCCAACAATCTGATCATGTCTTCCAGCAATTTCATCCTTTTTAAATGAATATTAAATACACTGTAGCACATATACAGGCATCAGGGCAAGCTTCCACAACGTAATCATAGCTAAAAACTTTCTAGCTTTTAAACTAAACTTTTAAACCAAAATTTTGGCTTACTGCAGTTCAAGATTAATACATAGTAATCTGATCAAATAAATTTTTAAGTTTACACTGGCCTGGAATGTTAGCCATCATGCGGCAAGAGTTCCTTAATTGTTATAAAACAGGGGCAGTATTTTATTTTATTTTACTACAGTAACTGCTATATCTTGGGTCAAAAAAGTTGAGTAGAATTCTGATCTATCAGATTCGACCAAAGTTTGGGATAAAGTTATTTATTAAACTTGCACCTGCAGCCTCATAGTATTGGGTCACAATAATTTTTTTTTATCTGTTGGACAAGACACACAGCAACTTTCAAAGAAAAATGGTCTCTTTATAAAAAACTTTGAAAAAAGCGGATAAAATGAATCATGATGAAGATAAAAGACCTTGGAATGGAAAAGGGGGGCAGAGTGCTATCATTCAATGTACTATTTTTGATCATTTCTTTTATTTATATTAAAATTCTTAAAGAGAGAGAAAGAGATAATCTATCTCAACTTTAAGACAAAATAAATATGACTAAATTATTAAATAAATTATATATATATATATGGGTTGAACATCACCAAAATACATGCAAAAATAAGAAATGCAACAAAAAATTATAACTTTTGTGAAAATAATCTAATCATGTGGATTTGGGCAAAGAACCTATTTAAACAAAATATTCTAATTAAATTTAAAGTAAAATGAGAATATGACTTGGCAGTTCAAGATACTTATGTATTTACATGGTGATGGTGACATCAAGGATGCATCTGTTACATAAAAATTGCGGTTGGGGTTTTGCATTTGTACAAACACATTTCCTACTTCCTTAATCAAATAACCTTATCAGTTCCAAGCAGATTTTGGCACAAAGAAATGTAGCATGAATCGACTTTTTTATGGGATATCTTACTTCAGCATAATGACATTAAAACTGATGCAAGTTCCGTAAACTTGCACCCCATGCTGATTTTCATACATCTATAAAATGCCAAGACTTACAATGTAAATCAGTATTCATTATTGATCAGCGAGAGCATCTTGACTGTTCACACTTTGAAAGCTGAGTCTTAATTACTCTCAGAATGCATTGTAAGGAGCTGTTGCTGTTGCTAACCATTGGTCAAGTTATGACAGAAGGTAAAAATGTATCTTTTTAAATTAGTTTGTTTAAGCTCATGCCATTTCCTTCTTTCAATAAGAATTCATCTCATTTTGTTTTCCTGATCTAATGGTAAAACATGATTAATGGAATAGAGAGAACATATCACTCTTTTAAGAGTAATTTTTATTAAAATTACCAAACTAAATGTAAGACGTGAATTTTTAGAAACTTCAAACTGAAAAAAAAGTTTATAGATCATAACGTTGATCTGTTGGGGTGGTTTACTGTGTATAAAGTTGATAAAGGAAAATATTGAAATTTTCAGGGAAATTTAATTCTTCTTATCATAACTGACAGTCAGACTAGGTAGAAAAAAGTTTTATTTAATTAATCAATATGCCATTTTTTGGTTCATTCTTTGGAACCACCAATGTGAATGATATATAAAATAAAAATTGTAAGTATAACTCAATAAGAGTATACCTTCTTCCACTACCTTTTTTTCCAAATTTGATTTTAGAGAATAATAATATTTTTTTTACATTTTTTTTCAGTTTCAACTGGTTCCAGTACATGTGACCCACATTACCCACTTCAGTATGGGACAAGTTGCTATTTTATTGGTTTACTGCCTAAAACTTGGTCTGAGGCAAGAGAAATTTGTCAAAACATGGATGGAGACTTGGTTGCCATAGAAACATATGGTGAAGACAGCTTCTTGTATCAACAAATCAAGTCTTTGCCAGGTATGAAGTCTTTTCAAAAATCAAAGCCAATCTTTTTAAGCAGATTTTATTTATTTATTTTGAATCATTTATCGTTTCATTTATTCATCCATTTAATTATTGATTGACTGATTGATTGATTTAGTTAAAAATTTATAAATTTTCAAAATTTTGAACAATCCACCCAGAAACTATAATTTTTCAATCCATTTGTGACAGTGGGAATCAGGGTCTAGAAAATTAAATAAGGAAAACCATGAGTTTTATTCCAATTGCTTTATAGAACAGAGTGTGTATTTTCTGTGTGCAATATAGATGAGTTTTTGCCTTGGGCAAATCAAAACATTTTCTGATTTTTATCTTTCCTTTTTTTCAGTGCTCACAAATGTATACTACTGGACAGGTGGATATCAAACTCTGTCCATTAACAAAGACCAGTGGGAGTGGACGTCCACTGGTCAGTCCATTCCATACAGTAGTCAATACTCTAGATGGAAAAGTGGACAGCCAAGCAGCCTCCACGAACGTTGCCTTAATCTGCTATGTGATGCAAACTGTGAATGGAATGATGCACCATGTTCATTCAAAAGTCCATTTGTTTGTGAACAAAGAGTTTAAGCCAGAAACAAATTACAAACCATCTGTAAATGGTTCTTATTTGATCTGAACAGATTGAACCAGGCTAAAAATAAACAATAAATATCTAAAAAAAATCTGAGTTTTTTTCTCATTATTTGGAATGAATATGCTACACTTAACCTGGCATTATGTGATTTATGGGCCAATTTTCAAATTGATATTCAAAACAAATACTAAGTAACTTAATAAACCAGCACCCACATATTGATGAATGGTTTCCATATAACTATCAACATAATGAAATTACAAAACCTGCCTGTTTACCTGAAACTGTTATATTATATCCATCATTAAGATAGCAAAATGTAATACCATGTTACTTGTATAGATTTTAGCTTATTGTAACTTTAGATCATCAGATACTTCCAGAAATATCACCCTTTTCAAATGAATAAATAGTAGATATAGATCTACAGGCATCAAGCCTGATTCCACAAAAATAATCTGGGCCAAACATTGTTCTAAGCTTTTAAACCAAAATTATGGCTTACTGTAGTTCAAGATTAATACATAGTAATCCGATTAGATAAATTTTAAAGTATATAGGCCTGGAATGTTAGCCATGTGACAAGAGTTCTTTGTTATAAAACAGGGGCAGTATTTCATTTTATTTTACAATAAAGTAGAATTCTGATCTATCAGTTTCAGCCAAAGTTTGGGATAAAGTTATTTATTAAACTTGCACCCGTGTTGGTAGTCTTGTAAAATTGCTCATAATAATTTTTTTCACCTCTTGGACAAGACACACTACAATTTTCAAAGAAAAATGATCTCTTTATAAAACACTTTGAAGGTTAATGCTAACTGCTTGTAGTGCAATCGTGCATCCCCAAACACATCCATGAATATAAATATCCATGAAAGTAAAAAGCAGATAAGATGAGATACTATGAAGAAAAAAAGACCTGGAAGAGGAAAAGGGGGGCTGAGAGCTATCATGCAATATACTATTTTTGATCATTTTTTTTATACTGAATTTAGTTTCATACCTGAATATAAATGGTTCTGTTTGTCAATTGGGTCACTGATGAACCCCTCATAAAATACTACTAGGGATAGAGATGCATATGCACATGCAATGGTATTCGCACATGAGTACTAGAAAATGAACCGGGTATATGCATGGGAGCATGCATGCATATTCATATGGTGCATAACAGTAAGCTTCCCTACCTTGATACACTTGGTGACCCTCAGGGTCAATATGAGCCCCAGGGTGGATGGCGGGCAACTGGTCTTTCTGGACTTCTACCCTGATCTGCATCTGAGCATAGTCCTTGGCCGTCATTGTGCCCCCGAGCTCCTTCAGAATCTTACGGAAGTGCGCCTGCGGGTAGGACGGTGCATTGATCTCCTCCAGTCTGTCGCGGAGCTGTCGTTGTGCCTGCACTAGGAGAGGGATGACCTGCTCCGCATATCTGTCACTGTATAAGATAGAAAACATAGGGTGGTGACTCACTGTTTTTATGAAAGGCCACTTTTAGCGAATTTTAATTATTTTTTTTCTGATTTTTTCCAAGTATAGGGCAAGCTTAGTAAATGTCTTTCTTCTTTCTTTTTTTTTCTAATTTTTCACGTTAAAAAAAAAAGATATAGGTACTGCACATAAAACCTGCTGCCAATCATCAGTCACTCTTTAACTTACGAACTGGTGAAATACTAAGCAAGATCATCATCAGTCACTCTTTAACTTACAAACTGGTGAAATACTAAGCAAGATCATCATCAGTCACTCTTTAACTTACAAACTGGTGAAATGCTAAGCAAGATCATCATCAGTCACTCTTTAATTTACAAACTGGCGAAATGCGAAGCAAGATCATCATCAGTCACTCTTTAACTTACAAACTGGCGAAATGCTAAGCAAGATGTGCTTTTGAACTTGGAGTTGAATTTTCCATTCAAGGTAAAAAAATTACATAAAAGGTTGAGGACTCACTCTGTGCATTCACAAACAATGACAAAACTTATCTGAACTCACTTTGTCAATGCATTGAACCTGAGGGCGACATCCACCAGTCTCTCCCACTTTCCCTCATGGTACAGTATCTCTATGGTCCTCTCTACGATGCGCCTGACCCACCGGGCATCCACCGTACTCAGGTTATCCAAGGGGGATTCAAACTTAAGATGGGCACCACCTTTTTCCTCTGGTTGATAGCCAAAAAACGTGGGCTCCTCATCTGGTGCTTTGCCCTTGCTTTTGGCCTAGGGGGAGAAGCAGGGACAATATTTAAGAAAATTTTACTTGCTGAAGTTAATTGATTAAAGCCAAATTGATGTGTACTGGCAAATATGAAAGAACAACCAGTTTTTCTAATATCAAACAAGATATGTCCTAGGGAAAAAAGATTTCCAAATGTACCTTTGCTTCAGATAACAGTGTAGCCACCTGTTTTTTGCTAATTTGTCTTAATAAAGCAACTCCTGCTGACAGTGAAGAAATATTAGAAGGAAGGGAGAAGAAAAAAGGGCAAAAGGAATGTGCATTAAGGAATAAAGAGAGAGAGAGAGAAGAACAGAGGTCCATTAAAACATATAATATATTACCTTGGCTGCCTGTTTCTCCCTGTCCAGCTGCATCTGTTCCAGCATGTCCAGTAAGCAGTCGGTGGCAGTGAAGAAAGGATGCCACAAGAGTGACCGCAACTGTTCAATACCAATCAGGGATCCTGCATTGCTTCCGTGCTGTCGGGTAGATAGTGTGCGCATCAGTGCAGTGTGTGCGCAGTTCCATAAAGCACGACAAGAGTTCTGGAGTAAGGTCCAGTGCTGACCTCTATGGGACAAAACCTTTAAGAAAAGATGTGCTTATTATTTCAATATTTTTAACCAGTTTGCAAATCTGCTACTAGTGCATGTACAAAGATATAGCTGGCTGTTTGCAATGTCATTTAAGGAATACATAATAATCAGTGTTAGAAATTAAGGCTGGACCGTCTGCCCGGGGCTGACAACTTTCAGAATGGGCTGAGAAGTTTTCCCACTCGGCAGACATTCGAGCCAGCTACTTCTCAAGATGGCTGAACTTTCGGTCCAGCAACTAATTTTCCTAAGAGGCAAACACTGATAATAATACATAATAACATAATTATTTTAAGTCTAAATTCCAAATAGATATGTTCAGTGGACTTCACAATTATGTGCATTACATACATATAACAAATAGACACCTGGTCATTACAATCTATGTAAGCGATCTCGCCTCCCTGGGGAGGAGTTGTATATGTATTTTAATAAATTAAAATGAATGCAGATTTTGTTTCTAAAATGCTGATTATGGTGATTATCTTAGGCTCATGATAATAATAATGATGATATTGTTATTAATTGTAAAGATCAACAGCTATGAGAAAAGTGTTGTTCCTGATAATGAGTATCACTTCAACATTGACGATTACTGCAGTGGTGATAAACATGATGATTAAGAAAAACCGACAAAAAGATATGGAGAAAGTAGACTTACTACTGCCTTTTTAAAGTAGTCAAAAGTTCTGTCCAGGCTTTCCATGGCCTCCTTAGGGGAGAGCAGGCCGGCCTCATTGTCTATCCTCGGCATGCCCATGTCGTCTATATCAGACCTGTAAGTCCTGGGGGTGTCCTCTTCCTCAATGGGAATAGGGAACATTGGGGCAGGGGGCTGGCCTGAATAAGAGGTCAAAAGAGGTCAAAACTCAGGTATCCTCAGTAAAAAAGATCTAAACGTTCTACAGGAGTAGTTTGTTGACAATTAATTGAGGCAGTACATATCATTTTATGATTAGCAACTGATATTTTTGGAATGAGAAATTCTACAAAACTAATATCCTCTGGATATACAGAATAATTATGAAACAAGATAAGCAAGGAAATCTCTTCCAAATTTTTTAAAATTTATTTTACCAGTTGCAGCTGCTGCAGCGAGTTCAATTCCACTGGATCTTGTAGGGTTGTTATAGTCCCGTCCATACTGCCCGACTGCCACAGACTCCTGGGTTGTGGTTCGCGTTGGCGCGCCCCTACTGGCACTGGTGGGACCGAAGTACTGGTCCTCCTTCCTGGGTGGACCACCATCCCAGCCCACTACAACCGTTCCGGCACTGTCCAGTGTGAACCACTCTAAGTCCAGGTAAGAGGTACTGGGGAATTCCAATGTTATACCATGATGATTATATAAATATAATAGATACATGTACTTGTGCCACAGGTCAATAAGGTATATATGATATACCATTATAATTTGGGGAGGGTGAGTCACTGTTGGATAGGGCAAATACTTTACTATTGAGTGCTGTATGTGACTTATACCAAAGGGTAAACTTTGAGAAAAAATTATCTGAACCAGACATGATGCAATTTGCTAACATTAAGGTATGGTGTGTATGTATGCAGAATACCCCACATCTGTTTATTTATTTATTTTTTCACAAAAGTTGCTGTGGTTTAAAAAATAGTTGTCTGTAAATAATTCTGACACTTTGGGATTAAAAAAAAACTTGTTTGGTTTTGCAAATATTTGTGATGTGCCAGGAATGAAAAATATTCTGTTGTTTTGCAAATATTTGAGGTAGGTGATGTTAATACAAGTTTCAGTTAATATGTCCAACAACAACAACAACAACAAAAAAAAAAAAAAGACTTTATTTCACATTTTACGATTTTTTTCTCACCTGTACAAGTTATCAGTGTAATTGCCCATTACTGCCTCTCTGGTTTCCACTTTGTGTAAGAAGACCCCAAAATGACTGAGCCCTTGGAGAATATTCAGCTGAAACATGAATATTTTGCAATGTTAACCAGATATGGCCCCATATGAAAAATAATGGACAAGTAAATTTGTTGTTATAAGGCAAATGTGCATTTTTATATTAGTCAGCAAAAAAAAAAAAAAAAAAAAAAAAAAAAAAATATATATATATATATATATATATATATATCTTTATTCTTCTGACAGACAGACAAATCTGACAGACAAATGATATTGAAAAGTGAACTATCTGACAGACAAATGATATTGAAAAGTGAACTGAGCTGTGACATTTTCAGTACTTATGCCACTGCACCCAACAACTTGTAATTTGACCAATTAAATAATGTCACCTGACATCTGAGATCATGTTATTGACAACTGACACCTGGCATCTTGATATCCAACATCATGTTATTGACATCTGACACATGGCATCTTGACATCTGACATAGTGTTACCCAGTAACTAACACCTGGCATCTTGACATCTGACATCATGTTACCCAACAACTGACACCTGGCATTAACTCACCTGACATCTCCAAGGCATCTCTTCCGTGCAGACCTTCCTGAATCTACGGCGACGTGTCACGCTGCGCAGCATGTCTGGGAAGAATAAGCTGAGCCTCTGTATGGCCTGCACGAGAAACAAATTTAAAGGTACATACGAACCGAGCATCGCTGGAGCGTGGATTCCAAGTAACACATGTAAACCACTTCTACTAGATTCTTATATGAGTCAAATAAATTCGACATGCCAAGGGATAAACTGAATAGATCTCTCGATCAGCCATAAAAGACCTTTAGACTGCTCCTTTCTTTAAATTTTTGGTTGTAAATTTAACCTACTTTCGTGACGTACTTTCCTGCCCCATTGACATACAGCTTAGAATGCCAGCAGAAAAATCTGTTCAAACATCATTTTCGGGTATAATTAAACAATGCCTTTTGGTAATTCTCTTAGTTATATTACTTGAAACTATATGCTGGCATTTGGTTGGTTTTTGTGACAAAAAACTGACTTTGTATGCATCTTTAATATGGTAAATTGACAACATCATTGATTCCAACAACAGAACAAAGACAGTGAAAAGCAATACCATACAGCTCATCATTACAGAATGTCCAAAAAGATTTTTTTTTTATTAATAGATTAATACTAGTACACTCAAACACATATGTGTGTGCATATGCACATACACATTTTATATTCTTCAGCTTCAAAAGGGCCTCTTGGAACTCAGTTCTGTGACCCCCATCCACCCACACCCCATCCCCAATTCCCACCATTCATCAACAAAACCTTAACAACCAATGAATGCAGTTTACCTGGTGTTCTGCCTCTTCCTGTTCTCTCCTCTGCTGTTCACTAAGGTGCTGGTTAGAAGTCTTCCACAACTGAAAAAGTAATTAAAATTGATAACTGACTGAATATCAGGAATAAATTCTTTAAACAAAAGCTATACTTAGAGCTACTACCAACAGGAGTGAATCCAAAGATATTTTCTGACAGTCTTCCAAATTATTTTTCATTTTCCATTCTATCTTCCATTTTTGACGGTCTTCTGATAGAAAAAATTAGAAAACCGTCAGAAGACCCAGAGGACGGCCTCAATCTGCCCCTGACCAAGAACCCAACATTTGAGTGTGTAACAAGACAACCTCAGGGAAAGCTGTTGCTGCCTTTACCTGAGGTATGCAGATGAAATTGGAGGCAATAATTACCTTGTATTTTTTCCTAGGTTTCGACCTGCTTGCAGCATTGGATGTCTTCCCAGTAGTGGTGGGGGCTGCTCCGCCATCTTTTCTTGGTGTTTGGCCTCCAGTCTAATAATTTAAAATAAAAATATTATATATGACTGATATATATATATATATATATATATATATATATATATATATATATATATATATATATATATATATATATAATTCATTTAATAATTTAGTCATATTTATTTTGTCTTAAAGTTAAGATAGATTATCTCTTTCTCTCTCTTTAAGAATTTTAATATAAATAAAAGAAATGATCAAAAATAGTACATTGAATGATAGCACTCTCCCCCCCTTTTCCATTCCAAGGTCTTATTTTTTTTATTTTTTTTTTTTAGGCAATAAGATGTAACATGCATTGTATGCCTTTAACAATAAAAATTATCTACAATAAAAAAAGAAAAGGAAATTGTCAAAAAAATTATATTTATAACAAGAATCCCACCTTGCCATCAGCTCCATATTCCACCATGGCGGCTGCAAACCTCTTAGGGTCATCCCCAGCAATGGTCATAGCGCCAGGTTGTCTGTGCACCACCCCTTTGGCACCAATGATGCTCTCATTGCGTCTGAAATAAGACAACACAGACATTAATGCTATCTATAATTTTCTTTTTCAAATATATAAAAGAATCTAAAATAAAGACCACATCTGAAATTTTTTGAAATATACATCAAGATGAAAAATAATTTTTAATTCTGTTTACAAACAAGATATTCCAAACCTATCAAAAGAGAAATAATAAATAAATAAATAAATAAATAAATAAATAAATAAATAAATAAATAAATAAATATATAAATAAATAATTTAACAACAAGCATAAGATTTCAGGCTCATTTTAAATATGCCAGATTGAGAGAAATGAAAATTTCACCAAAAAATACCAAAGTCAATGAAAATTGATAATCCGGTAGAGCAGGTTATCTAATTTGAGCTGTATGTCAATCCTAAGAATCTTTCTTGTAAGTTAAAACAAGGCAGCAAAGCTGTCAAATGTACAGACAAAAACCAGAAAATAAAAACGCAGGAAATAGGATACTGTCAATTTTGATGCATTAATGTATTATGCTTACTGTAACTGCATAGCCAACATCAAATTCTAATTCTGCATAACATTGGATTAGGATGAAAGTAAAATGTGTAACAAGCATTAGACTGAGTTCCCATACCTAGATCAATCTAACAGGATCAATCCAACTCCAAGGGGTTTCTCACTAAATTGCTTTCAGTTTAAGCAGCTTAGGATTCTGGCATGCCAGTTTCAGTAGGCGTGACAGACAGAGCTAAGCCAGTTACAATGATTGCAATTTAGCGAGAATTCCCTTGGAGATATATATCGATCCACAGTTAGCGTGATAGGGTCTGGAAATAGTCCCTAAGGCTTCAGGCTGATAAGAGTTAAACTTTGGAAATGCCAGAATGAGATAAAGTGAAAATTTCTTAAACTCATTGCTTAAACTCAATTAAAAAAAAGTCAAGTAAAGTCAAGTTTCAAATATTGCACAACAGGTAGTATCAATAAAAGTGAACTGTTACATGCCCTTGGGAGTTATAAGTTCCATACTGAAAATGCCAGTATGTGAAACTTTCACTGAAAGATAAAATTTTCACAAAATGTACAACAGAACAACACAGTCAATAAGATTATAGTTTCAGGACCATATGTGAGAGTTCAAATTCACATAATGAAAATCCAAATATGTGAAAAAAAAATGACAGTGCATAAAATAATATAATTACACAATGTTTAAAGACATAAAAACCTACACAACTCCTAATGTGGAAAAACAGAAAATGCACAGTGCTTCTGGTGGATGGGGGTTGAAAGTGATATCTTGAAGATGCTAGTGTTTGAAAAATAATTAAAAATGTAAAATAAAACATAACAAAAAATTCCAAAAAAGCTGCTATCAAACTTTTTATCTAGCTGTGTAATATACTAACATGACTAACATTTACCTGCATAATAATCATCGATTCCTAATTATGTGACACAGTAAAGAGAGATGAACCCAGGGGACTTTACAATGAAATCTCAAAGTGTGTTTTATGTAATCTCATTTAATGCCCACTTGAAAATTAATTAAGCAAATTACTTTATGACCCTAAATCAATATACTGAATTAATATACTGCTATCCATATACATTTATTGCACCATATAGCACTCTATAAAACTGCATTGCTTCCAAAACAGAAAACAATCACACTGGTTTTCCAACACAAGCTGCACTTCAGTCTTATGAAACTTTTCATGGTTTTCCCTTAATCACCATCCTGGCAGCAGTGTCCAAAATAGGGTTTTCTTTAACTTTCATGCAATTAACATAATACTTAACAGCATAATGACCATCAATTTTTTTATAAAAAAAATTACAAAAATATTCCACTAAAGCTGCCATTCAGTCTAGCTGCATAACCATGATATAAAATCATCCCACTTGAGTTTAAACAGTGTAAACAACTCACAGAAATATAATACATTTTGTTTTACCACAAAAAGGGCAGTCATAGCTATTATTCTGATATCTGAACTTGTCATCAGACCATGTGACCAACATAG
Source organism: Lingula anatina (assembly GCF_051362555.1). Classification (NCBI taxonomy): domain Eukaryota; kingdom Metazoa; phylum Brachiopoda; class Lingulata; order Lingulida; family Lingulidae; genus Lingula; species Lingula anatina. The sequence continues at coordinate 20,930,238 of NC_141772.1, forward strand.
GTGGCTATACTTATTTCTTAAGACATTATAACAAAAAAAAAAAAAAAACCACCTTTTAGAAAAAAAATTAATTATTTGCCAAAAGTGAACAGTTATTATCCCTTTAACTGCAAAGTCAAGTTGCAAATATTGCACAACAGGTAGTATCAATAAAAGTGAACTGTTACATACCCTTGGGAGTTATAAGTTCCACACTGAAAATGCCAGTAGGTAAAAGATAAAAAATTCAAAAATATATACAACAGAATAACATGGTCAATAAGATTACAGTTTCAGGACCATATGTGAGAGTTCAAATTCACATAATGAAAATCCCAATATGTGAAAAATGATGACAGTGCATAAAATAATATTACACAATGTTTAAAGACATAAAAACCAACACAACTGCTAATGTGGAAAAACAAAATACACAGCGCTTCTGGTGGATGACAGTTGAAAATGTTATCTTGAAGATGCTAGTGTTTGAAAAAAAAATTAAAAGAAAATGTAAAATAAAACAACAAAAAATACCAATAAAGCTGCTATTCAAACTTTTAATCTAGCTGTACAATTACTAACATGATATGAATAACCCTATTGAGTTTGAGAATAATATGGCACTGTTATTCGTCTTTAGCATTAATGTAAGCGTTACACAAGTTTTTTTTTTTTTTTGTAAACTTATTTTCAATATTAAATGACATTTACCTGCATAATAATCATCGATTCCTAATTATGTGACACAGTTAAGAGAGCTAAACCTATGGGACTTTACAATGAAATCTCAATGTGTGTTTATGTAATCTCATTTAATGGCCACTTGAAAATTAATTAAGCAAATTATTTTATAACCCTGAAATAACTTGAAAATGAATTAAGCAAATTACTTTATAACCCTGAATTAACTGCCTACTATCCATATACATTTATTGCACCAAATAGCACTCTACTGCATTGCTTTCAAAACAGAAAACAATTACAATGGTTTTCCAACACAAGCTGCACTTTAGTCTTTTCAGTAAGGTTGATTATCATAAGTAACATGGTTTTCCCTTAATCGCTATCCTGGCAGCAGTGTCCAAAATAGGGTTTTCTTCAACTTTAATGCAATATAACATAATACTTAACAGCAATAAACCATCAATTTTTTTATAAAAAAATAAAAGTTTCATGGATATTCAGAAAATGTGATATGGAAAGGTCTCCAAGGACATGGAAGTTAGGGTCACACATTCAAAATGCCAAAATGTTAACATGAGATAACTGTACTGAAATGATTTTCTTTTCATTTTCAACACCTTTTTTACATAAAACAATAATCAATTTACTGTCATTTTTAAATGATCAACTAGGAAAATTGTTGACATAGGAAAAAATATCAATAGAACAATTTATAATGTCCAATTAGCTCCATTTGGAGATTCTGAACATAGTGAATGATTTAAAAGATTCTCACTTCTGAATCCACTGCAAGGCATCTTCGCACCACTCTATAGCCATCTCTGCTATCCCCTCAGTGAGCGCCTTCTGGACCACTTGAACAAAGAACTCCAAGTAACGCGTTCTTCTCTTAAACTTGGAGACTAAAATATGGAAAATTTGGGCAAGAGTTGAAGGCATGTAATGCAAAATAGACTTTAAAACGAAACCAAAAAATAATAATTAATAATAATAAAGAAAAAAACGTTTTCTAGATATTTCAGTAATATTCCCTTAGCCACTAAGGGCAAAGCCCTTTTCTGAACTCTTGAGAAAAATTATGATCTATGAACCTATTTTTGAGTTATACATTTCTAACTATTACTGTCAAGATTGACATTCACCATGCTCTCTCCATGTCCATTATGTGTGGGACTTGACTTTGAAACTTAGAACTCAAAATGAGTTTATTTGCCATAATTCTGTGAATGGCTTTGAGGATATACCAGTGTTTTTGCAATTCAGGAAAAAAAGAAATTTGGATATTGTGTACCAATTTTTAAATCATTTGTGATATCTCCCTTACCTTCTCTGTAGGCAATCCTACTGGGTAAGTAAGCTATGTAGGCATGAAGGATACTAGGATCTTCATTTCCAGTCAATTCGTGTTCTCCTTGAGCTGCAGAAAAAGCATAAGATAATTTAATATATATTAAACTATGAAAATTAATTGTAGAGAAAAAGTTGGGCAACACTAACATTCTTATATTCTACCAATTTGAAAAAGTCTAGCAGGCAATACATTTTGCTTGTAATTAAATATCTTTGTATAATAAACATGATTATAATTCTATCTGCAACTTATTTCATTTGGGAAAGAAATTTTAATCAAAGTATGAAATTATTCAAATAAATGCAACTAAAATAGTTCATCAAAAGGACCTGTTATTAAATCAAGTTACAAAAGTTACAAAATAATGTAAATTTAGTTTTAAAAATAATAAAAATATGTCTACTTTGAATAAAAAGCTTTTTATATAAAACTGATTTGATAGAACCCTGTTTCAATGAGTCAGAAGCAAAGCGTGCTAGCAATAGGTAATGTGTAAGTACTAACCTTGCTTTGACAGTTTCAGCATATGAGCCTCAAGTGCCTTGAGTTCTTCATTCACTGGTCCCTCTGCATCAGGCACGCCAAGGGGACCTTTCTTGGTCTTCTTTTTCTTCAGGGCTGCCAGGGTCAAAACACCTTCCTCTTCCTGAGAAGAAGACAACAGAGAGAGTACAGAACAGTAATTGGTATAGAGAGTACCACCATAGGTAAAATAAACAAATAATAAGAATAATTCACTGCTTTCTTTTAAATGATACATAACTGAAAAGTTCACTTGTCTAATTTAATAAATTATTATAATATTTAACCAAAATAAAAAAATCACAAAATTAAAATAAAAAAGTTTATATATTATTAACTACTCTCTCTCTCTCTCTCTCTCTCTCTCTCTCTCTCTCTCTCTCTCTCTCTCTCTCTCTCTCTCTCTCTCTCTATATATATATATATATATATATATATATATATATATATATATATATACTGTGTATCATTAATTACCTGGGTATCCAAAGGTATTCCATTACTATTATTGGCAGCAGGGTCTTGCTTTGTTGGGTCTTCTAATGCCAGTAACTTTCTACCTGCTTCATTGACGCTATTAGCAAGATTTCTCTGGCCCCATGTTCTCAGAACCTGAAGGAAAAAAAACAGAAAGAATTATAAAAAAAAACAATCACAGAAGTAAAAAAGTCAAATGTAACTCCATTTTTTTATTCCATTATGAAATGGTTTTCATTTAATAACTTCATATCATCAGATTTAACTGGAAAACTTCCCTATACTAAGGGTTTTGTGTTCAATGCTACAACATGATAAGTTAAAAAATTATGCCATTTAATGATGAATATCAATTAACTTTTATCATTATTTTTATAAATCATAAAAGAAACTTGCCCTGGCCATGTGGTAGCTGAGACAAGCTGTCATATGGTGAAGACTCTCATTGATCTTTTCTGTTCTACGCTGTCTGAGTCCAGATGGGATCTCCTGTAGCACCGAGAGGCAGCGCTCTAAAATCTGGAGTCAAAGAGTGACATGAATAAAACAATTAACAACAAATTTAAATAGGCTTTATTGCAAAAAATATGACGTTTTCCAAATGTTGCAATATTAATTAATTGAATCAAATAATTGAGAAAACTACAAATCTGAATATATGAAAATGCAAAGAAAAAAAAAAGATAAAAAAGTTAAACTTTCTGGTTTTGTGCAATTCTTAAAAGTGCCACACTGGCAATTTAACATGATATTCTTTGGTACTACATAAAATATTTCCCTCTAAAAATACAGTACAGCAGGTAACATATATTAAAGCAATATAATAATATAATGTGACATTTTACCTGGACTACAGACACTGAGGGTATCTTGTAGAAAATAAGTGGAGCCAAAAGTCCATAACATTGGATGACAGCCTGAAGTGCGAGATTAGCCTCGTTTAACCAGCCTGCCAGCTCTAGCGCAACGAGCATGCGCTCACACTCCTTCAGTCGGTTAATCTGAATATAATAGTAGCATGAAATAATTAATTTTATTAATAGAAGTCATGTAGCTCTCTCTAAACTGTTAATTTAATGTCAGAAAATTAATTTCTTAAAGGATCATATAAATGGGTAAAGAGTAAACAAACAAAGAAACAACCATAAAAGCTAATTTAAAATAAAGAAATACAAGAAAATGACATGGAGAATAATGAAATATGAATTTTTTTCTTTTTAATTACTTCTAAATTTTTGAGAATGGACTCAAAAATAGTTTTTGGAGGACAGAAAAAGAAACAAGAAAATGCAACCAAAATCCTCACCTGTCCCTTATACAGGGGACCCTTGTCACAGATAACGTCACAGAAGAGGAAGAGGTTTTTGACGCTGATGTCAACATTGATGAAGATACTGGACAAAAACTGTCTCAGCAGTACAGGAGAGGCTTGGCTAACAACCCGGCGGTTCAGTCTGAATGATAAACGTATAATCATGGTCAGTTAAAAGAAATATCAAAATAAAAAAAGAGAGCATTAACATAGATGAAATTATACATTTATGTCTCTATCTAAAATGTTCACAGCATTAGTGCTTACACAGTAATCATAACATATGATGGATAAATAATTTACATGTGCGTTTTACTCACATCTGGTACATGATGAAAATATTAAATACAAAGTGCTTTAAAACATTTTAATTCTTTAAGGAATATATAATAAAAAATTAATGAAAACAAACATCTTATTTCTTTACTATTTCTAGGATCATGTGAAATAAAAAATCATATTTATGTGTACACACACACACAAAAAATAAATAAATAAATAAATAAAATAAATAAATAAATAAATAAATAAAATAAAAATGAAAAATAATTAAAATAAAATAAATAAAAATTTGGGTCATTTTCTATAGAAAAACCTTAACTTTCCCACCTATGTAAGGACAGTTGGAAATCTTTCTGTGCTGAGGTGGTGTAGGTGACACTCTCTGGTGGTGGTGGTTCGGCCACGAAATGTCCCCACAACACCTCACACGCCTGCCTGGCAATGTCATAACAGCCACACTGGTACGCCACCTACAGTACAAAACAGACATACATGACAATGATTATAACTGAAAGTGGTTGTACAGTTGTTGGTAAGAAATTAATTTTGAATAGAATTAGATTAACTTTTATAATTTTTTTAAATATTAAAAAAATGTATATCGTTGACTGGAGTTTATTATTTCATCAAAGTATGGTTTGAGATTTAAATTCAAACATTCCTCTTATTCCAGAATGTAATATAATCATGCATATTTCTGAAGGATACTTGAACAAATCAAAGTTGAGATCTGCAGCACATTATCATAGGTGGCAGCACATTACCTGACTCAGAAAGCCCCAAGTCATGAGCACAGGAAGTGGATGTGCAGCCAAGATAGGCTTGCCTGTCTCTCCCACACTGCCCCCTATCAGCTTCCCGTCTGCTGTGTACGCAGCCACGGCAAACACATAGCGCTCATTTGGGGTTAAGCCGCTCACTCTCAGCTCACAGTGGAAAGAAGGAACCTAAAAAAAATTATGTACAAAATGAGTAACTGAAAATTATATATAAAACACTAATTGGATACTTTCTATTAACAATACAGTATGCTTGACTGACTGGAATTCCTGAAGAAACTGAGGAGCAAATTACAGAGTTGAAAATACTTTTTTATGCATAATTAAGCTTCAACAGAGTTGCCACTTTTAAAATTATATTTCATTTAAGCATTATATCACCTTTATACAGACAAATAATTCAACTGATGAATGAATGCATGTTTAAATAAGTAAATAAATAAATAAATAAATAAATAAATAAATAAATAAATAAATAAATAACATTCACTGAATCTCTGTACATCCACCACCACTCCACAACTAAATGATCAACATGACTTTGCCTTAGGACAATTAAAGCAGAAAATTAAAAACCATGGCAGACTAGATTGCAAAAATTATATAATAATGAAAATAAATATTTCATATATGATTATCATGATGAAAGCACATGCAAGTCACGTCCCATGTACCAAGAAAAGAGACAGCTAAAAAAACTGAAGTTTCCAAGTAGGCATAAATGTATTGATTTAAAGTTTTACATAAACCCCAGTCCAACATTACATACAGTCTTTAGGAAGGCAACAATAATTTTCAAATATAATATAATATAGCAGAATAAGCAGAAACCACCACCAAAGAGATATATATTTTATATATGTACTTTAGACATGAAGAGGAAAATTAATCATGCAGTTTAAAAAAAGAAAATAAAGCAAATAATGGTTTGTACCAAATGCGAAAATTTTGACAAAAAAAAACCTTACCCCTTTAGCCAGAATCTGTGACATAATTAACAAAGCACAAACATCTGTGGTTATTAGCGAAAAAAGGCTGTGCCACACAAAATATTAATATATAAAGATGAACACTAACAGCATCTTATAATTAAAAGTAAGCTGGCAATGACAACATTCCCAGTGCCATGTAATAATATAGTTAAGAATGTCTCTTTGCAGCAATAATTTCATTTACTAAATACTAAACAAAGTTTACCTGAACTAAATTCTATGTACCTTATATTCTCTTCAAAGGTAAGTAATGGGAAAATGCTCAAACTATGCTTGTGCATGCATGTGTATAACAAACACATGCAAACTAATCTTGAGTAAGAGAACGTTTTACAAAGAAGCATAAGTAAGTGAAGCCAGTGTAATAAAAAGTTCATATTTCTAAAACAGAATATTTAAAACAGTTTCACAAATTTAAGTAGAATGTTTAATTTTGATAATTTTTTTTCTTACCTCTTCTCCAGTGCCTGGCAGGAAGTAGTCGTTCAGCCTGACCTTCACATTGCTCCCTGTGGCTGACCTGCCAAAGAGGCGATACCATGCCACCTAAAAATGAATATCTTTTGTTAATTCTTGTATGACTTTTTAAAAAGTTCTTAAAAAGGTGATACCATTTCCAGTCGGCCTTTTCATTGTCAACTTTCCACAGCTGCCTGCTAATCTGATAAATGCCTTGTTGATGATATGGAGAGTTGCACTCACAAATCTGCTCACTCCCTTACGAAAAAGTCCTACAGGATCCTATAAGATCCTACAGGATTCTATAAGAAATTGGCCCAATTTCCTATAGGATCCTTTAGGATCTTATAGGTTCTTATAGGACTTTTTCATTAGGACTGACAGTATCTTATAATTATTACGTACAGCTATTACTTATACCATATAACAGATGTCAAGAACAAAAGACACAGACATTCACACAAACCAATGCTTTGGTATTTTATTCTTGTTATCACCATCAGATACACCACTGGTGCAAGTGACTTGTGCATACTTTGCCCTCCCATTCACCACATAGGCCTCACTGACATTACACTTTGAACTGTATCTCTTCCATACCTTCTGCCCATTGGGGGGTTCAAAAGGCGCTGGCTGGAACACCATGGTGGCGTCTGTCCTGCACAGAAGTATAGGGGGCGGTGGCACCTTGCTCTTCTTCACTGAGAGAACCTTTCCATTGATGGCATTCTCTATGTACATCTTCTTCTCTTCTGTCTGGGCTTGGGTGATCAGGTTCACAGAATTCTGGAAATAATGCATCCAATAATTTGGCAATTTCTTGTGATTGAATTAAGAAGAAAAAAACTAAACTTAATGTAACTTTGCTAAGTTTGGCAGTTCACTATAAGCATATATTCTTCAATGTTTTATTTCCCCCTTCTTCAAAAAAAGGGTGCATGTGTGTGTGTGTGTGTGTGTGTATGTGTGTATGTGTGTATGCGTGTGTGTGCAAATGCAGTCTGTGTCAAAACATAGACACTACCAGCTAATTTGTTTAAAGACTATTCTGGTATGGACACCCAGTATAAAAATAAATAAATCTTGATTTGTACATAATAAAAGCAGCTTCCTGAGAACATATAGTCTGCATAGTCAGAAAGCTTAGTCAAAGAGCAAACTGTCATACCTGCAGGAGATCCTTCTGTTCTGCAGTTGGCTGGTCATCAGAGGAAGCCATCCAAGCTCTCTGCATGTAGAGCAATGCCTTGGACAGCTGGTTCTTGTTACACATTGATATCAGCTCGTCAAAGTCTTCTATGTACTCAGCCACTGGACGCATGGACTCTCGGCTTCCCTACAAATGTGGAAAAATCCTTCCTATATATCATTTCAACCACATTACCATTGATCAGTATTATTATGGTTTAATTGATATACTGAATATAAGTTAATTTGTCCTATATGTGTTGAAATCTCCCAAAGTCAATTTTTTATGTCTTAAATATCCTGCAATTGCTACAGTTCCCTACCTTTTCCTAATTCGGACTTAACTTTAAGTTAAAATAATAAAACTCCGTCAATAAAAATACCTGGTGTCAATATTTTTTTTCTCAAGGAAAATTTGGAGTGAAATCCCTCTTAATTAAACTTGGATGTAATCAAAGTCAAATTTTGGTGACAAAAATACCAGTACTAGGTTTCTATTAAGTTACTTACAGGTATCTTGGAACATGTTCTTCTTTTAAATGGTTTTGGTGCTTTCAGCGCAGGATCTAAAAAAAAGACACACAAGCATACAAACAAAATATCATTATATTACAGAAATAGGAGTCTACAACCAAGATGAGAAGCAATACCATCTACATTGCAAGTTGTAATACAGTACTTGTAAGTCCAGCAAATTAATGTAATTTTAAAAAACTTACATTTCTATATTACTTCAATTAAATGCCGGATAATATGGAAAAATGCACAGTTAAATTATAATAATTGTAAATAAAATTTTTACTCACCAGGACCCATGGCTGCCAACTTGAGGCTGACTCTATGGTGCATAAAGATCAGCTCCAGGTGTAAATCTCTGATGGCGTTCATCACCGAGTTGGCGTCACGGGACTTATTGGGGTCGAACTCCTCCAGCGAGGGACCTTCCTCTATCTCCTTCCAGGTCATGGGGGCAAACAGATCTTCATTTAGCTCCTGTGAGAAGAAACAGGATTATTAATAATAATAATAATAATAATAATAAATTTTTTCATACAATGTGCATCGCACTTTTTCTCTTATTATTATTTTTTTTGTAAAAGCATACCCTATTCAAAACTGTTCAAACAAAAAATTCCAAATTCATCATTATCTTCATTTTCTATATTCTATATCAATACATTATAATATATACATTTTCCATATTCCATATCTATCAGGTCTTCAATATTGACTGACTTCTCACCTTCACCCATCCTATATCAGCAATGGATTTCCCGTCAGTGAGGGCGACGGCCTGCCTGGCAAAGGACACGTTACTCAGGCCCAGCTCCAGTATCTCCCTGGCAGCCAGTAGCTGCTGTCTGGCCCCTGCCTTCAAGATGGGAGCACTGACACTTTGCTCTCCACGACTGGGAGACGCCTCTGATTTTCTCAGATCTAGATTTGGGAATTTAAAAATCATTAAAAAGCTTTTATTTCTGAAGTATGCACAGTGCCTCAGTGTGAGTAAGTGCTATTGAGAAAAAATAAAAGGTTAAAAAAAGGAAAAGATAACATTTTCTGTAAATTCTAAAATTCAGAGAGCATCCAGCCAAAATGTCTCTGTGTCTGTAAGTGCTATTGAGCAAAAAAAAAAAAAAAAAGGTTTAAAAAAGGAAAAAGATAACATTTGCTGTAAATTCTAAAATACACTAGTCTTCTGATTTAAATCCATTAAGTCTTGCCCATTCTTCATACCTCTGGTGACTCCTGATACCACAGTAACTCCATCTTCATCCTCTCTTGTTCTACCAGCAGATGTGATCACAGATTTACTCTTGGTCATCTTTTTGTCTGGAAAATATAGACTTAAAATAATTTTTCACATACACTTCTGTTACCATTCCCTTCCTGATCATAATCTCAGCTGCATCCTACCCTGCCTATCCCACCCCAACATATCCTACTCCATCACAGCATTACTCTACACCACCCCAATCAAACCCCACCTGACTCGTCTCCACCCTACCCCACCCTACCCCACCCCATCCCAACACACCTTATCTCCACCTAGAAGTACCCCACCCCACACCATACTATCAACCACACCTTTTCATTGTGACCTTTTGTCACTCAGTCTGCCATACCCCACCATTAAAGGGTAGACAGATACACTGAAATTGTATAATAATAATAATCTTACCTTTCCCCTCGGTCGCATCCAGTGTGGCACTGGCTTCCATGACAAGAGCCAGGCGGACGACAACTTCTGCTGTGAGAGTGGGGTCCACACTGCTCATGCCACACCAGCCTAGGACTTGGTGGACAATGTCCAAGATGTACACCCACTGTAAACAATAATAAAACAGTCAAGGCTTGTGTTTTTCAAGTATGATATGAATATGATAATTGAGAAAATTTCTAACACCTCAGTTGACAATGATTAATCATAGTTAAAATGAACTTTAAGACACAAATCCAAAATCATAATTATGCACAGAATTATGCACAAAATTAGTTTAAAATCCATTTTAAAAGAAATACAATGAAAAAGGAGAGAGAGAGAGAGAGAGAGAGAGAGAGAGAGAGAGAGAGAGAGAGAGAGAGAGAGAGAGATAAAAGAGTCAGCAGCTTTTGTGTGCTATATTTGTCCCAAGGTTTCACCTTGCTGGCATTCTCCATCTTCTGCAGGTACTTGGCATTCTCTGTGGACCCTGTCTGGTACTTCTGGAACACTGACTTACACTTGTTCCACAGAAACAGGGCAGCATCCACTATCATGTCCAGGTCCATCTTCTCTGGCTGGAATAATAATAATAATAATAATAATAATAATAATAATAATAATAATAATAATAATAATAATAATAATAATAATAACAGCATTTTTCATACACTGTGTATCACACCTTTTCTTTTTTTTTTACAAGGTATACCCTATCCAAAAAGTAATTAATTAATAATCAATTAATAATTAATTAATAGTAATAATTAATTAATTAGTATTATGACTGTGGAGAAGATGGTAAAGTTCATCCAAATATGAAGATAACTTACATTAAATGATCCAGCTATCACTGACAGCAACACATCTGCCACCTGAATCAGCTCATCATGCTGTAATCCCCCAGGACGTGCTGAAGCTGAAACATACAAAATAATTGTAACTTTGTAATACCTTCTATGATTTCATCACAAAATTATGACTATTTAATGTATCACTTTATCATTATAATACAATTCATCAAGAAAACATTTAATCTAAATTAACTCAAAGGTTACGTTTATTTTCAATCTATTCATTTTAATTTTATCAACTATTAAAGCAATAATAACTCTTCCTTTGAGATTCAAAATTCCGCAAGAAATACATTCTAAACAACACATAGAAATATATTATATTGCATTTCACCAGTAAAACAGCTGTTATTGTAGTAAAACTAAAAACTGTGCTTGTCAATAGGGCTTTCGGTGCCTTTCTTCCCAGTCGTCAAGGCATCCGTTGTCAAGGATGTTGCCGCATCTGGCGTGCATTCGAAACCAAAATAGCATGAGGCGGGATAAGAGATAGCAGGCGCATGACACAATCCTCAGACGTAAGTTGCGAGTTTTTGTACAGTGTGTCGGATAACAAAAAGCCCAGAACTGCACACGTTGTAGAAATAAATGCATTCTGAGCAATAAGACGATTATATCATATGAATCTTATTTGATTGTAATAAAGTGTTGTTGTTGTCTGCTTTTCCCGCGGTTTTAAGTAGGTCATCAGAAAACCCCGCTCGTCAGAGAGGGCTCCGTCAGTTAAAATCTCTTAAGAGATTTTAACAAAAAAACAAGCGTTTAGGAAAAAAACCCTGGATTAACTTTGAATGCAGAAATGGGGTCGTTGACCATTGGTAAGTATGGGAAAATTGCCGTTTACGCCAGGAAAATCCAATTTTTGGCCAAAATGAAGAGTTATTATGACTTAAATCTTCTTCTACTTTCAATTCCACATCCAGATGAAGTTTTTTTTTTCTTTTTAAGATTACATTATGTTTGACAGTACATTTTTATGTTACACAACAGTTGTTACTGGTATATCCTTAAAGGCAAATGCCTAAAAGGTGATTTTTTTTTATTTTTACACTCACCAGTTGGAGCTGTGGTTGGGGGTGGAGGAAGAGTTGGTTCCTGTCCCAACATGGCGCTTTCATCCTCCGAGAAATGCATGGAAGGCTGCCTCTTCACTTTCCTACTGGAGCTGGCATTCTCCATTGCCTTCAGGATCTCAATGGCTTTCTCGTCATACTTGTAATTGGTGTCATTTATTTCCTAAAAATGAAGAAGTAAATTAACTGATAATAATTGTAAAATTCCATACTTAAAAGTCATGAAAAAAATCATCATACCACAATAAAACATCTTATAAATAGATCACAATACCGGTAGAAAAGAATTCTGTCTTGTATGAAAACTCATAATAATCGCCTTTTTCTCGCTTCTGTGCCTAATTTTCTCAGTCCATAAACATTTCAGATATTCAGGGGAAATTTTAATTTATTGAATAAAAGGTCATTTAAAAATAAAAAAAGTTACCAAAGTGTAACAAATTGACCAAAGATTATAGATTGTACTTGTGATCAGACAAACAAACCGACCAACAAATTTCAGAACCATTTCCAGCACCACTAAGCACTTACCTTTAAGTAAGCCTGGACATTTTCAGTCAACAGGTCAAACAGGTCCCACTGTTCATAGCAATAGGCCAGCTTGACCAGCTTGATGACCCCACTGAGTGGCACCCCGTCCTCTCCACTACCCACCATATCTATGAGGGCATTGTTAGTGACCACTCCGGCCATTCCAGGCACTCTTATCATGGTGGGGTTGGCAGGCGACTGCAAGGCATTGCCACCACCACCTGGTGGGAAAAATTGATTAACAATCTAGTAATTTAAATAATTTAGTTAGTATTAGTTGTGCTATATACTCAGTTGCAGTAGCAGTTTCTAATGTATAAACATAGGCTAAAATAAGCACCCCAAGAATATACCTTGATGATGATGATGTGGGAAATTTTAAGGTTGTTAAATTTTACATTGAGGTCTAACACTCATTCTATGACTTAAATTATTCATTCATTTACTCATTCATCCATCATTTATACCTCTGAGTCAATCATCCATCATTTAAACCCTAATCAATCAATCAATTAATTAATCAATCAATCAATCAATCAATCAGGGCAGTGATAGAGTAATCACCTGCTATGATCTCCTGGGCCGCCATGAATAACTCAGCATACACATCCAACATCTCAACCTCACTGTCCGGGGCTGGCGGGGCAGTCAACAGCGTGCGTCGATTGCTATCAGTCAGAGTCTCGATGATGCACATGAACTGGGCAGCACTGCCTTCAAACATGTCCGCCAAGAGGCGCTCTGTTGGGGTCCGAGGCCAGGGTAGCTAAAACGGACAGTATGTGTAAATTTTAAAAGAAGGAGAGGGGACGGACTTAAATAAGTATTTACATAACTGGTGTAATCAAGCACAAATAACTAAATATATTCATTGCTTCATTTTTACCTAATATTTTATCAAAATTGCACTCAGATATTACCAAAAAATCTTAGAAATGTTTAAGTGTAGAACATTTAATACTTACAGTCTGAGCATCCTTCAAGTTAGCCCTGGTCTTTGGTCTGAGGAGACCCTTGGGCCGCTTCCTGGTCTCAAAGGCTGACCGCTTAAATACCATGATTCCAAGCTGTATATGAATGTAAAAATAATAGTAATAATAATTATAAAACAATACAGAAGAAAAAAGAAGAAGAAGAAGAAGAAGAAAAAGAAGAAGAACAAGAAGAAAAAGGAAAAGAAAAACAGCAACAACAACACTGATAAGATTAAAGACAAATTTGAATACCAATTAATACCTACCACTATTTACACATTATCTATTTATTGATATCTGTATAACATTAAATCCTCACCTTGGTAGTGGCTTGTTTGAAGGTGCTCTCTGTCTGCTTGCTCTCCTTGGCACTACTCATGTGTTCTAGCTGGCTCAGCTCGTTGACCTTGCTGATGGCTCTTCTGGCAAAAGCCTGAAAGTTTGATATAAAATAATTATGAAAGTTTTGGATTTAATTTGGTTGGTGATAAAAGAAAAGTTGTTGAAATTTTGAAAGAAATATTTCATTATTATTATTATTATTATTATTATTATTATTATTATTATTATTATTATGTCCATACCTCAGCATGAGGAGCAGCCTTGCAGTCGTAGTAACACTGACACACTGCGGTATACAGGGTGGACCTCCAGGGAAGATATCGTACACTTAACAACGGCACCGACCCCTCCATACACATACACGCCCACAGCAAGTACTCCAGGACCTGGAAAACCACAGTAGGTCAACATGTACCATGCGAAATGAACAATGAAATGCGTTGTTATACAGTTGATTCTACAGTACTTGCCATGGACAATTTGAGAACAGAGAATCTATTCAAGCTACGTGTAGTATTCCAATGTCTGTATTCATTGAAGCAAGAACTAAAGAAAAAATCTGCAACATACATTTTGTTCAAATCAATTCAATTGATTAAATCAAAATGATGACTTTTAAATGCGTCTTAATTTTTTAATGAATCAGATTGAAATTCCATTAAAAAGGGCCGTTCAAAGGCTACTGAGATGGTGAGCACAACTTACCTTTGCTGAGTATCCAAGAGACATAAGGTGTCTGGATACACTGTAGATGTGGATGGTACCTGACAAGACGCGGAAAAAAATGAGGTCATTATTCTTGATCAGGTGTTATTAAAGCTTGGTCAAATATAACTTACCAAAAAAAAAAAAATAATAATAATAATCATAATTGAATAAATGAAAATAATTATTTCATTTAATCCATTGCTATGATGTGTCAACCTTAAATGTTGTCATTTTGCTTCAAAACTATCACAGAACATTTTGGTAAAAAAATTACAATCAAATGCAGTGTACAAAATAACATCTTTCTGGCTACCTTTTAAATTTTATTGGAATTTAGCATGGGTGCAGTTATTAATGTCAAAGACTGTTTGACAGGCAAATGCAATTGGCATGGAATCATAGTTTAATGTCACAGACTAGACAGTAATGAAAAAACAAAATAAAATAAAAATTATATTTCAAAAAGAATTTTTTTTGTATATTATTTAATTTAAAATAGTTACCATTGTAGACCAGCCAGCAGAGAGGTTCTTTGGGCAGGACAACTTGAGTGACCAGCCTCAGGAAGGACAGGAGCTGGGTGCAGTTGTCCACTGACTCTGGATTCTGAAGTTTGGGATCGGTCAGCTTGACCACCTGGTACATACAGATGGCCTTGCCCATCAGGGCACGGAACTAGAGAAAAAAATTATAATTATATTAAATATCATAATGATACATGGCATGATTGCAAAGAAAAGAAAATGAAAAAAAAAAAAAACATGATCAGCTATAGACAACTTGAAGACAAGAATAGAGAAAAAATTATAAAAGATCAAGTCTTAGGCCTATCATATATTAAGAATACCAGAAAACATTATCAAATTGCACAAGAAAAAGAGTAGAGATACAACTGACTACTTTCACAGCAGATATAACTGAATTAAAAATATCAGAAAACTTAAGCCAATTTCAAGTGTAAATCTAGATCTAGTCAAATTATCAAAAATCAGCAACAAAAATGTATTCTTTATGTCACGGTAAATAGAAACTTATTATTAAGAGAAGTAGTTGCGCACTTACTGTTAATCCAGCATTTGCAGCATCAAAACCATCTGGGAAGAAGACAGATTTAAATGTCTCCACGTCAGTGATCTGTTCCACGTTGACATCACCGAAATTCTCCAGGTATCGCCCATAGCACTGCCATAAGGCTAGCTTATACTCCTGTGAGAAGAAATGTTATTTAGTGAAAAGAGGAAGACATACATGTTCAAACAGTGATGAAAAATAATCCTAAAAATGGTTCAGTATCCGGTCGAACTGCTTGTGAGGATGATCAGCGTGCATCAAATATTAAAACACCTTTTAAACAAAGGCATTACAAATAACTATTTCTAAATATCTATTTCTAAATACAAAAAAAGTCCTGGGCAAAGGGCAAAAAAAGACATGGCCAAAAATCATTTTTATACGATACATTTATAAAAATCGAATGACCTCACTGTTACTATAATGTTACTGGCATTTGGGTAGGTTCAGTGTTAACATTACTGAATGGAAAAAATACCAACCTTAATAGAGACAAGAAAATCTCCCATTTCCAAGAGCTTCTCTTGGTAGTAATCCATGGGCAGTCTTGGTTCATACTTGTTCCACAATTCAAACAATGCATCAGCTCTAAAAAAATATCAAGCCCATATAATTTTACATTTCATTTCACTCACTGATAAGCGACTGACAAAAACAGTATAGTAGGCAGGCTTTCTGTAATTACTAAACTTCATTCATTTAAAACATATTGTTTTTATTTGCAGATTTCTTATATATTAAAATTTATAAGTGAATAATTGACAATTGTTTACTGTAGAGTCCCATGTTCTTTTTCCCCACAAGTCTGCAAATGCCATTTGTTTGTAATTTGTTTTCAAAGTATTCAAACTTATTCCATACATTTTTACTTATTTTATCCATTAATTTGTTTGGTAAGTATTCAATAATTAGCTGCTTATATATTTATACAGGCGAATAAGCTTTTACTACAGCCTCCTAATACCAAGGAGTTAATACATACGCTCTAGAAGATGGCTCCTCGGTTGGTTTCTTGAACCCAGGGGCACTTCTTTTCTTCATGTAACCGACATATTGCTTCATTTCTTGCTCTAGAGCTTGAAACACAGGATTGGTCTTCATATCCTTGCCGTAATAGCTACAGGGCTGACCCCTGTTAACCGTGCCGGCTGCACTATTCTGCAGCGTTGCAGCCATCGTCTCAATTTTTTTCTCACATTCGATTTAAAAGAGAAATATTCCGATGAATGCGGTTTTGTGTTGGACAAGTGCTCACAAATAAACCAATATGGCGCGTTGCTAACAAGCTTTTTGAATCTAACGTACCTCCAAAGAAAAAAGAGCATTGCGGTAGTTGAGACGAGCACGTTGTGTCCAACTAAATTTCACAATATGGCGGCGGTGAAGACCGAAGATCCCGTCGTAGAAGGGGAAGATCTTGTCAATGGAGATGTTGTTGCTGATAACCAACCAATAGACAATGCGGACGTAAATGAAGGAGAAGCTAAGAAAAAGAAGAAGAAGAAAAAGAAGAAGAAAAATGCTGGTAGGGTGTGTCAGATAGACCTCTCGTATTAATCATATGACCGTCTAGTCAGTCTAGCTTAGCTAGTCGAAAAATGATGATTTTGCCAGATGTTGAAAAGTAAATGTCCCGTGTAAAAACAGGCAACAATAAAGTGAGAGACGTAAATCTATGTAGAGAGTTTCTTCTATAAAATAAAGTTGCTTTGAATTATAATATGCTGCCAGATATCTGCCGATTGTGTACTTTACTCAAGTTGCCTTTATTTAATACTGTAGCTGTCATACTGTATGTCTCGCAGATATGTGCATGTACTAGAAGTTGTATGATAATGATATATAAGAACATATGTACCTCATCTATAAATAAAAATATGCCACTAGAGTAGTTTATTATTTTAAAAGTGTGCTAAAACCAATTGAATAAAATGCATTATTGTTAAATATTATGTAATAATAATAATTACATATAGGTAGTTATGTGTGTTAAACTTTACTTGGCTCTGTTCTGTATGCAGGAAGTCCTGATGCTGAAGTCAATGGTGAGGTGTCAGAACTGGGGGACAAACTGGAAACACAGAAGCTGGAGGATGGGAATGGTATGTGTTACTCCAAAGAGGGTTTTCAATTAGTTTTAAAAGAATATTTTTACCCATTTGAAAATGCCCCATAGCCATTTGTCTGGGTCCAAATGTCCTAACAAGCTACTTATCTTTTCCAGTTCAGGAATACTTAAAAACAATAAACCCCCTCAAATGAAAAGCATCTGATGTCAGTTTATTCTTTGTTTAATGGAAAGAGTGAGACTATGGCTTCGTTCACATGGAATGTCTATTTTCTAAAAGTCTGTTTTCTATTCGCGCTATCATATGATCACGGTCTGTGCACTGAATATCCCGCCGCGTAATTACTGGCAGCGCGAGCCAGTTACTTATAGTAACTTATAGTAACTGGCTCGCGCTGCCAGTAATTACGCCGTGGGATATTCAGGGCATAGACCGTGATCATAAGACATACCGCGAATAGAAAATAGAATTTAGAAAATAGACATTGCATGTGAATGAAGACTATGACAGTCTTTATGCCTCACCAGGCATTTAAAACTTAATTATTAAATTTAAATTGGTATAAAATATTGAATTCAAGTGCAGGAACAGGTCAAGCTGTCATTCACGAGGAGGAAAAATTTGCTTTCTTTTTCTTGCGGGAAATTAGAATTCCTGGATAGGATACCTTTCCTGTGGTCCTCATTGCGGAAAGTACGTGTTTACTCATTGAAACCATTCTATCATTTAACAATTTGGACCAAAAAAAGTAAGGGATTTATAATGCCAGGCTCTTCGTGTAATTTAACAGCTAGGAATAATTTTGTTTTTTGTTGTCATTTTATATAATATATACACAAATTTTATTACCTTTTTATTTATAAACTTGCAGTGTCTTTTAGTGGAGAGTAGGCAGTGCAAGTTCATAAATAGATTTCAAAAATATACAGATCGCATTCACAACGAGTTGAGCCAGGCTTTACAAATCTTGGGGACTAAATATGGAGGTCATACATGAAAGAAAAACCGCCTAATCTTTTAATAGTCTCTCCGCCTCTCACACGCCTCCCCACGCGTCGTCCCTGCGAGGGGACAGTCATTAAATCTCGGCTCCATTGGGACGACACATGGGGAGGCGTGTGAGAGGCGGAGAGACTATTAAAAGATTAGGCGGTTTTTCTTTCATGTACGTCTGCCATATTTAGTCCCCAGGATTTGTAAAGCCTGGCCCAACTCGTTGTGAATGCGATCTTAGTTACCAGTCATGTTTTTGTTGTCTTTTTCAGTTGACAATGAGGAGGAGGGAGAAGGAGGGGAAGAGGGAGGAGAAGTTGCAACCAAAAAGAAGAAAAAGAAAAACAAGAAGAAAAATAAAGGTTACCATATTATTTATTGTCTGGTTCAGTCATACTTAGAGTTTGATCACTCCACTGCTACTCAAAAATCTTTTTTTTAACCATTCACCATAGTTTTTGGTCTACAGTTCTTAAAATTTAAGAAAAGGTTCCTGCTCAGAACTTATATTTTCTGACACAAAACACCGTAGTTTCAGAATTTATAATGGTTTTAGGCTTTGATTTTTGTATTATATAGATTTAATTGACATGACAATTAAAAAAGGATGAAAAGTAACATCTTGTTTACTTAATATAGGCTTTGTTCTCACAGGAGGGGCAATTTCCAATTTTTCATTTATGACCACTGTCTGTAGGGTTCTGTACCTCTTCACATGACAGGCATTCCAGCATGTTTGATGGACTTTAGAAGATTTTCAAATAAAATAAAACTGATGCTTACAATTCAAAACAGTGGAAACTTTTTTTTTTTTTTTGACGCTTACAAGCATAGATTTGATCACTGACATGTGATGTTGATGACATAATTTTTTTCTTTTTGTGTTAAATATGATAGGTCCTAAAGCTCAAACAGACCCGCCCACAATACCTGTTGTTGAATTATTTCCGGATGGCAACTTCCCAGAAGGGGAAATTATGGAATACCCTACAAAACAAGATGAGTAAGTCAATAAGTACTTAATTTAATTATGATTTAGATCTTCTTATTTCAACTGAAATAAAATTAGAGAAGTCTAAAGGTTTCTAGATTTGCAGAAGTAATTAGCCTGTTTCAGTTTTCTGGACAGGTTTTGCTTCTTTCTAAAAACTTATCAGCATATTTTGTGAAAATAGATTTTCTTTCCAATTTGAATAGTCACTGATTGATAAAATGTTCTTTTTGGAAAAAAAAATAATGATAGTAAGATTTGATTAATCTATTTCACAAATGAAGTAACAATTCTAACAATGAAATACTTTTCCACATAAAACTTTGACAAAAATCAAGGCAGTAAAACACTGGGCAGCTCAGTGGCGTCCTCTATTGACTATAATATGATTTGATTTGATAATTGAACTTTCACTCCCTTTCAGTCGCACAGCATTTAACAGAATGACCAGTGAGGAGAAGAGGTCTCTGGACAGAATGAATGTTGATCTGTATAATGAAGTACGGCAGGCAGCAGAGGCTCATAGACAGGTATAACATAATGCCACAACATGACATGACATGACATGACATGACACTAGATGTCTTGATACGACATGACACAAAACAAGATGACATGATACAACCTTAATGTGACATGACATAACCTAACATAAGCACATTTCACCTATCAGAAATGATTAATTTAAAAGAAATTGAAAGGAATGTATACAGATCTCTAACAACACCTTCTCATAAAATTTATCTTTATTAAAAGTATTCCTTCCTGTTTTATTTCAGACCAGAAAATATATGCACTCGTATATCAAGCCAGGTCTGACTATGATTGATATATGGTAAGTATAGAGTGGAACACTTAATTGTGTCAGTGAATACAATTTTTGTTTGAGGTGACATAGACTGCTACATCAACAGTATCAGTAATATAAGTAGTAGTAACAGTAATAATGGTATTTAAATTTTATTAGTAAAAACAGTTGTAGCAGCAGCATCAATAGCAGTATTAGTAGTTGTAATATTCATAGACACTAGAAGAGGTAGCAGTAGTAGAAGTATCTGTTGTAATTTCAGTTCAGTTCAGTTTGTGGTGAATATATCATATATCTGTTACAGGTTATTCTCCTATACAATATATGTCATACTTGCCCCACCCCCAGCATAATACTTACATGTTCAGAATTCCTCTTGCAGTGAAACTCTCGAAGGCATTAGTCGTAAGATGATCAATGAGACGGGCCTCCAGGCGGGTCTGGCTTTCCCCACTGGCTGCTCACTGAACTACTGTGCCGCCCATTACACGCCCAATGCAGGCGACACCACTGTGCTACAGTATGATGACGTCTGCAAGATTGACTTTGGAACTCATATAAATGGTAAGATTGGTCTGTGTCATTAGCCATTGATCTGAGGAATTTAACCAATAGACAATAAACAGTAATGAGATGTTCCCTAATATTGCCGGATTTCTGACTTTTGGGAGCCCAAAATTATCATTTTTGAGAACGATGCAGAGGGGCCCCTGGATCCCTCACCATATTTTCAGACTTTTTGCTAAATGGCAGTTTCATCCCTGAGTAGATTTGGTGTTGGACTTGTTTAGAAAATTGGATTTTTCATAATCACTGTGTGTTTCTGAAAAATGATATTGGTGTGACAGACAACCAGAAACAAATCTCAGTGATATTTGACAGAATCCTGTCAGTAATGTGAACTAGATTAAATAAACTATTGCTGTCATGTTTTGTTCATTTTTCTTTTAGGTCGAATAATTGATTGTGCCTTCACAGTATCTTTCAACCCACGCTACGATCCCTTAAAACAGGCCGTTAAAGATGCCACCAACACAGGGATACGGGAAAGCGGGATAGATGTGCGTCTTTGCGATGTGGGGGAGGCAATACAGGAAGTAATGGAATCCTACGAAGTGGAACTAGATGGCAAAACATACCAAGGTATGAATACTGCTGGTATGAATACTAATCTTTACTAAATGGTGAAAAAGACAGTCGCTTCTGTGGACAGCTCTGCCCTTATTTAGACCAGGATGTGCCCCTTGTCCTGAGCTGTTTGTGACTATCTGTCCTTTATTCCAGTCTGTATTTTTTTATCCTTTGAAGGCCTTTGAAGTGTCTAAGCAAGTGAGAGCTGGTCTTTCCCTGTCCTTACAGCCGTTAGTGTGTGTTGCCAGAGGATAACATCTCATACTGTTAATTTTTCCTTTTTGGCATTACATCTTCTCCATCTGAACTCTGCACTGTGATATGTTAAAACACGAACACGCCTTACACCGGGGTCAGTTAGTTACTTTATATAAAAAATCACAATATGTTCTTCTCCAGTGAAGTCCATCCGTAACCTGAATGGCCATTCTCTTGGACCATACCAGATCCATGCAGGGAAAACAGTGCCCATTGTGAAAGGAGGAGAGGCAACCCGTATGGAGGTAGGAGTTAAATAAATGAATAAAAAAAAGGATAGTCATGTAATGAGAAATATATAATACAGAACTGTAGTGGAATGTGTAATGTTATGAAGAATTTTTTTATTTTGAAACTGTGTGGGTAATGGGTAATGATATTGAACATTTTAGGAACTTTAAAGCATTACCCTACCTTTAAAACACATAAAGTTCAGTTAAAATGTGGTTTGTAATACGTACTTGATATTAAGAAGAAAAAGACAATATTTGGTATTAAAAATGGAAAACTGGGTTATAATAGATTTTTTATATCAAAGAAAACTTGAAGTGAAGATAGCTAGAATATTCAAGTGATAATGAATTTAAAATTACCTTTTATGAAGGAAAACAGAAAGAGCGAAAATTAAAATTATGGAAAAGTAGACCCCACCAAAGAAAAATTGAAGAAATGACCAAGCCAAAAATCAACAAAAAGATAGCTTCAGTGTATCATATTAAATTTCTTGATACCACATTGAATTTAAGTAAAACTTTGAACTCATAACATCATATAATTGTTGTTGATGTTGTTCTTTTTGTTGTAGGAGATGGAGTTCTATGCCATAGAGACATTCGGCAGCACAGGAAAGGGGGTCGTCCACGATGACATGGAGACTTCCCATTACATGAAGAACTTTGAAGTGGGACACGTTCCTCTTAGGTGAATATGATGTGATAGCAATAAGCAAGTAACAAGTACTTAAAAGAAATAACCAGATAAAACTTACTAATGTACAGATAACTTTTAACGGTGGACCAACAGACAGACAAAGGGAAATAATGATTTTTATGATTGTAATTTTCCAGACTAGCTAAATCAAAGCAGTTACTGAACACCATCAATAAGAACTTCAGCACGCTGGCCTTCTGTAGAAGATGGCTGGATAGACTGGGGGAGACCAAGTATCTCATGGCATTGAAGAACCTCTGTGATGCAGGCGTCGTCGACCCGTACCCACCGCTCTGTGACGTGAAAGGCTGCTACACTGCACAATATGAACACACCATCTTGCTGAGACCCACTTGTAAGGAAGTGATTAGCAGGGGAGAGGATTACTAACTCTGCTAAAGTTCTACTATGATGATCCTTAGATTGAAGTAGTGGTGATTATAATCCAACCCTTTAAAAGGATACAGTGCACATTAGACTTTGTATATTGCAGAAAAAAATCATGGAAATGTCAACTGTTCCCTTTATCAATAACTTATATCCCATCCAGAACTATGGAGAAAATTATAGATTATCAAGAAAACTTTTTTTGAGTTTTTAAATTTGGAACAACTAATTTTTAGCTGATGTAATCTAATGAGTATGCCTTTAAGATTACAGCAGAGCAGACATCAGCTTTTTCTGAGGAATTGCAGAATTCTGAGATTTTAAATTCAAATTCTAATGGGGGCCTAAGGACCTCCACCCAACTAATTACTAGTGTTAGGTCCCCATAAAAATGTAAAAGAAAAAGAAAACGGGATCATGTCTGCAAAAGTCTAGTTTTAAGCAGTCTAACTCGGCCTCCTGTAAATAGATCCGACTTTTTTTTTTTTTTGGGGGGGGGGGGGTCAAAAGAGAGAGAGTAGTATCATTTTGATAAATATGCTGCTGTAACACTTGTAATCAGATTAAGGAGGGAAAACAGTGGATCAAATGAATGCAGAAGTGGATCATTCTGATGGGCTGTCCTGCAGTTCATAATAATTGGATACATTGTATCGGGGACACTATAACATTGTTACAGCATGGGTGACAGCAAATGAAGTCTGCAAATGGTAAATAAGAACTGTTCAATACATTATTTGATTTATATACTCCAGATAATAACTTGATCATGGTAGGTGATAGTGAATTATGGAATGTGAAAGACATTTTGCATTGTTGTTTATATCTAGGTGTTGATGAAATATGGCTTTCTGTTAACATTTGAATAGATGTGGATGTAAGGTGGAGAAAAATATACATCACCATGTTAATATTACAGTAATAAAAAGTACTTGTAATAATACAAAATTAGTAATAAAATATTGTATTATTTGTCTATATATGTGCAAAATTAAATTGATACATTCAGAATTTTTAATGAATTACTGGGAAGGGGAAATGTTTTGCTAATTATCTGGAATTACCTGTCGCCCCTCAAAACTGAAATGGACTCACCCCACCCGGCACCCCTCAAAACTTGGGATGGACTCGCCCCACCCGGCACCCCTCAAAACTTGGAATGGACTCGCCCCACCCAGCACCCCTCAAAACTTGGAATGGACTTGACCCACCCGGCACCCCTCAAAACTTGGAATGGACTCGCCCCACCCGGCACCCCTCAAAACTTGGAATGGACTCGCACCACCCCATCACCACTCAAAACTTGGAATGGACTCGCCCCACCCATCCCCTCCAAACTTAATAGACTTGCCCCACCCATCACCCCTCACTGTTAATTCCAACTTATCATACGTGATTTCAAATCGAGAAGACTATGTTCAGAAATGCCAATACACAATATTACTTTTACTTTAATTTCTTGTAAATCAAAACGACAACCACCAAACAAGCACGTTTATTTCCACAAATTTATAAGGGAGAGATTAGTACAAATACAAAGGATGAAAATAAAGTCAACTTCTACAATTTTAACTGTAGTAGCAAAGAACACAGTAGCAGAATTTTACAATCTCACTCAAGATTCAAAGTTGTGATACGCACGCACTATTGAAATTACATAGTGGCAATATACCGCTTCGACGATTTCACTATTGAATAACCAAATAATATAAAATCTGAATGGTTTTCAAGTAAAACCAGACATATACACGCTTCTCCAAATGTTTAATTAGATAAAAATCAATATTTAGGTGATAATTTGAATGCAAATTATTAGTGGTCAAACTAAATAATAATTTGAAAAGGAAACCCGATGGATTTCACGGCACGATTCCAATATGTTAAAATCTCACGTCTTAAGCTAAAAGTTTTTATAATAACAATATCAGCATGCACAGTTTCCGCCAAAATCCACTCGTGAGCGTGCGTGAGTCTCGTCGAGTTCCAAAATAGGCCTCCGACCAGAGGTCTGAGAAAGATATTATAAAGCAGGGCCTCAGCAACGGATTTGGCAGTTCTGAAATAGTAAAAGAACTCCATTAAAAAAGATATTAAAATGATAATATCCAATGCAATAAAATTTGAACTTAGATTAATTTTGATGTAATTCTATTGAACAAAGATAATATTCATATTTTAATATATCTTAAAAGATTCCATATTACGTTGAAAATAGATATACTTCACAACAAATTTCAATGGAAGTTGAGCACCAATTTCTAGTATATATAATTAAAAGAATGAGAAGAATAATAAGACCAATACTCACCCAAACCTAATATAGAGGTGCATTTCACAAGCTGAAATATATTTTAAAAAATTGTATGAATTCGAAATTGTATTCAAGTTTTAAACCATATATGTATACCCTATAGAACAAAAATACAGCATTAGGCTACTATAGATCCAAGAAAAAATGCCCTATTGATATCAGGATTTTTTCTGTCATCATGATTTTTTCTCAAAATTAATTCTTTCTTGCTTATCTACTTCAGCTGTACACACGAAAAGATTTTTTCTAAACTTTAAATGAGATGTAGCTCAGAACAGTGTCTGATGAAGACACATTTACACATTAAGCATTCAAACTATCAAAGCGTCTTAAAATACACATATGTTCAGGTGGCCCATTTGTGTACAGTAAGTGGCATTGAAGTGAATATTTGCAAATGGGCACCAAAAAGTGACATCTTATATTACCGACTTCATATTGCCTACGTGTATATTGGCAGCGTGCTTTTCTGGACTTTCAGAGTTCACCACGTTCAACTTTCTAAAACCCAGTTAAGTAACAACACAAACCGTAAGTTTTTGATAATTTGGAAATACAAGGGCAGTGTAACCATGTAATTTGAACTCGTGAAAACACGAGAATCTTGTAAAGAACATCTTTGGTGCAAATAATATCTAAACTTTAAACGATGAAGAGTGTATTTAAGCAAATCCACTAACTTTCGAATCAAAACAAAGAAACAAAACTGAGAAAAACTTATAAAGAATCAATCTTACTCAATCGCAACGCGGGAGAAGTATCTCATTTAGTCTGACAAAAGACATGCATTCCACTTTACCGAATTATGCATATTACATCTAACCATTTTTATACGCCCGTAGAAGAAACTCCACTCACAAGACATAGGCTACTTGTTTCATCCTGGGATACATCGTAATTCAACGCCGGAAGAAATGTTCTTATCTTCGCCTTCACCACACCTATCCTGCGTCCTCTTCTTACAGGGTCCAGGTGTCAAGTGACCAGTCGAGAAGACAGTTCGCACTGAGCCACTCGGCTTATTATTATGCAAATAACAACAGGTATGGCGCGTTATGATTGAAGTGTTTTGGAATCTCATTGGTTAAGACTGCTAAGGTTCGTTCACCTGTCTGTTGTCATGCTTATACAATGTTTTGGCTCATTCTAGGTGTGGAGATATATACAGAACAAGTAGCTGTCGCCATTACCTTATTTGCATATAGACTTTTTGGACTATAAAATTTCTATTCATATCGATAGAGGTACTACGCACACACAGACACACACACACACACACAGAGAGAGAGAGAGAGAGAGAGAGAGAGAGAGATCTAGAGAGAGAGAGAGAGAGAGAGAGAGAGAGAGAGATTAATATACCAGCACTTTTAGGTATGATTTATACAATTTAGGAAAGCCCACATCTTTTGTCTCTAACATCGTTTGGAATTATGCATAAAAGAAGAAATAGAAATATAAAGCCACAAAAAAATGCTATTTAAACATATTTACTGAGACAAAAATATGGTGTGGATTCAAGATGTTCAGGAGATGAGGGAAATTGTTTTAAATTTCCCTATTCCAATCAATACACACGTAGCTATTAAAATTATTGATGATAGATTAGCATCTTGTTCATTGTGAGAGCTGTGACATAAATATATGTGTCGCTTTAATAGTCCATCCAAGCTTAGATTTATTGCAAAGTGAATATCAAATATATTTAATGTTTTCATTCCACTGATATATTTCTTCATTTCAATGGTTATGTTCCATTCCATCAAATTATATGAAGTTAAAATATTTGTATGTAACTCATACACTAACAATCTTTGTAACGTGATTTTTCACCTCTAGCATGAGACGAAAACTGTCATTCTAATCTATAATTCAAAAGTTAAATTTAGAAAAAAAATCTTCCTTCATAGTCATTGCGCCATAGCGCTCATAGCATTAATGATTCTTTAAATCTTTAAATAAATCTTCCTTCATACTCATAGCTTAATTGCACTCATAGAATTTAATGATTCTTTAAATCTTTAAATGAATCTTCCTTTATAGTCATTGCGTCATTGCACTCATAGATCTTAATGATTCTTTAAATCTTTAAAAAATCTTCCTTCATATTCATTACGCCGTTGCGCTCATGGCATTTTAGTGATTCTTTAAATCTTTAAATGCTTAAAAGAATACTCATTATTCTTTGTACCATTCTTTCTACTGCTTACAACAAAAGACCAAAGAAACCATAGCCAACACGAACAACACGAACAACTGCTTTGCTCCACCGCCGACGCATGTCGCTGAGGTCGCATGTCTGGTGGAGCCGTTCTTTGTTGTCTGGGGGCCCTTGCCTTCGACAGTAGAGTAGCCAGGGTCGGCCTTGACGCAGATGTCTTCAATGTGCTTGGGAAGAAAATCCGAAGCTATCTGGACGAATAGTTCCCCTGCCTCCATGCTGCAGGAGGTTTGTAAGATTTGCCGTCCACATGAGAATAGATCCTTGATGATGCTTCAAATAACAACAATAATAATAATAATAATAATAATGTTGATGACAGGTAATAAATGTTATAACGGTGATACTTATGATACTATAGTTATAATAAACACGGGCCTGTAGCCAGCAGTTTTAGAGGGGGATCTTTATATGAAAGATGAGCCCTTTTGTCGAAATAGCATAGAAAAGAGGTTAAAATTTAAGCTGACTTAGAACATGTATTTCCTAACAGCATAAACCCTCTTATCATATGCCTGAATAATTTCAGATAATTGATACCCATGACCTGAATTTTTTCACAATCTGATCAAGGTTTATACATAAAGAAAGGGACACGAAAATATAAATACATTATCATTACATATATGACATATTTCTTACCAAGAATCCATTATTACTACCATGAACTCTTGATCTTGTTTATATAATTTCACAATTTTTATGTTTTTTTTTCAAACTTCCAAAAGGAAGCAATTTACTGGATCCAGAAAATTTATACTGTTTAAAATAAAGCCCTTTCTTTCTCACTTACCCACAAAATTGATCTTTCTGGAAGTTCTTCGAGACGGCGGCCTCGTTAATTTGTTTCTGTAGAGCAGTTCTTCCTTTGGCCAGACAGTCCATTGTCTCACTTTGATGCTGGAAAAGGCACTCAGCATTCTCCACATAGGCTACAAACAATACATTGAAATAAATAAGTGCATCAATAAATATATTGATTAAGAAATAATCAAATATATAAATGGATAAATTAATAAGTAAACAGGTTAAATAAAAATAAATAAATAAATGGATTTAAGGGAGGTAAGCATGAGGGTCACATCATTGATGCTTGACTAGACTTGACTAGGGAAGTGACTTGACAATTCAAAAAAGTTCTAGAAAATTTTAATTTTAAAAAGTATTAAATTCATGGGAGTACTCTGACTGAGCTAACTAGACAGCAATCAAGGGCGTCCTACATGTGCTGATACCAGAGTTTAGGGCTGATCATCTTTTCTGAAAACTGCATCAAATACGGTGCTTAACGAACAAATTCATGATTACTCTGTATGGGGAGACGGGGAGTATAAAATAATGATCGATGGCATTTTTTTCGGTAACATATAGTGCTAAGCTTGGACATAATAACTCGTTATTACAATGTATGTCCAAGTGCTAAGGGATGGATAATATAATTACTTGTTTTTTTTCTTGCTTCGCTTGTTTCACTGCTATCTTGGATATAGTAATGTTATTATGCCCAAGCTGCTATTGATGAAACTGAGATGGGGGGTGGGGTGGTGGCAAATGACCGCTGTGCCCTTCCCCCTGAAATGCCACTGCTTACACCCCATTTCCATAGAATAGATCGCCCTACTTTGGATCGACCTAACTCCCTGGGGGTTCGCGCTGAATAGCTGTCAGCCGGGCGGACACGAAAGTTAATTGCCCCTTACGGCTTGTAGTGGGCGGGGACGGACACTTAAGGGGGATTATCTGAAGGTAGTCTGGTGAGACTACCCGCGGTGATAGATCGATCTAAAGTTGTGGGAATAGACCCTTACTCACCGTCAAACATGGCCTTATTCCCGCACACTTTAATGATCCCATCTCTTAGCACATTGTTCGTGTACATTTCTATCTCCAGTTTCATTGCGTACGAAATGTTGCGACAGGCTGCCATCTTTTTTTCTTTACACTTCACTGCTTCGTCATAGAAACTAGAAAATATCAGCAGATATGTAAGATACAGTACATTACAGTACATTTGTAATCACATCAGATGTACATGTATTTATCATCGTCATTTTCTATGCCAATTTATCTTTTCTGAATTTCTTTTTTTTATTTTAATAAAAAATATCTTATTTTATTTTTTATTTTAATAATTAGGCACAGTGATTTCTCAGCCCAGTAGCAAATTAAAGCATCATTATTTTGTTAAATCCTCTTCACTAACTCAATCTGCCCCTTTCCGCAAGTCATCTTTATAAACTCAAAGAGAGGGGGAAACAAGGAATAGATATTGAATGTATCCAGCTTGAAATCAACGTCACTTCGCACAGTTTCTCTTTATATGTATTAATTCAAGGTGCAATTTTACAAAAAAAAAATCCTGTTTTTTTTTCTTTTTGTAAAATTGCTTAAATTTTAATTAAAAAAATTTATTGTTTACTAAACATAGAAAACATCTACAACAGAAGTCACAGACACCCCAATTTTCTTGCATAGTAGACGTGCATCGTAAGAGCTGCTTCTTCGTTTAGAGCCCAGTGACACGAAATCCAAAGAATCACCACTCCCAATTAATGCTAAATGCTTCAACAACAAGGATCCACCCGAAATATTCCCCCGCAAAGAGGATCCGCACTTACCCACATAGCATTCTCAGTCTCCGTATCTCGTCAGTGGCTGGTAGCAGTTTCTTTTCTTGCATCATTAGTTTTGAAGCTTCAAGCACTGGTATGAAGCACACCATGATGTCTTCTGTCTCCATACACGACCTCTCTCTGGCCATACAGCATGGATTGACTGAAAAAGTTATCATTTGATGATCATAAGAGAAATTTAGTTTTCTAGAAATACCCGGCACCACAATCTAAACAACTAGAACCGGTATATGTATCAATTGAAGGAGAGATATTGTTTGACTAATATTTGGGGGATGGGAAATCTCTGCAAACTCGTTATGAGACAAATTGCAACACCAATGGGTCGGGGCTGAATTTAAATAAAATTCATGGAGTACAAAAGAAAAAAAGTCCATGCCTTTAAATCAATATTCTCAAGTTTTTATACGTTTTCATTCTTCAAGTTATCACAGATTAGGTTATGTGAAGAAAAAAAGTGCACGCGTTTATAGCTAGCCTTTGGATTCCCATACAAAGGACAGAAAATGAGAGAAAATGACAAAACTACATCAAAATTGACTCGTAGTGATTACTGTCATGTCATTTGTAATATGTAATAAATATTTGACATTAAGTAGAACAAAGACTTTGTAAATGTAATTGAATCTGCAATGAGTGCTGTAAGAAATTTATCATCATTATAATAATAATAAAAAAAAACACTTACCAAATATCACCAAAATCAAAGGGACAATACAAGCAATACGGAATATCATAGTGATGGACGTTTCTAGTCACTCCAAAACGACCAAGAAACTGGTGAAGCAACGCACCTGGCACTGAGCAGCACAAACTGGATTTAAGACAACTTGCATGTAATTATCGCCTTACCTTTTTGGTGAGACCTGTACATTTACACTTTCAATCATTAACAGTTTGCATGTAGCTAATTAACACACGTAGAAACTGCAAGTCTTCAAAATGGTTGAATAAGTTTAATTCAGTGGAAAGGGATCCAAAAAATATGTTTTCATTTTAATACTTATCATTCATCAGCTTTTACATTTTCCATCTATTTTATCTCAGCTGCTTATGATAAGTGTTTAAATCAACAATTATTTTTTGTAAAATATAAATGGTTAAAGTCATGAATAATCAACAGATATACACCCAATGCATGTTTTCAAAGATGTCAGCGTGTTATTGTGATGTTATACAAGTTGATATTATTTTAACCAAATTTAAAAGAAAATGATTAAAAAAAAAACACCAGACTAAGATATGGGTCCCGTGGCAATCTTCCTTCTACAATTTAAGTGTGAATTACTAATAACTATGAAAACAGGAACTCACAAACAATATTACAATTGCCATTCACCGAATCTGTATTATTGTTTACTTTCAACCTTAAATTATTTAAGTCAACCATAAAACAATCTAAAATAAAATTGAATAGTGTAAATGGTATGGCAACTCCTGAGAACATCTTCATGCAGTTATAATATAATGCCAGTGTTCCAAAGCCCCAATACATATTAAATACAGACTTGCTTCAATCTTAAACGGAAAGGAAGTATTATCAAGTGGTGCACCTGTTCAGCTAAGCTGTTAATTTTATTTTGCAGCATCACAATTTCACTACCACATATCAATAATAATTGTATGTATTTTTCTAACATATGTAATATTTGTCATTTTCCTCTAAACTTCGCTAAACATTATTAAAATGTTACCACACACATTTATGATAATTGTATGCATATTTGTAGCAAGTAAATTTTGCCATTTGCAACGGGGATGGGAGGGGTCTTAAGAATATAAAATTTGGGCCACAATTTCCTCAGTAATTATGAAGGAGTACCAGTTGATAAGGCCATTGATGGCACAGAAATGGGAAAACTCTTAGTTTTTTCTACTTTTGCATGTTATATGTATTTATATAAAATTCGAGTCTCAATTCTCTCAGCAAAAATAAAAGAGTGCCAGTAAATAAGGATAACAATGGCACAGGAATGGAAAAAAAAACTTGTTTTTTTTTCGTTTTACTAGTGTTATATACAAGAACATATACATATTATATACATAACGTACCCCTTCGTCAACATTAAGAGGTGTTGGGTTCCTAAATCTACGACGGGATTCATTTACGCCAGATAGTTACTTCTCTAATTTGACTCAGTAAAGTATAGGTAACGGCTCGAGTTATTCCTGGGGCCCCGTTAACTCGAAAGCATCGCATATTGCGAACGGCGATATCACATAGAGGCTACGGTGTATTACATGGGGCGAGTATGGAAGAGTGATGGAATCGCGACGCTTGCGCTCGGTCGCAATGCGCGATGCTTTCGAGTTACGGGGCCCGGGAGAGCAAAGTAACGCAGCACCACAGCTTTGTATCCAAAAACCAAAATTCAACTCATTACCTGGACATTGGCTTGTTTAATGGAAGAAATTGGAGTGACAGAAATAGTGACGAGATAGTAAAAGTTTAAGTGAGAGGCGAAATGGAGGAGGATAATTTCTACTAATGATTGAACGAGCATACATGCGAGTCCATTTAAATTCATTTGCAAGTCTCGCGATTTTTTTTTTCTATCTGTACACGACCACTTTTTTTTTTTTACAAAAAAAAAAAAAAAAAAAAAAAAAAAAAAAAAAGAAAGAAAATTATAGAATATTTTTTATTCAACTATTATGTACAATTTTGAACATTTACAGTTGATTTAAAAAGGACTAATGATCAGTAATGAACTACGTAAACGCAATGAATTAATACATACATGTAGTAGTATTATCAAAAGTTATAAGATTTTCCATTTATGTCTTCATCTAACTTCAGAACGCACACAGTCCGATAATGCAGGTCTTGTTGTCGGAAACTGGTACCAGATGCTCTCGGGCCGTGGGGAAAAACCCGTCTAAACCCTTCGTGGGGAATGCCGGGAAAGTGCCCATGCCCGGATAATTCAGTCTTTATAACATGATGAAATCAGTTTCTATCGCTGCGTACAGTTCAAGAAATTTAGACAGCATTGTGAGACGGAATAACCTTTGTATTGACTAACTATTCTCTATAGATACTATACACAAGGTGAAGCATAAAAACTTATTAAAGTAATTCTTACAGAAAGAGATACTGAAGCCAATAAAAAACTAACAAGAGACTTATAACAATTAAACAGAATCAGTTTAACTTTATCTTGGAGAAATAAAACCATAAATAAAGTTAAACATTTTACAACTGCAAGCATCCTTCAAAACTTGATTATAGTTCTTTTTATGATAAAATGCAAACAGATCTAAGTAATATGATTATAACTCGGGCATATCAATGACTTCAACTAAACTTTGGTATATAATTGGCTTAAAATACCAGGTTTCTAAAATGTAATTTTGCGCTGAAATCGCAACTACCTGCATGATACAAGTACAGAATAAAGCAAGCTTGCTTCAAAATATTTCAGATCTCACATTACACTGTATGACCGCCCATGCAAATTTCAATCTGAATTTTTTTTGATCCGGAGAAAAGGTGCATACCTGATGAAGTGGATATATTTGTCAAGTATAACACTTGAGAAAATCTGAATGTTAGTAATGTGATCTCTATCTTGAGAGATGACAGCATCTCTCAAGAAGAGCAGACTGTACAAAAAATATAATGAAATATTTTCTCACACGTAAAATATTTCATTACAGATTTTGCACAATCTATCAATGTAAAATCTCTTCATGTAAAAGCGTTTACATGAAGTCAGATTTTACAAAGATGTGAGGGTTTGTTAGTAAGGTTAGTGTGCAGGTTAAGACCTCCTCAAATGCCATACTGACAAACAACTCCACATCATCAAAAGCACAAATTTGAAAAATAACCATCTCAGATTGAAACAAAACACAGACGACCACAATTGGTGGGAA
Source organism: Lingula anatina (assembly GCF_051362555.1). Lineage (NCBI taxonomy): Eukaryota > Metazoa > Brachiopoda > Lingulata > Lingulida > Lingulidae > Lingula > Lingula anatina. The sequence continues at coordinate 20,964,627 of NC_141772.1, forward strand.
TTTTTTTGTGAGCAAAAAACTATCTGCATTCAGAATGTAGATAAAGCAACTCTATATTCAATTTTAATCATCAATATAATAATTATAGCAACTGTAGAGGTAGACTTTTCATACAGAAGCACATATCTTATTCAGTTGATCTTGTATGGAATGAAGAATCATCTTGAACCTCAGTTTTCTCTTCAGCTATTGAAGTAAAATGGTTTCACTGCATAAGGCACACTATTCTGACCCCAAATATTCTCAGCATTCAAAAGACTGATACATAATTAGACTGTATTCCCACTACATTCAATACTGTATATTGCTCTCCATTACCATTCCACATTCTTTAAATTTGTTTGCAGAACAAGCCGTGTCCTTCAAAACCAAGGCTCCTAAGATGTCCGAGCATCGATGGAAGTGTCCACAGGGCTCCTTGCTAACGCTGTGCAGTGTTTAACATCTTGGACATCTGGTCTTGGGTCGACGTTATCTGACATCATGCAGGCGTAATTATTGGAAAACTCCCAATTCGTAGCCTACAAATGGAATCCAACGTTTACTCAAAAGTATGAAAAGCTATATCGAAAGCTTGCAGTAACTGCAACGAAGAGCGTATATCACTGGTATTTACACACCGTTAACATTAATGAAAAGCTTGGTTCTTAAAATGATCAGAGCGTTATTTCCAAATGTACAGTGAAATATGCTTCCTTTATTGAAAGATATATATTAAATTTTTAGAGTAAGTAGACAGCAGTCTTCATAAAATAAATTACTTCAAACATTTGACAAAAAAGAAAAAAGATGTTGCTATATTAAATATTCTAATGTTAGCCTACATGTTAAATTGTTGGCTGTCTGTGCTACTTCTAATTCTACTGTTTGTTTACATAAGATATAGTTTTTGATCACTGTCAATAATAAGAAACGCCATAATACACCAATAATAATACTTAAAAAATTCAGAACCACTTTTCTTAAGTTGTTGATCCCCAATAACTTACAAAGTTATCTGTGAAAAGATTCCTGGATCCTAAAGAAGCGTTTCATCTGGAAGTTTGGTGGTTGCAATCGTCGTTTTTAGAATCCACCACTTTTGGTAGCCTGCAAATTTAAATTATTACTTCAAAATGTAATAAAAGTCAACCATTTGTATATGAAATGTGTTTTTTAAGTTTCAGCAGTTTGATGGGAAATAAATATCAAAAGCACTTTTGTCAGAAACTTTGAAAAAACATTCACGCCAAATATTTTGACATGCCCCTGGCGACCTTCAGACTTAATGTGACAATGGGGTATTGCAAAAATAGATTTAACGAAGGAAAAGAAACACTAACAGCATTTAAACCACTCTACTCAAAGATAGGTATAAGTATAAAGCCTGAACAATCTAGATCCAGCGGGAGGAGTGTACTAGTATTCCATCAAGTATTTAATTTGTGAAGGATTTATATAGGAGAGACAAAGATATAGTTGAACGTTAGAGTTAAAGAACACGGGAAGGAATAAGAAAGGGTCCCCGAAGAGGGAAAAATACACTACAGCCCAAGGTGGACTTCTGCTACAACGAACCATCACAAAAAAACTGATTGGGAGAATGCCAAGATTTTACAAAAAGAAAGTGACTGGAGAACAAGAGGCGTAAAGGGAGGCATATAGACCAGGAAAATGCCTAACAATCTGAACAATACAGAAGGATGGAAATAGACACTCACTTGTACGGTGGCCTTTTATTACCACAACCACAGCACTGGAGGTGGGGGTGGTAGCTGCTAGTATACAATTTCTGGACCAGTGACAACGCCCCCGAGTCACATTGTTGGTGGTGGGTGTTGGGGGCGGTAGCTCCAAGTAATCTGGACCAGTGACCACGCCCCGGAGTCACATTGGTGGTGGTGGGTGTTGGGGGCGGTAGCTCCAAGTAATCTGGACCAGTGACCACGCCCCGGAGTCACGTTGGTGGTAGTGGGTGTTGGGGGCGGTAGCTCCAAGTAATCTGGACCAGTGACCACGCCCCGGAGTCACGTTGGTGGTAGTGGGTGTTGGGGGCGGTAGCTCCAAGTAATCTGGACCAGTGACCACGCCCCGGAGTCACATTGGTGGTGGTGGGTGGTGGGGGCGGTAGCTCCAAGCTAAGATCTTAGCTCCAAGTAATCTGGACCAGTGACAACGTCCTGCAGCATATTGAGACTGTTGAGGATCTGAAAGTTGACGAATGGCATGTCAAAATATTTTGTATGAGTGATAAGGTTTTACCACATCTGTGACAAATTAAGAGCTTTTTACCTGTGAAATATGAGCACTGAATTTGCTAGAGTAAATTGTAAATAGACAACGAATGTCTGCACTGAGTGACAGTTCCGAGACATTCTTTACTTAAAACAATTTTGTCTAAGACCTTGCACAAAATGCTCAGTTTGTTGGATTTGCACTGATAAAAGATTTGTATTATCTAAACAATGAATGACAATCTAGTTCATTTACCCTTATCCTGCCCAAAAACTTACCTTGAATGCTCTCTATTCACAACTAGGAAAGGGCACTTGAAACACCATATGATATAGCTGACATGGCTTTCTCCATTTTAACCTTGTTAACCTTGTTAAAATGGACCGTCATCAGGACAGGCGCTCGCCAATGCTATCTGCCTCAACTACAAAATAAAAATTTATAAGTCATAAATTTCCCTCTTTACTTCTCCCACCCAAATCCAATCTACTAACCATAAATATATTAATCCTAGGGGTGGGTCATGGGTAAAAGACATTGCCTTCTGAATGTGAGCTGTCAAATTAATGTGGTTAACGGTTTTTTATTTTTTCAAGGTATGAAAAATCACTTAAGTGTTTTGTTTCCCCCAAAAAACATGAGTAATATGTACCTTTTAAGGCTTGATAGGTTTCCATCTCTGTGAAACGCCATATGCGTCTGATGCTCCCCCATGCAGCCCCCTGACATACAGACCATGGCAGGATTCAACCATGCTCCAAGGATTGAATGTGCCCCTCTTCTTGCACCTCTTTCAAAAAAGCGGGACTATCAGAAATTGCCCTAATTGAGTTCTGTAAATAGAAAGGAAAATTTGATTAGTTTTCAAAAATTGTATATCAAAAGCAGTCTGCAGCCAGAAAAAATTGTTGTAATCGGTAGATTTCCAGAATGTGTCAATTTGGTGACATGGCTGTTAGATTATTAAAGAGCTTTTGATTTATTTTTAATGTAACTGTTACATCATGATTCGAGAAAAATGTCAAGGTCTTGTTAATACAAATATTAATGCAATCCAGTCTAGTCCTATTGAACTTAGTATTCGAACCAGTGAATCGAGATTCAGACATCTATATCTAGTTTTTAGGAAAGAAGGTGGACTGAATGGCCAGTAAGGTGAAAAGTTTATGGCACAGACTGCTGCTGAAAAATTAATTTTAGTGTATTGTTCTCGCCAGTAACACGGGTTACCTTGCAGGTTTTTCCGCCTCAGTGAAACACCATATGCTTCAGACGCTTCTCCAATGCAGCATCCTCAACAGACCGTGGCAGGACTCCCTGGCACTAAGGATTGAGGGATGTATCGGAAGTGTGCACGTGGCCCTCTTCTCCTTGCAGTTGCCATGAAACGTTGGACAGGACTCGCTGGACGCTCCCTAGTGCAGCCACCTCGTAGACGGACCATGTCAGGACTCGCTGGACGCTTCCCCAGTGCAGCCACCTCGTAGACGGACCATTGCAGGACTCGCTGGACGCTCCCCAGTGCAGCAACCTCGCAGATAGACCATGGCAGGACTCGCTGGACGCTTCCCCAGTGCAGCCACCTCGTAGACGGACCATGGCAGGACTCGCTGGACGCTTCTCCAGTGCAGCCACCTCGTAGACGGACCATGGCAGGACTCGCTGGACGTTTCCCCAGTGCAGCCACCTCGTAGACGGACCATGTCAGGACTCGCTGGACGCTTCCCCAGTGCAGCCACCTCGTAGACGGACCATGGCAGGACTCGCTGGACGCTTCCCCAGTGCAGCCACCTCGTAGACGGACCATGGCAGGACTCGCTGGACGCTTCCCCAGTGCAGCCACCTCGTAGACGGACCATTGCAGGACTCGCTGGATGCTCCCCAGTGCAGCCACCTCGTAGACAGTCCATGGCAGGACTCACTGGACGCTTCCTAGTGCAGCCACCTCGCAGATAGACCATGGCAGGACTCGCTGGACGCTTCCCCAGTGCAGCCACCTCGTAGACGGACCATGGCAGGACTCGCTGGACGCTTCCCCAGTGCAGCCACCTCGTAAACAGAAATAAAAACGAGATTAGATTTCTTTCATTTCTCAAACTTCTTTTCCAAAAAGAAAAAAAGATTACATACCTTAAGGAGTGTAGTCGAAGTCCCACAGGTGGCGCCCATCATCTTCTATGTCCTGTAAATAGAAATAAAAGCGAGGTTAGATTTCTTTCATTTCTCAAATTCTCCTTCCAAAAAGAAAAAAGATTACATACCTTAAAGAGTGTAGTCGAAGTCCCACAGGTGGCGCCCATCATCTTCTATGTCCTGTAAACAGAAATAAAAACGAGATTAAATTTCTTTATTTTTCAAACTCCCCTTCCAAAAAGAAAAAAAGATTACATACCTTAAGGAGTGAAGTCGAAGTCCCATAGGTGGCACCCATCATCTTCTATGTTCTGTAAACAGAAATAAAAACGAGATTAGATTTCTTTTATTTCTCAAACTCCCCTTCCAAAAAGAAAAAAAAGATTACATACCTTATGGAGTGAAGTCGAAGTCCCACAGGTGGCGCCCATCATCTTCTATGTCCTGTAAACAGAAATAAAAACGAGATTAAATTTCTTTATTTTTCAAACTCCCCTTCCAAAAAGAAAAAAAGATTACATACCTTAAGGAGTGAAGTCGAAGTCCCACAGATGGCGCCCATCATCTTCTATGTCCTGAAAGCAGAAATAAAAACGAGATTAGATTTCTTTCATTTCTCAAACTCCCCTTCCAAAAAGAAAAAAAAGATTACATACCTTATGGAGTGAAGTCGAAGTCCCATAGGTAGCGCCCATCATCATCTTCTATGTCCTGTAAACAGAAATAAAAGCGAGGTTAGATTTCTTTCATTTCTCAAACTCCCCTTCCAAAAAGAAAAAAAGATTACATACCTTAAGGAGTGTAGTCGAAGTCCCACAGGTGGCGCCCATCATCTTCTATGTCCTGTAAATAGAAATAAAAGCGAGGTTAGATTTCTTTCATTTCTCAAATTCTCCTTCCAAAAAGAAAAAAGATTACATACCTTAAAGAGTGAAGTCGAAGTCCCACAGGTGGCGCCCATCATCTTCTATGTCCTGTAAGCAGAAATAAAAACGAGATTAGATTTCTTTCATTTCTCAAACTCCCCTTCCAAAAAGAAAAAAGATTACATACCTTAAGGAGTGTAGTCGAAGTCCCACAGGCGGCGCCCATCATCTTCTTTGTCCTGTAAACAGAAATAAAAACGAGATTAGATTTCTTTCATTTCTCAAACTCCCCTTCCAAAAAGAAAAAAGATTACATACCTTAAGGAGTGAAGTCGAAGTCCCACAGGTGGCGCCCATCATCTTCTATGTCCTGTAAGCAGAAATAAAAACGAGATGAGATTTCTTTATTTCTCAAACTCCCCTTCCAAAAAGAAAAAAAGATTACATACCTTAAGGAGTGAAGTCGAAGTCCCACAGGTGGCGCCCATCAGTTTGCAGTCTGCTTCCTGGACCTGTAATAAAAAAGAAACCTGGAAAGCATGGGAAAATGCAATGACACTACGACTCCAGCCCACGACAGCAAAAAGGTGAAGTATCCTGCGAAGATGACCGAGCGACGATTCCTCGTGGGGAGAAACGAAGATTTTAGCTGGCCAGCTAAGAGAAACGCCGTAACCACCGTCTAGACGTCTGCGTGTGCAAGGAACAATATGTCGAAGAGCGATGCGTTGACGTAGGATGAGAAGATTCGGAGAAATGGGAGTCGACTCCCGTGTCCTTTGTGCTTGATACAGGGCGCAGCACATGGCATCCTTCCTGTTGCTCTAGATCTGTCCGCTGTTGAGTGAACGCACTTTTAAAATTTTGCGCTTTTATACCTTTGTTGACGTATAGTCACATGATGGCGTTCTTGTTGTCACCAATGGTCAACTTGTTCAAAGGGGATGGCCTTTGATAGTGATGCGCAAATTTGGTAATAATATCTTATTAACATATACATTTTCTTTTATATTTTATATTTTGATTATTCTGCCTATCAATTTGTTTATAATAAGAATAATAAGTTCAAAGCAATGTCTGTGAAATGTGCAGGCAAATTTGATGACAATTTCTGAGCAACATACCTTCTCCCTAAAATTTTTATAAGTACGATGTCCGTTAAGCTGGTAGCTGTGAACTTCTCGCAGGCTACTTTAGTGTGCGTGTATTTGAACACTGATCCAAAATGTGGATAATGTAATTTGGCGTAGGGTGACTGCATTTTTGAGGCAGCCTGAGGGAGTATGGTTGTTCTAATTGTAGTGAATTGTAGAGACAATTGAAAGTACACTGGACTTAGCATGAGCAGTCACCCAAGTACTCTGAGACACATTTTGTAATCAGCTGACTTGTTATTTTGAAAAATGAAAAAACAAATTATATTGATTTACAAAACTGGAAGATAGAAGCAGTGGATCATATTACTTATGCCAGGCAGAAGAAACGACTGAATGTATATTTTAATATTCAAAACGTCTACTGATTTAGGTAATAATTAACAACCTGGAAGATAGCAGCAGTGAATCATATTACTAATGCAAGGCAGAAGAAACGAGTGAATGTATATTTTTATTTTCAAAACGTCTACTGATTTAGGTAATAATTAACAACTGACGTCTCCCTTCATGGCGTCGGGTTATCAGTACTCTCACACCAGTAACATAAGTTATGAGTTGAGCAGAAACAGAAAAAGATTTTTTATAAAGATAATACAAGTATATGTGTAGGCCCATTTATCTTTTTTTATATTACTAAACGTAAGAATTGTTTGTCCAAGTGAAACTTTACTTACATCAGCCTAGCAACTAAATCTGACGTTTTAACGTCTCCGAAAATAACTAGAATTTTTTGAATAACGCAATAAAGCGGCCACCTTCGAGGTGTCGCCCGGTTTTTAAAAATTGAAAAAAAGAAACTTTTCGGGGCGTCTTTTGCCGCGGGTCATTATTTTCAGTTGTTTTATGTTTTTTGTAATATTTTAGCCATTAATAGAATCTTTAATTCAGTTACATCCACGATTAGCTAGACGAAATGGTGACAGGGAAAAGTCAGATTTTTTAAACGGCAAAAACTGCATTCTCTTAGAAAGTAATTTACAAACCTTCATTACCAGGCACTGTGAAAAATTCAACCGAAGTTGAAGACAAAATGTGTTAAATGCCGTAATTTAAAGCAGTCTAATTTTTGTTAGTATTAAAAACGTGTAAATGTTATCCATATGGGATATTTTTAAAGCCTTCGATATTAAATATTTAAACTTCCCATACTTTGAGGCATGCATGAGTCGGAAAATGTTTGCATTATTACACAAAAAACTAGATTTATCTCTTTATGTGACCACAGTTAACTAATGTGCCTTACATCATTCCCTTAAACCCTTTCCCAATATCGATATTTCAGATATTTTTGACACATTTTGTCCTCATCTGAATCACGTGAACGTTATCAAGTGTCATGAGGCGTACATTACGAAAATATTTAGGTCTTATAACGTGATTTGATGACTTTTTTAAATGCATATACAATTATAAATTTATAATTAAGTTATTTAATATCAATTAAATTATAAGTTCTGACCGAGTTTTAAAATTTATTTTAGGAGGGGTAAAAAAAACCCACCCCTCTAATACATATTGGATACGCCCCTAGGAGTATGTCCATATAACTGGGAGTACAAAATGTGTCTTCTAGCTTAAGTTATCATTATGGTGTGTGTAATAGAGTCTTTTCCACGGTCACGTGCTTTCCGCTAAATTATCCGTGGGAACGCGAGATTTTGCGGGATTTGAAGAAAAAAACTATATATGAGTGACAAATGTTCAGGTGTGTCGAATGCACCCCGCTCTCCGATCAGACATTCCTTTTGTATAATTCACAGTACATCTTCGTTGTTGTTTGTGATTTTACATCATTTCTTAGTAAAGCGGTGTTGTCTTAGATTTACCTTAAATGTCCAAATTACTAAGAAGAAACCACTCGCAAGAATTATAAAGCTTTTTAGACTGCTGGTTCAATGGACATATGATACACACGATATTTTGCAACCCTACAAAACCTGTTTCTTAAAATTTTGGTTCCACCACATAGCTTAGCACTTATGAAAACGCTGATCATTCTTTTCTGCTTTATTGATATATTTTCAGTACATAAATAACCATTGTCTGTTGCCCTATTTTGCACAAAATTAAAATAATCCCGTAGACCTCATTGTTTTTCATCCATGACAAAACTATTAAAATTTCTCCTCATAATTTAGAATTACACTGGCATCTACACAGTACACAAATGTATCATTATAATAACATCTTGTTCTTACTGATAACATAATTAGCTTAATTTCATAACAATTCTAAAATGCTAATAACAATGAAAATTCAAAGTAGATGGCAAGATTCTTATTGTGCTAATAAAGATAAATTATGTAAATTCAATACCAATTTGGTATACTGGCCCATTGAAATAAGGGAACCGTTTCACAAAAAAATTAGGCTTAGACTGCTAAATCTGGATAGCCAACTATACAAAGCCAACTTTGCGATATTGTCTTACAACTATTATATTTTAAAAAGAATGATTGGTCCACAATTGATGAGTAGAATATAAGTAAATGGGCTACTGACACCACTGCAAGTAAAAGGCTTGCCAAGACAATCAAAATGTAAATCAAAGGAAAGTGAAAAGAAAGTAAAACGACTGGAAAAAATGAGGCAAGTCCAGACAAAATTGATAACTTGACTAATGAGTGAACAATACTCTAGTTTTGATTAAATCAGAACTTTTCTTGCACCTATTTTTATTTTTGCCATTTTGTAAATGAAAAAGTGGAATAGGGGATTGGTGTAGTGAAAGCCCAACCTTAACCTTTGGATGCTATTTTCATTAAACATATGCATAAAAGACAAAATTTAGACCACAAATAGATTCATGCAATCTACCAACCTTTTTTTACAGTGAGTCATTGCAACTTATCAGTTATTTCTGGGCTAGGCTATCTGTAAGATTCTTACAACTGTGAAGTGCAACTTAGCCAGCTAAGTCTTAATAGGCTCAGATTTTAGACTACAAACCAACTTCAAACATTTAGTAAAGCAAGCGCAAGGAATAGAGTTAGTTTGAAGGCTCTGCCTCCCCATAGGGTGAGAACAAACACAGTCACACTGTATGATGCATTACAGAAAACATTGGTTAAAAAAATACTCTGGAATTTTACATTTTCACTAGTATAGAATCAATTTGATTTCTAAAACTGACTTATTATAAAAATACTCCTGTCAATTTAAAACTTTTTCATAAAGCATATCTGAAATATACTGATAAAATGTTATTAAAAATATTAAAATTTGATATTCACAGATAAAATAGGCGCAAGTCAAAATGATTAAGACAATTATTGAAGCATTATTCAAACCCCAATTTTGATTATTTTCATACAATTAGTGATTCACAAGTTCTTTAACAGAGTTGCACCTAATTTGACTACATGATATCTATCAAAATCTCTCTAAAATCAAGTGACAAAAAATGCCCACAGTTTCAAGCACCATCAAATATGGCTTCAGTAAGTAATATCCTCAATTGTTTCATAATAAACGTCGTGTCACTTGAATGTACCATTCTCCAGAAAAAAAGATGAACTTGCAAGGTTTGATAAGTCTGCATTTACAGGTAGATGTCATTGTTTAATATATACATGAGGCAGCTTTATATCGTGGTCAACAATATTATATTATGTCAGTTTCTCTAGCCTCCATGTCTAATTCGTCATAATATTTTGATTTTCAAATTCAGGGTCCCCTTGTAAAATATCTTGCATATCCTCTTGATCACAGAAGAATCTGAGTTGAGAATACAGTTGAGAATACAGAGTTAAAATTAGGCCTCTCCTCTCCACTCGGGGTCCTCTTGCAACTGAACCTGGCTGACATCCATGGTCACATCTTGAAAAATAATATATTCCCAAAAAAGTTTAAATTGTGCAGTAATAATAATAATAATAATAATAATAATAATAATAATAATCAATAAATCTTGGACACATTACTTGTGGTACGTCTGCATCACATGACAGACAGGAAAAAAATACTGGCTCTTGAAAATGGACTTTAAGTAATGAAAATGCAAGATGACAGCTAGTAGATATTGTATGTGCATGTAATTTATTTGAAATTCTGACTTTTCAGTCCTAATGATTTAGATTATTTATAGCCAATAATCTGAGAAAATAAAATATACAACAGAGAAATTGATTGCAATAAATCCTGCTCGTACCTGACTGCTTAATATTCACTGCAGCAAACCTCTCTACGACATCGTCGAGCTGATCAGTAGGGTCATCGTAATCGCACCCCTTGTACGCCTGATTCTCGAGGCAGTACTTAAGGAAACTACACCAAAGAGAAGTTGAAAATAAAGAGAGAATTGCCTACTTTCTTTTGACTTTCTGTTTGGACTTTCATTTACAATAAAAGAATTGCCTACACTATTTTGCCTGTCAGTTCAGGCTTTCATTTACATGTTTTTTTAACTTTCTCTTTTTTCTATTGTGCTTTACCATTTAACAATCTGTCTGAACTAAATTATAGTAGCTTTCTCTTTTATCCTTTCTCTTTTTAATCTTTCTTTCTTGAACCTGACCTGGTTGATTTTTTGTGTTTGTTTTGAAAAAGTTTTATAATTTCATTGAACTTTTTTTTGCTTACTGATTAAATAAATTTAAAAAAAATTCACTTCACCTGTTCCAATGTTCATCTTGCGAAAGAAGAAATGGATTCCCTACAACAATCAATAGGGCCTTTGCTCTTGTGATCGACACATTAAACCTCTGAAAAAAAATTAATTCCACATGTAACTGTATGTGCGGGTGACCACTGAAGACAGTATAGCCTGAGACTAACTGTTCATATCTCTTCTGTGAATTGCGCATCATATGGCATAGTCTATGCAGTGTCATAGTGAAAAGAAATGGTGAAGAAAAAAGTATAGACTATAGCTGTTTAAATAACCTTACATTTCAAAATATGTGTGTGCACATCCACATGTATAAAGTCTTATGTATTATGTGTTCACGCATATACACATACCACAGCACAATCATGGTCAAACTGATAAAACTTTCAGATGTATACTTTACAAGCACAAAAATCATATTTCTATATAGTATTTGTGGTGCAATTACTGCACAGATTAGAACTAGTAGCTTACTTTTCAATTTTGTTGCTACCACTCAATAGGAATTGGAGTAGGAATATTAAAATGTTAAGAATTAATGGCTTAAAAAATACAGCATCTGTAAAATTCACGATTTCCCCTCAGTGAAAAAATCAAGTTATTACCATATACTGGGGTGGCACTAGCATTTTTCTCCTTCAGCCAAATTACTACTTTTTCATCACTTCTTTCTCCAAATGGTTTAAATTTGACTAAAATAAGTCAAATCAACCCTATTTTGTTTAGCCAATTGAAGTCAGTTTTAGCATTTGGCTTAATTGGCCAGTGTTAACTCTACCCCAGTGTGTGTGTCCACATGCTTAAGTGTACAAATGACTGACCTTTGGGTTCTTTAAAAAGCCCAGCTTGAACTCTGCGTCCATAGCCAGGTAATTGGGGTTACTCCTCACGGTGGACACCATGATGACCCGTCTCTCCTGACCCTGGAATTCCTCCACACTGCCCACCTTGATGTCCCGAAAGTTTTTCTTGAACAGCAGTTGCCTCAGTTTTTGAACCTGTGGAGAGAATGAAAAGGGATGTCTGTGCATTTTAACAGGCCCATAGCCAGCAATTTCAAAGGGGGGTTCTTTTTCTGAAAAAGTGGACTTTTTTTAATAAAAACATCATGTACCTAGATCAAATTTTACCCAGAGTGGACTTTTTTCCAGCAATAGGGGTGGTACTTTCGAACCCTCTGAACCCCCCCCGGCTACGGGCCTGCTATACTGATCCGTTACATTCAGCATTTTCTTTATCTTTATCTTATTTTACTAGTAGTTAGCCATAAATCTGAACAGGCTGCATAATGTTAGTACATTACATTATAACCAAGTTCAAGTGGATTAGTAATTGAATTGGCCATGTGAGATGGGAGTGAGCAAATTCACCACAATTTTAATCATAAATTAAAAATTTTTTCTTAATACTTTATCACATGTACACCGCTGTAGTTAAAGTAAGACTTTTCATAAACCTAACAGTACCATATCTATAACATACTATTAACTCAGATGTATTGTGGCTGTGCTTTAAGGTAAATGGAATGTTGGACCTTTAAAGAATGTTGACCACTGGCTCTTTAGAGCTACACCAGGTTCTTAGAATCTATTGTCCTAATTCATAAAAAGGCCCAGTTAATAATTGTAAACAAATTTGCAAAGTTTTACTAGGCAGCTTCAATTAATTGGCATTTGGCGTGAAGCCCGATTTGATATTGCAAACTGTTGTTAGTAACTTGAAAAGGGAGAGGGACTGGGGAGGGGTTGCCTGTATTCATCATGGAATAAGCTCTGTCATATCTCCCTTACTTGTTTTCTGTAGGGAGAAATAATTCCAATTTCATTCTGCAAGACGCGGATGCCTCTGGCCTCCAGTAGCTTCTCCACATATCCCAACACAATAGTTGCTTCTTCTGGATTGAAGAACGATGGACTCCTTTCCTCCCTCATGTCCTCCCCAACCACTCCATGGAATACAAAGGGACACCCCATTTTTGGTAAACCTTCCCAGTTGCAGAGGGACTCCCTGGCAAGTCGGTCAGCACAGGCTTCTAGCTCATTGTCGTAGAACTGTTCGTTTGGAAGCTTGAGGATAGCAGGATGTGATCTGTAGTTTTTGAGGAGTTTTGTGAGGAGGAATGGGTTGTAATGGCCTTCACGTTTGTACAGTACATCTTGATCGTCATCATCTGAGCCAGGACTCGAACCACCCCTCTTCTTGTACACATCACAGTAGGTCATGTATCTTTCTAAGAGTGAAAGTCCTGTAAGACATTAAAACAATGAGACATTTCATAGGCAAAATTTAGAACAGGGGCACATGACTTAGAAATCCAAAGAGGCAGATACCGAAAACCAAAATCAATACCCCCTGAACAAAGGATCTGCAAGTTATGCACAGATGAAGTCGAAAACGAAATACACTTTCTTTTAAAATGCCCCTTACTCACCAAACACAGGGAGATCCTAAAACCAGATCCTGCACAAACCCCAGAGGGCCAGTTCAAATGCATAATGCAGTCAAACAATTTAGATATTATAAAGAATGTGGCCCACTATATCACAATGTGTAATAAGGAAAGAAAAAATATTCTCAACCAACCACCACCTAGTCAACCAAAGTAACTGAGCGTATACTGCAATTGTAAAATCTGATCGCAGTTATTGTATAAACAATATTGTAATTTACTATTGTAATTTTAGTTATATGATTATATAATGTATACTGTTAGGTCATAGTCATTGTAAAAAATGTACTTGAATCGCAAAAAAAAAAAAAATAATAATAATATACATGTAAAAATATATAAATGAAGTTATTCTTTATCAAAGAAACTACATAACTATGAGGTTCAAAATGTTTTATTTTTACCATTATATGTACAAAAGAGATGAAAGAGACATTTGCCAATGCTTAAGTACAAGATCTCTACTACCACATCTAAAAGTATTTCAGTGTTTGCAATTTTACTAGAGCTTATAGAACTACCAAAAAAAAAAATTGATCCTAGTCAAAACCTAGTCCTAGTCAAAAGAAAGACTTTCTTTTACTAAATTTAAAGTTATTGAAGGAATAATTCTGGGCACATCCATAGCAGTAAAAATGTTTCATTAATTGCATTACTTTTTACTTTACTAAAATCTTACAAGCAGAAATCACTGGTAAATAAAAAACTTTTAGAATAAGTCCTACATGTATATGATTTTACCAGACTCTCAAACACCTTTGTAAATATTATAGTTAATCATAGTGCTTTTCTCCACAATTTTCAACTTCATTTTTCTTTTAGTCATAGTCTTATGTCATTTTTATTTAAGTCTAAGGTAGTAATGTAACTTCCCCTTTTAATGCATTTCTTAACACACACACTTACACACGCTGGCAGATTAAACCTTTACTATTACTCATATTATCATATTTATTATAATGGCTGTTGGGGGCATATTATTATAATTAAAATTTTACTATTATCATTATCAAGTCAAAGATAAATCACCCCAGTCCATATTTAATGGCAAGAGGATACTTATCATTGTCATTAATATAGATGTAATAATAATAATAATAAAGATAATAATAATTATTATTATAAGTTACCTACCCAGTCCATATTTAATGGCCAGAGGATACTTATCTTTGTAATTAATATAAATGTAATAATAATAATAATAATAATAATAATAATAATAATAATAATAATAATAATTATTATTATTATTATTATAAGTTACCTACCCAGTCCATATTTAATGGCCAGAGGATACTTATCATTGTCATTAATATAGATGTAATAATAATAATAATAAAGATAATAATAATTATTATTATAAGTTACCTACCCAGTCCATATTTAATGGCCAGAGGATACTTATCTTTGTAATTAATATAAATGTAATAATAATAATAATAATAATAATAATAATAATAATAATTATTATTATTATTATTATAAGTTACCTACCCAGTCCATATTTAATGGCCAGAGGATACTTATCTTTGTAATTAATATAAATGTAATAATAATAATAATAATAATAATAATAATAATAATAATAATTATTATAAGTTACCTACCCAGTCCATATTTAATGGCCAAGGGGGACCTCAAAATTGGTCCAAGTTGTTTGGGATCACCTGCCAGTACCACCTGACCGCCATCTTTGCTCTTAACGTCACACTCCAAAATTCCAGCTAACGCAATCAAACCTTCTGGCTCCACGGCATGACCGGCCTCGTCAATGAAAATGTGCGTGAAGTGCCCTGGTGGAAAATTGGCTGAGGCAATCCTGGATGCACAGTGAGAATTTCAATTTAAAAAAAACCAGAAAAACTGAAATTATGAATTTCAATTATTGAAAACAGAATTATACTTTTGTGGCAAATTCTATAGACATGCAATTGGAATTTCAGTTAATAAAAATATTCGAAGTATTGACTTAAAATAAATGAAAAAAAAACATTTTGTGCCAACCCTTGACATACAATGAGAATTCAAATTATTGAAAATTAACCTACAGACATGCAATCAAGACAAGTTAACCTTTATAATATTAAAATAAATTAATATTTAACTTTCTGTGAAGAATAAAGAACACAAATCTTTACAAAGGTAAATTGAAGAAGTTTTATAAAGAAGAAAAGGGGCTTAACAGTGTAGAAATATACATGTAGTATTAGTACTGTTTCAGTAACTTCTACTACTTCTACTACTACTATATATGTAACTACTATTAATACCACTACTACCAATATAATACAATATTCTCTCTCACCTTCCGGCCGTTACCAATGTGCAAACTACCACTTTATACTTCATCAACTCACTTTTCTTGGGATAGAAATATTGCTTTCTTCCTGGATCATAATTTGAGCACTCCTGTAATTAATTGTTTTACGAATCACCTTGATAAATAATACAAACAGTGCTAGCTTCGGAGAAAAATTTTTTAATTAAGGAAGACTTGCGTTTCGGTTCTAACCCATGAGGGTTTTAATTAAATCCTCTCATTTCCTATGGTTGAAGACATTATTCTAGATCTTGTATCATTTCCATTGGCTCAGAAATAAAATTTTCATAGGTGATGCCCATTAAGTTACAGTTATTTTAGTTTACCTATCATGTTAATAAAAAAATCTTCCCTTTTGTTAAGTGAATTATTATTATTATTACAGCACTAAGTTGTTGGCCAAAAAGCCAAAGCTTCCAATAAATATGTGTAACATATACGTAGACAACAAAACCATTGCCACCATTTAAAGATCATAGCACAAAATGTTGGACTTTTGATAAAGACTACCATTAATGCAGAGCACACAAAGCTAACACTTCTCTTTAAAAAATTTAATACCCTTGAATTAAATTACAGTGATTTTACCCTCAAGTCATCAGGTAAGTCTCTCCAATCTCTGGAAAAAGCATGCATTCTTAAAACTTGCTTCTTTGGAAGATGTTTTAGCAGTCGGTGAGCAATAAGATCAGTGGCGCTGTTAGATGGCGCACAGGCAAGAATGTGGGATGATGGGATACATTTCACAACCTGAAAAACACGCAGATCTTAAATATATATATATATATATATAATAGTAACTAGCAATCATAAACCAATGAATGGAATTTTTCCGACTATATATATGTAGATTTCTGACTATCTGGAGTCAAAAATATTTTGAGATTGATCCCCCTGGATCTCACGCCATATTTTCAAACTTTTGAACTAAATGGCAGTCTCATCCCTATAAACCTTTAAGCCTACTGGGCCTCTTTAGGTTCTCAAAATCTACCGGCTCAAAACATAAATAGTAGTCCATAGCAGTCTCTACAAAAAATATATTATTCACCATAAAAAATGTATGAACATAAAACAGCACTGCCCTCAAATTATGCTAAAAATACACATTCTAATTTTATATCATATTAATTCATAAATGACTCGTTGACTGAGTTGTTTACCTGTTCAGTGTTAGAAATTAAGGCTGGACCGTCTGCCCCGGGCTGACAACTTTCAGAATGGGCTGAGAAGTTTTCCCACCCGGCAGACATTCGAGCCAGCTACTTCTCAAGATGACTGAACTTTCTGTCCAGCAACTAATTTTCCTAAGAGGCAAACACTGTACCTGTTTCAAAGCTTCCACCAAGGTCACTGTTTTTCCTGTTCCTGGAGGTCCAAATATCAGATAGGGGACAGGTCTGGATGTCCCCGCCACGATGTGGACCACTGCCTGGCGTTGCTCAGCATTGCTTTCCAGTTGTCTGTCATAAAATCTATCGCAAAAAATAAGCAAAATTTTACTAGCATTATTCTCTTTCTGAGTTTTGGAGAAGCAAATATATTTGCTTTTTCAATTGTTTGTTACAAAACCTGAAGCAAAAGTTTCAATTTATGCAGAAAAAAGATGAAGGTGAATACACACAGTGTAACTGTTAGACCTGTGTCTTTCTATCTCATATCTCAGACGTGCTCAAGTTTATATTCATTTTTCTTTCCCCCTTTCTCTCTCTAACTGAACTCCTTTAGCACAACTTATACACCAACATCTCCCTTCTATCAGATTTCTCACCTGAGATCAGAATCCACTGGTATGATTGTTCCCCATTTGCAAGCCCTTTCTGCCACAGGGAACAGGAGATCTTCCAAGCTGTGTTCATCTGCCAGTGCCACAGCCCTGTGCTGGACACGAAGAGGCAGACGACCAAAGGTAAATCTTACACTGAACTTCTTTCCTGGAATGAAATTCTCCAATAATCTGGAAAAGGAAATTGAATAGTATGATGGATCTGTACTCTTAAGATTTCATATTTTTACATGTCACATCACATAAGAAGGCCAAATTTAATTTGATTTTACGTGGCCTGATATATAAATGATTGGATTCCAATTTGTTAATATAAATGATTCAAAAATACCTAGGGTAGAAATAAGATCCTCTAAGTAAACCTCCACATGCTAAAACAAGTTAAGGAAAAAGAAATTAAACAGCATACAAAAAGACAAATAAACATGTAGAGTTATTTCATATTACTTTTACAAGTATGACTAGATTGAGCCTTGTTCGCAACCCATCTGCATCTGCATCATACTTTAGATAACACAAAAAGAAACAAATACATTAAAGGGATAATAACTCTTTGTATGAGATCTATATTTCACAATAAAACATTGTGAATAACTCATAGACATTAATATATTCTGTTTTACCACAAAAACGGCAGTTATAGCTATTATTCTGATATCTGAGCTTGTCTTTAGACCACGTGACCTCCATTGATGGCTATACTCTGTTAAAATCCCCTAAGAGATTTTAACAAAAGAACCAAGCTTTTTAGAAAAAACCAGGGACTAACTTTGAATGTGAAAACGGATTCATTAACCATTGGTAAGTATGGGAAAATTGTTGTTTACTCCAGGAAAATTCATTTTTTGGTCATAGCGAAGAGTTATTATCCCTTTAATTAAATTAATAAAACCACATAAAAAATTTTAAAAATCTATAGAAATCACAGAGGCCAATTATACATCATCTTTGACAAACATTTGGATGCAGTGTTTTAAAAATAATAAAAAAAGTGAAAATTGAGGGGAATATAAAAGTCTGTTTTGCATTGGATAGCATTGGAATAACAATTTACCCACATGACTTTTAAAACGTGATACGAAAAACAAGAATGCCTACCTGGGTAACACAGTTAGCATAACAACAAAGATTTAAAAAGTCCTATTTCAAAATAGCATTTCATGAATACGTAACTCACTTGTTATGGAAGCCTAGTGCAACTTCATTCATGACTTGATGGACATAGCCCTTATATTCCCCGTCTTCTAATTGGCCATCTGACTTGTATTCTCTCACAAACAGCCAATCACCTTTCAGGATAGATGGCCTGTTCTCTGCCAGTCCAGGCACCTGCAGAATCCAATCAGCAAATTAAACACTCTCAATAAAGGGTACCGGAGGAGATCAGCATTGGTCAGAATTGTGCCGAAAGTGTGACGTCAGTTGGTGTAAGATGCAAAGCTGAGTGGTCAGTTTTAGCTGGAGGTGAACGGGAGAGAAGACGTGGACTCGGAGAAAAAAGCAGTTTTTCAAGCAACGTGGTAAGATAACATTTCTTCTTTACGCATTTTGGGCAGAGAATACTTGTAGAAATAATAGGTGCATGATATGAAAACGTGACACGGAACCTGAAGGTGCAAAATCGTGCTTAATTTGCAGTCAACTTGTTTTGAAATACATGCTGCATCGACAGTACAGTAAGCGCGACAAAGGGAAAATAATTCCCGGGAGGCTATAAATCGTTATCATGTGGAATTTTGGCATTTATATAATCTGATATGTCCATATCAAAGTATTTTTGGGTGTTTTATGGTATGGGCTACAATTATAACGATGCTTTAGAGTTCTTGAAGGACCTTGTGAAAACCAGGAAGTAGTTTGTAACTAACAACTGAATCGTACCAATCGACAACTGCTGTGGAAAGATGTATCTTTTTTTTTTTTAATATTCTGACGAATTTTTAGATCTTTATATGTCCATTTGACATGAAATTCCACACATATGATCACATTAATACACCTCTTACACTGGGGTAGGTACAAATCAGTGACAAATGCCAAGACAAAGGTAACGTTCTGACAGCCTCTTATTTGAGCTAAAAATCACAAGTATGCAACTGGCATTTAATGGCATCTTACAGCTAATTACCTGTCAAAATGGACTTGCACCTTGGTTGCTGGATGCGCGTGTGTATTGGATGCATTCATTGGACAAATAAAACATTTCACTGACAAGATCTTCTCAAAAAGATGAAAAGAGAATTCAGATCACAAAGCTGACAGGTAATTAAGACTAGCTCCAAGTTACTAATAATTGAAATTATTATGCAATACTCAGTTGGTAAAGCGATTCTCACAGGTAGATAAGATATAACATTACCAGTTTTTCAAGGTTATTGATTGCAAGCCTGAGGAAATTGATTGCTAGTCTCTTTTGCTAGTGATTTTTCCCTCCCGGGAATTCTTTTCCCTTGATGCTCTTTGTCGCGCTGGCAGTCGCTGCAGCATGTATTTCAACACAAATTGACTGCAAATTAAGCACAATTTTGCACCTTCAAGTTCCGTGTCACATTTTCATTTCATGCACCTATTATTTCTACAAGTATTCTCTACCCAAAATGCATAAAGAAAAAGTGTTATCTTACCATGTTGTTTGGAAAACTTCTTTTTCCTCCGACTACACGACTTCTCTCACGTTCACCTCCAGCTTAAAATGACAGCTCAGCTTCGCTTCTAACACCACTACACTTCACTTCCTGGCACAATCAGTCTCCTCCGGTACCCTTTATTACATCCAGCCATGTTAGTACTATATCAACCTCTTCCATTAAAATATATTTGAAATAAATAAAAAATGACAATACAATAGCTGTGACCAAGGTTATTAGTATGATTAGAACACGAAATGGTATTAATAAAAACTGGGAATTAATAAGACAAAAATGTGTTAATTTACCAAGGCAGTGACCATTATGTTGAAAAAAATATTTAAACAATCCAAAAATATAAAGGTATCTCAGTTAAAACCAACGGAATACTTATTAAGACAAGGCAGCAAAGCTGTCAAATGTACAGACAAAAAACAGAAAATAAAGATGCAAAATAGGTCATTTTGTCAATTTTGATGCAATAATAAATAATGCTTATAATAGCACTGTCAGTCAACACTGAATTCTAATCATGCACAACAGGTACCATGGTCAATAACAGGAGCGAACCCAGAGATATTTTCTGATAGTATTCCAAAGTATCTATGTTGATCCATCCCCCATTTTTATGGTCTTCCAACAGAAAAAAAATAGATACCAGTCAATATAAACTTAATAACCTGACCGTCTTCCGGAAGACCCAGAAGATGGTCTCAATCCACCCCTTCAATAAGATTACAGTTTCAGGATCATGAGAGTTCAAATTCACATGATGAAAGTCTCAATTTTTGAAAAATGATGACAGTGCATAAAATAATATTACATAATGTTTAAAGACATAAAAAACAATACAACTGCTTACGTGGAAATAAAGACAAGACAGCACGGTTCTGAAATGTTTTTTTCCCCATTTTTAACACTTTTTTAACATAAAACAAAATTAACAGTTTACTGCCATTTTTATATGATCAACTAAGAAAATTGATGAGATGGGAAATATATAAATAGAACAGTGTTAAATGTCCAATTTCCTCCATTCTGAGATTCTGAACATAGTGAATGATTAAATCTGACAAACTGCAATGATATGAGTTTATTTCCATTTTTGACACTTTTTTACACAATACATGATAACAAGTTTACCATCATTTTTACTAAATCAACTAACAATGTTGTAAAGATGCAGGAAATGTCAAACAAACGCTTTTACGTATCTTATTAGTTTAATAATGAGACTGTTAACATGCCTAAGAAATGAATCTGAGGAAATGTGAAAAAACAGAATACCTTCAAAAATATTGGCACGATTATGCTGGTTTACGAACTCAACATGCATTTTAGCAAAACTGACCACTCCTATGACTTTCATGACAATTGGCCCATCTGTTTTTCTTATATTGTGTTTACAGTGTTGCATATATGCTGAAAAGTGTAAAAAACAGCATAACTACTAAAATAAGAAGTTTACCATCATTTTTACATAATCAACTAACAATGTTGTAAAGATGCAGGAAATGTCAAACAAACATTTTTACGAATCTTATTAGTTAAATAATGAGACTGTTAACATGCATAAGAATTGAATCTGAGGAAACGTGAAAAAACAGCACAACTTATAAAATAATGGCCCGATTATGCTGATTTTCAAACTTGACCTGCGTTTTAGTAAGATTAATTACTCCTGTGAGTTTCATGACAACAGGTCTATCGGTTTTCCTTGAAATGTGTTAACAGTGTTGCACATATGCTGAAAAGTGAAAAAAACAGCATAACTACTAAAATAGTGGCCTGATCATGCCGATTTTCGAACTTGACCTGCGTTTTAGTAAGATTGATTACCCCTATGAGTTTCATGACAACAGGCCTACCGGTTTTTATTGAAATGTGTTAACGATGTTGCATATATGCTGAAAAGTGAAAAAATAGCATAACTTCTACAATAATGGCCCGATCATGCTTATTTTCGAACTTAACCTGCATTTTATGAATACTCATCAGCTCTGTAAATATAAAGCCAAAAAGTAAAACTGTCTTCCACTTACGGTGTTAACGCTGAAGGTGCACAGCAACGGTGACGGCAACATGATTGGCGACGGCGACGACAGACGCAGGTGGCCTCATAATAAAATATACGTATCGTGGATTTTCAGAAAATGTGACAAGCATGGGTCTTCAAGCCCGTGGAGGTTCTAAGTCACACCTTGAAAATGCCAATATGTGAAAAATTAAATTTTCACAAAAAACTGATTAACTGCCAAAAAAATTTACCAAATAGACTGCATTGCCCACTGAAGCTTTATTTAAGTCCCATGTTTCTTCCTGTAAGTTTGAGAACAGTAAGTGACATGGTTTTCCTTAAATGGTCATCATGGGAGCAGTGTCCAAAATAGGGGTGTCTTCAAATTTTGATGCAATATTACATAATGTTTAACAGGATAATTACCATCAATTTTTTATAATAAAATATTAGTATCATGGATATTCAGAAAATGTTCCTAGCAAAGGTCTTCAGGCCCAAGGAACTTCAAAGTCACACCTTGAATATGCCAAAATGTAGACAAGACAGCACTGTCCTGAAATGTGTTTTTTTCCATTTTTAACAATTTTTTAACATATAACAAAATTAACAATTTACTGCCATTTATATATGATCAACTTAGAAAATTGATGAGATGGGAAAAATATTAATAGAATAGTGTTAAATGTCCAATTTCTTCCATTCTGAGTTTCTAAACATACTGAATAATTGAATCTGACAAACTGCAATGATATGAGTTTAATTCCATTTTTGACACTTTATTACACAATACACCATAACAAGTTTACCATCATTTTTACGAAATCAACTAACAATGTTGTAAAGATGCAGAAAATGTCAAACAAACACTTTTACGTTTCTTATTAATTAAATAATGAAACTGTTAACATGCCTAAGAACTGAATCTAAGGAAATGTGAAAAAACAGCATAACTTCTAAAATAATGGCCCAATTATGCTAATTTTCAAACTCAACCTGCATTTTAGTAAGATTGACCACTCCTGTGAGTTTAAATGACAATTGGTCTATCTGTTTTTCTTATATTGTGTTTACAGTGTTGCATATATGCTAAAAAGTGAAAAAACAGCATAACTACTAAAATGGTGGCCCGATCATGCCGATTTTCGAACTTGACCTGCGTTTTAGTAAGATTGATTGCTCCTGTGAGTTTCATGACAACAGGCCTATGGGTTTTCCTTGAAATGTGTTAACAGTGTTGTATATATGCTGAAAAGTGAAAAAACAGCATAACTTCTACAATAATGGCTCGATCATGCTGATTTTCGAACTTGACCTGGGTTTTATGAATATTCATCAGCTCTGTAAATATAAAGCCAAAAAGTAAAACTTTCTTCCACTTATCGTGTTAACGCTGAAAGTGCACGGCGCCGGCATCGGCGACGGCATCGGCGACGGCATCGGCATCGGCGACGACGGCGACGACAGACGCAGGTGATGGCAATATGTACAGACACATCTGTGTCTGTACATAAAAAAGAATTGATAAGGATGCATGCAAAATTATAACAAAAAATCACCTTCAGAACCAGCAATCTGGGATTATCCTTAGATTTCGTCATGGTTACAGCCTCCATGTCATATTTACGTATATCCACTTCCATCTGTGCTTCTTCCATATGAAGTAAAGAGGCAAAACGTCTTCTATGAGTTTGGGAGTTCAACTGGCCTTCCAGAATTTCTCTATAAAAAAAAGTTACATCATGTCATGGGGTATTTATAATTTCTCTATCTTTGTATAATAGGGTAGAATGTTTGTAATAAACTACTGATTAATGAATTCCTTTAACTTAGCATAAATCCCTTCTGAAATCATGGGTAAATAGCAGCTTGCTAGTGGGATAGGAGAGCTCTATTGAGTAGGAAAACCATATTTAGAGCACCCCTATCACGTCCATGTCGCAAACAAAAATAATTTTATATTGCAAATATTAAGGATTTGTCAGAATTTAAAGGGGTAATAACTCTTTGTATTTCATCTATATTTTACAAACCAATTGGGCTTGGACCCTTCCTATGAAAAGCTTGATAGCCTCACTTCTCACATTGCAGATATTGAAAAGAGAATAGACAGTCATGATAAATAATTGGCCTAGGCTGCGTTCACATGATAAATCTATTTTCTAAAAATCTAAAAATCTATTTGCGGTATCTTGTGATCACAGTCTGTGCCCTGAATACCCCGCAGAGTAATAACTGGCAGCGCGAGCGAGTTACTTCCAAAGCTGTAATTAATTCTAGGCTGCGCTTGGAGGAGATTCTCATACCTTGATGCATGCGCAGCAGGAAGTTAGAAAGTAAATGGCAGTTGCAGTTGCTTTGAAAAATGTGTTTGTCGATTTTGTGCAACAACAAGCACTACCACTAGCCATATTATGTGACTGTATGCTTGAGTCGTCACTACTAAACTGATGAACTCCACAGCTTAGAGATACAACTGCGCATGCGTCAAGGTGTCAGAATCTCCTCCGAGCGCAGCCGAGAATTAATAACAGCTTTGGAAGTAACTGGCTCGCACTGCCAGTAATTATGCCGTGGGGTATTCAGGGCACAGACCGTGATCACAAGATACCGCAAATAGATTTTTAGAAAATAGATTTTTCATGTGAACGCAGCCTTACTCTGTATGTGTAATAAAATAAATATTTAGTAAAACCATTTTTGTAATCTCTAAATAAATGGTTGCAATAATGTTAAGAGAGACAGAGAAAAACAAGCCAGTATAACATTACTTGAGGTTGTCTAGTTCTGTCCCATCTTCCAGTGAAATGTTGCCTGTTGCCTCCAGACCTCTGTTCATCAGTCTACGAAGCACTGGGGGAATAGGGTAAGGACCTAGTTCTATCTCCCTTTCTAGCTCTTCTCTGCCATCTCTACATGAATAAAAACAAGGCAACAGTAAATAAGTTGGAGAGAAAGGAAGACAGCAAGAGACAGGGAGAGAGAGAGAGGGAGGTAGGTAGAGAACAAAGGAGAGAGAGAGGGGGGGGAGGAGGGAGTGAGGAAGGGAGCTTCTAAGAGAGAGGGGGTGAAGGGATGGAAGGAAGAAAGAAGCTTGAGAGAGAGAGAGAGAGAGAGAGAGAGAGAGAGAGAGAGAGAGAGAGAGAGAGAGAGAGAGAATGGTGCTTACTTGGGAACTGGCAAGCCATCTATGATCTCCGTCCCCTGCCTGCCTAGAGCCACTCTGGGAGGGCGTCTGAAGGGAGCTGTAGGCTGGAGCTGACGAATGTCATCATTTTGACACCAAGCACACAGATACCTAGTAAAAAAAAGGATTACACCTTTAAAACAGAAGAGAAAAGACTGTATAACTGCAATGCAACAAAGATTTAAGGAAGCATTATCTTATTCACCAAACATAATTTATTATTATATTTATTGGTTAGTTATTATAAACTCAGTACAGTGACTATATATTCCATTATGCTATTTGGGCAATAAAAAAGAAGCAGAAATGGTCTACTAAAATGTTCAAGTTTGTTCTTCATTCTTTATGAAACATAGTCTTAGATCTATACATAAAGGCAAAATGCCAATCTTACTTTTCTTCAAGAAAAAACAGCACAGTACCTCCTTTAAATTTGCCAAAAATTCCATCAGTTACCACCTATTAATACCTTTTTATGTATATTCTCTGTGGGAAACTTTGGTCTTATCCACCCTCTACCAGGGCCATAGTTATTATTATGTGAACATTTTTGAAGGTGCAACCCTGTAACATTTGGCCAGATGGAAGCAATATAATTTGCACATGTGCAGATGGCATTGTACTCGCTCTGCAGGAGCTCTATGTGAATGTGATAAACACTTGTTATGCAATCTGGTTAGTCCTGGTGGTTTAAAGGACCACCCGGAAGCAACTAGCTATTCATAAGGGGCTGTTTTTATTATATAATATAATAATATAATAATAATTTATTGAGCACTAAAATGTTTCAGTACCATTTTGCAGGCCCTCTAAACTACTTGTGTTATACATACATGTAATATATATCTAGACCTATTATCACACTTATGTGATATTAGGCTTTCAAACATAATTGTAATTATGTTTCATAATTACCTTATATACATAATCTACAGTAACAAGTGGAAGTATTTCTTATTAAATGTGGGGAAAAAATTATCACAGATGAGCAAACTGGTTTGATTGCTGTCAAAGGGACAAGAGGACAGTAGTTAAATTATAATATAAAGTAGTTATGCTTACAATTGTAATCATCCTTGAGATTTCAGCACAGGGTCACAGTACAGAGATAAGTCATCTATTTAACCTGAGACTTATCTGCTAAAATCTAGTGAAAAATCAATCTATGGCCCTGGTAGAGGGTAGGTCTCCATACCTGATAATATGTATGTTCTCTGTGGGGGAATTTGGTCTTTTGAAGTGGAAAGCAACAGGAACTCTATAGATCCCAACATAATGGGCTTTGGCTCTCACTGTAATATTGTAGGATTCACCTAAGGTGAAAACAAAAAGCATAAGATTCAGATCAAACAGATGAAAAAACTAAAGCCCAGACAACTAGTAATACTTAAATTAAAAGAAGTGACTGACTCCATTCTTGCACTTTCAAATGACAATTTTCACAGAAAAAAAAACTTATTCATCTTTCCTTCTAAGCAAGGCCATTGTTTTTCTAACCCACAAGGACATACACTGTATCTTGACTTTGAGACACAAGTACTGTTGCACTGAAAAATTGCTGGCATTTTTTTTTAATTTTCACAGAACAATTTTCTACAAAATACTTTTATTCTGAGGAAGTAGGGGTATTTCCTACCTTATACATATATCAAGTTTCTGAGGCACAAAAACTTCAATACGGCCGCATTCACAACAGCGGTCTACCAGATCTGCGGATCGAATGTGGCCGACCCACTTGAATGCATCACTTAATCCCCACTGAATCTATTCAGTGTCTAATAGGGGATTATGCAGCAAGCTTATAAGTGGGTCACCGTATTTGATCTATGTATTAGTCCACTAATGTGACTGTGGCCTTACCATTACCGCATCACTCCAAATCATTGTCAGTTTCTGAACTTGCCTGCTAGGATGGTTTTAGTTGCTATGCCATCGGTCACTCTACCAGGGTCACTCAAACTGAACACACGTAGACGTTTTAACATTTCACAGTGTTCCAGAATGACCGACTCACTGGTACTCATGTTCTTTATGGTCAAATTGATCTCAGTCGTCACTTTCTCTGCCAAGTCAAATGTGTAGCATCCCTTGATCAGCTCTACAGTGCTAGTGATGGTGATGTCAAACTTGTCAGAAATATAATAGTCTCTGCATAAAAGAAATAAATCTGTTAAGTTATGGTATGAATGATAGAACTTCATGGTAGCAGAATTTAATTTTTTTTAGATTTAAATTTAATTTTGGCAGCAATAAAGGAAATAATTTGGTGACATAGGAAAATTGCTGAAGTTTCCAGAAAAATCCCTTTTTGCAATATTAAGGCTTTAATTCTACTCAAATTGCTGTTTACTTTGGTACAGTTTTAATAGTGACTACATACCTAATGATGGTTGTACACAGTGTGTGAAACAAAACTTATTTACATGCACTTCTTAATCATGCTGTGACTTTTGGTTGATACAGCAAATCAAAAAAGGGTTCAGTTGAAAAGTTCATAAATTAGGCATTCTGGCACATATTTTGTTTTTTAATTAGTCAAATAACTTCATTTTTATTAATCAGCAAATCTGGAAATTGATCCTTCTTAGTTTGTGAAATAAACAAGGCAGCAAAGCTGTCAAATGTACAGACAAAAAAGGCAGGAAATAACTATGCACAAAATAGGCTACTGTCAATTCTGATGCAAAAGTACATTATGTTAAACTGCAATTTCAACATCAAATTTTAACTAGAGGATCAGAGAGGCGATACCGCCTCCGAATATTGTACCACCAGCTGGAGCAAGCGCATTCAAATTCAATAGTAACTATGGACCTATCTCTGCCAGTTTTGGAGATAAAAGGGAAACAAAATTTGCAAAGGTTAGTTCATGGTGAAAAGTAGGTCAAAGGTCAATTTCAAGGTCACATTTAGATTGCCAGTATATGACTTCCTATTCAAGTCCAATAGTAACTATGGACCTATCTCTGCCAGTTTTGGATATGAAAGGGAAGCAAAATATGCAAAGTTTAGTTCATGGTGAAAAGTAGTCAGGAGGCTCAGTCCAAATTTTATCCAGAATTGTGCAAAAGATGATAACAGCATGAAATTTTCCACGATGAATGACCATTGGGTGTTTGTCAACCCCCTGATCCAAAATAGATGAACACCCAATGGTTATTCATCGGGGAAAGTTTCATGCTTTTATCATCTATGCACAATTCTGGAAAAAATTTGGACTGAGCCACCTGACTATACCGTACTGCACATTTTGCTTTCACCACCAATATGTACTTTTTGATAGCGTAACTCGAAAACCGTTTGGAATACAAAAAAACGGAGACCACCTCCAGTGTTGGGCTTTACATGCTCTACAAAATGCAAAAAAGAATGGGTCTCTAGCATTAACGGTTCCCGAATTAGAGACAGTTTTCAGTTTCGGCATCTTATGGCCGTTACTCCAGTGAAAATGCACCGATTGACCCCAAATTCACGGAGATGAAAGATGACCTGAAGGGTAACACTTTCCAATAATATTATTGGTTAAGTCTGTGTGGTGTCTGAATAACAGGGCAAAAAAAAATTTTTTCATAAAAAATATTATTTTTTTGAAAATTTTGGCCCGTTTGACCTTGAAGTAAAGGTCAAAGGTCAAATCCAAGGGCATATTTGAAATCTACACATATGACTTTTGGAAAGCCGTCTGTAGAAATTTTTCCCATAACCCCTTCCGTAGGGTAGATAATTAGCATTTAATTTTGCCATTTTTGGACAAGGGTGCATTGCAATGAGTGCCACACCCAGACCCCAATACCGGCAAAGCCCAAATTTTACGTGGAACGAGCTGAGATTATAGGTGACCTAAATCCAAGAGATGGGTATGGGGGCCCTTACCGTCTAGGAGGAGAAGCGGTAACAGTAGCCGTCCGGCAGAGCCGGCGGAACGATCCGGACGAGACCGAAACCATGTGTACCGCCATCGCTAACGCTGGTGGTACAATTATGCTCAACAGGTAATACCAATGTAAGTAAAATGTGTAACAAGCATAAGGCTTCAGGCCCATGAGAGTTCAAGTTCACACTTTGAAAATGTATAGCTTCCAGAAAAAGAAGCCAATTAGACTTTTCCAACTCAGGCTGCATGCCGATTTTTGAACTTGACCTGCGTTTTAGTAAGATCGATTACTCCTGAGAGTTTCACGACACAGGCCTATTGGTTTTCCTTAAAATGTGTTTACAGTGTTGCATATATGTTGAAAAGTGAAAAAAAAAGCATAACTTCTACAATAATGGCCCGATCATCCTGATTTTCGAACTTGACCTGCGTTTTATGAATATTCATCAGCTCTATAAATATAAAGCCCAAAAGTAAAACTGCCTTCCACTTATCGTGTTTACAAGGAAAGTGCACGGCGACGACGGCGACAACAGACGCAGGTGATGGCAATATGTACAGACACATCTGTGTCTGTACATAAAAATAATTATGCCAGCACATTTGCCTTATAAAAATTGACTCTTAACTGCAATTTGTCAGAGAAGAATTTCATCAGTTGTGTTATGTTATAAGAATGAAATTATATTTTCAGCCAACAGCTTAATATTTAAACATTGGAGGTAACACTATTTCAATATTAAGCCGTTGACTGAAAAAATCACTTCATTCTTAACTGAAATTTACTTTAGTGGAAAACACTACAATATGCAACAAATGAAAACATGCCACATCAGACCTGTTGGCTCTAAGATTATAAACTAGAGACTGCACTCTGTGTCTTTTCCCTTTTGAGTGTTTCTCCAATCCTAATTTGGTGCAGCAATTCTCCTGCAAATTAGAAAAAAAAATTATTTTACTTTAGTTTGATATTTCTCACTATTTTATGTCAATTACTCATACAAAGGATCTGTTAATTAAGTCATCAACAATCAAATTGACAAGCTATCATTTTTTTCAAATTGATTCAATATTTATATGATAATCTATATGAAATTTCAATGATATTTTCTTATTTTTTTCAAAACTAATCAACAAATCTAAGCTATGAATTAATTCTAGTATTTCCAAACTTACCTACAAATACAATCTACTAAATTAATCTAATCTAATCTAATCTACAAGGGATATTTATGCATACTTTATCACCTTGAAAGGGGTTATCACTTAAGTGGGATGGAAAAAGTACAAGGTATTGAAATATTTCAGACAATAGTTTCCATATCTCCTCCATGTAACCCTGTTGCCTTATAACTCAGCAGCTTATTGTTTAATATACTGTACCTTGTATAAATGTTGCAGAGTGGATTTCTTTTTTGTTATTAGATGAAGTAAATTGTATATTCAAACACTGCATAACTTAAACCTTAGTCTGTATATATCAAAGAAAAAATTTTCAGTCACAAAGTGGCAGGGTTCTGCCTAGTCCATTGCACATGTAAACTCAAGTAAAGATGGAATCAATTTTCTTATTGATTTATTTTAGTCATAAACATAATTACAAACCTTGCAAATTTGGCACACGTGAAACTTGTTCTGCTTTGTGGGACTGTCTTCTGACTTTTTCTCAGAAACATTTGGTGAATCTTTTGATTTTGCTGACAAAGATATGAACTGGTCGACTGCAAGGCGTCCCTTTTTTCCTTGCTTTCTTCTAGACATTGGTCCCTCTTGTGATTTCAAAAACAAAATTTCCAGCTGATAATAAACTCTATACTTGTCAGCAACAATCATGAATGAGAATTCATACTTCGCATTCACTTCATTTTTAGATTTACATTTCCTCTTACTATAATATTATTACAAAGAAGGCTGTTTGTAGAACTGACTAAGTAAACTGCTGTAAAACATTCACCTGAGAAGAGTTAATCATAATCAGCAGGTCAGCATGAATAAATGCCACAGATATGTACAGGCATATAAAAACATCCAACTAACAATTTACATATGGCAAATAAAATATGAACAATAATAAATTTCAGGCAGGCCCTTAGCCAGGGGGGTTGGGGAGGTTCGAAAGCACCCCCCTTTTGGCTGGGAAAAGGTTCCCTCGGGGTAAAATTTTATCCAGGTACATAAAGGTTTATGGTAAAAGGTCCACTTTTTCAGAAAAGAAACCCCCTTTGAAATTGCTGGCTACCGGCCTTTGAGAGCTACCTCACCTTCATTGTCTGGTGTTGCGGTGCTTCTTTTTGGGTCTTCACCAGGTTCTGGAAATCTGGCTGCAATTCTATTCTTCTGATTCTTTCTCCGTTTCTTGCTTCGACTATTGGCACGTCCACCCTGATCACTGCCAGGTTGTAAAACAATCATGCCATTTGTTTTATGGACATGCCTATAATAATAAACATACTAATTATGTAATAGATATAATAGTCACAATACATGTAGTATGCTTTCGGCCTAATACATGTACAGTACCAATAAAATGCTTGCCATTGGCAATGCCATTTCAAATCAGTTATAACTTCTCTCTTGCTCTGTTTATAACCCATTAGGGACATAAAGAAAAGACACTAAAGCTGCATACATGTACTGTATATGATGCTAACCTGTTGCAACAACATTTACCTGTGTATTTTTAGAGCAAACAATACAGTACTGAAATTCCTCACTCGTAGCTGTTGCCCGCCACCTTCACTGTTTCTCTGTGCAACATATGGCTTGTACTGGTTGTTAAAGATGTCCTTCAGTAACCCCTTGGAAACACTTCCAGCTATGCCCTGGAGATTCAAATAATCGAGGAAATCGACCCCAACTTGTAATTTCTCATTTAATGTTGCCTTTCCACCCCCTCCACTGGACAATGCTGCCATGCTAGCTGCAAGACTGAAAAGAAATTTATGAAAGTCAAGTATGTGATATGCTGCTCAAAATCTTAAGACACACATGTGCTAGTAGTATTAACGCCAATGATGTGACTCTAAGTGATTCGACGTGTCAGATCGGGAAGTCTTGGGAACCGAGAACCGGCAACAAGTGCGGTAAAACAAAAGTTCACATACTTTTGAAGTTCTGTACGCCAAAATACACAAGATCGATGAATATTACGCTATACGTGGTTTATCGACTAGGTTTCATTATTTTTAGCCACTTTTTAAAATATATTGTAATTTTACCTTTGATTTTTTAGCCAAAACACAGCTTTCGATTTCACGTGTAAACTACCAGGAAAAAAGATATCTAAATGTCCAATGAAAAAGGAGAAAAGGAAATAACGCGGGGTGATAATTTTCAATATGGCAGCTTCCGGTTGGGGATTTTCTGTATTTTGCAGCAAGTAAAACGACTATCACGACCTGGGTAGACGATCCACCATGAGCACATTTTGTGGACAAATGCGGGAGTACTCCCGGATATCCCTGGACAGATTTGACAAGGGGAACCTGGAGAGTACTGCGTTTTTCTTGTCTCATTGTCATACCGGTGGGTACTGTTGATTAGTAGTTGAAGTAGTTGAGGAGGTTGGCGCGAAAGCCTATGGCCTCCATAGAATATCTTGCGTTTTCTATGTTTCCCCCACAGTTCCCAATTTAAAAACAATTATTGAATAGCCACACAAAATGACCTTATTGCATTTGACTCTATTGAATTGAAAGTAGTACATGATTACATGATAATGGTATACTCATAGTCTCTGTTGTTTATTTGCTTGTTTTCGATTAATAGCTGAACATTTGATTAAAATTTGTCTCATTTGCCTAAGGGACTCTCACGTTCCACGTAATGAAAATATTCCTAAAAACTGGAGATAATAAACTAATTTTAAATTTCCAGCACAGTAAAGCTGTATTTAAACGGCCATCTTCAAACATTACTCCACAACGTAGGTATGTTACAAAAATTTTCAAAGTCCCCAAAACCTCCTAATATCAAGGCAGTCAGATGGACCATAAAAAAAGATGGATTTTGATACCAAAACCAAGTCTATAGCCCAAAAATCGACAAAGATATTGCAAAAATACTCTTCTCAATTTGACGCATTTTTTTCTGTTGGTTTAACATTATGATTTCCGAAAAACTGTGATCATGAAAATTGATGTGTCAAACAAAAATGTCCACTGTTCCCATAAAATTCAAGATAATTCAATGAAATTTTCAGGAGAAACAGCCTGAAGCATTCTGGATAGACTTCTGTATCTAAATCTGAAATAGACAGACAAAATCAATTAATTTATAAATTAATAAGTAATTAATCCCAAACTCGTTCAACTGGTTATCAAATAAAAAAGTGCTTGGATCATCTCCCAAATGCTAAAACCCACTAAGAAAACACCAAAAATGAAAGTTAGGAGATATAACACAAGCAGATAAATCAGAAATTATGTTTTCAGACTGCTAATGAATGTCAATCAATTAATTAGTGATCAAGAAGCAATCGATAGTGGCATCTATTTACTAGTATGTATTTTATGAATACATTTTCCTACTGAGTACATGTCAGTTGAAAAAAAGGTATCAGTTAGCAAAAATTGATATTTTCCTCTATCATAAGCAATGTCACAATGTCAGCTAGATCAGCATCACCTTGGCTCTATTGCTGAAAGAAAAAATAAGAAGGAATTAAAAAAGATATATCCAGATTCGAGACCTGTAGTTACCTTTACAGTACCATACATGCATTTACTGATAGCTGGCAAATTCAAGTATCTTCACAAAAATTATATATCTGTGTACATTTCTTGAGCTTTGGTTGTATAGAATAGGACAACAGAGCAGTCGGCTTTTCTATTTTGTTGCTACTACTCAATAGGAATGTAATACACTAAAGAAATTATGCCTTAAAAAATACATGTACATCTGTAAAATTCTCAATTTCCCCACAGATAAAAAATCTAGAAATAATTGTTTGATTTAATTATACCATTTAACATATGTATCTATTAATTATTATTATTATTAACCATTCTTTTTGTAATTATTATCAGCCATCGCTTATTTTTATAGTCATTATTTATAGCCTAGCTAGCTATCGTCAGTCAAAACATCCGCCATTTTGAATTTTCAGTAGATCGCGGTAAGTACTACGACACGTTCCGGATAAAAAATAAACATGTTCTAATGCTCAGATTTTAATGAAACTTCGTCAGTTTATAGATAAAACTTAATATTCAATGTCCATATACATAAGATTAGCGTCCATGCGCTTGGTCAGTGTTTTTGGAGAATTCAAAGTGGGGCGACTTTTCAAACTTGTCCCACAGGAGGAATATAGCATTGAAACAAAAATTTCGAACTCGAGGCAGTAGAGGGGATTCTCCTCAGCGTCATAAGCAAGGAATCACTGGGATATTCCCAATGAGAGCCAATCAGCAGCCCGATATTGAGGGTACCCCTCTGCGCTTTGCGCAAGCGCCAAGCACGTGTGATCTGAGAAAATGGCCGCCGTCTAAAGCGGCGATTGTAACATACCTACACAACGTGCATTTTTATGATTTAATAAAATGTTCTGATGTAGCCCAAGTGCCTACTTGTACTCACTGCTTATAGATTTTGCTTTATCAGAAGATTTGAGTATGGCTCTTAGAGTTCTATATTTCACAATTTATAAATACATATTTTAAACAACTCATAGAAAAATAATATATTCTATTTTACCACAAAAACGGCAGTTAAAGAAATTATTCTGTGCATGCCATCAGACTGTGTGACCTCCGTAAATGACTATACTCTGTAATAATAATCACTTAAGATAATCTTATGAGATTATTACAAAAAAAAGAAACTTTTTAGAAGAAAACCCGGGACAAACTTTAGATGTTGAAATGGATTCATTAACCATTGGTAAGTATGGGGAAATTGCACTTTACCCCAGGAATTTTATTTTTCCAAAATGAACAGTTGTTATCCCTTTAAAAGTATCATTTTAATTTCAGACCACATGGTAGGATTAAGCTATCCTAGCTTTCATTATCGTCTGAACTCATGGTGAGTTTCAAAAAGGAGCATGTTTTGACACTGATTTGTGATTGAATTGCAAAATTGCATTTGAAGTTAATTCCTGAAAGAAACTTAATAAAATGGGATATTTTTGTTTCATCATTGCTATTATTATTATTATAATTATATGGAAAATACATCTAAAACAGCAAAGAAAACCATCAACATTCCTCTATTATTTTTTGCAGATGTCACTTTGACTCAATTTGGTTATAAAACACACATACACACACCCACACACATAATATTTCAAGAAAATTTAACATTTCATGCCTTATTTCATTGCAGCAGAGACATAAAGCTTTATTGCTCTGAAGTAACAAGACAGATATTGTTGCACATGCAGGATGGCAATTACAAGCACCTGGACAAGCATGTGGTAATGTTATATAAAGGGATTAGATATTTGAAAAAATTTCCAGTTTTCTTAGTGCAATTATAATATGGCATTATTACTGTTACAGTATCTTTATTTTTTCAAAAAACTTAACTCTTTGCTTGTGATGTAACATTAAAGGGGGTGTGTCTTTCTGCAACCTTAGAATGAATAAAACAGACAGACAAGCAGACAGACTGAAAGAAGAACACTTGTCTTGGCATGAGTATTTATTTCTCCTGTGGTTCATTTTCAGGTCGCATTATCTGAAAACAACCCAACAAGATTAACGATACCAAATTTTTCTGGAAAGGCAGAAGAAGTGGTGGTCACTTTGATCCCAGCTGCCCATTGTCCAGGCTCTGTGATGTAAGATTGACCACTGGTCACTATGGTTAGCTTGATGTAACTGTTGAGAATTTAAATTATGGAGTGAGAATATGGATTATACAATTTGTAGATCATCTGAAGAAAGGGAGTTATGGAGGTCCATGACAGTCAAATTCTGCAATGATAAGATACTGAGAGAGAGAGAGAGAGAGAGAGAGAGAGAGAGAGAGAGAGTTGGAGAGAGAGAAAGAGTAAAAGGTTGCATCTTAATGATGTTACAGATAAGACATTTTACACAGTATTAAGACTGTCAAAATATTGAAATTGATAATTAAAATTAATTATTGACCTTCTTGTTTTCTCAGGTTTTTGTTTGAGGGGGAAGAAGGAACCGTCCTATACACTGGTGATTTTAGACTAGAAAAGGGTTCTGCAGCAAGGATTCCGCAACTGAATTCGGGTTCTAGGTAAATGGTAGTAGTTGTTCACACATTAAATGTGGTAGATATATAGATTTCAATAGTTTTTTACATTTTATAATTATTTCTGTGTGGAACAATTGAGCTTCTCTGACAAAGATGGCTTCGTTGATTTATGAGGTTTTTTGATGATGGTTAGAGACCAATTGTTGATTTGAGAATGATATATTCTGAATACAGTTAAAGTTCCTTTTGGAGGTGATTTGTGCTTTGTTGAGTACAGAAAACTGCATTTGTGTTTACATGGGTATTTATAATGCAGGAGTCCTTTTTCCTAATTCCATAAAATTAATTTATTAATTAACTTATAGAACAGATTAAGAAATAACTTTTAATTTGTAAACAAAAAATAATAATTAAAAAGAAACAAAGGAAGAAGGAAAGAATGAAAATAATGTTTGTTTGTTTGATTTTTTAATTTCAGATCCAAAAATATAAGAAGCCTATATGTGGACACCACGTTCTGCACACCAAAAGCATTCCACATTCCAAGCCGGCAGGAGTGTCGTGATGTCATCATCTCTGTGATTGACAGTTGGACTCAGCTAAGCCCCGCCCACATGGTAGTGCTGAAGGGCAAGGCTTCTCTGGGATATGAGTATATTTATGAAGAAGTAAACAAGGAGTTTAAACAAAAGGTTTGATAAATTTTCGCCAAAGACAACAGACTTGGGGCCTGTTTGACCATAGATAATAAGTTGATGTTGAGGCTAAAACTTTAGCATTACTTAGACTTAGCTGACAAAACTGCAAGATACAAAAATCTTTAAGACATCTAACCTCATTTTGTAAGCATTTATGTAATGTATTTTTTTATCATTGTGACTGTGTATGATTTAATGGTAGCAGTTATAAAAATGAAAGTTATTAAAATGTCTGTCAGTTAAATGGTGTCAGTTGCATTATTTATTTTATGGCATGTTATTTAATTACCAGATTAACATTACATGTGGTTTCATTATCAGATTCACATTACATTTTATTTTATTATCAGATTCACATGACATGTTATTTCATAACCAGATTCACATTACATTTTATTTTATTACCAGATTCACATTACATGTTATTTCATTACCAGATTCACATTACATTTTTTTTTTATTGTCAGATTCACATTACATGTTATTTTATTTACAGATTCATATAAGTGAACGAAAGATGAGAATGTACACTGGGGTGCCACAGATCAGCAAGTGTTTCACCACTGATCCCATGGGGACACAAGTACATGCTTGTGAGAAACAGGTAAGACTTGAATTGAGAAAGAATATCACCGCTCCCGTATTGAATCTGCTGATCAGAAAACACTTTTCAAGATCGTGGACCAAATATCGGAATCAAAATCATCTCAACTGAATGTCCTCCCAGACATGGAAATTTCAGAGCTCCCTCAACTTTTTTCAAATTACTTTACAGATAAGATCAAGAGCATTCGAAACGATCTCGTTTCTTATTCTTCTGTAGAAATCTCAGAAACCCCAGTTACCTGTACTCATGCAGTATTGACTGAATTTTCACCTGTATCAGAAGAAGATGTTTTAACATTAATGAAAAGCATGAATTCTAAATCTTCTGCGGCCTTAGATCCTGTGCCAACACATATTATCGAAGAGTGCATTACTGTTCTGGCCCCAGTTTTTTTAAAGATAGTGAATCTCTCTTTTACAACAGGCATCTTCCCATCCAACTGCAAAACAGCAACTGTTAGACCCTTGTTAAAAAAACAAGGCCTGTGCAAACAAGTGTTTAAAAATTATCGACCAATATCAAACTTGCCCTTCTTAGGGAAGTTTCTTGAGAAAATGGCATGTATACAACTGAATAACTATCTAGCTCAAAACAGTCTATATGGCAAGTTTCAATCAGCTTATAGAGAAGGACATAGCACAGAAACAGCTCTCCTAAGGGTTCATAATGACATCATGCTTTCTTTAGACAAACAAAAAGATGTTATTTTAGTCCTTTTAGATCTGTCTGCTGCATTCGACACCATTGACCACAACATACTTCTGCACAGACTACAGTACCGATTTGGAGTAAAAGATTTAGCACTCAATTGGTTAACCTCATATCTAAAAGATCGAACACAAAAGGTGTCAATTGAGTCGTTGCTATCAGAGCCCACTATTTTAGAGTATGGTGTCCCTCAGGGGTCTGTGCTAGGTCCATTGCTCTTTTCATTGTATATGCTACCAATAGAAGACATTATAGTTAAACATGGTCTCAACACTGTCATTTTTGATGATGACACTCAAATTTATGTCACAAGTGAAAGTAATCGCTCCATGGCTATCACCTCAATAGAAACTTGTCTAGTTGAGATCCAGAATTGGATGAAAACAAACATGCTAGCACTAAATGATGGAAAAACTGAACTAATATGGTTTACATCAAGGTCTAAGTCAGACAGTGGAAATGCAATGAAATCTGATATTTGTATCAGTGGTGTCAACATCAATCCATCTAGCTATGTGAAAGATTTAGGTGTCACCTTTGATCAGTATGCAACTATGGATAGACGGATCTCTGAAATTTGCAAATCGGCATCATACTCACTTTGGCAAATTAGTAAGATACGTGACTTACTGGACAAAACTTCAACTGAAAAACTAATCCATGCTTTCATTACTTCTAAGCTTGACTATTGCAACAGTCTCTTATATGGTTTAGGCAAAAATCATCTGAACAAACTTCAATTAATTCAAAATTCTGCAGCTAGGCTGGTAACTAAAATGGGATGGAACAGCCGAGAGCATATAACACCTGTTTTGATGGAACTTCACTGGCTTCCAGTAAGAGAGAGAATTTTATTTAAAATTTTATGTGTCATTTTTAAAGCAGTCACTGAGAATAAACCACTTTATATCTCAGAACTTATGAAGCAACATCAGCATGGAAGAGTTACCAGGTCTTCAACTTTTAGTCATTTACTTTTAGAACACAGTGTCTTAGAGAAAAAAGCTGGTAAATTTTACGGTGAAAGGGCATTTATGATATATGCACCCAAAGTTTGGAACACCTTACCCTCTGAAATACGAGCAGCAGGTGACATAGATACTTTTAAAAAGCTTTTGAAAACTCATATTTTTAGAATAGCCTATCAGTAACTATCATATAGTTAATTTTAGTTTTTAATAAGGTGTACTGTAATTTTATGATTAATTTTAAATGTTGTCACTTTAGGTTCTAATCATTTTAGAATATGAATAATTGGTTCTTTAAATTAGTTCTTAGTCCTTTAAAATTGTAATGTGTTCTTATATTAGTATTGTGTTATTTAGCTCTTTTAAGTGAATGTTGTAAGGCGCATTGAGATTTTTAATGGAATGCGCCATAGAAAAATAAACTATTATTATTATTATTAGATTTCCATTTATCGGTTTGATTTTTAATTACCAACATATTGCCTTTATGCATCTTTTAATTGGAAATAGTGCCATACAAGTTTAGTGATTCTGATAGTTGTATTTAAAAAAGTGGTACAGCTCAAGTGCAAAACTGTAAACAACAAGTCAAAGTTTCACTTACCGTAGCTTTCACACACTGGCCATTCCAAGTGACGGAAAATATTTTTAAGTGAGTTGTGCCACAAAGAAAATATGTCATCATTTAATATGAATGAAACATTGGCTTCCAATTAAAAAAAAGAATGAGTCAAAAAGTGTCCAATGTAAAGAAGTAGTGATAGCGATACTGAAGTTATACTAAATAATAGAGTGTAACTCTTATATAAGTGAAATGTAACTTTCTGGGTGCTTTTTGCCCTTAAAATATATACCCCACTCATTATTAATAGGTATTTTGAATATGATAACATTTTTTTCATCCACTTAGTGTATGTAATACTATATATAGTTTCAGGGAGAGTCCAGCACTTTGCCCTGTGGTCACAAACTGACCAGTGGAGATGACCCCAGAGTTCTGACCATTCTCATGTCCACTATGTGGTTCACCCAGGAGGTCCGTCCTCACGAAATCATCTGTGGTGAGAAAGGATTTTATAGGACATGTTTTTCCTTCCACTCCTCGTACCAAGAGATACGCGACTTCATCAGTTATCTCCAGCCTTGCCGTGTGTTCCCTAATGTTATTCCCAATGAGGAGGATTTGGAAAAGGTATTTGTAGGCAAATCTAGATTTATTATAATTTTCATAAATGGCATGTTATATGTCGTTAATAAGGAAGTCATAATTGAATCTAAAATAACCAACCAAAGAAACTAACCAGCAAACAAATAATGAGAGAGAGATGGAGAAACAGAGAGAGATACAAAACAATACAAAGGGAATTGAAGTATAGGCAAAAGTCGAGAGTCTGTATAAAGTATACACAAACACATATAGGATATTACTAAACTGTACTCGTAAGATATATATTCACTTTCCTTTTGGTTACTTATAAAACCATTGGTCACTTATTTAATATCTGAGAAAATTATAATCATAAGGTTTCAAGGAAGTAGTGCTCTATATGTTTAAATGCTCCTTTTTTATCCTCAGGTACAAAAAAGACTGAACAGTTTTCTGAAACTGCCCCATTTATCGCGTGGTACAATAGGCGGGGAGTATAAGCCACTGGGCATGCTCAACAGGAAGTGGTTTGAGAAGCGGAGAAAAAAGACGTCAGGTATACGTGATATGTCAATGCACCATGAGTTAGTGATAGAGGTGTATGTGATTTGCAATAATGCAAAGCACAAATGGTTGTCTCATATGCCTTTGCTTTGGAAGTATTTATCTGACAGCAGATACAGTGTATTGAGAAAAAAGTCGCAGACATGGTTTTCCCTCTTCTTACAAAAATTTCCTGAGATGTTCTGTATGCTCTATGGGACTCTTTAGGAATCCTGCATGACTCCATGGGATTCTATAGGAATTCTTTAAGATGCCCTATTGGAAACATATAGGACCCTAAAGAATTTCAGGCCAATTTCCTACATGGTTCTGTAGAACACTAAAGGACTCTGTGGGAAATTTTTCTAAGGGTTGTGTACTCATTATGTAAGATACACCATGTCTGGTTCTTTTGTACTCAAACTCTGCTTTAGTACAAATAAATATCTGTGAATGTAATACTTTTTTATTGATTTGAAACTTGACACTTGATGTGGCTTAAATTTTTGTAAGTTTTATAAAATATTCTCCCCATATGATGTTGATTTTTTATAAGAATAGGGCTATTTGGATTTTTACTGAATGAAATTTTGTTGGATGCAAATTTAAGTAGAGCCAAAAAAAATTTTTAAAGTATGAATATCCTTTTGTATTATGTAGTGATCATTGTTGAGATCAATTCCTTTATGTTTTGATTGTAAAATAACAAGTTATCATGTTATTTTATAATCAAATAACATGTTATCATG
The DNA here is from genome assembly GCF_051362555.1 of Lingula anatina. Classification (NCBI taxonomy): domain Eukaryota; kingdom Metazoa; phylum Brachiopoda; class Lingulata; order Lingulida; family Lingulidae; genus Lingula; species Lingula anatina. The sequence goes on from NC_141772.1 coordinate 21,006,456, forward strand.
AAGTCATAAAATGGTAAAAGGCATTTTATAATTTCTATCCACAGCTACCTCTACTGAGAATTCTGAAGAGTTAGACCTCTCAGACACCCCACCCAAAAAGAGAAGCAGAAAGAATTTGCAGGTTAACTCTGGGAAAGGAGACAGCAATGGTGATGGTATGGAGGTCAATGGTCTTTCATTTAGTCCTGACACAGTGAAAGGCAACTTCATGGAAGCTCGTGGGAATGATGATGATAATGATAACAGTCAGGAGCAAAGAGAAGACAGTGATTCTTACATCACCGATGAAGAAATTGACCGGTTTTCTCAACCCGAGGGTGGTTTGGATCTTTTTGATGAAGAGGCAAGAAAAGGCGATGGAGATCATCAGGCAGAGGTCGTGGCAGAGGACCAGTCCCAGAAGGAAATGGAGAATCGAAAAGTGGAATCTGTCTCATTGTCCTGGGATTGCATATTCACAGAGTATAGCCAGTCTCTTACATACATGAGCGATGGGGAGGAGGAAGAGGAAGATGAACAGGTAAATAACCAAAGAAAATATAGTAAAAATGGTTGCCATGGTGACCAAGAGGAGACCTTATTGGTCAATGGCATCACCTCGGAAGAGAAAGGGAACAACACGCAGACTAATTCAGAAATGCATATTGAGAGCAGTTCAGGCAATGTCATGGTTTCTCCTCCTGATTTTCCCTCAAGTGGAAAATCAGTTCTGGCCAGTAAAAACACAATGCCACTATCAAATGCTGCTGACAGTATAATCCATAGCAGCAAGGAACAGTTGGATTTGGAAAATGATGTTGTTATTGATGCTGCTGCTGAAAGTTCTTGTAAAAATACAGTGGATGACGATATATTAAACACTAGTTGTCCAACTGACAGTGATGTTACCATCTCCCCCCATTGTTCTCAGCAAAGTATCGAAGGAAGAAAAAATAAATCCATTACTGACGGCGATGCCACTGTAACACCACAGTGCTCACAAGACACTTGCCTAAATGGAGTAGAAGGGACGACAAGCACGGCTACCTCAAATGTGACTAGCAAAAAGCAAAGAGAGATGAACTCTGAAAAGAATAATGGTGAGAATTCTGATCTCCATAAGGGCTTGGCTACACCAGATGATAAAAATAAGGATTGTGATTCTGAAAGTGATAAGTCTGTTAATACTCCAGAGGAGAATAATGATGACATCATATTGTTGGATGATGTTGCTGGGAGTGCTAGGGCAGGTTTTTCACGCTACCCTTTTCAGCAACGATTCAGGGACGAGAGTATGGCTGGATCGAACACTGCCAATCTGAATCCATGTGACATGACTGTTGGCGCATTTTTTGCTATGAGGAGCAGGCAAAAACGACTGGAAAGACTTTTAGAAATTGAGAAGAAACGGCCCCACCTAACAGCAGCACTTACCAACAACACAACCCTAGATGGCAGCATTTATGCAAGACAAGGTAATCCTACAGCCACAACAACTCTGAGGAGAGGGAATGCCCCTAGTGAAGATGATGTTATTGACCTTACTGATGAAATGCCTCTTGAAACTGGAACTACAGTCCGTGAGCTTCTTAGTGATAGCGACGACAATCTAAGCAGTTGCTATGACAGTGAGGAAATCTTCAGCGACGATTCAGATAGCAGTGATCATCTGATCAAAGTCGGCCATGTGCCAAATATACTAAGAGGTTCCAGTAGGGTTAGAGGCATTGGGAGACCTGTCCCCTTTCAGTCCTTTCCTCGTGTACCCTTTCCCAAGCCCCCAAGACCAAGGGCCATTTACCAGTCAGACGAGGTTATTGTTCTGGGGAGCAGCGATGAAGAGGAGGAAGAGGAGAAAAAAATGTCTGAATCTGTCACCGACAGTGCTAACCCACAAAGAGATCATAATGACCAAGAATTAACTAATAGATTTGATATTGTGGTGACTGATTCTGAGGAGAAACAATCAGCAGGAGTTGCTGGTGACCCTGATTCTAAATCTTCTGCGTCTGCTTTACACGCCACCGCTGACAAAAACTTTTCTTTAACCAATCTAAATATGGAAACTTCATTCAAAGATTCAGTTGCAGATTTGTCACAGGACGTTTGTTCTGTAACAGAAAAATGTCACGCCAGTGATGATGGGAATAGTGTTTTGACAAAAGATAGAGGATGTAAACAAACAGCAGACAGTCCAGATCAAGGGCAACAACCTTCAACTGGTGCATCAGCTTCAGCCACAGACTCGGAGGAAGGGTCTTTCATTGTTGAAAAAACACCTGAAACCAAAAAACCGAACTCGCAGGAGATTTTGAAACTTCAAGAGGACATAGCTGGTGGGAAGATGGATGACATGTTCTCTGCAGTGAAGAAGAGATGTGATGACGGTCCATAGAATGGTGTGACCATTGAAAATTAATAAGAGTGTGCGTGCGTGAAGTTTGCTGTTCTACCATTTTTTTTGTTTAAATGCACTAAATAGGTTTATGTATTTGCCGTACTTGAAACTAAATAATGAATGAGTTTTTGTATAATAATTAGTACTATGGAATGATTATATTGATGTATAATTAAATAATCAAGAATCTTTGATATGTGAAATATCTGCTAATTTGTAAATAGTTATCTTTTTATTTATCACCATGATTTATTGATAATTATTAAAGTTCATTTGTAATTTATACTATCATTTATTTACTGATTTATTATTATTATCATTTTGTAACATATTTAATTTAGTTTTGTTTTTGCTGTAAGTAACTCAATATATTTTTACATTTGGTGAAGTACATTTTGTTGATTACTATGTAATTGGCAATGTATGTATGTAAAAAAAAATAAATAAAATAAGCTGTAGCCTGTTTTAGAATTCAGGCAAAATTGAATGAATTTTAAACATTGGTTTAAACATTGGTTTACATGGTAATGCATAAACATTTTTATTTGAATTGTAACATTTATTTTCTATAATTTTCTAAAATAAGAATACTTACTGAGTTTATCAGGTGCTAAGCAGATAGAATTGAGTAAGATAAAGATAAATTAAGACAATTCACATATGTTAATTACATATTGGAATATGTTCTTCAGTTTGTTAATAATATAAGAACATAAGGTTTTAATCCTCCTTAACTAATATTATGATGCAAGATAGTATCTCAATGCTTATTATTTTGTGACAAAAGAAAATTTGTAATCTAATATTAAAAATATAGAAGCAGTAAATATGTACTAGTACATTATTCTCTTTGCATGTGCCATATAAGAAAAATTGTTCAGTCATTTGAATTTTATAACCTTATATGCAGCCAATTGATTTGATTAAGCTTTAGGATGTGAAAAACTATAAATCATTGAGTTATTAATATTTAGACTTTTAAATTATTGTTATATTATATTGAGTAGCTGGAATGTTAATAATATGTATATATTTTGGTTTTAAATTTGTACATAATTATTGGAACAAGTGGGTTTTATTTGAATTCTTGAATTATTGTATTTTGATAAAAGATTGTTCTCTTCATGTGCATACAGTAGACCTTGCACGTATATAGTAAATTGGGAGTGGCTATTTATTTATTTATTTATTTATTTATTTATTTATTTATAAGATTCCCATTATAGGTGTATTGCATTCTCTGTATTGTCCTTAGGCTCAGCTGGGAATTTGGTATTCAGTCTGGTATACCCAAGTGCCCTCTATATTTGAGGCTGCCAAGGGTGCCCACTATATGTGAGGCTGCCAAGGGTGCCCTCCATATGTGAGGCAGCCAAGGGTGCCCTCTATATGTGAGGCTGCCAAGGGTGCCATCTATATGTGAGGCTGCCAAGGGTGAGGTCTGCTGTACTTTTGACTCTGACAATTTTAAAATTGAATTGACATATTACAGAGTAGATTTTATTCAGTGTAATGTTGGAATATCTTTCAAGGCAGTAAGACCTATGATTTTCTAAGAGCTTTGGAACTTTTTTTTTTTTAATATAACTTCAACAATGTCCTTTTATTCTCAGGGAAAATACATAAAAAATGATTCAAAAGTGCAGCAAAATGCAATACCTGAATGGTACTTTATACACATGTATGTATATACGCCAAATTTTACTGCATTTGGGGTTAGGGAAGAGAAATAAGTACCCCCTTTCACAAAGTCTTGACATTCTGGATAAATACAGTTTTTTTTCAAATATTCTCTTGCCTGATTATGTTGTGTCTCATTAGGCTTAAAGGGATAATAACTCTTTGTTTCGACAAAAAAAAAAAAAATAATTCTCCTGGAGTAAACAACAATTTTCCCATACTTACCAATGGTTAATGAATCCATGTTTACATTCAAAGTTAGTCCCTGGTTTTTTTCTAAAAAATTTGGATTCTTGTTAAAATCTCTTAACAGAGTATAGCCATCAATGGAGGTCACGTGGTCTAAAGACAAGCTCAGATATCAGAATAATAGCTATAACTGCCGTTTTTGTGGTAAAACAGAATATATTATATTTCTATGAGTTATTCACAATGTTTTTATTGTGAAGTATAGATGCCATACGAAGAGTTATTATCCCTTTAACTATGTTTTTTTTTTTTTCATAAATAATATTGATTCATATGGTGATATGGTGAAGTTATAACAGTAAAATATGAATTTAAGTACTTACACTTTTACAACTTGGCATGAATGGGTTCTTTGATAATGGGTATGAGGTAGAAAAATGGGACTTCATGTTAGGACTTCTTAGGTTGGTTCTAATTTTTTATATCCCCTCTATCCTAAGTAGCGGGACATTCGTAAAAACGTCAGTGACGTTGATTGATGTTTGGACAGTTAAGACTTGTATTTTTTACCATACCCCAGTGAGATTTTTAAATTTTACTATAACAAATTGAAAAGGTAATTAAAATAGCCACCGAAATGATTGTTAAGAATATGAAACTATGTCGTGGTCTAGATTTTATGGTAATAGGGTACGCATGAATAAAGTGTGTGGGGTTACAAAAATGCAAACTGTGAGATAATTCTAACTGGGCTTTTAAACATACATGTAGTTGTACCACCAGCGTTAGCGCTGGCGGTACACATGGTTTCGGTCCCGTCCGGATCGTTCCGCCGGCTCCGCCGGACGGCTACCGTTACCGCTTCTCCTCCTAGACGGTAAGGGCCCCCGTACCCATCTCATGGATTTAGGTCACCTATAATCTCAACTCGTTCCACGTAAAATTTGGGCTTTGTCGGTATTGGGGTCTGGGTGTGGCACTCATTGCAATGCACCCTTGTCTAAAAATGGCAAAATTAAATGCTAATTATCTACCCTACGGAAGGAGTTATGGGAAAAATTTCTATAGACGGCTTTCCAAAAGTCATATGTGTAGATTTCAAATATACCCTTGGATTTGACCTTTGACCTTTACTTCAAGGTCAAATGGGCCAAAATTTTCAAAAAAATGAAATTTTTTACGAAAAAAATTTTTTTTGCCCTGTTATTCAGACACCACACAGACTTAACCAATAATATTATTGGAAGGTGTTACCCTTCAGGTCATCTTTCATCTACATGAATTTGGGGTCAATCGGTGCATTTTCACGGGAGTAGCAGCCATAAGATACCGAAACTGAAAACTGTCTCTAATTCGGGAACCGTTAATGCTAGAGACCCATTCTTTTTTGCATTTTGTAGAGCATGTAAAGCCCAACACTGGAGGTGGTCTCGGTTTTTTTGTATTCCATACGGTTTTCGAGTTACGCTGTATCAAAAAGTACATATTGGTGGTAAAAGCAAAATGTGCAGTACGGTAATGGATAATAAATTTTGAACTCTGGAAAAATAAAACATAAGGCTTGGCAAAGCAGACAACTTGTGTTCAAAAATGACATTATTTCATCAAATTTGAACTTCTGAAACTTCAGAGCACCTCCTATTTCAAGAATTTTGACCAAAATGACATTTTCTTTATTTTAATTAATTTTTTCTGTACGAAATTTAAGGCACATTATGGTAACTCCAAAATTATAACATTTAGTCCCTTATATCTCCAAAACTGGCAGAGATAGGTCCATAGTTACTATTGAAGTTGAATAGGAAGTCATATACTGGCAATCTTACTATGACCTTGAAAGTGACCTTTGACCTATTTTTCACCATGAACTGAACTTTGCAAATTTTTCTTCCCTTTTATCTCCAAAACTGGCAGATATAGGTCCATAGTTACTATTGAACTTGAATAGGAAGTCATACACTGGCAATCTAAATGTGACCTTAAAATTGACCTTTGACCTACTTTTCACCATAAACTGAATTTTGCAAAATTTGCTTCCCTTTTATCTCCAAAACTGGCAGAGATAGGTCCATAGTTACTATTGAACTTGAATAGGAAGTCATATACTGGCAATCAAAATGTGACCTTAAAATTGACCTTTGACCTACTTTACACCATGAACTGAATTTTGCAAATTTTGCTTTCCTTTTATCTCCAAAACTGGCTGAGATAGGTCCGTAGTTACTATTGAACTTGAATAGGAAGTCATATACTGGCAATCTAAATGTGACCTTAAAATTGACATTTGACCTACTTTTCACCATAAACTGAATTTTGCAAAATTTGCTTCCCTTTTATCTCCATAACTGGCAGAGATAGGTCCATAGTTACTATTGAACTTGAATAGGAAGTCATACACTGGCAATCTTAATGTGACCTTTAAATTGACCTTTGACCTACTTTACACCATGAACTGAATTTTGCAAATTTTGCTTTCCTTTTATCTCCAAAACTGGCTGAGATAGGTCCGTAGTTACTATTGAACTTGAATAGGAAGTCATATACTGGCAATCTAAATGTGACCTTAAAATTGACCTTTGACCTACTTTACACCATGAACTGAATTTTGCAAATTTTGCTTTCCTTTTATCTCCAAAACTGGCTGAGATAGGTCCGTAGTTACTATTGAACTTGAATAGGAAGTCATATACTGGCAATCTAAATGTGACCTCAAAATTGACCTTTGACCTACTTTTCACCATAAACTGAACTTTGCAAATTTTGCTTCCCTTTTATCTCCAAAACTGGCAGAGATAGGTCCATAGTTACTATTGAACTTGAATAGGAAGTCATATACTGGCAATCTAAATGTGACCTTGAAATTGACCTTTAACCTACTTTTCACCATGAACTGAACTTTGCACATTTTGCTTTCCTTTTATCTCCAAAACTGGCAGAGATAGGTCCATAGTTACTATTGAACTTGAATAGGAAGTCATATACTGGCAATCAAAATGTGACCTTAAAATTGACCTTTGACCTACTTTACACCATGAACTGAATTTTGCAAATTTTGCTTTCCTTTTATCTCCAAAACTGGCTGAGATAGGTCCGTAGTTACTATTGAACTTGAATAGGAAGTCATATACTGGCAATCTAAATGTGACCTTAAAATTGACATTTGACCTACTTTTCACCATAAACTGAATTTTGCAAAATTTGCTTCCCTTTTATCTCCATAACTGGCAGAGATAGGTCCATAGTTACTATTGAACTTGAATAGGAAGTCATACACTGGCAATCTTAATGTGACCTTTAAATTGACCTTTGACCTACTTTACACCATGAACTGAATTTTGCAAATTTTGCTTTCCTTTTATCTCCAAAACTGGCTGAGATAGGTCCGTAGTTACTATTGAACTTGAATAGGAAGTCATATACTGGCAATCTAAATGTGACCTTAAAATTGACCTTTGACCTACTTTACACCATGAACTGAATTTTGCAAATTTTGCTTTCCTTTTATCTCCAAAACTGGCTGAGATAGGTCCGTAGTTACTATTGAACTTGAATAGGAAGTCATATACTGGCAATCTAAATGTGACCTCAAAATTGACCTTTGACCTACTTTTCACCATAAACTGAACTTTGCAAATTTTGCTTCCCTTTTATCTCCAAAACTGGCAGAGATAGGTCCATAGTTACTATTGAACTTGAATAGGAAGTCATATACTGGCAATCTAAATGTGACCTTGAAATTGACCTTTAACCTACTTTTCACCATGAACTGAACTTTGCACATTTTGCTTTCCTTTTATCTCCAAAACTGGCAGAGATAGGTCCATAGTTACTATTGAACTTGAATAGGAAGTCATATACTGGCATTATAAATGTGACATTAAAATTGACCTTTGTCCTACTTTTCACCATAAACTGAACTTTGCAAATTTTGCTTCCCTTTAATCTCCAAAACTGGCAGAGATAGGTCCATAGTTACTATTGAACTTGAATAGAAAGTCATATACTGGCAATCTAAATGTGACCTTGAAATTGACCTTTGACCTACTTTTTATCATGAACTGAACTCTGCTTATTTCTTTCTCTTTTAACTTCAAACTTGACAGAGATAGGTCCATAGTTACTCTTGAACTTGAATAGGAAGTCATATACTGGCAATTTACTGTGACCTTGAAATTGACCCTTGACCTACCTTACGAAGAACTTAAATTTGATTGTACCATATATATTTTTTGCAATAGTTTAAAAATTCTTGTTGATTGCATTTTTACAGCTTGTGGAGCACAAAACTGGTGGCTGTGTCCCTTATTTTGTGTATGTGGGGGTCTATACGAATGCGCTTGCTCCAGCTGGTGGTACAATATTCGGAGGCGGTATCGCCTCTCTGATCCTCTAGTTATGAATCTGTTTTTTTTTACAAGTTAGAACCCAAATATTCAGTTTATATTAACCAGCATCTTAGGGACAGGCAATATAATTTATCTGGTCAGTTACAATTATGTTATGAAGAATCCATGCAGTCATTCAACTGTTGCCATCGTAGTTGTTGTCTCGGCCATGGCGCATTCAGGAATAGCGCCGGGCGATATTGCTGCTTGACAGCCTTGTACATGTGGTCTAGCAATGATGGGCAATACTGCAGGTGTAACAGGATTGCAAGTCTTAGGAATGGAAGTGCTGGCTACCGGTAAGTGCACATTTCATCGAGAAAGAATATTTCGAAACAAAAGGCTAGCTTAGATTTAGGCTTCATTACGAAGCTTTTAAGTTGGGTGACTTGTTATGTGCGTGACATGACTAAGTTCATGTGAACTTTATAGAAATTATTGTGGTTTTTAATCATTAAGATTACTGATGGGATTTAACTGTTTTTTTTTTATTCTTTATCTGTAAACATCCATTCACAGTTCAAGTTTTCAGCCGAATATAATGCTGTGTACTATTATACGTTTGATATACCTCTTCATAGTTTCAGTTATCAAATGAATAAAATGAATATATTTTGTGGAAAGTAAGTGGATCTTTTTAATTTTGTAATTTACCATTCGAAAATCACTTTCTAGGTCAACTTTGTTGAAAATATGTTATATAGTGTATTTGAAATGGCCTGATTCAATCAAAATACAAAGAACACTATTTTCAATCCTGTTAGTCATTAGCACCTAAAGCGACGCTCTAATTTTTACTTTTTTTTTCATTTCATTTAGTGTCAGCAACGTAAAATTCAGTAAAATCAACCGTTTAACTCCAGAAACAAGAAAAAGTATTTAGATCAGAACTTTTCTCAATCTGTAATTAAACGATTTTTGACTTGTTTTCTGTAAATACAGTTCATATTGCGCCTCGAGCGGTATAACTGTAATTATACATTCGTTTATTTGTTTAAATTCATTTTGAAGTCTTAAAAAAAAATAACCACCTCAGTCAAAGTAAGAAAATTGGATCCATTCAATTTCAATGCTAATTAAAGTCAACTGTGTGCTTCCTTGTAGAAATACTAATCAGCTCTTGACTTGCGCTACTTAACCATTTATATAAAACACGGATAACCTATCAGGAAGTAAGTCGATTCACGAAGTCCCGTCGAAATTACTTAGAGATGTCCACACGCGGAGTTTTTACGACTCTTAAGTTGTGCAATCATGTAAAAATCACATCATACCGACATGATTGATCACTATCCGTTTCTCCCACATTGACCATTTTAAAACTTCTTCGTCTGTAATATCTACATTGGTTTGATAAATATGAAAACTGATACGTGAACTAACATTGAGCAACTGATCATTCTTATTCTAATTGATGACAAATAACATTTAGTTATCAGAGGCAGATCCCGGATTATTTGAAGGAGGGTTCGCGGATGGGAAGTCGACCTCCCCCCCCCCCCCCCCCCCCCCCCCCCCCCCCGGGGTGTGATTTTTTTTTCAGAAATCGACCCCCCCCCCCCCCCCCCCCCAAATTCTTTCACATGACTAAGGAAGAAATCCACGAGACAGTACCGGTAATTTTCCAAGAGTTATGGCGAGTTTCCGCGTTCTATTATTTGACCTATTCCCCCGGTAAGGATAATTGCATATGACAGAATTTCGCTGAGTGCGTCAATTTGAGTGCTAAACGCCGATCTTAAGTATAATTCCTGTTGAATTGTGCCTTTACGGGTTTTGGTTTTAAAATTGTTAATGAGTTTGAAATAAAGGTTATTTGCACCGCAAAGGGAGAAATACTAGTACAATTATGGTAGTGTTAATTGTATATTGAAGAGAAAAACAAGTTGGTTGACGCACAGGCTTTTATTGGATTCACCTAAGATAAATGTGTATATAAAAGATTGGGATTGATACCTTAGGGGGAGATTGGGAGAGACGGAGCACGGAGGAGACATGATTTTGGAGAGCTAAGGCTTGGAGACTTAACTTAAAATATGAAGTCGACGAATTAATAGTTTAACTGGTCATTTTGTAGACTTGGGGTTTTCTTTGTGCGACCTTTCATAAATCTGACACGAACAGTGGGATCTTCAGATTGCGTTATCTGCTAAATAAGTCGAACACGTAATGTCTCATTTCGAGCCCACGCTTGAATTAAGCATACTTAATTTACATAAGTTTAGGACATTTATTTCATATGTATAAAAAGGTTCATAACATATTTGGCGACCTCTCCAGGACACGTACTGGACGTACTAACCGATGGATGTTTTCACTCAACAATCTCTCACTTACGCGCACTTACACAAGTAAACCTTGGTCTAAAACTCCACCACGTAAGTGCGTGCGACAGAAACCAAGTCAACCGCAAGGCTAAGTTAACGTAACGCCGCTATATTCAACAACTGACCCCGAGTCATTACAAGAAGTGGCTTTTACACATGTTTTACTTATTATTACAATCTTACACGGATTTAATGACGCAAGTTTGCGCGCCGGTTGCGCGCCAAACTACATTAGTTAAAAAATACGTCCTTAACCTCGTCGGGATCACCTTGTGAACTCGGGTCGATCTCGACATACCATTATTTCACCTAACAAAGTCTATTAAGCCAGACATTATATCCACATGTAGATTAGTGCGAAGGATGCAGAGCGCACGCTGAGTAGTACACACGTACTCAGTGGTTCTTTGACAGACGACAACAAGGAAGTTAAATAAGTAGCTGTTGTCGGTTTACCCCCCAAGATGTTACAGCAAATATTTAAAGGTTGTGCTTTTAATAAAAAAATTAATATCGCATAACAATATAAAACATCCTTAAATCAAAAATAAATTTGCATGAAAATTTGAAACAACATTGAATGAAAAAAATTAATATTGCATGAAAATAAGAAACAGCATTGGCATGAAACCCAACTGCGGAAAATGAGTTAAAATTGGTATGCGCGTCATCGTCTGTGGAGAATTGAATTTAGACGGATTGTTTTAAATTTGGTGACAAATGACATGGACTGAAGTTAAGACGCGACAAAAGGCCCACGTGCACTGGTGCAGACGCGTTTGTGCGAATGTGCATGCTCAAACGCATGAAGATGATTCCTGCAAACTGCTTGGAATTATCTGATTTATGACAATGCAACTAAGTAGCGTGAAATAAATGAAGGAGTGAAAGTTGGAAATTGTATGCCAGAAATGACACAACGGCATAATTTAGACAGCTAAGCTGGCAAACATACAGACACCAATCACTTATTCTCCCACATGCAGGGTACCAGCGAAAAACTGATACCTCTTAGGGGCCTTTCAGAATAGAAGATCCGCGTATTAACTGGTCCAGGGCTCAAATATGGCGGACCCTACATGAAAGGAAGACCGTTTAATCCTGTAATGGATTTGAAAGATATGACGATTTGGATGACGGATTTTCAGTGCATAGCCACGCCCGCGTATTTGGCGAGCTTAACAAAATCATGCTCATGCCACTCCCTCGTATTTTATTACCTCATGGCGGCTATTTCTCGATTCATTTACTTGATTTTATTATATTGTAATGTAAAACCTTTCTGAAACCCCCCAAATTTGCTTCTTTTCAGTATTGTAATTTCAAGCTTCGGTCACAACCGGCCGCACGGGCTATAACGGTCTGCTTGCGTCCAAATTTTGCGCAGAATCTCACGTGCAGCGCAAGTCCTTCTTGCGAAATTTGGAGTCCGCAGACAGCCCGTAAGCACGTACGGAGGAAGTTGGACATGTCCAAAAGATCCTACGAATAATCTGCGAACAGCGAGGCCGCAAACGTAACTTGCTCCACTCGCAAGGAGTTTGCGAGAAGCACGCAAGTGAGTCGTGCGTGGTCCAAGACGCACGTTGTAAACAATGAAGGAGCAAGTGCCTTTTGCGTGTTGAGTACGACGCACGCCCCCACAGCTAACGAACAAAGTCGAAAGCACGGCGGAAGTGCGTCGCCCCCCTACACGCCAGAAGTATAAAAGGCATGCTTACGATGCACGCTCGTGTCTCGACAAATAACGTCGCTTGTGCCAAATAACGTCGCTTGTACAACATTTCCAAAATTTTTTAATTTGCTCAATTCAGCTTCTAATATGCCTGCAAAAGGCAAGGGAAAGAAGCTAAGAGAGCAGAAAAGAAGGGAGGAGGAAAAAGAAAGAAGGGGAGAACAGGAGGCAAAACTGACGTACGCGGTCAGTACGTCATTACAAGCGTGTGAGGCAAGTGTGAAGCAAAAGGAAATTACTTACGCCGTGAGTAGCATTCTCTTCATAAATGGTGTGTGCCTGCCACGTATGCAGGTAGCAAGACAAACTCAAGAAATGAGTAAATCGTACCTTGCAATTAGCGTCCCTGCTTCTCACGTGGACCCTGCGACTCGCAAGGCAGACTTGCGCCTTTCCATTTCAAACTTCCTCTATCTCTACGAACTCCACGGCCTCCACTGCACCCAAAATTCGCAGGGGCCGTAAGATCCTAAAATTCGTGCGTCCGGTTGTGGCCGAGGCTTCATACGTTGAGGTACGTATATAGTACTTGTACGATCATGTCATACTGTATAGTTGTACTGTATTGTATAGTCAACGTTTCCATGCAAATGAGTATGGAATGCAGCACTAAATTATGTTAATTATGTCATATCAACATCAGGTACGACACTCATGCAAAATATTGCAGGGATTCATAACATAACTACTTTTACAGGCAAACGATTCTCGATATCATATACTTTGTATATTTTATCGGTTCAATAAATTATTGTTATTAGTATAACATGCCTAAAGGCCATGCCTCCACATATAGCTCTTTAGAAAAGATTTCATTTATTTTACATCATTAAACAAATTATTTAAATAAATGGACTGCTGGCACCAACTTAACCATGTTGATCGTAACCTGTCTCTTTTCCAAGCAAAGCCGCTCAGTAAATTTGATCTTAAACAAAAATATGGTTTGGTACTTATTGGCGTAAACACCTTTAATTTCGATTTTTTAATTAAAATTGCCAAAATTGCACAAAAAAAAAAGATTACGATCCTGCAGATTTTCTGAAGCAACCCACCTTTTTACCAAACAAAACAGAAATACGGTTTGTCATTGAAATATTAAGCAAACATCACCAAAATAATTGTGCAAAAAAAAAAATAATAATAAATAAATAAATAAATAAATACCGTAACTGTAAACTAGCAACCTGCCTCTTTACCAAACAAAGCCACTCAGTAAATTTAAAATAAAACAAAAATACGGTTTGGCACTTATGGGGCAATCGTCATGTTTCAGACAGCGACGGCGACAGCCACAGGAACGGCGACGACTGGGACAGACAGACAAAATATACACAGACACAGTGTCTAATCATAACAATATAACTAAATGGAAGAAAATGAAAAAGCTTTAGAAAAAAAAACATTTATTTTTTTGACAAATTGTCGTATCTTTTAATCTGTATAATGGCTTGGCTTTTTGACAATAATTTTATATCGGGTAAACATTAATTTATTAATTACAAAAGCATTTACAAAATGCAAATACGCCAAAAAAAAAAAAAACTTCTTAATATCATGCTATCAGCTTAGATATAAAATAAGTGTAGGAGGGAAAGGAAGAGAATTGGATGCCAATTCTCTACAGCAATATACTAAAACTAAATGAAAAAATATGAAAAACTCTTATGTAAACATTAATTTATCAAATACAAAATCATATACAAAATATAACTATATCAAAAAAGTTTTCTTAATATTATGAAGTTTCCAGGGATATACTGTATAGGCGAGATTCTTCCTGACATCAGTAAAACAAATACACATATCAGTCAATTATCACAACAGGTGATATTAAAAGTATAATGAATAAATACATGTATATTTATATATATATATATATATTCATATATGTAACCACATTGCTTTTTCCAACTCTTTTTCTACCCCCCTCTCCTTATCTTTATATATATATATATATGGAATGACTAGAAGAAGCTATGCATGTTAATTCTCATCAAGTTTTAAAATGAAAAAAATATGATGAGGTAAAATGCACTTTCCTTTTAATGCCTATTAAAGATTGTTGTGTACACACGCAAACATACGCACGCATCATTCTATCAATTCTATCAATTGAGTATATCATTAAACTCATCAAAATCCTTGTTACTGTGTGTTTGACTTGTCATTTCGCACTTTTTCCGTTTAAATATGTAACCCCTTAAAAGCCATTACTACTGCATATTTAGAACAGTGTTTTACAATTATTTGTCACTGTACGTCTCTCTCTCTCTCTCTCTCTCTCTCTCTCTGCTGATCCTAATTGATCTAGTCTACCATTGATTTAGGATGACCCCCCTACTACCCCCATGTGCGTTTTTTCTCACAAGCCACGGCAACCATTTCGTGGGATTCTCTGAAGTTGTACTCTCCGGCCCCGGGGCTTTTCCGAAAAACAGTCGTGTTGTACAGTACACGCTCGCACTGAAATCCTGGCGGGAGTTCCCTTTTCTTGTCGTTGTCGCACATGGCTATGTTTAGTTTTGTAGGCCACCTATGAGTACAGAAAAAAAGAGGGAAATGATTAAATTTACCAGTTATCAGAAGATTGGGGCAATTGGGGTGTTTATGCCACGAATGACGGAGCCCCTGGCGTATGGTTTACGTACGCCACGCAGCGTGATTTACACCTAATTAATGCCCCCAGACAATTCTTACTGCACATCACTTCAAAATATTCATACAGTTGGCAGTTAACGAAGTCGTGACATCCTGGGATTTTTAATATTGAGATTATATATAAGTTGTGACTTTCGATAACCCCGTATGCTATATTTTCATCTCATATGCTTGGGAGAGGAGGCTCATTTCCCATAGTCTGAAACTCTGGATGTATGAAAGGGAGGAGCATTAAACCGGGATTACGACCTCTCGGAAAGCGAATTTTGACCAACCCTCACAGCAAAAAGGTAACAAATGATAAGGGTGCAATGTTTAACATTCATCATAATTAACAGTGGCGTATAAAATTGAATTTGACCAAAATATTGCCAAAACCCAAATTTTGAGAGGGCGAGTGTGGGTAAAAATTGTTTTTCCAAACAAACGCAAGTCCGGGGCTTAAAGGATATTGTAACCCTTTATTATCATCCAGATACCAAAAATGAGTTTTCACTCCATCTAATCATTCAATAATGCTTCTATCTTTGTTCTGATTTAAAACAATAGAAAACCCGCGAAAATATAAAATATTGCCGTTTATATTTCTCGTTGCAATGTATAAGCATACATGTAGGCAACTCAAAGCTTTAATCGCCAGTTTAACACCTTTCTATTTTAAGGTGAGATAGCAACCGGTATGGGGCATAACTTCATCCCTGCACGAAATTTTATCACGAACATTGGTAGAGTTGATCAAGAATGTATAGGCTACAATCCCGTGCCGCCATTGTGCTTAAAATGTTTTTGTTATGGAGTTCTGAGCCCTAATTAAAATTACAGACTCATTAAACAAAGGCATTATTTTACTTTATCAAAGTGAACTAAGACTTTTTCCTAAGAAAAAAATGAATAATGTAACAAACAAATAACTAAACCAATAATTAATTAATTAACAAATAGTTAATACATTCCCTAGAGATCATTACCTACCTATTCTCATCTGTATGCACACAATAATACCACGGACAGTCCGAGTGTCCACCTTTCAACTTTCTCTGGTCTTTCTCCGGACACCTTATAGAACCTGTTTGGCGTACGTGTCTCGACTGGCTGGCAAGTTTAGCGTGTTCTTCCGAGGCTGGGGCGGCGATGACTTTCCCAGCGAGGATAGCCAGTACTAAGACAACAATTTTAACTTCTTGTCTCTGAAAACAAGAAACCATAAGTTATGATCTCGACGCGATGGATAATTCATTCTCAATTCAACATTGCATCTTCACTTGCGTCGATAAAGTAAGTTTGAATGCAAAATTTCCACGCATATAATGAACCAAGCTGTTCAACAAATGTATGTAATCAGCATATATGTGTGTGCGTGCGTGTGTGTGCGTGTGTGTGTGTGTGTGTGTGTGTGTGTGTTGCGCACTGTCAGCACATAAGTGATTACTCAAACGTGGTTCAAGGACGCAGTTACTTCCAGAAGAATAAGACTGCTCTAAACTTTGAATACTGAATTCAAGGCCTCTGTAGATCAAGACTGTTCTTGCAAAATAAATAAATAAATAAATAAATAAATAAATTTATGAATGCTCTCATGAAAAATTGGCATCTGTGTTTTATTCGCCGTTCTGATTTCACCGTTCAAGCCAGGCTAACTCATCAGCAACTCAATAATCCACGGCAGAAAAATTCCGTGCCATTGAAAGTAGGTAACATTTGAAAATAGATATAGTTAATGAAAATGAGCCTCTGCCTACTAATTTAAATATAGTGATTTAAATTGATGAGTACAGGCGACTATACAGCCGTCATTTTATTTGATTGAGGGTTGACACAACGAACGAACGTAACAGAACTGTCGGAGACTTTCCCGTCATTGGATATCTACATTCTCGCTGTTCTTAAAGATGACATGAACCGCTGCAGCAGGGATAAATACTACAGTTAAAATGGAGCCTAAGAAATCAATTTTCTTTGAGTTACAATCCTAATGGCCATCTGGTGGTCATGAATTAGACAGAGATTGTATCTTTGTTTTCAAAACTGGTTAGTTGTAAAAACTTTTTTTTAAATTATTTTCATCGGTGCAGGACAGTCTCGCCGTCTCACTGCGACAGATATGCACGTGATTGTAAACTAAAATTAACGTATATTTTTTTATTTATAACAACTTCATCATTGAATAGCAACACAAACTGATTGCAAAAAAAAGGGGGGGGGCACATCTCACCAATCTTCTCACTTCAGTCATTGCTAATTAAACTTGGGAATAAAAATTTTAATTCAATTTAAAAATAAAAATTTACTTATCGGTGGGCTTGAAAAAGCTCGATTAAGGCCCTATTTCACACAGACCACGAATAACACGAATCTCCAAGAATTGACAAATTTCAGGATTCGTGAGGATTCGTGAGATTTTGTCAATTTTCTGGTCTAATTCCACACGCTCACGATTCAGTTACGATACAGGTGCGATAGTGGTACGAATTTTCGTGGAATTCGTGAGGATTCGTGAGATTTTGCCAATTTCCTGGTCTAATTCGACACGTTCTACGATTCAGTTACGATACAGGTGCGATAGTGTTACGAATATTCGTGGAATTCGGCTGGAATAGCACGAATATTGTCCAGAAATTCACTACGATTTTTTGGAATCGGGAGTTCGTGGCCAAGACTTTGAACAGCTCAAATTTTTTGCCACGAATTCCCGATTGATCAAGAATTGCAAGAACTGACTACGATTCAACCACGATTCAACCACGAGTCCTGAAATTTTCAATTCCTGGCGATTCGTGGGATTCGTGGTCTGTGTGAAATAGAGGCATAAACATTTTTGCCACCAATTCTTGTTGGTCAAGAAGTGCAAGAACTGACTACGAATATATGCGAATCTGTTAAGAACTTCACGAACTGGTTACGATTCAACCAGGAATCCTGAAATTTGTCAATTCCTGGCGATTCGTGGGATTCGTGGTCTGTGTGAAATAGGGGCCTTACTGGACTGCTTTTAAGGGCACACTACTGGATCAAACTCCCATGTGCAATTACCTAACCAAAACACTAAACACATGCAAACTATACGTCAATCAATCATTAAGTTTTCAGAACTTAATAGGTAGCGCCGATGTATAAAAGTAGGATAATTAAATAAGGCACTGTTGCTGGGTTCGTGAATTAAACAGACGCGGCAAGGAAAAACAGAAAAACAAGAAAGGAGCCCTGAGAGGTTTAAGCACCAGAAATGAGGTCATGGATACCTCCCTCTCTATATTTTTCTATCGTATCTTATCCATCAGCTTAGATATTGTCATAATATTTAACCATATTGAAACCACTTTTTACGCAGCTATCAAAAAGAAAAAAAAAACACTTTTTACGCAGCATTAACAGTCCTTGTCACTTACCGGTATGCAGAAGCCCATGGTTACGATTCGTTTCGGCTGATGGAAATATAAAGATGTATCTGTACGCGTGTAGATATAAACAGTGGTATAATAATGATATACCAGTTACTCTTGGAAGTCTAGACCTCAGTCAATGTAATAATCAGAATTACACAACTTATGGTATTTATATGATATTTTCAGTCAGGATATTTGCCTTCCGTTGCTAAATCTGGTCGCATGACTTTGCGCGCAAACCTTCCATTGCGCTCCTCGTCATGTCACTTGGACTTAAGTCTCCTAAAAAGTTTTCATTTACTATTTCACTAATTATTTCTCATTTATCAAACTTAAGGAAAACAGGAAAGGTCAAACTTCCTTCTTGTTTTTTTCGTGCTCAAAAGTCGACAGTTTCCTCTTTTTTTTTCAATTATTTTGCTTCGGGGAGACTGATGTGACGTGAAACTTACAGTCTTTTTTTTCACAAGTTGACCTGAAGTATAGTAAAGCATGCTATTTATTCTTTTGAACCACAGGGACCCCCTCGAGCTGCCCATTTTTTTTTAGATTAAAGAAGTTTTTTTACTTATTAAATCCAAGAAAGAGTTAAAGCTAACATGACACGGGTTAACTCCCCGATAAGCTTCATTAAACCAACTCGGTGGATGGTAATTTGTAGACGCAATAGCAACTATTTGCAAGAAAGAAAACCTTTGAAAAAAGTTGCGTTGCTTATCTACTTGAACCGTGCATTAATCATACACTGGATAAAACCCAGCGACGAGTACATTACTCCGAGTGTTCGCGCCATGACAACAGCTTTGTATCAGCTATGTAGCGTAGTCATCTGGCAGAGAGAAATAATTCATGGAGTTCTTTGCAGTTGCAGCCGGACCGGGCTGTAAACCTATTGAACAATTTTTGCATTTGACATATGTTACCAGTTTTTCAGTACAAGTGTACTTTTCTTAATTGCACAAGTCGAAGTGCAGTTAAATCATTTTCTGACGTAGGTATTATTACAAGTAGACTTCCTCATTTACAACGACACCTGTGACGGGAGCGCATGTCCTAGTGACGCACGTTCTGGGAATGCAAGTCTTTGGGCATGCATTGCTAGAAATGGAAGTCCTATGACATACCTTACTAGGGTTTAATGTCTGTAGTACGATGGCTCCCAAGTAATGTATGTCCTACGTGTAGAAATGCAGGTCCTAATGGGACGTGCATTTCTAAAATTTAAGTAACATGTGTTACATTTCTAAAATTTTAACATGTTTACACAGAAAAATGATATGAATAAATCGATATAGAGATATACAAGTTCTAAAGATATAATTAGCTTTTTTTATTCCATTTTTATCATTTTGTTTTCAAGTTTTGCAATGTTTTGATTTTCTGATAGGCAGTTTATATCCATTTATTAATAAAACAGTAACAAAAACAACAGAGCGTTCATAGTTTTTCTTCATTTATATATTATGTATATTTTTCCCCTCAACGTAGAATTTAACGCATCCTTTGAGATTCACCCCCCCCCCCCCCCTCAGTCCACAATATTAATGAGCCCGTTTTGCCCGATATTCTTTCTTTTAACAATTATATAAGGTCCCAACGAAGGCATTTCTTCTTTTCCTCATTTGCGATCTTGTCGTCTAAGAATCCTCTTAATGACTTTGGTGCCTACAGGTTTTTCCTTATAAGATTAATAAGAGAAAATTCAATACAAAACGGAAATTTGTCACTGAACAAATTAATCGAAATGGATATTTTGTTTAATTCTAACATGGTTTGAATTCTTATTTTCCACAGTGAAAGACGAAGGAGTAATAAATATATATTTACATATTATTTAATGCCCTTATCTACTGGTAGCGTACCTTTTGTGTTTACTTTTTTAATTTTTTTTTGTCTCTCTTGTGCCTTTTGGATGTTTTTCAAAACCTCATTCCCAATAGATGTTCTCATTCTGGTTACCCTCCCCGCAGTTTCCTCCTCACATTCTTCTTCTGTTGGATCATAGTGTTTTTGATCATCTTCCTTGGTCAGTGGGAAGCTTAGGTTTTCTATTAACCAGCATGCAATAAGTAATGAGAACGAAATATAACCATTGCATTAATGACAACATCGTAAAATTATAATATACATACGTACAAACGTACAATGAGAGCAACATGTCGTGTTTAGGAACCCAGAGGTGATGTATTTACAGATCTGTTCTCAAAGCCTGAACGCTCGGAGTAAGGTACTTGTCGCTGTGTTTTATTCAAAAGAAAGAAAGTGTTTGAACTGGCATTTTACTGGCGATCTTATACAGCCGCGAGTAGTGGCTAGGCAATTGTTTAAACGATGTATGATGGCTGTCAAAACTCTACTGGGTGTACGGAGCACTTTTCTTAACCTGATTTGTTTAATTGAAGAAAGTTTGCCAATATTAAGATACCGTGTCAGAGCAGCCCAAGGGGGGCAATTATCAAAGTTTATTTTTCAGAGGAGGGGCTTTATATATGACCCTTTCAATTTCGTATGGAACCTTTGTGTAACTAGTAAGACAAAAGCCTTTAAGAATGTAACAAGTTTACTGGAATCTGCAGAGGTAGAGTGGGAAAAGGGATTAACGGAAACAATTTTATTTTAATGAAAACAATTTCATTAAAAAAACTGGATCCAAATTTACTGGTTACCGAGAAACAATAAATCCTAATTTGTTAGCTCATAGTGTATACAAGCTAACCATTGATATTCCGGAGTATAACATGCACACGTCTCCGCACTTCCTCACGCTACCTGTCTATACACCAAAACCCAACACAGGGATGCAAATGAGGTCACAGGCATGCTCTTAAAATGTTTAGTTCACAGATTGCAAGCTATGTTTAATTATTTTAGGGTCCCACGTGAAGAAGTTTGTACCAAAGTTTCACTCTCCTGGAACCATGAGTAATAAAAAATACATGTAATTCAAAGTCTAGCCCAAAAAAGGAACATACGTTACTGTCACAAATGCAAAACGTCCAGCTGTGAAACGTTTTACTCACTTTGAAAATTCAATCATCACTGGATCTAATATTGTTCTTTGATTCAAAACATTGTAAAAAAAATATGATAATCTTCTGTATAGAGCAGTTAATTGTTTTTGAGCGACTTTGGTTTACTTGTCACTGAATATTAAAAAAAAAAAGGGAAATGACACCCTACCTAATAACAGCATAATAAACATTAAATTAACTATTTTACTACTAAAACATTATATCAGAAATGTCAAACTATCATGAAATCACAGTATATCTTTCGGTCAGCAACAGAAAAATCTGTTTTCTATTGCACCAAGTACTTCGACAAAGTGAAACTTCTCACAATTTTTCTGGGGAACATACGTAACGTAGCATTAGCCATGACGCAAAGCCCCTTGAGTTACAGTTTAAATATTTATAAAAAAACATCCTTACGTCATGTATACTTTACCATGATTGGATTACTACAAAATAAATCGAAACGCGGTATAAGAATTAAAATTAAATGACCCGGAACATAACGTTACCGGAACATACGTTACCATTTAGGGCTCTTTACGTAATGTTAAAGACATGTTAAAAAATTAAAAATTGAATTAAAAATGAGACAGTTGCGGATTTTTGTTTGCACTTAGACCTCGACCCCGGATTATGGAACGATATTTGACGTTTTTCAGCTTTGCACAGTCTGTGTATAAAAATAAACGTAAACTAACCTCTAATACTTTGCATGTAGCTACGATAGAGCTTTATTTACTATCGTGTAAAGCTTAATCCATATGATTGGGGTTATTATTGGAGAAAAACGCTAAAATAATGGTTAACTTCGTGTTGTTCTCAAACCCCGGATTATGGAACAAAACCGGAAGTGCGCAGATAACGTCTCGTCAGTGTGTGTTAGATAAGATGCAAGGCAATATGTAGTGCAAGGGGTCTATAAAAGACAATAAAACGACGAATGCGCTTTATATTGCGAATATCAATGAAAATAACAGCTGTTATTATTCATATTAAGTTGGTCTTTTATTTTTAAACACAAATATTGCTGAATAATGGAATAGCCCACTCATTCACTACTGCCTTGAATCGGATTATGGAACAAAACGAGAAGTTGCCGCTACGTCGGAGTATCAAAGCGATGTTTAGTAGTCAGATAATTTAAAATGCCAAATTGAAAATACTGTATCCATAATTATGAATTAAAAGAAAAATATTGATATTTCTCATTTTAAAACTCATCTATCATTCGTTTGGTCTGCCTTAAGTAATCAACGCCAGTAATCATTCAAAATAAAAATTTTAATTCATGGTGACAAAAGTGGCAATTAACATTAACAGCTCACATATCATTAACAAAGAATTTATCGAAAGTGTGACAAATGCAATAAACAAAAAATTTGCGGAGAACTCGCGTAACAATGCTGTAACTTTACAAAGAGATGAATGTATTCATCTTTCTGAAGAGTGCTATGACTTTTATGAAATGAATCTAACCTTTAACTCCATAAAATGAAATCACTGCAATCATTCTAATATTACACTGTCTTGCCCTTCAAGAAAACAAATGAAGGGGCACAAAAGTTATGTACGTTACTATACTATATCTCAAATCAAACATGCACTGCAACTCTGTTCACCATTTTTACGTTGCGTTGTGTGTAACGCACAAGAACATATCACTTGTATGTTTGTTTTGCGGTACTGATAAAAATAAACAATATAAATCTTTTTTTAATTAATTATAAAAAAAAAATGAAAAAGGCCTACTCTGATCACTGCCAGCAGTTATTACAGAGGAAAACGTCCAAAAATGTCGGGGTTTTGGCGCAAGTAAGATGTTCTTGTGCGTTACAAACAACGCAACGTAAAAACTCATACACTTCCTCCCCCAACTCCGTGGAGCTGCATGTTGGTGGCTCTATCCCGTTGCAAATCCTGCATATCGGTGCCGGTCTAAAGGGTGTTCGTGGCGCCTCGTTTCCTTCCAGAGGTTCTACAACGACGAAATTTCCCTCTGCTACATTTCCCTCTGATTTCTTTCTTCTCCCTCCTTCCTTCTTTTCTTTTCTGCGCTTCACCTCCAAGGCCCTCTGTGCCTTTCGCTCTTGGACCTCTTCTTCCTCTTCCTCTCTTCGCCCGCTCTTCTTTTCTTCTCCTCTTTCTCCATCCTACGCTTAGCGTCATCCTCGGCTTTTCTCATTTTTTCTACAGCTCTTCTTTTCTTCTTTTCTTCCAAATCTTTCGCCTTTTGTTCTCTCCTTGCCTGCATCTCCTCTCGCTTTTTTTCTTTCTCTTCTCGTCTCTTGCTTTCTTCTTCTTCTTTCCTTTTTCTTGTGTCATGGGCCTCATCTGCGGTTAACACTTGAGCTTTTGTGTAATCAGTCCCTCTACGTTTCCGACCAGGGACGCTTTCGGCGGGAAAGATCAACAACTTCGCAATGGTATAAGGCCTGAAGAAGTATACAACTTCTTGCACAAACACACAGTAAATTATATCTAGTGATAAGGACCCACAATCCATTCTCTTTACACCCAAAGATACGCTTGTAAAGCATAATCTTGAAGGAAAACCGCATTGTTGCCGTATAAATAAATAAATAAATAAATAAATAAATAAATGCTAATATATTACTTTTGTTTTGGGACTTTTTTATATATGTACCTAAATCAAACTTTGATTCAGAGAAAACCTACTCCCCGCCCCCCCATACCCCCCCCCCCACCGAATGTACCTAAATCAAACTTTGATTCAGAAAAAAACTACTCCCCGCCCCCCCATACCCCCCACCGAATGTACCTAAATCAAACTTTGATTCAGAGAAAACCTACTCCCCGCCCCCCCATACCCCCCCACCGAATGTACCTAAATCAAAATTTGATTCAGAGAAAACCTACTTCCCGCCCCCCCATACCCCCCACCGAATGTACCTAAATCACAATTTGATTCAGAGAAAACCTACTCCCCGCCCCCCCATAACCCCCCACCGAATGTACCTAAATCAAACTTTGATTCAGAGAAAACCTACTCCCCGCCCCCCCATACCCCCCCCCCCACCGAATGTACCTAAATCAAACTTTGATTCAGAGAAAACCTACTCCCCGCCCCCCCCCATACCCACCACCCCCCACCCCCACCCCCGGCTCTGTGCCTCCTTATCCATAATCGGCCGCATTCACAACCAAAGTTTATTTGCGGACTAACAGGGCCGCGGATCAAATATGGACGACCTACTTGAAAGCTTCCCGTTTGACAACGGCAGGGAATATCTTCAGTGTCTATTAGGAGATTATGCGGCAAGCTTTTAAGTGAGTCGGGCACATTTGATCCATAGATCTGTTAGTCCGGGGATCAACTTGTTATAAATAATACTCTCGATATTTTTTCGTCCTTTGGTGGCTGCGTGAACAGTCAAACAATAGACTCGTGTTGCAATGCTGGTTATTCACTCGAAACCTGCGACCGATAATACTTGTAAAAGAAGTTGTTGAGCGTCAAAGATAACAAAAAGGTCTTATAGTTTATATCAAATTATTAGAGGTAATTTAAGCTGTTGAGTAAAGAAAAACTACTGCATTCTTTTAATTTAACACAGTTGATGAAATTCTTTGCTTGAAATATAGTCTATTTGCAAGTTCAAAAAAAAAAAAATTGAACACAATTATTTTATTTAAAAGAATCTTAAGCTTGTTAAGCGATAGTTGTGTTGATCCGCTCGTGGAGGAAAGGCCGGCAATACAAAAATGCATCCATTGAAAAATCAACAGCCAAAGCGTCAGCGCTACGAAAGGAGATCAATTGAAATTTTGTTACAGAGGCAAAAGACGGCCGACGATAATTTACGTGGAGTCAAAGTTTGCTATTTTTGTAGCAATGCACGATCTACACAAAGTGTCTGCAATGAATTTTATATCAAATGTAGTTGCCTACTTGCACGACTTGGCACTCCAACTTACCTTTTTCGTTTATATCAGAAAATATCAAACAGGAGTGCTAACGCCTGAGATTTGGAGTTAACATTTCAATAGGCCTATACTTGTACATGTTCAAAAAGTGTAGTTCAGATTAAGAAAGATTTGCAGGACAATACGACATTTTTTTCAAATCCAAGAAAAAAGTGGATTTTATAATACCTGATAATTAAATACCATACAAAGAAATCTCGACTATATTGAAAAATATCCTAGTAACATAGGCAATTATGCTTACTACGTGGTTGTAACCCCCACCGAGGTATGTAATCAGCTGAGCCATCCCCGATAAAAACAACATTTGAAGGGCAGAATCCACCAAAAAGACCAATTACTAAAGGTGAAGTACTGTGAGTAAAAATAGTGATTTTTTCCAATTTTTTTTTCAATTCTTAGATGTTGCTAGGGTTAATTTTGGTGTCAATTAGCAGGCTAGCGTGTAAACTACTGCCTTTTTTTTCAGGACCAGGGACAGGTGCCGTGCAGTGAGGCACCTCTGGCGGAGGGAGTCACTGACTGTGAGCGGTGCAGTGGTTTGTTTACAAACAAGAGGGGTGCACATGTTCAAGTATTGCCGGTAAGAAAAGTTAATTTTCAGCAGTATATCTGTGTGCCATTGGGAGTTATATCAGTGTGTCTGCTGTCCATGGGGATAGGAAATGTATCACCAAATTATTTTTTCATGCCTTTTTGCAGGCATTTCTTAATGACCGTCAATGCGAAATTATTTGGCGGTTTCTGCCCAGAAGCTAACGCGGTTGCCGTTCCACAGGCGCCATTTGTTCTTGTGCGCATGTCAACATATACGGCGCACTGAAACACTTGCTGGGCGCAATGAAGGCGAAATTGTGGCTTTTAGATAGAACTATATAAAAATTACTGTACCTGAACGTCCCTTTATATGGTTTACACTGTTACCTACAATTAAATTCGCAGGATGCAAGTAATAAGCTTATTGAATCTGACCTTAGGTCCATGTGCAGGCGCTGGCCCAATCAGAGGATATTTTATTTATTTATTCATTTATTTATTTTTGTTCGCCGTTATTTATATGTTGTCATGTTGCTCACCATTGTTGTTAAAATACAAAAGCAAATGACCAATCTACATTGCAAATTGTGTTAGTTGCATGGAAATCACACGGTAACAAAGGACGAATAAGACCCCATTCCCACATTTTTTAGATCGATCTATCCCTGTGGAGAATCTCACTAGATTACTGTCAGCTTAGCCGGCTTAAGCGTCTGTCCCGCCTACTTAAAGCTGTAAGGGAGTAATTAACTATGGTGCTCGCTCGGCTGACTACAATTTAGCGTGAACCCCCAGGAAGTTAGGTCGATCCGGATGGATCGATCTAAATCTCTGGGAATGCACTCTAAGAGGCGACCATGATGAAAGCCATGTATACTACGGCTTTCTGCGGCCTACTGTGTATCTACCCTCTACCAGGGAGACAGACTGATTTTCCACAGATATTCACAGATATGTCTATAGATAAATAGACGGCCATTTTGACTTTCAGCATCAGCAAAAAATGTCCACAATAATAACTGCGGCCCTGGTAGAGGCAAGGGGTTACAACTCCTTGGTAGAGCAGGCCCGTAGCCAGGGGGGTTCGGGGGGTTCGAAAGATCCGCCCCTTTTGTCAGGAAAAGGTCCATTTTGGGTAAAATTTTACCTAGGTACACACAAGTTTCATTGTAAAAGGTCCACTTTTTCAGAAAAAGAACCACCCTTTTGAATTTGCTGGCTACGGGCCTGTAGAGGGTACTGTGTATCCACGAATTTACGCTCGGAGACAAGGGTCTTGTTCATACCATCCAGCATAAAATGTAAATGTGGACACGTTTTGTCACTATCTTCCTTACGCCACTCAAACATTGTAGCAGATCAACTCTGTACAGAGTAACTCTAAACAGCCAAACTCCGGACATTTGCCAAGTTCAGCCTCTCAGAACATACCTACAGATCCGCCCGCGGGTGCACAACCACCACCTCTTTGGGCACATTCAGAACAAGCTGATTTGCGGACTAGTAGACCCGTGGGCCAAATATGGCGCCACCCATTTGAAAGCGTGCCGAGATTTAGTTGCTCTGCCCCTGCATGGACGGTGATCATGGGATCACCTTGGGAGCGCCATATTTGATACGCGGACTAGGTAGTCTGCGGATCAACTTTGTTGCGAATGCTCTCTTTGTCAATAAACAGGGAGCAGCCGTCACTTGGTAGCAATTCGAACCACTTTTCGTACTTTTAATCAAACTCGCGCTGATTAATCCCTTCGATCGGTTTGGATTAAAGGTACATACGAACCGAGCATCGGTGGAGCGTGGATTCCCAGTAACACCTGTAAACCACTACTACTAGTTTCTTATACGACTCAAATAAATTCGACATGCCAAGGGATAAAATGAATAGATCACTCGATCAGCCATAAAAGACCTTTAGACTGCTCCTTTCTTTAAATTTTTGGTCGGAAATTTAACCTACTTTCGTGACCTACTTTTCTGCCAAATTGACATACAGCATAGAATGCTAGCAGAAAAATCTATTCAAACATCATTTTCGGGTAAAATTAAACAATGCCTTTTGGTAGTTCTCATAGTTATACTACTTGAAACTGTATGCTGGCATTTGGTCGGTTTTTTGGCGAAAAATTAACTTTGTATGCATTTTTAATGACAATACAGCCAAGTAGCATGAAATAAGGAGGGGAAGGAAGAGAATTGTGTACCATAAATAACACTACAGCAGTATAGTAAAACTAAATGAAGTAAAATAAAGAAGTAATAGAAAAATACATTTTATTTTTGATAAATTATCGTATGTAATAATGGCTTGGCCTTTAGACATACATGTGATTATTAAATTGGGTAAACATTCACTTATCAAATACAAAAGTGTATACAAAATACAAAAACGTCAAAAATATTTTATATCCTGAAGTTTCCTAGGATATATACGTGAGATTCTTGCTGACATCGGTAAAAAATACACATAACAATTAAATATCACAACAGATCTATTCATTAAAAGTATAATGAATGAACACACGCACACGCACACACACACACATATATACATTCATTTACACATTTGCAGTTCACATTTACCATTTCAGCTCACTTTCTGCCCCTTTTTCTTATCTTTTTATAATTTATGTGGAATGAAGATATGCATGGTAATTTTCACCACGAGCCTTTATTTTAATGCCTTTTCATTTCATGCCCTTGAAAGATTGTTGTGTACTCTCTCTCTCTCTCTCTCTGGGTGACACTAATTGACCTAGTCTATCATTGGTGGCGGATGGTCTTCTTCATCTTCCGTTGTGGTTCTTTCGTTGGAAGATTTACGGACCAAGTTTGTTTTCACACAAGCAACGGGAATGCTTTGGTGGGATTTTATTAAGCCGTTCTCTCCGTCGCCGGGACTTTTGCGATGTACTTCCATGTTGTACAGGACACGCTCGCATTGAAATCCTGGCGAGAATTCGTTGCTGTTCAGGCACATGGCGACGTTTATATGTACAGGTAACCTAGGAGTGCAGAAAAAAGGGAAAATTATTGGATTAACATGTTATAAGAAAACTGGAGCATTTTGGGTATCTCCATCAAGAATGGCGGAGCAACTGCCGTGCGAAATGTGTACAACATGCACCTAAATCCCACCCGGACAGAATTTCTTTCTGGATTATGACCGCTTGGAAATCGAATTAACCAACTCTCGCAAGAAAGTAACAGAAGAAAGGGCGCAGTGTTTAACGTTCATTATAATTTACACTGGTGAAGTATGAAATTGTATTTGACCATAAAATATTGTCAAAACCCTAAATTTGGGGGAGGTGAGAGCCGCCACAAATGGTTTTCCGAGAAAATGCAAGTCCGGAGCTTAAGTTTTAAAGCTTACTGTATTAAGTCGTTCTAGAATACATAATTGAATTTTTGATATTTTGTCGGCCATACTGGATTTAATGGCCATTTTGGAATTTTTAGACATTTTCCGAAATCGAAAATTGCTTAGAATGGTTGTTTGTAAAATATACATTTCTCATCAAATTGCTAGACAACAGGGCTATTCATTCACAGCATTTGGAATTGCGATTATCGCCTAATCGCGATTTCATTCGATGTAAAGTCTCTTCTGTGAACGCAATAGCGTTGCCAGATCGAATCCAAAATAATCAACCCCAAGAGTAAAATTATATCATTGTTAAAACTTTTTACCGGGGCATAAAATCGCAAGAAGCAGATGTTGTTATGATAAGCGAGTGCGCAGTTTCCTGTATGTCCAGTCGAATGTGAAAGAAAACGCACCACGCGAAACCAAGTATTTTATACACCAAAAAGAGTATCGTGAACATTGAAAACAAAAGCATGATTGTAGAGACTGAAAACTTGAGCACATTCAACAGGAAATACCGTGGCTTCCCTAGTGAGCGCCAGTACTATTACCACATCTAGCAAAAGTGAATAGCTATTTTGTTTTTATGCGTGAAAGCAAAAAAGCGAAACTTAGAAAAGCGCGTGATAATCGCGATTTTCTTAATTTCGATCACCTTGCTAAGTTTGAATGTGTCTAATTTATATGTAGGAGTGTATGCACGCGTCTATGTATGCGTCAGCTACGGTGTATCAAGAGTGTTTCGTGTTGTAGTGAAACGTTAATAGTACTGATAGTCTAAATTTGCATGCATGTGATTTACATATTTGTTTAATTGTTTAAGTTATTGAAAAGTATATAAGCATGGCATGTTGCATGTCAGTTATGGAAGTTCATTTAAAATGTAAATTAAGATCGAGTATAAAAGCAGCAACAAAGCCACAGAGGGGGAGAGATATATAGAAGACTTAGACATATAGATAGAGACATACAGATATAGATACGTATAGAGAGAGAGAGAGAGATGGAGAAAGAGAGCAAAGACCTGAGTTGTACAGTCAGTTAAATAAACCATGTAGAAGGGTAAACCACACCTGCCTGTCTCAGTTGTCTTACTGGTGAAAAATAAATCTAAGAACCTGACTAACCAACCGGCAGGTTATTACAGTGTGTATAGACTGGGTTCCCATACCTATATCGATCTAACAGGATCGATCCATCTCCTAGGGGTTTCTCGCAAAATTGCTTTCAGCTTAAGCGGTTTAGGTCTGGAACGCCTACCGAAGCTGCTATACGATAATTAACCGTAATAACCCCCTACCAGCTTCGGTACTCGTGACAGACATCTAAGCTGCTTCAGTTGATTGCAATTTAGCAAGAATCCTCTTGGAGATAGATCGATCCACAGTTTGTACGATAGGGGTCTGGGATTGGTCCCTATAGGCTAATGAGTATCATTCGGGACACGGTGCATGCGCGAGAGTTGAACATGTGATAATGTGTTATAACCATTATCATCATTACTTGTAGTTGTGAAATCGAGAAACTGCATGTCATGGTATGAAGCATGATAATCATATTGAACATTGTAATTGTGAGCGACACTTAAGGGAATAAAAAAGAACGAGAAATAAGAGAATGTTTGCAAGCACAGGAAGGCGGAAAGATCCACAGACCTTCAGACAACCACTGATTCCCAAAAGAATTTTTTTGAGAAAAAAAAATTAATAGCGTAACAAACAAATAAATAAGCGAATAATTAATTAATTAATTAATTAATTAATTAATTAATTAATAGTTAATACATTCCCTAGAGACCTTTACCTACCTATTCTCATCTATATTCACACAATAATACCACGGGCAGTCCGTGTGCACACCTTCCAGCTTTCTCTGGTCTTTCTCCGGACACCTTTCATGACCTATTTGGCGTACGTGTCTCGACTTGCTGGCAAGTTTAGCGTGCTCTTCTGAGGCTGGAGCGGCAATGATTTTCCCAGTGAGGATAGCCAGTACTACCACAACTATTTTAACTTCTTGTCTCTGGAAACAATAAACCATAAGTTATGATATCGACGCGATGGATAATTCATTTTCAACTCAATCCTTTTAATGCAAATATCCCTACGACACGCATATTATGAACCGAGCGGTTCAGCATATGTATCTAATCGGTCTAATTCAGCAAATATACCTAGTTACCGTGGCGCACTGTCTGCTAATAAATAATTATACAAACGTGGTTCAAGGACGCAGTTACTTGCGGAAGTGCATCGCAAAAATGTGCAAGTTAAAAAAAAACTTCTGCTGTAAACTTTGAATACTGACTTCAAGGCCTCCGCAGAAAGGGACTGTTCTCCAAAAAAAGAAACTTATGAATTCTTTCATGAAATATTGACATATGTTATCCATTCGCCGATCCGATTTCATCATACAAGCCGTGCTAAACTCATCAACAGCTTAATCTATGACAGGGAAAAAACATGTCGTTTCCACCATTTGAAAACAGCTTTAGTTAATGAAAGTGACGTTTTGGCTACTAATTTGAACGATATAGTGATTAAAATTCTCGGAAATGGTAGGAATAACGTATTAAATACAGGTCAATAGTGCCGCATCATATATGAATGAATAGGAGCGGCTACAGCTATCATTTATGCCGCGGCAAATAATTTGCTCAGTTTACAGCCCTGTATTCTGCGGGAGGGGGGTAGTTTTTTCTGAGAAAAAGTGAACCCCCCCCCCCCCATTATAGTTGACCCCACTTGATAAATGGCATAGGACCTAGAGATTCTTTTAAGACCCCCCCCCAAAATCCCCTTCTACGGACCTGATTAAATAATAGAAATGACTTTCATTGACGGTGTCATTAACTACAACCATTATTGTCTGATCGTTAATATGTTCAATTATGATAAAACTACTTGTTCGCAGCACAAAGTATATTGCACCGGAACGATGATTCATATCAAAATAATATCAAAACGAACGAACGCAAAAGCACATTCATTGTATGGGATGGTCGGAGACTCTCCTGACATGGAATTTCTACGTTTTCGCTGACATGAATCACACGGAGCTAGAAACACTGCAGTTAGAATGTGGTCAAAGAGAGCACTTAAATTTGAGTTTTAATTCTAACGGACCAGGTCATCGCATGATTCAAGTATACGTTTTTTTGGAAAGTTTCGTTGCAGGATAGCATGAGCGCATTCAGAGCGAGTTGTTCCGCGGACTACCAGATCCGCAGATGAAATATGACCAACCCACTTAAAATCAAAGCCGACCAATCCGCTGATGATCTCTCTCTGCCTGCGCATGCGCCGTCCCTGCAGTAGCTTAGTAATTAAACCTCGGAGCAGTGACTTTATCCGTTTAATGGCGCGTGTGGAGGCGGGGAGACCATTAGGGGATTAAGCGGCTTGCATTTTAGTGGGGTCGGCCATATTTCATCCCCGGATTTGTTAGTCCGCGGATCATATGTCCTGAACGCGAATTCATTTCCGAATGCTTGATTAGTAATGAAAGCTTTTTTTCCCACCGAACCGTCCAGCCGCCATTTGGACGGCCACCGGTAGCACCGGACCGTCTATACTTCCAAAGACGGTTGGGCGGGTTACGAAATTTTTGAAAATTGGCGTCTTGGATTGTCGGGAGGGCCGTGGACAGTCTTCGATATTCTCAATAAAGTACTTTGGTCGTCAGTGGGAGACCCGGAAGCATTTAGCCTTTTTAACCCCCCCCCCCCTCTCTCACGGAACTTGGAAAAGTTGGACTCCCTGAAATTTTGTAAGAAATTTAAGATGGTAATATAATCTTGGACGGCCGGTACTCCTAATCCCTGGAAAAGTCCTGTTAGTAATCAAAACACTTCTGGGAGGTTTTCTGCTTGTATTAAACTTAATGTCCAAAGCTCACTCATGATTGCTGTTAAATGTCGTGAACTTAACAGACGCGAAAAGAAATAAAAAACAAAACAGGAACACGGAGGGGTTAAAGTACATGTAGTAAGGTCATGGGTTTTCTCTCTCTCTCTCTCTCGCTCGCTCGCTCGCTCTCTCTCATCTAATGTAACAGCTTAGAGATTGTCATAATATTTTAGAAAATTAACTGCATTTAAAGAAATAATAAAAAAAGAAAGGAAGAATCACTTTTTACACAACACTGACTCTCTTCGTCACTTACCGGTATGCAGAAGCCCATGGTTACGATTCGTTTTTGGCTGATGTTAATATAAAGATATATCCGAACGTGTGTAGATAAATACTGTGGTATAATTATGTTATACTAATTACTGCTGTTAGTATAGACGTCAGTGGTATACCAGAATTACACCATGTATTTATATAGGATATTTTCAATCAGGATATTTGTCATTCGTTTGGTAAATTTAGTCTATAAATAGCGAAGGGACTGGCACAAAAGAAAAAGAAGAAGAAGAATATCTTTATAATTGCTCATTTATCAAATCTAAAGAAAATCAGGAAAGTTTTCAGGAAAAGGTCAAATTTCGTTCTTGACTTTTTCCTGCTCAAAATTCCATTTTTCTGTTATTTTGTTTTGAGGGAACTGGTCGTGACTAATTGTCACTTTTTATTTTTTGACATGAAGTAAAGGAAGACAAGCTTTAATCTTTATTTATCCTTTTGTCTGAACATGTGATACAATTCCATGGTTTAAACTATTCCCACTCATCGCCTGTAGTTATAGTAGCCCGGTGTAACGTTACAGAGAGCCCCCCATGACAGAGAATCGCTTCCCATTCATTTGTACAGGCAGTCACCCTCGCTCTATATTTTGACCCACTTAAGGTCAATAACCCTAACCATTACAGCTAAATGGAGGACAGACTTTCTGTTACAAAGACCCTCAATTTCGTTACACCGGCTGCGGTTTCCGAGGGGGGGGGGGGGGGGGGGGGGGCAACGTCCGTCACCCCTACTGAACCAGTACTTTGGGGGAGATAAATGACTGTGGAATGATATGCTCCTGGTATCATTTTATTAACATCAAATTTCACAAAAAGACCAACAATACAATTCCATGGTGCAGCGGTTTTATACTCATTAATCACATTATAAGTAGACCAGGCATTATAACTACTCAAGATCTACCTACTTTGATTACCCTGATTCAGGGGGTGACACTTCTATTGTCCATTGTGTGTGCCTTAAAAAATTTTATAATGTAAAATACGGCTGGGTGATAGTGCATGGTATTTTTTTAAATTCTACGAAATGATACAAATTTGTAAAGACAAACTGTTTTCAATTCTGGCTCACTCCTCTACAACCTAGAAATAAAAGAAAGAATAAATATAACCATGTGAACAGGACTGAATAAAATGAAAAAAAAAAAAAAGAATTTCAACCTCAGAAGAATAGAATAGTACGTACGCAAGTAAATGCCCATTTTTCCTTGATTATGATGAGAGATATGGAATAACTTTATAGAAAATATATCACAAAACTTACAAAAACGGGGAATTGTCTGCCGAAATGAAAGGAATCAACACAGTAACAAAAAGGCACAGAAAGTTCAGAAAGTTTGTATTCAATTTCAATTTCCATAAATACATTTATTAACGCCTAAATGATGGATCAAAAAGTTCTTTAAATGTCACTTCAGTTTTGTGAAAAAAAAGCATATAGCCCCAATTAAAAGACTATTGATTAAAACGTACAGATGTGTAATGCTATTAGTCATTATTAATCCTTTTTATTACAATACACCTACTAGAAAACGTCTCATAGAGACATCCTGTGTTAGCGGGTTGAGAGTAAACTTAAACCTGAATAACAAAGGCAGCATCAAATCCGCTCAGTTAAATTAACAGAAAACTTTAAAGAGTATAAAAATTATATTAAAAAAAATATAATTGTTATTCTTACGTGTATTTGATTTAATGTGAGAGTTAGACTGTTTTTTTTTAAGTATCACAATCTTTTTAACATTTTAGATTTCATAGAACTTGATAATTCTGATTTTTAAAGAGTGCTTATCTCTTTATATGTAAAGTCTACTGAACATTTTAAATGGAATTTTACATTTTAAATAAATATATCATTATATCATTGGTAATATTATTACTTTGGAAATATTTTCATAAGTATTTTTGGTCTGCTCGTTTGTATGTACATGTAGTCACATTTTTGTTTCATAATGGAGGCCGTAATTTTTGGAAATCCAGATTTATAATCAATCCAGGATGAAACCTATTGATTTTCATTAGGATCATGTTTACTGTCAATATGTAAAAAAAAACCCAAAGCTTTAAAATTAACATGGGTAAATTTTCATAGATTGGTAATTGATCCAGGAAGAACCCTACTTATTTTCAGTATGATCATATTTGTCTTTGCGTAATTAGATTTCAAAGTTTTGGAATAAACATTGGCAAAAAAGTTGACGATTAAAAAAAAATCTGTACTTTTTTATTTTGGCAGTAATTTCATCAAATTGCGTGACCTGATAGATAACAGATAGGGCCTACTAAGTGATGACTCCTCTCAACGTGTCATGTTTCACTAGATCGGGTACTGATTGAGACCGAGTGCACCACGATAGTTGTTGTAAATTTAATGGCTTACGCCTTCACCAATTGCAAGTGCTAAGTTAAGTAGAATCAAATAAGTAAAAAAAAACAAGCCAGTTGTTAAGTGCAAGATTAAGATTCAGTGAGTATAGAAATTGTTTTCATGTTAGGAAATGATGATAAATGTAAAAGTTACACATATTTTTTTTATTTGATTGGTTTTATTTCACAATCAAATTCCAAGTTTCTGTCGCGTGTATAACACAAGCAAACTTAGTTTTTGGCATGATCTAAATGTGCTGTAATTTGAATAATATTCTGTATTTCTAATGGAAAACTATGTGTTTAGAGATTGTCTAATAATGAAATATTCAATGGTGGATTGACAAATAAGACTAAAGACAATGTAACAAAAACAAGCATAAGAGCTGGATAGTAAATTATATCTGATAATACAATTTATTTTTGTAAAAGGTAAACATTCTTTGAGATACAAAGAGATTTACTGTAATATCGTATGGAAACATTGCTTGGTTTTGTCTCATTTCGCTTTTTACTCGCGCCGCAGCAAAGCATGACTATACTGTACACCGACTGCAGGTCGTAGATTTAATTTTTCTCTAACTTTTAGCAAACTGAGACCGTTGCTGTCGCAGCTCTATAGGTCCGGACTTGTTATGCCCCTGTTTCACACAGACCACGAATCCCACGAATCGCCAGAAAATGTGACACATTCAAATATGTAGACGACACCACAATTTTAAGCTACGGGAATACCAAACTGCAGGACAATCTCCCTGATGCAACAACAGAACTCGCCCTCTGGTCCCTTGCTAATCAACTAACAATAAATACTACCAAGACCAAAGAGATCATATTTGATTTCTCCAAAAAAAGGACACAAAACTACACCCTTACTAGTAGATAATCAAAGGATTGAGAGAGTGGGGTCTGCTGTCTTCTTAGGGGTTAGGATCAGTAGTGATTTGAGCTGGGAAGGTCACATCTGTGATATTTGTAAAAAAGCAAGTAAAAGGCTACACAATCTTAAGCTTCTGAAAAGAGTGGGTATTCCAACCAATGAACTTGTAAGCTTTTATACATCAATAATCAGACCTACATTAGAATATGCATGTCAGGTGTGGCACCCAGGTCTTACACAACAAGAAATTGATAAAATTGAATCCATCCAGATTAGAGCATGTAAGATTATATTCCCAGAGCTGTCCTATGATGGGGCACTTGAAACATGTAAACTTATCACTCTTGCTTGTAGAGGAGGTGAACTATCTAAAACATTATTACATAACATGTACTCTGAAGGACACAATATCCATTATTTGCTACCAGAGATAAATGAAAGTTCCTACACTTTGCGCCGGGTTTATAAGTACACTGTGCCAAAATTGAGGACTGTACGATCGTCAAAAACTTTTATCCCATGGGCTTTATCAAATTTTAAGAACTGAGATTTTTATGAATTTTTAATGCGTATCGAATCATTTTAACACTTACAAGTATATTTTAAGATTGTACATCTCACGACTATTTGTTTTTATTGTAAAATCCAACTTTTTAAGTTGCAAATAAATACATATTATTAAAAAAAAAGAATTGACAAATTTCAGGATTCGTGGTTGAATCGTAATCAGTTCGTGAAGTTCTTAACAGATTCGTATATATTCGTAGTCAGTTCTTGTAATTCTTGATCAATTACTAACTGATTACGATTCAACCACGAATCCTAAAATTTGTCAATTCCTGGCGATTCGTGGGATTCGTGGTCTGTGTGAAACAGGGGCATTAGAGATGGAGATGGGGATAAAATGAGAGATGATGGGGTCACGTGGCTCACTGTCCTTTGTTCAGCTTTTTTTGATCTTCGTTATAAAATCATTGATTGGATCATTGATTTATAATGAACATGTTGGAAAATGTTGGTAATGAACATGTTGAATAAACAAAGGCTTTGGCTTAAATGTTTAGATTATTTTTCTTTTCTTTTCCTTCTTTCTCTCTCACACACTTTTTAAATTTTTCTTTTTCTTTCTTTTTTTTTTTTTTTTTTGACAAAGTGGTTATTCAAGAATTCCCGCCTTTTGTTGAATGGGTTATGCATATAAAAAGAAAAAGGGGAATCCCCACAGTCATTGCTATATAAAAACCAACGACAGACATTTTGAATTTCAGCCTGTACCGGTATTGCGTGGCACCCATAAACAGCAAGTCGCCACTGCGAAAGAAAGTGAGTGCTCTATGTTTTTTGTCAACCTCCACCCTTCACTAAAATAACGAAACTTTAGCATAAATCTGATCGCCCTGCCGGCGCACCATAGATTTAACTTAGCAGTACAAAGGGCAGCTGTTCAGAAAGTGTTCGATCGGGTAGTGAATGTATTTGGGTAAATTTTTTGTTTTCTTTCTTTGCCTACGGTTCTTGATGCTGTTTGTCCTCACGAATTCCATCCTCTTCCTCTCCCTAATATATCTATACTCTGTAACATAAAAGTATTAGTTTAAACTGGCAGTTTGATAACGAAAACGACATGTTTGGAAGGGCTGTTCATGACCATTGCCCATTCCGCTTTGAAGCGGATCCGGTATATTGTTACATGTAAATGTCTCGACTTCATTACATGTGTGGAATGTCTAGATGCAGTGGATTCTTAAAATACATATATATATAAGCCTACGGTAGGCGTTTGACCCCTCCACCCCTCCTTCCTTGTCCTCTTGCACCACCGACACTAAAGAAACAGGTATTCGACAAAACACATAGAAAACAAAATAAACAGGGAATACAGAGAAAAAAGGAACAAATGTATTATTATTATTATTATTATGAGAACATTTCAGTTGAATCGTTTTTCCTTTTTATCGGCAGATACATCAGGCACGCCGCAATGTTCTGACCTATATTTTTAGAGAGATATAAGTAATCTATTAAACATAACGTTGTAATAATAATTATACTTTATCTTTGGTAGATAACTCAAAATTTATTTATTTATAACTATGACTATGTTTGAAAGGGCCAAAACATACAACATGTATAGTCGCAAAGGTTGGCTTTATCCAACGATGGCCATTTATTTGACTGATCTTGACTGTCATAGGGTGATGCAATGCTAATTACCGTAGTACTAATAGGCTACACATTTTTATTAATCATCTCCGGAATTAAAACTGCCGAGTAAGTCATATCGTGTGAACATTTGACAACCAGAGGTACGTATTATAACGGCGGGTGAATTTACTTTCTCTTTGTCTAACTATATATATGTAGGCGCTGTCTTCACTGACTTAGAGCGCATTCTCAATGAATTAAGCCAGGCTTTACAAAGCCGGTGACCTAAAAATGGCGGACATACATGAAAGAAAAACCGCCTAATCTTTTAATAGTCTCTCCGCCTCTCACACGCCTCCCCACACGTCGTCCCTGCGGGGTACAGTAATTAAATCTCGGCTCCGAACATTAATATTTCCGTGAATATCTCTGGTGATATTATCTCCGTAGATAGTCGATTCATTGCTGCTCTACGGGCCAAATCATTCCTTTTTCGTCTCTGTTTTCAAAGATAATAGAACAGAAGAGCTTTTTTCCTTCGATCGCCTTCAGCCGCCATGCTTTCTTCACCACGAGTTTAACTGATGAGCATGCGCACTTAATATTTCTCAGGTAGCTTCCGCATGGCGAACGGAGCCGAGATTTAATTACTGTACCCCGCAGGGACGACGTGTGGGGAGGCGGAGAGACTATTAAAAGATTAGGCGGATTTTCTTTCATGTACGTCCGCCATTTTTAGGTCACCGGCTTTGTAAAGCCTGGCTTAATTCGTTGAGAATGCGCTCTTAGGCTTCGTTCACATGCAATGTCTATTTTCTAAATTCTATTTTCTATTTGCGGTATGTCTTATGATCACGGTCTGTGGCCTGAATATCCCGCAGCGTAATTACTGGCAGCGCGAGCCAGTTACTGTAAGTTACTATAAGTAACTGGCTCGCGCTGCCAGTAATTACGCGGCGGGATATTTAGGGCACAGACCGTGATCATAAGATAGCGCGAATAGAAAATAGAATTTGGAAAATAGACATTGCATGTGAACGAAGCCTAAGTTCGAATTGATTATAAGCCCATGTTGGCTAATACACATGTACCCAAGGATCAGGAGCCTATGCGGTTTGTTATTTTTTGGAAGTTTCAATACAAAAATCTCCCTTTTAGTTTTCACCCTAGTGTAAGTAACCGCCCTAAAATAAAAAAACAAAAATGAATAGATAAATTAACACATAAATATTTCGTATCTGTATCAAATGTTTATATTTTCTAGTTATTGCACGAGGGCAGTATACGTTGTCATTAGCGATGACTTTGGATCTCGCTCGAAAAGAAGAGATTTTAGGGGAATCCCCTTTCTTCTATTACACGCGTTAAAAATAAATCAGGATCATGGAATAGTGAATGTTTTGTTGCAAGTCGAACTGATAGGAAGAATGAAGACGGTTTTAAATTGTAGATCTTTAAGTATTAAAGACGTTGCTCGTTTCTGACTGTCATTCACGCGCGTTTTGTCTCCCTTTGTTGATGGCAATTTTCGCGCAAATTGCTGAAATCGCACCTTAATTTTTTATGTTTTTTTCTCACTGACGTTGTCTGGACTTCTTATGAAATTGTGTATTTTTGTATATTATTTTGATCTTGGACATTTCTTTTCTAAAGGGGGGGGGGCAATGATCCTCTGGCGGTTATACTCTAACAAAAGAGTCTAAGAAAAATAAACATGAATACTGAGAGTGCAATTCTCTCTTTATTGCACCCAACTGCACACTAGGTTATTCCCTTCATCTCTTCTGATTCAGATAAAATAACGATAAACTGGAACTGGTCCAGATCATTATCCTTACATTTCCTTTAAAATTGAGATCGAATTTTCGCTTTCTTCCTGTAAAATATTGTAGGTGCCTTTGTCCATGGATCCATAGTGACCTTTAAGATTCAGTATGTGTACTACACATGCTGTGTAGGCCTACCAGTCTTCTATATCCCTTTTCAAAATAGGCTACAGCTCAACTATTCATGAAGGTCAGCGCCGCAGTTTTTTTCCTGTTTCCAAATCGCGGACCGTGGAAGTACAGTCCTTGCCCTGCGATAAACATAGTAAATAATATGTTATTCTTGGAAGCTGAACGGCATCTCTGACCATCCAAAAAACATTTTTTCTTTGTCAAAGTTAATATTTGCTTTCCATAACCACCACCATCACCACTACTAACAATAACAACAACAACTACAACAACAACAACAACAACAACAACAATAATAATAATAATAATAATAATAATAATAATAATATTTTATTGAACACAGTGGCAATATGACTATACCACAATAGTATAGCCTACAATGTTATGTTTGAAAGATCCTATCTACTAGGCCCTACATCTTGATAATTGTGAAAATAAAACATTCTTGTCTAGTTTTGACTTGATGACTGTGAAGTTTGACGCTAATCCATTGTGTAACATTTACAACCTGTGTAAAAACTTCGGCTCCGTTTCATTTTTTGTGTAGGCCTAATTATTTCCAGATTTCCAGGGCACAATTTGAATGAATGGGTTTTAAAACAGTGGTAAAACTTCATTTATATTTCTGTAGTCCAAGATAAAACTACTCTTCAATATTCATTTTCCTTTTTGCATTTTCAAATAAACTATTAGTAATAAA
This sequence comes from Lingula anatina, assembly GCF_051362555.1. NCBI lineage: Eukaryota > Metazoa > Brachiopoda > Lingulata > Lingulida > Lingulidae > Lingula > Lingula anatina. Next base: position 21,048,298 of record NC_141772.1, read on the forward strand.
GACTAAATAAGGGACTGGTGTCAATAATTCGCTTGAAGATTGTCAAGAAAAGGGGTATTTATGGAGTAATATTCAGAGGCAATATTCCGCCATTTTTAAAGGGGAATCCCCGACCTAATTTTTATACACGAAACCGGATGGAGAGTGTACATTAGGTAAGGTTGGCATATATCTTATTGTAAGACAAGACTTACATGTATGATGCCGTTCAAACTTTAAGGACAGCTTCTGGTTGGTAATATGCCGTAGAATTGTTTGGTCCAAAATAGTAGAAACTTTCTACTATTTTGGACATAAAGAAGGGACTCCGTTGATGTGATAAAATTAGGCCTACTTTGGCAATATGGCGTCTTCTTCATATAGCTATCTAATCCATTGAAGTCATAACTCACGTCACCCAAACGCTGTGTGTTTTTACTTCAGATTGATGCATGCATTGATATATGTTTTGAATTATATTATTTTAGCTGGAAGGTGTAATGTAAAAATACAATAATAAATAGATATGGTACATGTTTAAAAAGTCCGAGTAACCTACAAGTAGGGCTTACTGTAGGCCTACGGGTAGGCCTAACTAATTAAAACTTGTAACGAGAGAGAGAGGTCAACTAATCAGAAATAAAATGTAACTTACCGTCATACACTGTATAAGGCCTATCAGTATGTACATGTATGCACAGTGTAGGCCTATATACTTAATTTGATACGTTATGGGTATTACATGGTTTATGTGCTAAAACTTTATTATTTGAAGCTTCCGGGATATCACATTGCAATTAAATTCGATCACATTCCACATAAATATTTTAGGCCGTTTTACTATAATATTACGGATCTATTACACAGCATACCGGTCCCTTGCAATAAAATCATGCTTATGGTTTATTCGAGGCCGTTGGGATAATACGCTAATTCTAGTGCAAACCGAATTGATCTATCTTAATCGCACGTTTCTACACATACATGTATAGGCAAACATCATAACATGAGTTTCGGAATTTGTAGCCTAACAGAACTTAGGCCTACTAGTTCATACAGAGCAGATGAATCGAATTCCATACAACTGAATCATCAAAATATGTGATATGTGACGCTGAACCTTGATCTTTATTGTAAATAAAATAGGCCTATGTCATAAATAGTTAACTACAATTAAGTTAATTAGTGATGACAAGATTGTTCTGAAAATGAAACCGTTTATTGTATTATTAATGACTGCATTTTAATAGTTTAAAATTATTAATGAATCATTTATTTATTTATTTATTTATTTACCTACCGTCTCAGATTTTGACAGCTCTCAAGTAATGGCGGCAGCAGGACAAGCAGAGTCCTCCACATTAGACCAAGAAGACGAAGAAGAACCCCCGGGAAATCCAGAGACGACCGTGGGGGGCAAACCTACTCCCCCACGGCGCCTTCCTCGGAAAATAGATCGATCCAAAGACTCGACATTAAATCTTGGGAGTTTGAGCACTGAGAGTTGGTCTTTGCCGAGTTCGGTATGTATCTTTGTAAATATTCATTTTATACTAGTGTGTTAATAATGAATTGCATGTATTAATGATTAATTAATATTAGTAATATTTATCTTTTGGTTATATATGATAGACTTGTAAGATTTTGTGATATCTATAACGTCCGTGTGTCGGAAAGGAAATTGAAAAATATCGTGAGAAAATTAAGATATTACATTGTTGACTAGAAATATGCTTCTGGAGCAAAGACCTTCGCTAAGGCGACTCAATTAGACTAATTAGAAGACTAATTAATTTATTAATTAAAATCAATCATAATCTGACCGAATCTTAGTTAGCCCATTTCTGACCAACCCTGAATTTATTATCAAAATCCGACAAAGGCACAAACGTAATTAACTTGCTGGAGAACGTCATATAGATACTCTTTATTGTATTATATTACATAGTTTATCATATTAAATATTTAGGTGCTAAATTAAATACTGAACTAAGTTTTTCTCTGTTTTATGGTGGCTCTTTGAATAGGAAAAATAAAAGAGAAAATTACTCTCAAATTTCACTTGAGAGAATATTATAGCTAAGGTATAAGTGAGAGAGTTAAATGCCCTTGAGATATCCATATTCAGATGTCATTTAATTAGTTTTCACATTTAACTTATTATGGCTTTGTTGTTTTGTTTGGGTCCGACTGCGTTTGTGTAGCCTTCATCTAAATTTTTATAGTCTTTAAATATTGAAACGATGGTATACAATAGACGATGAATGTTTATGCAACATTGAGATTGTAATGTTTAAATTAAATGGTGAGGGTGAATAAATGTCCCCATTCAACTTAAATATCCAGCAGCTGTCTTAATATAAACGGCTCATTTAAATACAGCTGGCGGAAAGTTTCCCTCTTTGATGGTTATAGGTTATTCCGGGTTGCAAGACAAAGAAGTATTCGTTATCATCGTTATTAACCGCTTATCAACACTTGTTAGATTGCATTTGTTATTTTACAATTAATCACTGTCACTCAGGATATTTGAGACCAATACACCCGGAAAACATCTTAACTAGCTGTCTGACGCAATCCATGGACCTACGCATCGCTTTGAATTACATCCCAGCACTAAACTCGGCCGAATAAAACAAATTTTGAATATTTGTGGTAAAACGTTGACCAATAAATCGAATTTACTTTATTTAGGTTGAATTGATTATTTTTGTCCCAGTTGCGCATTCTTTGATGAAATAGTGGTAACATGTTAAACTTAATTAACATTAATAAACTCCATATCTTTTAAATTCACCATTTGCATGTTTCCTTTAAATATCTTTATTTATTGATTATACAATAGACTCTGCATAATTGGGAAAATTAAAAAGTTTCAATTAACAACAAAGAAAAAATCTGATCCACAAGATTTGTTTCAGGAAATCGGTAATTCGAGTTATACTGTGAAACTTATACTATATAAATTTTTAATCTCCTAATTTTTTTCCTATTATTTTATCGAAGGAAATAGTTTTATTGGTCATGATGAATATCTTTCATAAAGGAAAATACCAACAGTTTTCAAGAATTGCGAAAGGAGAATGCGACCTTGAAAGCTCAATTAAACGACCTCAACAAGGCCCGCTGTGCTTCGGAAGAAAAATGCCAATCTTTGAGCGCTGAGTATGCGGACGTAAAACAAAAGTTGATAGAGACAGCCCAGTTTTGTCAGAATTTGGTGACTCGGCTAGAGGCTAAGGAATCCGGCGGACGTGGTCTCTGTGAAAAAGGCGTAAGTTCCTCTTTGTTATCTGACAACCGAATTCCACACATTAATTACTCTCTTTTCTTCCTTCAAGCTGTAAGATTGATAAATAAAATCAATTGATAAATTATCAATCCACCCTTTCCTTGTTTGCATAGTGAGCTCATTTTGAATACTTGTGGTAAACTTGACGTGAAAAAAACCCCCAAAAAATGTATTATTCATCACTCTGAACACATCAGTCCAATTAAGTACCTATTCCTTAATTACTAAGACACGCTGTATACATCGCCATTAACCAAATTACGATTTATATATTCGTTTTAAGTCAATGTCAAAGTAATGAGGACGGAAATTGGTGACTTTTATTTCTTGCGGTAAAAATTGAAATGTAGAATTCGAAAACGGACATATAGTTCGTTATTTTGTCAGCATCTTTGGATAGGTGTTCAGTGGAAACCTGCAGAATTTTTTAAGAAATGCATTTGTTTGTTGTCGACTAGCAATTTTAGTAATGAGCCATTCTCTACAACTTCATCTCTCAAAAAATAATTCCAACGGAAAAATATTTTTAATCTGGGAGCCGAGATGAATAAATATTTCATGCTTTTACATAATCAAAAACTTAGACCACAGATGATTTAAATAAAAAGCTAATTTAAAGCAATTTTGATGAAGACTAGTTTAAAACAGTCATCAAATTGGTGTTTTGGGTTTATTGACAGGAACAGAACAGAGAGGCTGCGCGCCTTCGCCAGGTGATAACTCAACTAAGAGGCCAACTTGAAGAGGTAAGTGATGACTCGTGGCAGCGAAATAATATATTGATGCATAAAGGATGATTCTGTCATCCACAGGCCTACCCAACTACCAGACTCGGCACCGAATGATCCTGAATTCACCGGTAGATCGGACCACACTACCCGTTTTCAAGGTGTGTATCAGTACGCATTTCACAGTATCAGATGCGACACCGCTGTTGCCTAGTACGCGATGTGATAGTGACGATTCTCAGCATTGCATCACCACTCAAAATTTGTTCGGGGTATGATACTGTGAAATGCGTACTGACACACACCTTGAAAACGGGTAGTGTGGTCTGATATACCGGTGAACTCAGGATCATTCGGTGCCGAGTCTGGTAGTTGGGTAGGCCTGATTCAGTGAACGCTTCATTTTACTTCTGACTGACATAGGCTGTTGATGAATGTGCCATTTGTTCATGCCCAAGTGACAGGGCAAATGTCTTATAACAAAATCTTAAATTTGCTGCATGCAGCTCTAATCACATCATTTCGAGTCGGTCTCTTTCCTTTCTTTTCGTTTATTCATTAGTTATAATAATAATAATAATAATAATTATTATTATTATTATTATTATTATTATTATTATTATTATGCTGAGTGAAATATCTTCCACATTCCACAAAAAAAAAATAAATGAATAATTATTTGCAAAAAATCCTTGTAATATGCGGCTGTATTTACATTGCTGTTATTGTTGTGCTTGTAAAAGTTGGCATCACAACCTGCTAAAGTGCTGCATACTTTGCGTTTTGAAGACTAAATGCTCAAAATTGAAAGTTTTGGCCAAATAATTCAGGTAACATCAGCCAACATGAAGTGGCAGACGTACAATGAAGGACGGGAAACGTACATCAAAGGTTTGCTGAAAACTGTAGAACAACTGAAAGAAGAACTTAAGAAAGCCAGTCTTGACCACGTGACAGTAGGACAGCAGCAAGAAATTGACAAAATGTTGCTGGCGTCAAAAGCGAAGATAACAGCTCTAGAGGAAGATTTAGAGAAGGTGAGAGTTGCACATGCATATCTGAAAGGGAATTTTTTTCAAGATTGTCCTCAAAATTTCTGTTTAATATTTATTTCTGGGCAAGCACAGCAGTAAAAGGATCTTGTCATGTAAATTAATGATAAACGGCTATATCCACAGTTTGCGTGTGTCTGCGTGCGTGCGTGCATGTGCAACTTTATCTGGTGTCGAAATTAAAATTTTGTCCTTAAAATCCCGCTGGACCGACAAAGGTACAAACTGTGTGTGCACACATGTAGGCCTACTGTATGCGTACTTGTGCAAGGTGCGTGCATGCTTGTGTGTGTGCAAAGTTGTGAAAATGATAGTTGTGCATTCATCTTATGCAGCATCGAAACCAGTTCAAGTAGCATCTGATGTATTATGCTTTGTCTGTACTCCGTTGTTTCCAGCTGGAGGACGAAAACCGCCAGCTCAGAATCCAAACTCACCAAAACGACGAAATAAGACGTCAGTTGGAAGAGCGCGTGCGTCAACTCGAGGCAGAGATCGCGAAAGGAGGACGAGGAAGAGGGGGATACGAGGATGAGTATGTCCAGCTCCTCCAAGAACAGGTTCGAACGGTGACCGAGGACTTCGAGGCAGAACGGAGAGACAGGGAGATAGCCCAGTCGAAGATATCTGATCTTGAGAGAGAGCTGCAGTGTCTCCGAATACAGGTACATACATGTAGTCCCATAAATGCATTAAAACGCCCTTTACACTGGACGGCTTCCATTCTGCGTCCTTTGTGCGACCATGAAACTGGCATCGCTGTGGTCGAAACAAGAGGGGACAAGCATTAACTTGGTTGCAAAATGAATGCTCAGTGATCGGCCAGTTGTCTGCACGTAAAGTATTTTTTTAACTCTCAACCAGAGCCGTACTGAGGGACGCAGAAAGAATGCCGTCCAGTATAAAGGGGGGGGGGGGGGATTAACACGATGAAATACAAGGAATAATATTTAGTTTGCCTGAGGGGAAGCTTTCGTTCTAGTTTGACAACTTGAGTTCGTCTAGGGCGAGTTTCACAAAGTTATTTAGCCCGAAAATCGGTCTAAACTTTAAGACCAAAGCGTTAGTCTACTTTCACCCAAGATAAAGCAGAAGTAGTCCAATATCATAAAATACTCCCAGGCCTGTCAACACTCCAGATCTCGTCGGGAGTCTCCTGATTCAGACTAAAAATCTCCCGATCTATCAGACTATTTTCTCTTTGCTTTTGTTAGAACGTACGGTGACTTTATTAGCCGTCACATAATTGCTTTCTTTGTTTTGTCGCTGGAGGCTAAGACACAATATATTGGTATATTCCGGTGTTACTATATTTAAGTAATATAACTAAAGATACTAATGTTGATAACTCTCTTTCAGATGGCGCAAAACAGAAAAGGTTACTATGACTCACCATATAGGACATATTATCGACCGAACGTGAGTGCAATTTTCATTTTCTCCATCTCTCTCTCTCTCTCTCTCTCTCTCTCTCTCTCTCTCGCTGATTTTGCTATCTTATGGAGCGCACAATTAAAAATGCTAGCTGTTGTGTCACTTAACTATTTATTCTTTTTTTTTTTTTTGTTTTCGTTTATTTATTTATTTACATTTTGGATTAAGAAGGGGGGTCTCTGTCCCCCTTATTACATTGGCGTTGTGAAATGAGATTATAAGCGGGCTGTTCTTTTTTCCCTACACAGCTTACCTGCGGAGCCGAATACAGGCATTTTGGAGGCAGAACTGTCGTCGACGGACTGGGCGACCTCGAGGCCGACGGAGACACCGAGGAAGGGCATGACGACACAGATGCACACGTGACCGGTTCCGACGTGCCAAACGGGTTGTTCGAAGACGGAGCTGATATCCATACTACAGAGCTACTGTGTCCGCGTTGTCTGCGCCAGTACGGCTTAAACCAAGAAGCAGAATTTCAGGAGCACATCGGTATTTGCTGCGACTAATTTGTCGCCCTGATCTTCGAATATTTGAAATTTAATACAGCTTTAAATGTCTACTTTTCCGATTTTGGACGCGCTTTGCTTGAGTAGATCTCAAGATAATGCTTCAAAGCATTAAATAATCTATGTAACTTGACGTAGCAAAGGAGCAATTGTCTTCACGAATCAGATTTGGGTGACCATGGCTCAAAAATAAATTTCCTTTCCTTTTTTTTCCAGCAATAAACCCTTGCCCCAAATTTCCGAAAAAAAAAGTTTTTTTTTAGCTCAAAAAGGCCTGTTGATATGGCACCAGGAAAATCTTAATTTTTGGCCTATTTGGTCCCGCAGAAAATATTCTTTTCCAAATTTGGTCGTTTTTTATCAAAAACCAAAACCAACGTTTTGCATAGGAGATTTTGACCCTCGTCCAATTCTTCAAAATAATGATGTTTACATGAACTTTATGGTCGAGTGTATTGACAGCTGATAGCACTTGTTGTGCAAGAACGCATTAAATTTATTGCACTTTCCACGTTTGAAAACCACAGATCCTTTATTTTGAGTGCTTTTAAAGTTTAATTTCCATAAGACCAGTACATCAAACTTTCCATTACTATACCTATTCATTTTAACACAAATGTTGACAAAATTATTTCACCTAATGCGATATGTAAACGAATAGATTATGTTACAATTCATTTTGTATAATGCTTGCACGACAAGTATTAGATTAAGTTAATAATATTTTGAACGCAGAATCTATATGAAATTTTGGCGACTACCACTACTTTACAGATTGACTGACGTATGACTCCCTATCACGACACTGACCACGACCTTCTTCAGACAGTTATTTGAATACTAAGTATTTCTACAATTTATGACTTTGGACGAAAAATAAAACTTTGTTGTCTTTCTCGTCCAAAATATGACCAACATCCCATTAAGTATACTTTTGCTGATATTTTCCCGAAAAAATACGCCACATTTCTCAGTAAAGATCCAACATAATTTTCCACATCAGGCCTATACAGTGATAGAACTTGTAAACAGGAATAGATTTTCCATTTTATACCATAAATATGATCAAGAATGCATTGCCAATGGTTTGTTCGTTCAAATGTGTCTTGCAAATGATTGTTTCAACCTCGCTTTGAAGTCAAGGTGGTGTAGAGAGCCAAACGATTACGTGACAGAAAGAGTAGTAGTCGTCGTCTGCGCTGGCTACATGCATTGTGGAAATCTGCAGCATTAGAAATAAAAAATGTATACCTAATTTCCATCTTGAAGAAAGGTGAATTCCAATTTCGCATACTGAATTTAGACGCTGTGTCGTTGTGGCTTTATGTATGATAAAATATGTTTGGTAACAGAATGGAAAAAAATTACCATAGTTTCTTCCTTGAAGTAAATTAAGAATAATTCACATTCAGTGTTTTAGCACATTCAACGAGAACATAAGAAAACTCTCTCTGATATATGGATTTTACAACACTGTATTTGTTGAAGATTATTCTACATGTACAATGTGTGAAATGTGGATACGCGTTCAGTAGCAGTATAAGTATGGAGCATTTTAAAATTTTAATCTATAGTATGAAGCATTTTTAAATTTATAACCTTGTGTTAACATTGCTACTTATATAGTTATAAATTAACAATATTTAATAGATTAGGACAGATGAATTTACATAAGTTTGTGAACGTGTTCAACATGAAATTATAACTTAGAAGACAAGACAGAAGTCACAAGGGAAAAAAACTATGCTTTTATTATTCAGATTTAAGACATTTTCAGATATCACGTCTTAATTTATCTGCACGTTCACGATACTGGATAACGACAATGGGTTATCATCTTTGAAGTCTGTCAAAATATTCTTAAGTGTTGGATTACAATGGGGGTGCTTTCATGTGAAAGGGGATGGATTTGTCTTATTATAACAACCAATTTTTTGTTTCCAAACATTGCTGCGTATTTTAAACCCATTAATTCTTAGCCGAAAGTGACACTCAAACAGCGTTTAAATGTGGGACACAGACTTTCCAGTCTGTTTTCCAGGGATGCATGTACATTATGGAAAAGACAGCGCTCAGAATACTATTGTCATGGTTTTTGTCATCTCAGGGATCATTTACGGCAGACACATTAGAGAAATACAAATTTTTTCTTCGTCGCAAATTAGATGGGTGAAGAAGACGGGTTATTGTGCGTTACCATTGTTTCAATTTCAACATCAGTACAAAGAATGATCTACCATACACGTGAACTGAACATATCGTTCAATTTCGGGGTTAAAATACCTGACATACACTCTGCCTTCCATAAAACAACAAGGTGTAAGGTATCCTGTCATCTGAGCGTATAATCACAGGCGTTATGACCCAATCCTGTTGTTACCCAGTATCGTGGATGTGCAGATATCTATATTATCCAATTATTTTATTTATGTATGGATGCAACAAGCAGGAAGTTTGAATTAAACTTAACATATAAGAAGGGAAAAAATACTCAACCATTCGATATTGCGATCGGTACTACCGAATTTCAACATTGACGTGGCTGGTAACGACTGACATTAAATCTCTCCTACTGACATACCCGTCTGACCAGTCAAATGACCAGCCCATTTGGGGGAGTGACTCTCGCCTTCCTGTTGAAAATCGGTTGTACGGATCGCAACGTTGGATCGTTGCGTTATTACTGCACATAAGACAAGCATTAGCTTTATTTTTATTTTGCATGTATACGATATCATTCTACTGCATAAACCAGGTCAGATTTACTCTCTTCAATTGTGCAGAGTGATAGTAAGATAAATATGACGTTCAGATATCGATATGGATGTATGTATTGTTTGTAAGTGTGGGAAAATGCAAACAGAGCTACATGTTATACGCAAATGCGAGCTCACATCAGTGACGCGTTCAGCCTACCCTGAGCTGTTATTTAGGGGATCTATTTTCAAAGAACAATTTGCACTTAGTCGTTCCATATGTATACAAGGTCTTGAAAATATCAGAAACGTAGCTTTTAAAAACGGTGTACCGAACTATAAGTTTTTGTCATGGTAGTGTATTGCGCTACATATTATACTTGTAATGCCTATATTGATCATTTATCCCTGTATGTAATGTTCTGCACGCTAGATATTTATTATGTAATCATACGCATACAGTGATGATAACTACTACTACTACTACTATTACTACTACTACTACTACTACTACTACTACTACTACTACTACTACTATTGAAACAGTTAAGAGATAAGGACTATAAAAGCAAAATCTTATCTGCGGTGAGGGGGCAAGATAACTAAATATTGAAATTTTTAGGCGGTCATGACATTATTGTTCATGTGAAAACAATGCAACTATATCTGGATGACTGCGATAAGACCAAATCAGTAGGTACATGTACACTCCAAGAGAGATCTCTGAAGTTTGTTAATGTATTAAATACTTTAATGTAGTTTTTTGACAAACTACAAATATCCCTATCGTGGGGTACCAAACCACCTGATTAACATGAATGAGAATTTAAACGAAGTGAAAATTGGCTTTATCCAGTGATCGACGGTGAAAACATTGTATCAATTTACGGACATGTAATTGCACATCCTGTTGTTATATCTTATTAATATTATATCATCTATTTCTGCACAAGTGCATTTTAGTAATGACTACATGTATATACAATATACACTGATGCTCATAAGTTAAGCAACACCCCGATTTTTTCAAAAGTTTCTTCTGTCATGAACATTATTTCATTTGTTGGTGGGGTTATGCATATTTCTTTCATATTTTATAAATGACATATTAAATTTGAATATTTCGGGTAAAGAAATACACAATATAGCTTATTGTAATAATCAAAATAACTTTATTAACCAAACGGTACTAAAATATGCCAAATCATGTGTCAAAAAAGTATGCTCACACAGCAAAAAGTACGTGATGATTAAAACAGCTTATTATGAAAAAATAAAGTTCGATCATCTAAGAATTAGTTTTAATAAAAGAAGACTGTAGATAATAGATGATTAATCGTCTATTATGCAATAAATATCGGGTGTGCCTTCCCTGGTTTTGAACAACAGCTTCACATTGTCTCCTGCAACTTGCCACCAAATTCTGCCAATCTTGCTTTGAGAGCCGGTTCCATTCTTCATTTACTGCATGCTGGACCTCTTTAATGTTTCTAACTGGAGGTTGTCTCTCATTTACTGCCCTGTCAATCATATCCTAAGCATGTTCTATTACATTTAGAATTGGTAAATATGCAGGCCAATCCAAATGTGGGATACCGCGCTGTTGCAGCGCGTCTTGCACGGACCATGCTTTCTGGATGGGCGCATTGTCCTGCACCAAAATGATTTTTCTTTCTGGATTTGCTTGAGTGTGTGATTGTATGCACCCCAATGGTCTTTCGTCTCTGTATTGTTGACCAGGGCACCTCCCTTGAATGACGTACGGTGGCAATTTTTCATTGTTTGGTTGATATGAACTGGCCCTGGTGGCATAATCGAACCAGATATCTTCATCTCTTGCGTCGGTTAATATTATTCTACCAGAAAGAGGCTTGTCCAATACATGATGAGTTGGGCGCCATTTTGCTACCAGCTTGGACACTTGACTTGGTGCTACTTTTTTGTTGCCTTGCAATCTGTCTCTTTGGCACCGCAGCACGATGGCTTCCCATTATTTGCCATCTGATTACCTCGTTGAGTCCTCTTCTAACCATTGCTTGGTCCAAAATAACAAATTGTGCCCATGAAATAAGGCCAAACTGGAAGCTCCTCATGGCATGACCAAACTGTGTTTTTCGCAAGTGGGACCCCCATTGCATATTCTATCGTGTCCAACAGTAAATAGTACTCTAATGTCACGGTCCAGTAAGTCAAAGTAAAAACAAGAGAAATATCTAGCTATTGTACAAATTTTGCCTCAATAAAATTTTTGGTTGCTGAGAAATTCGAGAAATAAGAAAGTGTTGCTTAACTTATGAGCATCAGTGTATTTGGCTTAAAGGAATTTATGTTGTCTGAATATACGAGGTACAATGTTGCACGGTTTTAAAGCAGTATGACATTTGATAAGTGGAAATTTAAAGTATGGTAATAAATTTACGAAGATCAGACGTTATCATTTGTTGATCTTTCTCTCTCTCTCTCTCAAATGGAATGAGAAATTCCATTCAATTAAAAAGAAAGAAACGGTAAGCGTAAAAGACCAATCATTTTTATTTGACAGCATTTTAAGCTAAAATCTTCTACCAACTTTCGGTTTTATATGGAAGCGTATAAGTGCCACAACACACAACAAAATCACTCAACACACAACACAATTTCAACACGACACATTTAACTTTTCGACACAACACCAAAGAAAATCGCAACACAACACATTAACTTCTCGACACAACGGAAATAGATGGCGCTTTCGGCGCGGACGTCTTGGAAAAGCCGCGAAAACCCACAGAACGATTATGTGATTGTTTCCTTATTTTCTCAAGGCATTTATAATAATGTGTCACTTTTGGGTCCAGGAAAAGCGCACTTTTGAAAACATTGTATTACAGAGAAGTTTTTTAAAATATCAGATAATCTGTTGTGAATGTTGCATATTCAATGCTGTGTGTGTGTGTGTGTATTGAGGGGGGTGGGGGGGGGGGGGTATTGATGTTGAGAGTATTGAAGCCGGGGGATATATCGTTACTTGTTCCTGTGCTCACATAAATTGAAATTCTAATATTGTAAATGCAACATAAACATTTGATAATCAATGCAATGTATCTTATCTAAATTATTTAGTACAGTAAATGTATTCTAACACTTGCAATTTTGCTCTTTATGCTTGTAAGCATGTAATCTCAAGGGCTGTTCTATATAATTAATATATTAATAATAGCATAAAAACATCACATACTGTTAAAAATAACATGTTGTCTATCTGGCTGTTACAATATTGGAATTTCAATTCATGTGAGCACAGGAACAAGTTTTGTTTTATTCAGTTTAATTTGGAAATGTCAAATAGTGTATGCAGTGTCAAATAGAGCGCTGAAGTTTCGGTTTTTCAAAAAGTCGTTTTTCGAAAAACGATTCTGGCAGCCAGAAACTAGTGTCGTTTTTCAAAAAAGATTCTGAGAAGCCAAAATCGTTCTTGCAAAGAGAAACAGGGGCGGAGGAAGTGAGAGGCAACCTGTGAATATTATTTTCTACCGCGACCAGTTAACCCTCACCGTGGAAGCCTCTCCTCACCGTGCGCTGAGACCGAGACGGTAGTCGGTTATCTCCTTCGACGTACAGGTAGCAATCACCGCTGAACTATTGTTTAGGTGGGGTTAGGGGGGGGGGGTGAGGGGGGAAAGCCCCACCACTCCCCGGGATCTCACTAGGTAGTTTGAACCTAGTGAAGTATAATTTTTTATTTTATTGAATTTTTCAAAAACGATTCTGATGCCCAGAGACCAGTGTCGTTTTTCGAAAAACGATTCTGGCAGCCAGAAACTAGTGTCGTTTTTCAAAAACGATTCTGAGATGCCAAAATCGTATTTGCGGAGAGAAACAGGGGTGGACGCAGGGAGAAGCAAGCAGCAGCAAGTATACCGCGACTAGGTAATTACCCTCATCGCGATTCTTACGGTATCTCTTCGACGTGCGCTGAGACCGACACGGTCGCCGATTATTGCCTACGGGGTACGAGCAACCCTCATCGCAGAATCTTGCTAGGGTGTTTACGGTGTTACGGTCTTTCCTTGCCGCGCTGGGAGGCCAAGTTGACCGTCTGTACCAGTCACAGTCAGCCTGCACAGCGGAAGCCGGGAAGTGGGGGTGGGGGAATAAGGGTGAGGTTGAAGAGGGGGAAGGCCCCCCCGGGGACTCCCTTTGTAGTTTGAAATATAATTTTTAATTTTATTGCATTTTTGAAAAGGGTTCTGATGCCGAGAAACCAGTGTCGTTTTTCGAAAAACGATCTAGTGTCGTTTTTCAAAAACGATTCTGGCAACCAGAAACGAGTGTCGTTTTTCGAAAAACGATTCCGGCAACTAGAAAGTAGTGTCGCTTTTCAAAAACGATTCTGAGAGAAGCCAGAATTGTTTTTGCAAAGAAAAACAGGTAAGGGGTGGACAGAGGGAAAGGCAACCGGCATGCTACCGCAACCAGGTAACTCTCATCTCGGAAGCCGGGCAATGTGTTACGAACTCTCAGCGCCGTGTGGTGAGACGGAGACGCCCTCTGATAAGCGTCTACAGTGCACAAGTAGCCTTCACTGCGGAAGCCTTGCAGGGTGTTTAGGTTGGTGGGAGAAGGCGGGGTTGAGGGTTAGGTTGGGTTAGATGCCCAAAAAGCAGTGTCGTTTTTTTTAAAAAACGATTCTGGCAACCAGAAACTAGTTTCGTTCTTCAAAAACGATTCTAAGAAGCCAGAATAGTTTTTTTACGGGGAGAAACAGGAGTGGACAGAGTAGAGGCAACGCGCGATTAAAGTCTACCGTGACCAGGTAACCTTCTCTGCGGAAGTTGGAAAGGGTGTTATACGTTCTCTTCTCGTCGTGCGCTGAGACCGAGACGGTAGCGGTCAGTGAAATGTGTCTTTTTTTAAAAAACGATTCTGAAAAGCCAGAATCTTTTTTTTTTTCAATAAAATTAAAAATGATGCCTCAAACTACAAAGGAAGAACCTGGGGGCCCTTCCCCCTCCTCACTCTCTTCCGCCAACCCCAACCCCACCAAAACACCCTTCACGGTTTTCGCTGTAAAGGCGGCCTGTGCCTCGTAGAGGCGGTCATCTAGTCTTCAGTGCACGGCGAGAAAAAAACCAAAACTCCCTGAATACCCTGCCCGGCATCGGCAGTGAAAGCTGCTTGTGCGCCGTAGGCAATGATCAGCGACCGTCTCGGTCTCAGCGCACGGTGAGGAGAGACCGTAACACCCTGTCCGGCTTTCACAGTGAGAGTTACCTAGTCGCGGTACACGCACACCGCTGGTTGCCTCTCCCTCTGCTCACCCCTGTTTCTCTCCGCAAAAATTATTCTGGCTTTTCAGCATCGTTTTTGAAAAACGAAACTAGTTTCTGGTTGCCAGGTTCGTTTTTGAAAAATGACACTAGTTTCTGGTTGCCAGGTTTGTTTTTGAAAAATGAAACTGGAAACTAGAAACTAGACACTAACTTCAGCGCTCCGTGTCAAATTACAAGTTCGGTGTTACTATTTACTATGAAATGCTAGTTAAAGGGATAATAACTCTTCGTATGAGATCTATATTTCACAATAAAAACATTGTGAATAACTCATAGAAATATAATATATTCTGTTTTACCACAAAAATGGCAATTATAGCTATTATTCTGATATCTGAGCTTGTCTTTAGACCACGTGACCTCCATTGATGGCTATACTCTGTTAAAATCTCTTAAGAGATTTTAACAAAAAACCAAACTTTAAAGAAAAAAACCAGGGACAAACTTTGAATGTAAAAATGGATTCATTAATCATTGGTAAGTATGGGAAAATTGTTGTTTACTCCAGGAAAATTCATTTTTTGGCCGAAACGAAGAGTTATTATCCCTTTAATGAAGTACAGATGTGCATTGAATGTATAAATTGTCACATATGATATTGGTCGGTCTGAGTACAATTAGAACACTAGCTAAAGTTTTTAGATTATTTTTATTATTTTTAATTTTAATCAATTATTCTTATTTTCTGTAATTTTGGGTTTATTTTTTTTTTTTGTTTTAGATTCACGGTAGGCCTATACTATTTTTCAGGTCAGCTGATAATTTGAATGAACCTGTTACTGTTTATAAGTGAAGAAAATTTTCTAAAATTTCATAATTATCCACTTTTATTTTCCGTCAAATCCGCACCGATTGTCCCCAGCTAATATATCCCCCGGTTGTGTCGAGAAGTTAATGTGTTGTGTTGAAATAATGTTGTGTGTTGAGTGATTTTGTTGAGTGTTGTGGCACTTATACGCTTCCACAGTTTTAACTTTTTAAAGTTAAAAGACAAATGGGCGGCAATCCTCAACAATCCTACATCCGCCATTGTGCCTAGTTATACACTTCCATTCGCAGCTACCGCACTGACAATAAGCAATCACATCTAACGCATTGGTGTCGACCATCCAGGATTTACCGGTGATCTTTTTCTTTGCGTAACGGACCACCAGACGTTACTTGTCAAACTTCAGGGTCACTTTTCAGGTGATCTCTGTTATTCAAGAGGAGCGCGTTCCTTTTTAAGGCACTGGTTTTAACACTAAGGTACTAGCGTTTCCCTGTTTGGTTGTTTGGAACTGGCCGGGGAGGGGGCGGAGGAGGAGGGGGGGGGGGACAGGGAGCACCACACCACGAGAAATGAAAATACCCTTTTTATTTAAGGGACTAGAATACCGAACAATATTGCTTATATAGACAGGTTTGATTTCCAGAGGGAAGTGGGGATTAAGTGTGAGAATTAACAAGCATGGCGTAAGATTGCACGGATGTTCGAGTCAGTTTGTTTGATTGGAATGGAAAAGTCACAGCCACGAGCCGACTAGAGGCTAAGTCTGGAATTTTCCACGGAGAAACGCGCAAGGGAAATTAAAAGTGATCTCTCGCCCCTACCCCGTGTGCGTCTGCTACATGCACACTGATGTATAAATACAACTTGATCTTGTTTGCGTCATATAGTGTCGTTCGGAGCACACCTTTCCATAAGAAAAGGTCGCGTTCACACTTGATCCGCACGGAGCGAATTTAAATTAGTTTTAATGACGCACATTCCCTCTCAATAGCTCTAACATTAATTTATTCTAGCTATGTGTACGTCCTTGAATACAATACGAGAGAGATTAAGCCAGTTGTTAATTGTGCCAATCAGACAAGATTGCGGATTAAGCTTCAACGTAATGTGGATCGAATCAGAGCGTAGTGTGGAGAGGCCCAACACGCAGAGAAAGTTGGTGTATCAAAAGGCTATCACTGACCCCTTTAACGTAAAACAACTGCCCTAATTTATCAAAATCAACTGACAAGTGTAATTTTTGTCATCACTGCGTTTCCACCCGGAGGCGGCACAATAGCATAGTTGGCCGTTGGATTCCCAACGCTGAATTAAAACGGCGGGTTTCTGCACCGTTTAATTTGCATGGCTATTTCGAGTAGGGGGTTCAGTTTGCGCAGAGGATCATGACATCTAGCAAGCAAACGTCAACGGGGCTATCAAATAAATGACGTGAACCTTTGTGTGCAAAATTTACGATTTATATCAGGAGTTCAATTGCGAATGCCCTGACTAAACATAATACTGTTTGCTGATAAATAATCCGGCTTGAGACGGAGGCCCTGCGGAGAAAGGGTTGTCCAGTTAGCAAGCAAAGAACATTGGTGCTCGAGAGTGCTAGGAAGTCGGACGGAGGGTCGTAAAAAGGTTGACATTTCGGCTCACAAGAATAACACTGAAAAAGACACGAGGGAAAGAGAATATCAGACAAGCTAGACAGGTTGGCGCATCGGAAGAGTAACGAGGACACGAAGGGTATACCACGCACGGAGTAGAACCTGTTCTCTCGAAATTCCTCCTCTCGTGTGCTTTCACTCTGCTGACAGATCGTCTGACTGATTTAGTAACGGGTCCCTCTGAGGGAGATTCAGATATATATCTAGTCCGAGGAGGTGCTGTTTGGGAAAGGAAGAGACTGGGGTAAACTGCGACGAACGGGTCTCTAGAGGTGAAAGGTCGAAGTCACAAGGAGGCGGGTAGAAGGCAAAGTTATTAGGGAGATCTGTTGCTGATAATTTTTGACACGTCTGTGTCTCGGGGTTTGACGGTGAAAAGAGAGAGGGAGTTTATAGGCTGTAGGGTTTAACACGCGAACGCCAAGTATGTGACTGTTTGCGGCAGACGATATCCTTTCATTTGGACGAGAGCAGACGATCGCGACAAGTGTGGAAAAATAGCAGACGACAGGCCGTGGAAACTGGAGTAAAATTGTGTGCGAAGCGATGAATTCTTGGGATTTATTCTGCTCGTTCGGTGGAAACTTTACGAGTGCCATTTACAGCCTGGAGAATTGAGGAAGAAATCCAATATCAAAATAGAGTGCCATCGAGCTGACGGCCTTTTGCAATTTTTTTCCAAGATACATACATTTCACCGCAATGGAATTCCGAATATCGATGTTGTACAGTATCCTCTCCGTACTTCTCTACGGTAAGTATAGTGATATTTCTCAGCAAGTGTTTTTAGTTAGTGCACGCTTTAATTAATACACAGGACCTCCAGAACATCAAACAGAAACACGTCGATGTACACAGCACAGAGTAAATTTACAAGGACCGGGATTTCAATTGACTTTTTTTCCCTTCTTTTTCGATCGCACGTCGGGGTCATGGCGGTGAACCGAATACCCCATCTTTTGTCGAAGTTGAGAAGCTGTTCTGAAGAGACGGAAAACTATCTGCTAGAATAATTCGCCTTGATTAAGTACCTAAATGGTGTGGCTTCGTAAGTAGAGTTAGGTTTAATCAACCACTGAATACACACACACACGACTTGCCCCGTTAAACGCTGAAATGAGTTAAACCGTTCTCGTACGCCGGCTCTCTTCTGACAGACGCAACTGTCGAAAACATCGTCCTTAATTTAGCAACACAGAAACAGCAGGCCAAGTTTATTTTGTTCCTTCTCATATTTGTGTATATCGGGCATTTCTCGTATGTCATCCGTTGAAATACAAGGCTTGTTTCCTGGGAAGGTTTTAGTGTTCATCATAGGTCAACAGGTGTGAGTATTTCAACTACTCCGACCTAAATTTCTATAAATTAATATTATTTTAAATATAGATTTTATAGCCGTTTTGTGAAACATACTTGCCTTGCTATTATAGGCGATTTCCCCACCCAGGGCTTTAGGTTATTACTTATCCCGTATAGTTAATACGAGCATTAACTTCAAAGTATCCATATTTGTTTTCATAATGAATTAGCGTGCGCTAATTCCCTCCTAAGCTTTCTTTTTCCTGAGAAATCATCTCTATTTTCACCTTTCTCTTGATAACTGCCCGAAGGTAATATTGCTACATATTCCAGAGACAATTAACATACAGAAGGGGTAATTACTGCATCTTTCCTGTATGAAAACGTCCAGTTTTACAAATATGGTTGCATGAATTGTGATATATTAGGCCTATTACAGTAATCGTAAGTTTATTGATGTATATACACCAGAGGTATCTGTATCAGATAGACATAAAAGTGTGCATTATATAATAATAAATTTCTGATCTGCAACTTAAAGATAATTTTTGAAAACTTTCAGCGGCATAACTCTTGCTATAGCATGGGTTACTAACAATACGCATAAAAGCAATACATTTCACTTTAAAAGAAAAACACATACAGTTGGGATCTGTATTGCAGAGAATGGCCATATATATACAAGAAATAAACCCCACATATTTCATGTATTACTAATACACTCAGTAAGGTACTTCCTTATATAAGCCATATATTATATATATTATTAAGCTCATTTTATCTCATGAGCCAAGGCGAACAGCTCGATAATGTACTTAAGTATATAAATACATGAAAATATGACAGCAGGTTACAATATCGAGCAATACTTGCATTAATCTACAATATAATAACCGCATAATTAAGAATTATCTCATGGAACTTAACTACAAGAAGTAAGTGCTGATGATGATGTCCATGATGATACTATTACTTAATGATGCTATAGAAACGCCCGTGTAGAGGGTATGTAGAGAGCGAGATCCCCTGGGACCCCGGGGTACAGACGCTATTTGTTTTATTACTCACTGGCAGACAGCCCCGTGGTAGCAGAGATTTATTGAGGCAGGCTTTCGACTCTTTATTCACACTTAAGTATTAGTGTTCGTCTCTGGCATCACTAAACACGGTTTCAAAATAGATATGAAAAATAAATTCTAATAATAATAATGCAACCAATATATTTTTATATTATAAAGAATAATGATATTAAACATTGAATACATTATTAAAAAGGGCATCAAAATTGATGTAATTATGCCAAATACATAACTTGTGTTTTTTAATACTTTTGTCTTTTAATATTTTTTCCTCTTTATGCACACAATTTTGGCAAATGTGACAATGTACCATTCTGAGCTCAATAAATTACTGCTATGGGGGAAAACTAAAAACCTTATATATTGTTAATATAGCATTATTTCCCAGCTAGTGACGCACAGTATTCGATAAGTCCACACTTAAGGCCACAGGTGTAGAAGGCAGGGGATTTAGAAAAATTGCACCGACTGATCTCTCACAGCTCTGAGGTTAGACATCCGTCCGCAGCGTGGGGCGGGCATTGTTCCTTGTCGTCGTGGATAGAAGGACAATGGTTAGAATAACGCTAAGCATGCAGCGAGGCCACGATCGCTGCTAATTCGCCGTCAGTTTGAGAAATTATCTTGTCGCTTATTTAATGCGTTTGGATAACTGGTTCAGAAAATGACGGAGAAAATGGGGACCAATTTTAGACTTGATGAGCCTTCAGAGGTCATCCATCGGGCGCCGAGGGGGATCTTACATAACCTGACGTGGAACGTGGAGAAACTGACATAGAGGTTATCTCGTAATTTTGATGTGGAATGTTTTAAGGTGTTAGATACATGGAATAAAATTAGGTTGATCAAGTTACTTCGTTTATGCAGCTGTGCCTTATACCTGATATTCTGAATGGCTTCAAGCACCCAAGATACCACATATCCCGGATATAACGCCAGGTTTCATTGCATACACCAATGGAACACGTACATTGTTTCTAGAAATGCTTTTAAACGTAAGATACTAATGTGACTGATACATATGTAATGGATAAAGTGCAATCTGTATTTAAAAATGTAATAGAAAGTGAATAAAGAAACAAAAAACACGTTGTTATTGACACAACCAATTTATATTTATTTGGCTTTCATTTCAATTTATTTTAAGGACGGTCACTTATTTGTACTGGTCTCTTATTTGTCAGTGATGTATCGCACAGCAACCCTTCTCTCTCTCTCTCTCTCTCTCTCTCTCTCTCTCTCTCTCTTTACACATACTCCACTCAGAGAGTTGATCTTCGCGTTGAAAGATTCACTTACCACAGGCACTTTAATTAGAAGGCTATCTATACTCATCATCGCCATGCTTAATTAATTTATACTTTCAATCAACAAAGAACGTTATCACTGCGCGAGCATCTCCCCCAGGAACAGCAATCTATATGTTATATGGTGTAAAATCTGTATAAAAAACAAAACTGTCATTAATTCATAAATGATCACAAGCCAATCCATATAGACATTCATTACTTTTAACAGATGCATTGTGAGGCTTTTTTTTTTTTTTTTGCGGGGGGGGGGGGGGGGGGGGGGGCGAGGTGGATAAATGTGCTCTACATACGAATGAAGGGTGTGGCTATGAATGGTGACGTCTTTTTTAAAGATAAATCTATTTCAATCTGCAATGACAAATCTTTTCAAAGGCAGAATAGTGCTATCCCTTGTATTTTCACCTCTTTGAACAACAAAAGCAAAGTTCACCGAACTGATGGTACATGTACGCTCCAAATAGAGGTTAAAAGCTTCTCATCCACTATTATTATATTTATGTGTAATGTTAGGGTTGCCCGTGCGTCAATAAATGTTGACTTTTGATAGTGCCAGCAACTTGAAAAGTTGATCATTTATTCTACCCGTAGGAAAAAAGGTATATAATTTTAAAATTGGATACGCTAATACCATTGATTTTCAATGTGCTGAGCTCTCTCAGAGCAAACAAATACCCCGTGGGTGATGTGGAAGTTTCTGAGATGCTCTTGAAGTGTATAATTTGCCGCCCCTATAGTTCAGTGCCATTTTTCGTGCCTTAACTCCAGTATTATCAAAGTTTAGACGGCTAGACTGGCAGACAGGCAGACAGACAGACAGATGGACAGACACAACCGTTAACTTAAAATTAGAATTATCACCCCGTCTTCAGCGGGACCCAGCTAACTTTCGATCAGACTAATTAGATTTGATAGAGATAATAGAAAGTCGAAAATGAGCTATCACAAAAATGACAGCTAATTGATTAATATAGTCTTATTTGGGTCATGTCCCAAAGGCAAATTACACTGCAATGGGAAAACACTTATATTCATTAATTTAGGCACTACTTTCAACGGTTAGCTTAGATTACTAATTAGACCAGTCCCATCAAGTATACGTTCATAGCAAGACGGTTTCATTTCACTTAGTCCAGGATGGCGAGCCGGCCTTTCGAACTGAAAGTCTTCAAATTTCAATTTTGTCCATTATTGGCAATACATATAGTAACAATGTCTCCAGTTTATATCATATTAGATTTGACATACCATTTAATTAACACGTATTTTATCTACTACCTGCACCTGCAGGCTGGCTTATCGATATTCACGATATTCAAAAAAATACTTTATGTTGGCTTTTGGTTTCTCAGACCTATTCAGCTGTTCTTTTTGTTCTCATATTCTCCCTAGAATTGCAGTGCGAACTTTTCATTTAGCTCATAACACATAAGCGGATGTACGACTCGTTTTGGACTTGTTGATTGCGATAATTCCCTTACTCATAAAGAGTCACAGTTTTTATACTATGTAACCGGTGAAGACAAACACGTAATTTTTTTTAAAAAAATTTGAATTGATATCTTAGACTGGAGCTGTCTTCATTTCAAATTCCCGAAGCAGTTGCAACCAGACATTATGACACGACTAATACAAAAGGGGCTGTAATTGATCTACAGCAATCGAGGCTTCTAGATCATTCTTTTGACACTGACGCACTACCCTCGGGTTAATCTTCATCTTGAGACGCTCCATAAGTTCGAAAACCTGTGATTTCTTCAGAAGTCATCGGGGTTGAATTTCGGTATGAATCATAGTGTTGAAATATTTCTCAAACGTTTATTTTGTGTTGGTGAAATGGTATACACTGTTTTGTATTGAAACGACACAAGATATACGGAAAATGTTATTTGCGCTGTTCATTTTCTCTCTTAAACTATAATTAAACTAAAAACATAAATCAATCATGATGGAATCAGTCCATTCTCAGCGTGAGCCAGCTGCATACATATCATAACAAACATAAAAAAATAAATATTTTTATTTCCAATAACTTAAACAGAAAATAACAACCATGTATTTTTGAAGAATGCTTTTAGGTGTCTGTTTAAATATACGTGTAGGTGTCATTTAAGTAGTGCTTTACGTGGTATCGTTAAAAGCAACTAGAGTTTTCCGAATGAAGTGTTTCACTTCAGCAATTTTAGTGTCTTGTCTATCTTACATTATCCGAGCAGTTAAATGTCCACTTTCGTTGTTGGCTCGAACAAAACATTAACATGGTTAAAATAAGGTAATGTATCCAAAAAGACATGTTTACACAAGAAGAGATCGGTTCCGAAATTAGTGGCAGTGTCGATCACTACAAACAGAAGTTCATCAACAAGATAATAAATATATTCCTGTGAAAATGCACACCTACCGACTAAAGAAGATTTTCTATTATTTTAATGTGCGGTCCATACGGAAAATTGTCCGTACTTGGGTCGGATTAGGACAGAGCTTGCTGACGTTGCGTTTACACCTCAGATATGCCTTAGTCTAGTCTATCCTTTCACAAGGACATATATTACATGTTTCAGCTGCTGGTTTTGACCGTTGTGAACGGCAAGGCGGGCCAATTATTGGCAATTACACGTCAAAACTGCTCCAAGGCTTGAAGCAAATGACTCGTAATTGAGTAGGATTTATGCTCCGCATGAGACGGTTTGAGAGCTTAAAACGCAGGTCTCTGGCCGGCGGCGTGTTCAACTCTTGTCTAACCTCTGAAAAACAACGCTATTACAATATCTCTGGCCCTGTTCACTGAGGATCCGGATAAAGCTGATTTAAATTGGTCTAAAATGGTGGATCAAATGGTGATTGTAATAAGTCTGGGATGTGTGCAGCGCGTCACTGTGGGCACTTATTTTCGACCAGTTGCCTCGAGAGGGCGTAACGCCGTGCATAGTCCGGATGATTGCAGTCCAAACTACTATGACATAACCTACAACACTTAGACCGATTCAGGTGCGTTTTATCTGGGAGAGAAGTGGACACCTCGAGTTGTGCTGTATTTTATATTTACATGATTGCTGAAAGGGCTTCTCTAATGAGGTGATATGCAATTTAGATTTCCAGTCATAAAATGATTAAAAACTCCATGAGAACACTGGCGTAGCGCTAGAAAAAAGAATTAACTATGATGCAGGTAAAATATCAGATTATGTTACAACCTTCGGCCAGCTAGCAGGTTAAAAGTTGCGGTGTCAGGTCCATACTTATCCAATGGTGAATCTGGGCTATCAAGAAAGAGGATGCGTTTCTCCTCCCCTGCTGTACTAATAATGATAATTAAAGAATATAAAATAAAGCTCTGTGGATCTCAGATTTTGCCTTTTCTTTCTTGTGGACAAGGTGGATGATTTATTTTTTTTGAAAGGGAAATCGCCCGTTAAACCCAGACCAGGTTTCAGGCACAGTCGTGAAATGTGAACTCACATGACCTTTTGGGAGATCTTTTGTACCTGTGGGCCTACGGATCACTGTCATATACTTATAAAAAAACTGTTTCAGAATAGTGCCGTAATGTATGTGTATTTTAGAACGTTAAGAATTAATTGAAACAACAGTTTGAATGACTAGATCAAACCTCCTGTCTTATTGATAATGCACATAAAATTTATATTATGTTATTGGTCCTACTCATTAGTCATACCTTTCAAAAAATTGCTGTAAAAAATCTTTGAAAAGTTTTAGATGCTTCAGAAAAAGTAAAGGCACATCAAACATTCATACAAAAAGTGTTTTACTGAAAGGTTAACGTAATGGGACCAGTTCTTTCTCTTTTTTCTCTTCAATGTAAAAAGAGAGGATCTGTAAGCAGCAGATCGATATCTTAAAAACGTATTCTGGCTTTTAAAACAACCAGCAAAGAACTTGTAATGAACGTGTAGTTTAATCTGTGGTTTTTGCGCATCAATTCTTTATCGATCTTTTATTCTGCAAGGTCTGCCAAATTAGCTGTATTATTCATACGTGAAGTGTAATTGACAAGCCGAGATGTTTTTAACAAAATTGTAAAATCATTGAAAATACCCAATGAATTGCCTCTTAACAGTCCCTGGGGATAAAAATCGACATTCGGATGATAAATGGACGTTTCAAAAAGAACAGAGAACAACGTTTAACGATAAGATCGTCGTTTATCTGCTGTGATTTTGTGCTCGTAGGGGTGTATCAATATTTAAATTTTAGGGGAAATTGTTTATATGTACATGTCGCTGTTAGTGGGTATAGATTTTTAAGCGCGCATTTGTTTTTGTTTGTGTGTGTGTGGGGGGGGGGGTGCGTCCCACCTATATTGTTGTTTCGAGTAAATTCATGTGTCCTGCTGCTACAAAAAGATTCACAAAAAAAAAAAAAAAAAAAAACACGCCACCTATTCTAGTTTGACCGAAAAAAATACAACCGGCAATCTTGCTTAGAAATGAAAATGAAAATACTGCCAGTCTACAACAAAAGGAAAAACTAAATATAACCTGCCAACGGTTGTGATATAGTCTCACCCCACATGTCGCAGATAAACTTGTTCACTGACTCTCTACTGCGACGCCTGTACATCACGATGATTTATACGTCAGTCCGTATCTCAATTTGGTAAGCCTGATCACGTCTATCAGCCAAGTTATTTTTAGTTTTTCAAAGTCATGCTCGCAACAGGCCTAATTTATCTCGGAAATTGTATTATAGACGTCACTTGAAAATTACGTTTGTTTAATATTGTTTAATATTGAAGTAGAGTAAAAATAGGGTGCGGTGTAAGCGTGCCTTTTGGTGACGTCAACTGGTTTTAATAAGTCCCGGTGTAAACGTGTCGGTTGATGACGTCAATTAGTCTAAGCGCGGCCTTTGTATAAGCGTCAATTGATCTAAACGAATCTCGGTGTAAAATGCGTCGTTTGATGACGTCATGCTGTCAAGTTGAGTCTCGGTGTGAACATGGTACAGTAGAAGTTTTTAGTGTTCTTGGCAAACGACCATCTTTTTTCGTTTATACTCCATTCATTTCAATATTATCAAGTTTAAACCCTCTCGTTTCATTAGCGTTTGGGGAAATCTCCTGTGGGAGGCCTCTGATATTATGGAAAAACCGACAGCATGGTAATAATTATCAGGGGAAAGTCGAATTAAACTGTCTTTATTAATACTCTTCGAAGGGACTGTATTACTTCTTTCAGTATGGTATTTACAACAGTAGTTGAAAACTGAAAAAAGGTAATGAATGAAATAAGTAAAATAAAGTAAATATAATCCTCAATTACATAAAAAGCACCCCCCCCCCAAAAAAAAAAAAAATTAATTAAATAACGAGAAGATAAATAAATATGTCCATATACCGTATCTTACTACAAATGAAATTTAACTTAAATCTTTCTTCAATAAAATATGAAACTTTAAAAGATGAAAATCAATATATTTCAAATTTACTCTTTAAGCGCACTTGCTCAGAATGCTGATCACGCCACCAAGTTTTACTTTCATGTAAAAGCTAACTGACCACAGGTCCGTAAAGACAGACTAGCAAGCAAAAACTACACATGTAAACCTCCTCACAGTTGGTATCAAGAGACGTGGGGACTTGAAGTGCATGCTCCGGCAAGTCGCTTTAAAACAAGGGCCGTGAACGCGCACAAAAAGCGCATAAGTAACCAAATTCCACGAATCGTTAGCGGGTAAAACACCAAAAGGTTAAACGTCGCGTTTTCATCGGACAGCCTTCTCAAAGAAATTTCCCCCATGAGAGTCGCAGAATGAGATGTAATCGGGTTTCTAAGTTTGTCGAAATCGATGCTGTATTGGATCGGACATTTATATCATTTGTAGCGTAGTGCCTGTGGGAATAGTCAATAACTCACATAGTTTGTGCGGGGAAATTGTGTATCATTCGCATGGGAACCGTTTTATTAAATTTTCATTACTTACTGCCATTGGTTTAATCTCACTGTGCGGATGTGTTGGATAAGCTTGATATTTTAGGTGAATACGAGAGAGAAAAGAAAAGCGCGGCGTACTGATCGCTTCAATTTTGAAAATATTCTGAAGTAGTTAATAAATTTTATTCAGGATTGCAGATTTGCGTCAGGTACTCACTCAAGGATTCAAGATAATTAAGAGCTGCCATTTATTCTCTTGAGCGATCTCTTTGTGGCTGCTGAAAAGTGGTTAACTTTGATAAATCCTAGCAACAGACCAACGTTTACTTTGCTCAGCAAGCTTTGGCAACGTTTTTGTTGATTGTATTTTCACTACTTGACAGCGTTTGTCATTTATAGCTTGCCCCACTATTTCATGACGTTTGATACAGCGTCGTGTGAAGTGGGGAAATTATTTGAACTAAAAACGCTTATGTGAGAGAAGCCACGGTATATTGTTACGAGTCACGAAAAATGTCCCAGAGATCAAAGCCAGTTTTTGCCCTTTTCACGCCTCTCCCATCTTAATGATCTTTAGACGATCAAATTAAAGCGGGCACGCACATATTTTAGAAATATATGCAGTTAATGAAAAAAATCGAAATAAATGTGTATATATGATATGGTAAAAGATGCAAAGACAGTCCATATGTATATGAAGGTGGTGCAAAAAAAGTTTAAGAGTGATAACCTGAAGCATTTGTTAGGAAGGCAGTGTTTTAAGGGCAAAAACACGCAAAGAAAATATTCCGGTGAATAAGTTCTCTGGTGGTCCAATGTCATGCTGTCTAGAACCATTTTGTGCTGTTTTTTTCCTTTTTCTTTTTTTCCTCCTTTGCCATTTCAACGACCTTAGGTGACGTTAAACCTCAATAACCCTCACCTCAGTCACGCGTATAGTGTAGGGGATCTTCTTCAACGAAATTCCTGAAGCGGATCACAGCGAAATCTGGCTAAAAGGCTCCCATAATGCCATGAAGAGAGGCGTATAAATCGCCCATTACCGGCATTAAGAAGTTCTCCTCTCTTGCGAAAGTTAATCCCTTTCGACTAACAGGTGCCTTAATTAGTGTTTTCTTTGGAGAGTAGCGAAAAGCTCTCGTGGAGTCGAGGGTGTATTATGTTACTCACCTGACCGCGAAAAGAACACCGAAGGAACGCGCTACAAGAACGACGCTGTCACTTTAACGGATTATCTTGTGTTGACTTCTTAACTTCTGTTCTGTGCTTGATAAAAGCATTGTGTATCATAGCACACGGGCTCGAGGCGCTGAAATCAACTGAACCCTGAATTTCAGGGGCAAGGACAAGGGGGTATTGCACTGGGACAGAATATAACAAGACCTGGACTTTGTTGAATTTTTGGCTCCTGATTTTCAGGGTGTCTCGGTGAACTATTCTGCAGATAACATAGCGGTATGGGGAATGTACCCTAATTTCAAGGTGGCCAGGGTCTACCCTCTACCAGGGCCATAGATTGATTTTTTACTAGATATTAACAGATATGTCATTGGTTAAATAGATGGCTCAGGCCCGTAACCAGCAATTTCAAAAGGGGGGTTCTTTTTCTGAAAAAGTGGACCTTTTACCATAAAAACTTCATGTACCTAGATCAAATTTTACTCAGAGTGGACCTTTTCCCAGCAAAAGGTGCGGTTCTTTCGAACCCCCCGTACCCCCTGGCTACGGGCCTGTGGCTAATCTCTGTACTGTGCAAAAATGTCCACAATAATAACTGCGGCCCAGGTAGAGGGTAGCCAGGGTCAGTGTTCAGCATATCGCAAAATTCAGAAGACAGAATCGCTTTACATACAGCATTCCAGGGTGCCTGAATGAACTACACTATATAGACCTAGCATAGGCACATACCATGTTTTTTTTTTTTTTTTTTTTTTTTGTGGTGGGTTAATTATACAGCTCTATCTAACAGATAGATATTCATAATAACTAAAAATATTTTTTAAAATCTGAGCGTAGATCTGATAAGTTTTAAGGTGTGCGTGTGGGGGGGGGCGTGTGTGTATGTGCTTGCGTACATGTATAAGTACATTGTGCTTGTCTTGTTTTAAGAGACATCGAAGAGTTGATGTGTTTGTGTAGGACATAATGCATTTTGCCTGTTAGACTTATTTGTGTTTGTAAAAGTTTGCGCGTGTGCGTGTTAATTTATCCTTGAGCGTGCAGGAAGTACATAACCACAGGGTCATCGCATGCATTGTGAGCTTGCACCTACGCCACAAATCTAAGAATTCTAGCCTGCAGAATTCAAGAACATGGTCAAATACTTGAGATGCGGTACATTGAAATACACTGTAATACTGATATCAGGCGGCTTAGACAGAGTTATCACGGATAAGGTTATCACATTATGAAATCAATATTTGTCTTGGGGTATAAAACCAGCCTCACCCTTTCATTACCTGTCACAACTGTCTCCTTGTCTTAAAGTGGCTTTCGACACCCTGGGGTTCAGACACCTGAGGTCCCCAGAAACTCAGCATGTTACCGCTGTTTTCCAAGAAGCACTGAAACTCAGGGGGGTCGAATAAGGGAATTTTCGAGGGATGGAAGAAAACAAGGATTTCACTGATAGACGTCATCGCAAAATTTGTAGTAACAAACAAGGTTCGGAATGTATGTTCTTGAAAGATAATATTTCCTTCTCTTTGCTTTAGCCTTTAGCAGATTTAAGCAATGACATGCAATATTTGCAACCTCACTCCGCATAAAAATGCAATTTCGAGCAGTGATCTAGGTAGTTCTATCAATACTTCAAAGATGCAAAAGTAAAATACATTTCTTTGAGAATTAAAGTACTTTCTATCCAAATAAATAAGGGAAAATGAGAGAAATTTCGTAGAAATCATGGTAACGAGACCTTAACCTTTAAGCTGATGGCTGTTGAAACTTGTGTCTATGATTTGGAAAGACAAGTTAAATTCTAAAATACATGTACTTAAGCAAACTTTGGAAGCACTAGCTACTCTTCAGGGTTTGTGACGTTCATTTTAGACGTTTTTTTTCTGTACGGAAATCAGATAGTTCCGTAATTAGTTTAGCCTATAACCTGCAGTCTGGGTTTAGGAAACTTCCACTGATATTGGTCGTCAGGAAAGAATTCAGTGGCTCAGGGGGCGGAGGGTTCGGGACATAAATGATATAGACGTCTGTAACCATATAGTCTTAACAGAGTTGTCTGCTGCAAATGAAATTCATAAAACACATCTTCAAAACGCTTCAAAGGGGCGTCGATTCCAATCAGCTTAGCTAGTGGCCTTTAAAGAGCAATATCATATCTATTTATCGTCTGGGATGTTGGGTGGTATACCTCTAAGCGAATTTTAACGAGAGGAATGCACAGATCTTTTTTAATACATTGGAGAGACGAAGAGATACGTGGTCTTAAGTGAAATGCCATCTTGTTACGAATATTTGGACACTTATATGTCTCTGAAGGATTCAGAATATATTTCTTTCATTTAAACTGACAGACTATCCTAAAGATAACAGGTTTTAAATATGGACGTGCGTCCGTTTTACTCAAATGTTGACATAACTCATCGAAGGATTTGAAAATAGAAACTAACTTATTATAAATGAATCCAAACATAAATAAATGGACAATATTCTATGTTTTACTTATACCTGTAAGTTTTCATATTTGGTTAAAATGATGTTTTGATGATTCTGAGGAGATAACAAGCTATGAAAATTTGTATTAATAACTAAAATAAGGCGAGGAATCGAGAGGGCATTCGAAATTCGAATTTTTCCTGACTGAG
The DNA here is from genome assembly GCF_051362555.1 of Lingula anatina. Taxonomy (NCBI): domain Eukaryota; kingdom Metazoa; phylum Brachiopoda; class Lingulata; order Lingulida; family Lingulidae; genus Lingula; species Lingula anatina. Next base: position 21,079,127 of record NC_141772.1, read on the forward strand.
TAAATGTAAACTACTTTTCATACATATGCATATGATATTTGTCAAGCCATAGCCATTTTCAAAAGTGAGCTCCTACCGAAATGGGTAAAAAATACATTTTTATTAAAATTAAGAAATCATGGATATAAGATACCACATAGACCAAGTAGATGCAAATAGAAAATCGCGGACACGAAGCCTCTTGAAACCATACCTGCGAAACATTGGAGGTGGAAAATTTATCTCCACAGTCTTTGCGATTGAGAAGATAAGGTGCAGATGGAGTTTAGTTAGACTTTCTGAGTAGGCATTAAGACGTCTGAACTGGTCTGCTCATTTGCCCAAATCTAAGAAAAAACTCTGCTAAAACCAACATCTAATCATAAGAGCAAGAAGAAGCACAACGTTCGACGAACCAAAGGAAAGTGGTCTCCAAAGGAATGTTGAGACAAAGAATTGGCTCAGTTTAGGTCGAAATGGTGTCGTCAGATAATTATTTTATTTTGATTGATAATGAAAAAAATTATTAGAATCGATTTTACTTGTTTGACCAATTATTCTCACTAGAAATATGTTAAATGACGTTACTGGAAGTTGTGACCCGTTCATAAGCCAGGTAATGTGACAGAACATATCTTTCTCTAATACTGTCTCATCAATTATTTCTGCCATTTCAAAATGAGCTCTCTCTCATGGACAACTATAGCCCAGCCTTAACAACCCCATACACGCTGAGCTTGTTTGCTTGGAAATTCTATCTCTTAATTGTAAGCCTCCGATCCCTTGCAATGAAACCGAAGCCATGTGATCAGTGCTTTTAGCGGGGAAATTGTTATTTATGGGGCAAGAAAGAATCAACCTTGTGTATTGTAACAGGGATATGTCACGTAGCTGGAAGAAATGTGATAGTTTTTAAAGAAGGGTGATACGATTGGTAGATTCTTTAGCCTGCTGACGTTGAGGTCCCATTTCGACTGTTAAGTGTTTGGAATGAAGCAGCAGATCTGCCTTAAGTTCCCTCTTTGAAAAAAAAAAACAATTGAATTTAATTAATTACTTATATAATAATAATAATAATAATAATAATAATAATAATAATAATAATAATAATAATAAAATCGATTGATAATGAAAAATATTAAAGGGTAAATATTTTAGAAGTACCCTGTAAATTTCATTGCCAAGACTTCAAAAACGCACAAAAAAATCACTTAACAACATGCATAAATATTTACTTGTTATAAGTAATGATTATACAACATTTGGAGATGTGAAAAAAAGCTGTTTCAGACGTGTCGGATTTCAATATACCCGTCCCCCATCTCCGAACTCTTTCATGAATCCACATAGTTCCTTTTTATCCGAAATACCAAATGAGACAAGACACGTGACTAGAAATCGACGAAGATGAACCCCAAAGTAAAGATGTCAGAGGTTCCTAAGTTGCGGGTATCGATACACATGGAAATCACTGCCAGATTATTTTCCCAGAAAGGATGCGGGAATTTTACTGGTCAGCTTCTTCGATTGGAGATTAGAAAAATGAAGCTGGCACGCATCGTGGGCGGTTGGCGCTGGGACCTTGCTGTTTCTCAATTGGACTTACCTTAAATCCCAAAATATGGCCCTGCCCTTTAAAATTTATCTTGACCTTAGATACATTGGTAGTAATCCCATTGTATGACATATTTTGCCTGTTTTATAATAAGAAAGACATACTTTTTCAGATCAGTATTTCGTTTAGGTGGACTTCTTAAAATAGGCCAATTTTCATTTTGTTAAATACCGCATGATACAGATTGGCAGATTTTGACCAATTGGTATCAATTTCAAGGGAAATATAACCCCCCTCTAAAACACCGACATTTTCTGTTTCCATATAAATTAAAATATTGAAGGAATCTTGTTATATACAATTTGTCTCTGAGTTCACTGCAGATGAGAATATACTGATTGCAAAAAAAAAAAATAAATAAATCCGCTGCAGACCAAGTTGATAAGTTCGATCCAACTAAACTTAGTGTGAATTGTTCCGAATTTAGTCTTATCCTCCTTGTAATTTGCTTTGTAGACAGCGATGATTCTGACAAAATATCGTCGCTTGTATGGTAGCAGGGGAATTGGATATTTAGGCTCTGTCAAGAAAGAAAATATAGACAAGAGACCTAAAAAAATCGTGAGTTCCTTAGATTTTCCGATAATTTCGTCGACAAATGGGATACGTACGATGCAGTTATCGATCTCCAAACGAATAGGCGTTTGTTGTTAAACGTTGAGGTACGATTATGGATGTGTCTAAGGAGACTGACTTTTCTTTTCCTTGAACACGCTATCTTTATGAAAAACCAATCCGGGTCCGGTTTTCCCAAAATAATTTAAACCCGAAACTTGGGCTAAACTTTTAGACTAAAATGCAGTCTTCTTCAGTTAAACAAATATCCAACACAGTCACAGTCTTTTGGTCTAAAACATAGCCACTACCTCCCTTAATAAATTAGAGGCAATATCCCATTAATATGGATAAATATCGATTTATCTTAGGTAAAAGTAGACAAAAGATTAAACTGGGAGACCGGGGGGAGTACATCGACTTCAAAAAAAAAAAAAAAAAATGGGAATGGATTGTATTCAGGCACAGCCTGGGAGTTGATTGTATTCAAGCACAGCCTTGGAGTGGATTGTATTCAGGCACAGCCTTGGAGTGGAATGTATCCAAGCACAGCCCTGGGAGTGAATTGTATTCAGGCACAGCCTTGGAGTGAATTGTATTCAGGCACAGCCTTGGAGTTGATTGTATTCAGGCACAGCCTTGGAGTGGATCGTATTCAGGCACAGCCTTGGGGCCAGTCTTGACTGGAAGAAGATTATTTCCCAAACGTAACAGGCACGCGGCGCACCTGCCAGGCAGAGTGACAAGTTCAGAATCAACCAGTATGTGGTGATGACGACACAGGTGTCATCTGATCTCTCCCACACCTGGACCGGCCATTGAGGTGTGTGCTGGGATTACGGGCACCAGCAGAACCGCTGCAGCGCTGCGGGGCCCGTTTACGCTGATGAGTCCCTATTACTGCAGGACGGTTGTGAACTGGGACCAGGTTTATTACAAAGGAAATTTGGGTTGAAATTTGGTCTAAAATTTGAGACCAAAAGTTGTCTACTTCAGCTAAAGATTACCATGGCCCATAAAATGCGTATTGGTCTCAAACATTAGCCAAGTCTTTAATAAAACAGGCGCAATATTTCATTAAATTGGGCTACAGTTTGTTTTTCCTTGTCTTAAAGTAGACTAAATGTTGATTTCAAAAGTAATACAATTATTCTGGTTAATGTTCTTTTGTGTAACTGGTCCTTGGTTAAATAGGCATCCCTTCTAATGTAAAACAACAAAATACCTACATTGATTGCAAGAATTTACTGTGACTAGTACAAGATGATTGCATAACTACATTCTTTGGTCTCAGCAAACAAATTCAGTATCGGCAGCCCTTTACAGTTTTACCGGCACTGCCTGAACGCAGGACAAATGCCAGAAGAATAAGAGCGTATCAAGATCGAGCAATGTGAACGCCTCCGACAAAAAAAAATCGCTTAAAAATGGGAAGTGCATCTCCCGCTGCTTGTCATTCAGCCATTGTGTGTCGTCTGCTTGTCAAGTTTGCCTTTTCTCCTCTAATGGGACAAAAGATGAAAGAAGAAAATGAGGCGTACAGTCAATAAACAGATCATTTGCCCGCCCGACGCCCTGTTGGTTGAGGCTTCAAACGGAACACGATCGCCGGTGATACATAAATAATTGAGATTGACGACATTTGATATATGGATAATTTCAATTTCCAAAATCAACGCATGAAAGAGAGAAAGAAATGAAAAGAAAAATGAGTTTGATAGAAACAACCGTTAACTAGATTAGAATACTAGCACTAAAAAGGATACTAAAAGTGTCCTAAATCATCTTAATTTATAATGAAGATATCAATAAACTATCAAAAATCATAACAGCCTCTCTCTTGTGCACACACAAATGCACAGTGTATTACCTCGGTAAAGTAATTAATAAAATAAAACGTTTTAATGCTGCCTTTACGATAAAATATAGCTTTACTTGACGATATCATTATTTTCCTAAATCATTTCTGAACTACTGATTTTTATAGTTTGAATAGTATCATTTGTGAGTTAGCAAAGAAATAAGTTCTATCACAAACAGAACACCCACACGGGTTATTTATTTTACCCAAGCAGTATTTTCCCTTTCAGTATTTATTACTCTCCCGAAGGGAAAGCCACCAATGAACTCCAGTATTTTTTTGCGTGTCAACCGAAAATTTATTGTTTGAAAGATAACCTTTTGTCCTGTGAGGAATCTTTGGTAATTTAAGAAATTCTTTTCAGATTTGCCTGTCATTTACAAAAGAATTGTTTGTTGTGTGGTTGATATGGTGAATACCGTGTCAGTGGAAGGGTCGGGGATTTTTATCTTGTTTCGACTGTCGAGATTATTTTCCGCATCGCCGGTAATCTGCAGATAATGGCCCGTGCATGAGGTATGAAATGTCATTGCTATTTGAAATGATACGCGCGTGATGTCACTCCCCGTCTTTCAGAGCATGTCACCATATTTCATAATGACTATATGTAACTGATGAAAGATAAGCCCGGATGTGTTGAACTTTTTATGGGTTTATATCGCCTGGATATACAGCATTTACCAAAACTCAATTGTTACAAACAGTTTTATAGTTTACCTGGCATTATAAACGGATGCCTTAAATACACAAGCTAAATTTCTTGTTCTAATTTATTCCTTTTTTCCATAATATATATCTCTTTGTCTATCTGAATGTTTGTTTCTCCGTCTGTCAATTGTCTTTTTGTTATTCACTTCATTTGCCCCCTCCCCTTCCTCTTTCTCTCTCTCCTGAAAACTATCATTTTCGCAAACCGCCCATTAGTCATAGTTGGAATCTAAAAGCCGGCACTCGAAATAAACTAAAATAGAAAAGAAATTGATATTGATCAGTAGCGGCCTGCCTACATTACTAAGCTCCCGCCTCAGCCGCCTGGTCTCAGAAAAGAGCACGCAAATCAAAAGAAAGTTTGGAGAGCGATAAAAAGCTCTTGAACGCTGGGTTCGTTGCATTTAAATAATGGACAGGCAGACACATTTAGGTATTACACTGTTTAATGTCAATACACAGGTAAAGCAAAGAGGAAGTAACAATTTTATATCGACGTGTTCGTGATGTTCTTTTGCAATGATAGGATTTAAAGTGTAGGCATGTTGTTTGAAATGGAACTCTATAGGGATGTTTTCATCCATTTAAAAAGGAAAGGTTTTGTTGTCTGCGTTGGTGAATCAACTGCGATGGAATTGTTACTTCTAAAATATAGGAACTATATTCTCAGCGCATGACTGGCGTTTGTATGCATATAATTGAAATTAAAAAAAAAAAAAACACACACACACACACAAAACAAATTAGACGGTACTCTTATAACAACGAATAAAAGAACTAGCTTAAGCAATTATTCGTGATTTATGCTAGCACGTCAGTTCCTTTGATCCAAAGGTTCTTTGATCTAAAAAGAGAAGAAAGTTTTAGATTAAATCTACACCGTTTAGGTTGGTATAACGAAGATTCATAGATTTGCCAAGCAGTCGAGACAACCTACACGGGTTGTAGGGTGCAACAGACCGACTGACCGCCCAAAACGACCTCCATGGGTGTCAGGTATGACAGATTACCGGTTGTGAAGGCACGTGCCCGGTGTTCTGTAGATAGTGTGCTTTTCAGCGATACAAGGTGCTCTTATTCTCTATCTCTCTCTCTCTCTCTCTCCCCTCTCTCTCTCTCTCTCGTCACATGCGAGGGATGTAAGCAAGCTTGTAAGCTCTAAACTAAACGCATGAACCGACGTCCATAGTCACATAGAAAGTGTCATTGCATGCTTACACACACGGACATGTTTGCACAATCGGACACATATACAACCTTAATATTTGTTTATATATATATATATATTTTTTTTCTTCTTTGTTTCTGATATATGTACAAAGAACGGTGACTTGTAGGCCCATGAGGCCGGGTGATGTATTTATATCACATGTCACGTTAATAAATAAATACTTTATACATTTGTACGCGCTGATACTGGCTGATAACCCGATTGTCTGGATAGAAATGATCATGATTTTGCTATTGACAGTTTGAGTGATAGTCCGTCACATAGACCTCTCCATGGTTCATAGATTAACAAACGAATAATTGACAGACTGACAGAATGACCAATGAGTGGATAGATTTTCCGTTTGACCGGAGCTGCTTCTCTCACTGTCCCGTGATGAATGGGACCATTGATTGACAGGTCCTTAATTCTGATTGATTGTTTTGTTTTTTTTTAACGACTTGTGTGGTAGCAGGCATTCGTTGACGTTCATATATACATGTTTGCTACATGTGGGGCACTATTATACTACTTGCTACTCTCTTTTAAATGAATTGGTTGTATGGGGTACCCTTGATCTAGGCCTAGCCTATATGTACTTTAATGACTTATAAAACATAATAAATAAGGGATATATTGCATAAACTATTGGCCTTTCCTTCTACATGTGCTCGGCCCCCTCTTCTGACAACCATTTTTCTATGTCCATTGCCTTTTTACTGACAGATCTAGGGCTTTGAGGAAGTTTGACAGGGGCAGTAGCTATAACTTTACTACAGTATGATGAAAATTTGCTTGTTTTTTGTCATTATACAGTATGTGGGTAGATAAAGTGAAGACTAGGTTATTTCAGAAGGATTTTGAGGGTCAGGTAGTAGATGTGAGACCCCCCCCCCCCCCCCGAGTCCGCCATTGCTTTTACGTCCTACCTGTTGTTTTATGGCACGCGTTGTTCTACATTTCCATGGCAATTATAAATCCTTAATGGTTGGCGTCTTCTGTAGCCGACTGAAGAACATAAAATATTTCTTTCGTCTGCATTAAAAACAACATGCCAACATAACGTTCATAAGTTCGCCATAATTAGACAGTGCGCTTTGTCGGTCCCTTTGATTTAGAAAGCGGGCTGTTTCAGTCTACTCAATTTCTATGGCATATGCTTTTCACTGTAAATTTTTCGCCATTCAGACGTCAACAAACATTGCGTTTTTTGAAGCGTTATACCACTGACGTCTCTTCACATGTTACCTTAGTGCAGGCGTCTCTGATATGGGTTAAATATTTTATCATATTTTTCTTAAACCAATAAAAAAAGGTTTTACATGTACTTGATACTTTGGTGTATGTTAACTACGAAAAAAAGTAATAATAATATATCTAATAATATGTTTAATGATATATTTAATAATATATTAATGTTAATTTTAAATTCCAAATCTGTTCAGTAGCATTTACAATTAGTACAATTATGTGCGGTACATATATAACAGTTTGACGAACTGAAAAGGCACAACGCCAAGCAATTTTGCACCACTCATATTGACAGCGCTCGAAATTCATAAGGTAATTTTTACTTTAAATTGAGCTACTACACTGAATTCAGCCGACGGAGTTGAAGAGGGGGGTGCACAAGGTTAAAGAAAAAATTCAAATAGTTGACGAGGATAATTTTACTGTAATATTAAGTGCACAGTGATTTAAAATTGCTTGGTCTTGTCTCTTTTCTCTTATTATACTCCTTTTCTTCGTTGAGAGTACCAGTGGAAGTGGTTACTGGTACCTCCGATCTAAGTGGGGGTGGGTGGGTGGGTGCTGGGCACGCACTTGTAAGGGCTGTTTCCCAATGACACTATCGTTCTAAGTAGATCAATCCAACACGCTTCCTCTTATTTCAAACAACCTCGTTTTAATCACCAGCTTTTCTGTATTCTACTCAACGCCAGGAGGAGGCGTCTTAATCTGTTGAACTGAATGCATTCAGCGAGAGCCGCTGTGGAGTTGGATCGACCTACGTAAAACTGTAGTTTCATTGGAAATGCGCTCTGAGATCCGCCACAGTATTATATTATATATAAGGCATTTTGGTCATACTTCTATCAAAGTGGGATTTTTTAGTCGCCTTTTTCAAACAAAACGGTAATTAAAGAACAGCAATATTCCATGCAGCGGTGAACCATCTCATTACGACGGCTAACACTACCCACAGTTTTCCTTAACCGGGCGATTTTCAAGCACCATCAATAAAAGCCTTGCTGATAATAGAAGATATACTATGGGCATAAATCACGATTATCAGTTATCAAATAAGAAAATATTGGATTTTGCGATCTTTTATCTGCAGATCCGTGTACTCAGCAGTTGGTTCCCATTTTGCAATGATTTCCTGTCATAGATTTGGTGAATACGCAGAATGCAAACATGTAACTTCATTCAAGAGCAAACCACTTTTGCACATGGTATACCAGACTGCATGTAAAAGATTCTCTAGGGACGGTTGGAGAAGAGCGGTTGAACCATTCTTGTGAACCAAGAAATGGACAAACAAGCAATCTAGGCAATAATAATCTACATTTTGTAACGCACTCTTCTAAAATCCATATTTTGCTCGATTATTTTTGAAATAACTGACAATTTAAAAACCACCTTACTGAAATATGATGTAGCATCCCTTCATTGAATATATTAATACCATAACTTTTCATTTCAAAATGATTCTTTTAACTTCGTATTTTATTTGCAAAGTCTACAGAAAATATTTTTATGGATTCAAGACTCTAAATAGATATATCATAATTATACATTCTAGTGCTTACATACATATATGTTATACTTTCCGCGTTTTACCCTTCCCCAGGTCATATTTTCGAATCCTAACTCTACATATCATGCAAAGCTGCCTATCTTTTCCAATTCAGGCCTTAAAAAACGAGAAAACTATACACTATGTTCATATCGAACTTGTACAACTTTTACTTCAATAACTTGTACAATTAATACATAGATCAGGTCCGTAGCCAGCAATTTCAGAGGGGGGGTTCGTTTTCTGAAAAAGTGGACCTTTTACCATAAAATCCTCAAGTACATAGGTCAAATTTTACCCAGAGTGGACCTTTTCCCAGCAAAAAGGGTGGTTCTTCCAAACCCCCCGAACCCCTCCCCCCGGCTACGAGCCTGTAGATCAATCCCAGCTTTATACTGATGGTTGATTCCCCTCTTTTACAGGAGGCTTTGCAGGCAATGCCAAAGCGCGAGAAAGAAGGGACAGAGACGTAACATGTCCCTCCAGCAGTTCCCAGGTACGAGAAGAGATAAAGAGCTGCACACAGAATTACAATCAGCACCTGGGGCAACTGACAGCAGGACCAAGGTTTCTGTATTCTGGGGTCGACGTTGAAGCCATCAGAACATTCTGCCAGTAAGTCTGCCTTGCTAATAATATGATTTTGCTAATAAAATAAGGGTAATATGAATGAAAAATTGCATTGCTTCGCTAGAAAAAAGTAATTGGGACAGAGAGATGAAGATGGTTTGGTTTGGTCTAAAATCGTGCGTTGAATTGTTTCTAAGGGAAAAGAGAGGAGGGGTAGAAATGAAAACATCCGTATCTTAGAGGGTGGTTCATGTCCGCTCTGCCCCCTCCCCCAGGATCCACCAATAAACTTGATGTCTGATACGTATAGCATAGTGTAAAATCATTTTATCATAAAAGCATCCCATCTTTATTTAGTGTTGAAGCCGCTAAGTTTTGACAGCCATTTTGTCTTTTGAGGCCATTTTGGAAAACCAAGGCTGATAAGGGGCAATGCGTACACGATATCATGGCATGATTCTTTGAAAGTAGAAAATCGCGTGTGGCACGTTTGGAGGACATTCGCGATGAAATTAATGCAACATGACAAATGAATGTCTTACGCAAGGATTTCTGTCAAGACTTGCCTATAAATCCTGCTTCACAGGGTGTGTGCGTTTATGTAAGAAAAGATCTATGGATTACATCTTTTCATTTGAGTACACATAAGAGGTACATGTTGTCTACACGGGAAATAATAGCATGAAGTGGACGAGGATAAGGGGAAAAGAAAATACTTGTGACATCTTGGCAGTTAGTTCCACTTAGCGCCGTAGTGTGTGAGATTTTTATGAGAGAAAATGTACCCGACTCTTGAATGTGATGCTGTGACGAAATGATATACTACACACCCAGTACAACGTACCACAAAGAACTCGTCTGGTAACATGTTAGTTGTCTGGTACATCGTAACAACTGTACGGCATGACCTATGAGAAAGAGAGAGAGAGAGAGAGAGAGAGAGAGAGAGGGGAGAGAGAGAGAGACAGAGAGAGACAGAGATGGGGAGAGAGATGGGGGGAGAGAGAGAGAGATGGGGAGAGAGAGAGAGAGGGGGAGAGAGAGAGAGAGAGAGAGAGAGAGATGGAGAGAGAGAGAGAGAGAGAGAGAGAGAGAGAGACAGAGAGAGAGAGAGAGAGAGATGGGGAGAGAGAGAGAGAGGGGGGGGTTGGGATGGGGGGTGGTGAGGGAGGAAAGGGAGTTATGGAAGGAGAGGAGGAAGGTAAAGGGGAGGGTTATCTTATGGTTACTGATAGACACGCGTATTTAACAGCTTATAGCTGTTATTATATAATAATGATAATGACAATAATGAGAAGAAGTAGGAGAGAAGGAAAAAGAAGAAAGCTTAACAATATTTCGTGAAAAAAATAGAAAAATCGAGCAGCACTTGACTTTGGCGTTTCCACCTCTCCAAACTCTTCAGAACCATTCTGCCCCGTTGATTTATAATACATTAAACCCCGGCCTACCCTTATAAATACCAATAAGTGTCAGGTTTCAAACATACGATTACCGCTTAAAACCCAATAACAAGTAAATAATGATGAAGAATTTAATTTCAGATAACAGGATACACGTATGGTAGTCCTCTGGCTGTTTGGCACTTGCCAGTTGTGTGTTTTTTCTATTAATTTATAGTGCTTAAGCAAACATGCTGCGTGATACATACTTCGAAGACCACTTAATGTTTCGAGGTTGAGCGAGGACGCCAGAGGAATGCTATTTGAAAGGATGGGTATTAGTTGAGCGAATGCTGGGATATGGTATTGTCTTCCAGCCATAGTAGCCTCGGCACAACTCGGACGTTTTCGGAAAGGATATTTTTTCGAGTAACGGGAAGATATGAGTTTAGCAATGTTCATATAAATTTCAGCTAATAAAGAATAAATAGTTTCCATAAGATTTATCCGATAACCGATAACTGGAGTTTTAAGACGGAAGGTTGTGCTGTAAATAAGATGCAAAACTTAGGGTGATAATTCTGGAATAAAACGCATACGACCTCAGCTGTTTGCTGAGGTTCATGTCATGCTTTTAAACGTAAGAGTAATACATTTTATTATTATCTTATTATTATTAAAGACCTATACAATACAATTTATCACCCTCGTATTAGGCAGAGAAGTACTGAGCCCCTTTCTCCAACATCAGCGTGATCATAAAGCAGAAAATGGGGAAGATAACTTGATGGCTCTTAACAATAAAAAGTATATACAGTTTCTGCTATTAAGTACCTTTCAAGCGGCAGGGGTCCGTACTCAAAGGACAGTATTAGTTAGCACGGACAGGTGGCAATAAATAAACCATAAACCGTATAAACCCACATGGTCTCACAATCCTGATCTGACATTTGATATTTTGAAGCAGCAAAATTTCTGACCCGTACACCCCAAAAAACAGCCTGCGTGTGCATCCACGTGTAAAGTTCGCCAGGTGTGCAGATTTGAGCTTCGAAGGGACACCCTGACATTCAGGGTCTTGATGGTGATGGAGAACGAAGAAGATAAATGATGTGTACTCTTGTGTTTATTGTCTATACTTCTATACACAGGGTGGTAAGCCTGATATTCTTCCCCCGAGGAGTCAATTTTATGATATGCCCATACATGACATAGAATTAGGAGCAAATTACTGATGTAAAGGACAGATTGGGATTTTAAAAATATTTATTCATACATATGTGTGTGCATTTAATCATGTGGCGTTCTTAGATTCATTCAGTGAACAAAAACACCTTTACTTCGGGGTATAGTTGCTGCATTAAATCTACTTCTGTTTGTTTGTGATAGTGGTGATCAGTATTCAAGCAGCATTTTTTCTTTTCCTTTTTCATTTTTTTCATGGGTACTTGGTGTCTTCTGTTTGGAGGAAACCTTCAGTCCATTAAATAAACAAATTAGATCAAACTGAGGAAACCATTGCAAATAGGCATCTTTGAAATCCACACCACGCATACCTTAACGACAATGGTGACGCCACGGCAATCTACACGTGTTGTGACGTCATTTTAAACAATGACGTCAAAACATAATTGTCGCGTCACAGCAGGATTTCTTGTCATTTTAGTACGAATGTTAACCGCTCATTTTGAATATATAAATCGCTGCTTCCTTTGTGTTCCCGGTATAAGTGGTATAACATTCACTTTAAATAGGTTCAACCGCTTATGTCAGGACACAAAACTCTGAAACAAAAAGAAAGCGACTGGAAAATCGATCTACGCACTTTATGTTATTTGTTCACCATGAATCCAGGGACCTTCACAGATTTAATTGATAGCGCGGGATCCTCGTAGACTTATGTATTGCAAATACCATTTCCTTTTAATAAGCATGTTCACTTTTTTAAAGTAATATTAAGATTTTATCAACTCCTTTTTTTCTATTTGTTATAGTAGCGTAAATGGAATTGGCCAATGGATATTACGTGCGTAACATGTCTGTTCAACCATTTAAGCACGTGCACTCGAGCCCGCACGCGCACACACACACGCGCGTGCTTTACTGCTTTACTAAAATATACTTTACTTAAATATTTTTCAGGGGATACGATCAAGGAACCCGGTGTCTCGAATTTATGATCAAAATGTGCCCAGAGACGAAGTCACAAGTCCAAACTTATTTATATAATATGACCAATTTTCAAGAACTCTGCACCCATCCTAAACTATACGAAGGTAACGGTAATAAATTTTATATGTTTCAATGTATTGTATAAATGGTGTATTGAAACGTCTTAAGGGGAGTTATCTTGAAATTATTTGTGTTGTTTTCACTTTTTTACACAATGGACAATACTCATACCTTATTTGAATTTTAATCAAGCTTTCTGAGAGCATAATTTCTCGTTGTTTAAAGGAATCAAATATTTACTCCTTGCACTGTATAATTAACAGCTTTTAAGAAGCCGTCTTTAAAAACTTTTACAAGGATCCGTTTCCCTTTATACAATTAGCACAATATTAGAGCACAATATTTGAAATACCACTTTAACTTTTTACTTTCAGTGTATGCCATGCATCAGAATTGTTACATCGCACAAAAAAAATATTCCGAAAATTGCTATCGTACGTATTACACAGTTTCTGATGACGTCACGTATAATGCTAAAATTGGACAACAAGCCGCTGTGCAGATTGTTTGTATGTAAGTAAAATATTTTTTAGTATTTTGCATGGTTCTTTTTCATGGTATTGTCAAAGTATAAAAGATAATACCATGAACCTTGAGTTTTTTTTTTTTTTTTTTTTTTTTTTTTTTTTTTTTTTTTTTTTTTTTTTTTTAGGGGGGATTAATGAAGCAGGCTTTATATTATCAGCAATATGACATTATCGGAACTTCGGAGGATTAACAATTAATTTAGAAGCTCAATGGCAGGCGTTGTGAATGCAAGCATATTTTATGTTCTTTTTATTACATTTAATTATTATACTTAATGGATATTTTATCAAAAACATGGTAAACCATTATTAAGGTCATCACAGGTGCGATTTTTTTTTACAGACGTTTGGACGACTTCCTAAACTGTGTAAAAGATAATATATTTGCTAAATGTGGTCCAGAAGCCTCCACTATAACTGATGTATTAGTGAACACAGCGCTAGACCTCAGTCAAACTTGCTCAAGTAAAGCACTCGCTGGGACGTCAAAGGTACAACTATTATTATTATTATTATTATTATTATTATTATTATTATTATTATATTTATATTTGTTGTGTATATGTGTGTGTCACAATTGATCTTCTGGCGAATCCCGCACTGGTTTTAGTTTTTTTTTTTTTTTTTGCAAAGAAAAAGGTTTCAAATTAAGAAACAGAATCAGTAAAATCCAACCAAAGTGAAAAGAAAGTCATGTTCTTTTCTTTTTCAATTCAATCTATTTGTCTTTCATCTTCATTTTATTCAGAGCTCAGCTTCCGGAGCAACGTCGTCTCCCGGAGAAGGCACCAATAGACAGGAGAGCGCCAGAAGTACGGCCCACGTGCAAGACGCACCCACGCTTACTCTTCTTTTCGTAAATGTTTGTTTACAACTTGGACTTGCATTTTTCCTCACCTGGAGGACATCGTGAATAAATTACTCAACTCCAAGTTAGGCACCTTTTTCCAAGACGCCGTGGTGAAAAATAGTCTAAATCTGTGATGTTTGGTCTACATGGCTCCTGTCTCTGCCTCTGGCCCTTTCTGTCACTGGACTTGTATCGAATGTAAAAAAAATACTGACATGAGACTTAAAAAGGAAGCAAAGACATAATCACAGAGAGAGATGATCAGAGAGAGAGATCGATGGCTTCGTTAAGACTTAATTCCTCTCAATGGTGTTTTGGTGGTGTCTTTTACTGTTACTGTGATCAATCATACTGACTGCCATTTTCTTCAGAAACATGTTTACTTCCAAGTGGATTGTCTCTCAGCCAAGAACACCCCATGATGTCCGAAGCCTCAATTGAAATACCATCTCTTTGGATATGTAAAAATATAGTGTATATAAACATATTTAGCCTAATGCTGAGTTTAAAATCAAACGTAAGATATTCATAGACTTGGGTTGGCATACATATAAAGAGAGGGAGAAGGCGGCAGACGACAGACTCTTCTGAGGTGTTTTTGCGACAAAGTCATGGAGGGGAGTGAGATTCGAGGAAGCCATGATGGCTTCGAGCCCTTTGCAGGAGGAGACAGTTTGGCAGCATATTCTTTGTAAAACTTTTTGCAAAGTTATGTAAATTTGCATTTTTGTCGACTAATGGAATAATTTAAGTTAATCGTTGCCTATGAAAGTTACTAGAGGTATAAGTATCAAGTTCAAGACGCTCAAACCTATGCAAGCGTAAGCTTCAGAGCTAATTGTTTGCGCATGCGTGTCCCACGGCATGACGCCTTTGAGAAGAACAGTAATGGTAGGCCCATCCTACGTGCCAATCCGTGAACATGGCTGTAATGTTCACATCGCTTTATGCTTCAACTGGATGTAATGGTTCGTGTTATTTCTGGTTGTGAAAGTTTATGGAGTTCATTCTGGTCACATGACTTCAGGATGAGCGCGTTTTAGTGAGGCACAAGCGACATGCAATGCGCACGCACAGTGTGCCCAGACATAGGGTGGGTTTGTGGCACCGAGAATCCGAATATTGGGAATGGTTGCTCTTTTGATATTTGTTTTAATATTTTCTTATAGTAGAGAAAGCAACAGTCGCCATCCAAGGGTGCTTTCCCAGAGATTTAGATCGATCTAACTCCCTGGGGGTTCACGCTTAATTGCAGTCAGCGGAGCGGGCACCATAGTTAATTACCCCCTTACAGCTTTTAGTAGGCGGGACAGACGCTAAAGCCGGCTAAGCTGACAGTAATCTAGTGAGACTCCCCACAGGGATAGATCGATCTAAAAATCTATGGAAATGGGGTGCAAGTGTTTCACGACACACAAGCTTTGGGTGAACTTCGAATGTTTGCTTGTATGGTATAGTTATTTCATTAAACTTTATGATAATAATGATTAAATGGATTAATTATATGATTGATTTGGAGGATTTAATCGGATATATACAGTGGCTACATAGTCTCAAGTTATTGGCTATCATCGGATGTAGCTCTTTGTTTTGTTTATGTTTATGATTTGATTTCCATCGCGCATTAGAAAATTTCTGCTTGTCAACGATCCAGCCTGTCGATACAAATATATAACGTACACAATATGTTAAGAATAAATCGCTTTTAGCTTTTATGTCACGTATAAATGTATAATAAATAAGTTATATTACGCGCAGTAATGGTGGCAAGTCGCTTAGCTTTTTAGCATCAATCTTTATTCTCTCGCAGTATTTACTAATTTATCATATACGATTTTTAATGGGCAATCTTCCTGTCCTTTCTCGTGATTTTAACTTACAGCATTCTTCCTATGGGTTTTGCCGGAATGTGAGTTAAGTATTTTACCAAATAAGCATTAAATGTTATTCAAGATAATGGCTCCAAGTTACAAATTTATAACTTCCTATTTAGTCACAAATGTGGATGCTGTTTCCTTATTGTGAACGCAACGTGTAGTATAAAGTACAAATTTTAAGGTTTACGCTTGAAACATTTAAAAATGGCGCCAAATACGACCCAGTGGATGAAATAATAACTCAATTAAGCAATTCTGTTTTGTACTTCTGGTAATGGTGTTTTGATAATTTTTCTTTTTAGTGTATTTCATAGTGCATTTTCTTTTGTAGTGAACCTAAAAGAGATAGTTTGAACGTCGATTAGTTAAGACAGATTTTGAGGCAGGCAATATTGTATCTTGGTGCTGTTGGTCTTATTATTATTATTATTATCATCATATTTTTCTGGATGAAATGTAAAATAATAAAATATTGTTTAATATAGATATACTTGTTCTTCCATTTATTGTCAATACCTAAATGCAACATAACATTTATCGTTGTTAACCAAAGAGATCTGAGAAATGTTAAAAATACATAAACGTTACATGCATTACATTCAACTGCGTGCAAAAAATTACTTCTATCACAAACTTGATTGAAAAAGAACATCCGTTGTTGATTGCCTTGAATAGAGGGTACCGGAGGAGACAGAATTGTACCGGAAGTGACGTGTAGTGGTGTAAGACGTGAAGGTGGGTGGTCATTTTAGCTGGAGGTGAACTGGAGTGAAGGCGGGGGCTCAGAGAAAAAGGATTTTCCAAGCCCACGTCAAGCATAGGTTTTGCTAAATTTTCCATAAACCAGATTAAACCAAAGAATGTGCAAACATTTGGCCTCTGCTTTCATCCCGTAAGATTAAGGAACGGAAAACCGACAAGCTGTCGTGAAATTCGTGGTATTGACTCTGTGGACTGGCTTTGCCATTTCAGCATATCTAAATCAAAAGAGAGGGAAATATTCACCACAGCTCGGGGCCTATTCTACCATTGAAACAGACCATATGCATTTCTATAGACAATCACTAATAGCAGCCACATTAGAAGGTGTCGAATATGAAATATCTATTCTCAAAATCTTTTCTGGCTGTTTTGTGTTAGTTTTGTCGACTAGCAGTCTGTTACACAACGGTCCGAAATAGCCACATTTTGTGTGTTACTTTGGTACAACTTTCTAAGACGACATTCCTGGTCCACAGAGTTTTATCCTTTTACCTAGCTTCTAGCGGGTTCTAGCATGTTTTCTAATGTCGTATGACGTCATGAAGTACATGTCTATAGGCAATTACTAATAGATATCAGATAAGTCATTAAAAGGTTCTGATTATTCTCAGTATCAAATGCTTCACTCTGAAGCAACACTAAGACCCCATTTCCAGAGATTAGATCGATCTACTTTAGATCGACCTAACTCCCTGGGGGTTCACGCTAAATAGCTGTCAGCCGAGCGGACACGAAAGTTAATTATCCCCTTACAGCTTGTAGTAGGCGGGACGGACATTTAAGCCGGATTATCTGACAGTAATCTAGTGAGACTCCCCGCGGGGATAGATCGATCTAAAAGCTCTGGGAATACAGCCTAAGATGAACATCATATTATCCGGGATAGCTCAACGTCTCGCAACTTAACTAAAATTAAATGAGAATTTTGAGGAGAGTGGAGTTAAAAATAATGGCAGACTAACAAGTGCGGATACAAGCCGACTGCATTTATCTGCGAATATGTTCAGGTTGCTTTCATTCCATTTTATCGAACAACAGACTGTTGCACAACAGATGAAAAACACCATATTTTGCGTGTCACTTTTATATTTTGCGTGTTTAGGGCGAGATTCAGGCGCATAAAGTTCCACCTGTTTTCCTAGAAAATCAACCCAACTTTAAGCAAATCCTCGCATGTTTTCAAATGGCGTGTGACGTCACGCAATGCTTCGTTTAATGCTTTCTCGGGTGAGTCCCATGGCATCCAATAGCAGTGGCGGATCGTGGTCGGCCCCGCCCATTCCCCAAAGACAATTCTAAACGTGCTTTAATGGGTATAAGCAAGACATATAAATATCAAGAAACAAATAAGTGATCCAACAAACAAGAAAGCATAGGAATTAAATAAATAAAACATCGAGGAGTAAAGTGCCAAAAACCTCAACCCGCTCGCGCTGATGTCTTGGTCCGCTTCCGATTATATACATCAATATGAAAAGGTTTATTGTTAATCTCAGCTTCAACTACATGATACCATCTGAAAACAAACGTCATACAAATAGATTGATTAAATGTTGATCGACCGAGAGTAGAATTGGCAACACTTTGGCACTCATCACTCGATGAACTTGCCATTGTCTCCAATGTTGCGTATTCTGTTTCGTAACTCGACCACACAAAGAGATGGCTTTTTTATAAAGTCATTGTCGCGTGAGAGACTTTACCGACAGATGTGCCTTGTTTTTACTCGTCAGATCTCATCATGGAAAATAAGGGCGGTGGTAGTCCTCAACGCCCAGTTATGGCTTTCACACACTTATAAATTATAGGATAATTCAATTAAAACCTATTATATCTATTAGAGCACTTGGGTGACTAAGAGTAATTTATAGTAAGCTTTTACTTTTGCGACAAGCTGATCAAAGCCAATGGTCATGCAGTCTTTCTTGTCAGTTTTCTTATTAACTTTTTTTGATCAGTTCTAATATTAAAAGGGTACAATTCAAATTAAAAGGCCAATTAAAATGACAAATTATAATGCACTGCATTGCATCTTATTGTGTTGTCTGTATCTCTGTATTTCAAGGTGATCAGTAAATAACTTTTTAATAAAAGTATGATAAAAACTCATCATATCACCATAACACCAAACTCTCTCTCTCTCTCTCTCTCTCTCTCTCTCTCTCTCTCTCTCTCTCTCTCTCTCTCTCTCAGACCAACGCGTGCATTTATATGAATCATGGAAAAGCATAGCGCGTACAGAGCTTTCATCCTTTATATACTTTGCAGGGAGACACGCAACAGAGATCTTGTTTCTTCTTTGTAATGGGCTTCATCAGTCAAACGTAACCAGGTTTCTCAATTAAAAAAATGAAGCCAGATATTTGTAGATGTGCCATTTCGTTACCGTAACATTTGCTTATGTTTCGTGTATCATGTTTTTGCAGTTAGATCAATACAATTTTGCACTGAGGCAATATATATTCAATTTCTGACTCCTGGTTCTAGAATCAACGAATACGAGAAAGGGCAATAGTACAGTACTTATATGTTTGTACAAGTTCAGGCCCGTAGCCAGCAATTTCAAAAGGGGGGTTCTTTTTCTGAAAAAGTGGACCTTTTCCCATAAAAACTTCATGTACCTAGATCAAATTTTACCCAGAGTGGACCTTTTCCCAGCAAAAGGGGCGGTTCTTTCGAACCCCTCGACCCCCCTGGCTACGGGCCTGAAGTTAGCCACGTTTATGTTCGTTAAAAGTGATAAAAGTTAAATCAGTTCTTCGCTCATTCAGGTGGCTTAAATCTGGGCTGGCGACACAACTTTCTTAAGCACTCAGCTACCCGACCTTAAAACAATGTAGAAATCAATAAAAAAGACCACAAGGGCGTAATTATGATATCCCTGTTTGACACCAGTGACAACAAATCGAAATCTAGAATTTTCGCACGCCTCCATTTTCCATTCGAACCTTAAGATTAAACATTAATGTCTATATAGATTTAAACCAGATAATATTTTAACATAATGTGTATGTTGTACCGAAGGAATAATTGACAAGATAGGAGTTGCACAAAACGGACATTTTCATCGCCATTGGCATATCTAAATCGGTCCAATGAAAAATAGAACATCCGAAATTACAGAAATTGAAAGTTGGTCTTTGCTTATCAAAACATACATACATGCATACACACACAAGCACAGATTAATTTCATCGCTTTGTTCTCGAGCCCATGGTTGAGGTTTTGAGCCCACATGTATCGCACGCTGCCACAAACACATATTTAAAGGGGACTGTGGGCAGGTTTTCCTCCTGTAAACAAGTAGCAAGATTTAGTGCATGAGGCACGCCAAACCTTTCACGGAAGAATCCTTCAAATCAATTCAAGGAGACCATTTTTCTGCGATGTTTCAAAACGATACGTAAATGTCAAATATTTAGAGGAAAATATGTTTGCCAGACCTAAATTACAGCTTAATGGAACCAATAACCCAGCACAGACATTAAAATGTCGCCCTGGTTTAAATCAACAAGGAATCTTACGAACAGAAACATGGCTACGTTTCTGTTGAGGATAAGCAGATTATTTTAGTATTATTTCTTCTTTGATGAGGAGAGATGTCGTGTGGCAGGGTGGATAAACTCACTCGTGGGAGAAAAAAAACAGTCGGCAGTGCATTCTAGAAATTGTTTTAGAAATGAAGGATGTCGCCATACGAGGCATCTTAAAATTATTTCTTTTTTCGAACTGCGTTATTGGAATTTCTTCACGATACACATATACACACACCGTACATACACAAATATTTCATATATGCTTGACAGCATTTGATGATATTCATAGTGTAAAAATTATATGCATACTATATATTATACGATGTATACATGGGAGTACATCAGGTATATTGTGCATCGGGTATGCAATCCCTTTTTTGCTTCCCAAGTTTATTCAGAAACAATGACATTTTATGGCATATCTGCAAGTCAGAAACATATGTACTTAAATCATAATACCATGAATACAGAGACGACGATCTCTATAGACTAGGAACCTAATAGCTCGCAGCGATCGACATAAATTCTGCTAAATAGTTTCCGCACTAGCAAAACAATGGTATGTGACATGTTCAATACATGTACTCCATCACAATGGCAGCGTGCTATGTACAAAATTCATAAAACATTGGTAAAATTCGGAATGGCAATTCTGAGAACAAGCAAGCGTGGTGCACATTCGCAAAGACAGACGGAGCAAAGTCAAAACCAGATTTTTACGTAAACATTATTCCAAAAATTTCTTTTTATTTCTGCCCAAGGATACATCACAGCATCTTTTTATTCAAGCCAGCGCCGATGGAAATATTTTCATATAGGCAGAACAAATACATTTTTTATTTCAAGAACCAAATCACAAAAGAACATTTCTAGAACACACAAAGCATAATAGAACTACATGTACCACCATTTCTAACATTTGTACTCTTGTGCATGTAGGACAAACTGCATAGTTTTTGCTTCAGTTTTTTTTTCCTAGGGGCCATCTTATCGATTCGCTCTAAATGATCCCATTAGGACAGGGATTCGAATATAGTTAAGTGATAACCTCTATCCTTTCAGACTTGTGTCGCTCTCTCTCTCAGTTTCTTTCATCATTATTTATCATTCCTGATTGCAGCACTTCTTGCAGCAAAAGAGGTTATATACATATAATCATGCTCGTTTCAGTCAGAGCTGTACGTGTATACATCCCTCTTATTTCTATATTAGGCCTACATCTACACCACTGATAGCAATCACGTTCATATTAAAGGCTTCCGCGTCCAAAAACGTCCCTGAGTCATATTTTCTTTGTCTACACACATCACCATTTCCTTCAAATTTGTCCACGGGCATCTCTAAATCCTTGGCCTAAAACACGTTTATATCCCCTTCCATCCTTTTTTTTTCAGACGAAAACAGATGCTACTAAAATGAATCTCCAAAATAAAATAATTATGATTAAAGGGGAGAGAGAGAGAGAGAGAGAGTTAACATTATTAAAAAAAAGATTTATTTGTATCTACATAAAACAAGCCTCTCCTGTGACTTTGAGGAGGTACCCCACCCTCCAACAGGGGTCTCTGAAATTTGTTATAAATTCAAGTAAAAGACTTCTATTCAATTTTGTAACAAATTACAGAGACCCCTGTCGGAGGTTAGCGGAACCCCCCAAGATACCCCTCTTCCCCTTCTTCTTTTCATAAAAAAGCAGTCTCCCATCTCTGTGCCCAGTATGCGGTTTAAAAAACTAGTCGACTGTTTAATATTTGCCTAGCACTGCTCGACAACTTTTTTTTTTATCCTTTTAGCCCCTAAAACCCTGGATTTTACAGTGTTGTACCAAACACGCTTCAGTTGAAAGCGCACTTTCTGGCGAACCCAGCAGTGCTTCAGGACGCTCCAGACCGTGAAATTCGTTACTGGGGTATTGTTCCTGCGCAAGTCTAATTTGCTCTTCGTTGTAACATTTACAAAGAAGCTTTCAGACAGACGAAGCGTGTAATCTTCACTTCATTAGCGACACAGCATCTGCGTTCGTGTTCACAGTCTACCTGCATCAGTCGGTTCTGGCTCTTTTTTGTTTCAGTTTCAAACCCAAATTTCACTCCAAATAACCGGTTCTCAGCCATTCCAGAATAAATACATGCTCTTACGTCACGATGGTTATGGCGCAAACGCGTTGATTGCATTAGGTCATCAAGATATCCGCGTTGTCGATTAAATTGCAAATTCCCCCCTAATTGCCTACATGAGGTATGGTTTAGCAGCAGAAGCTTTTATTACGTGAAAAAAATAACCATCGGGGTTTCATGTAATTGAAAGTTAGTCCGGTGAAATGTCGCAAAGTTACACAAATTATCTGGCCACGAGAGATGGTGTCGTATTTTTTTCTATACTGGACCAATTGTGTGAACGCATTGCAGCAAACCAGTTCAGAACCGGTCTGGGCACTTTACTGTGAACTCATCCCTTCGCAATCGTCACTTCATTAGCGACACGGCCTCCATTATGTGTCGGTGCAAATAGATCATGCAAGTTTGACAGACGTATGATTAAGTGTTCGTTAAAAGAAAAAAATACAAAAAAACTATTAGCTAAAAATCATCATGTAGTCGAATAACCTAGTACATGGAACATTTTGGGCTGTCGTTTTGGAAGCCGTTTCATTTCAGATTCCCGGAAACTCACGTCTACTTTAAGAATGCCTCGTTCGTTTCCAAAAAATATCAAGTTGAAAATGGCCAGGTCAGTTGCCATTAACCTGTGAACCTCGGGGAAGGTTTCTCAGTATAACCACCCATGCAAACTTTCTAAAATGTCTATTGACCATCAAGTTTTAAACAATAGACAAAAGAATGGAAATCTTTTTAGACGACGATTTTGTCTTTTCAGGCAACTGGAATAGAGTACTCAGAGCAAATATCCCCAAAGAATTTGTATCATCTACCACTTGTAAAAACATACCATTATTGCAAAAACAGTTATGAAACCATCTAGACGCTGGTTTAGAAACAACAAATCTAGATCTTTATCATTTCAGCAATTTATTCACAATAAGATTTGCTGAACACAGGTGCTTTGATGTTTTTCTTAATGTAGACGAATCTAGCCTCCTTCCCACTTCAATTCCCAGAGACGGGACTATTAATCCTCCTCCCCGCTAGAAGAAGAAAAGACAATCACGCATTATCTAATGCATTATCTTTTTAATGAGGGGGTGGGGGCGAATAGGAAAATGGCTGCAAAAACTATTGAACCATCAATCGTCCACATAGCCTCTTGGTATCTCTGTGTTACACACTTGGTATATTGCAGCACCAAAGCAAGTAAGGACCAAAGCAACAGAACAGAGGGGAGAGAGTCTGATAATGTTTGGTCTTATTTTTTTTTTGTACATATTTGGTCAAATGATTGCATAAGGTAACTGAGTAGGAGATAACAACCATGATTAACAAGCACTGACATACTGACTCAGCTAATAAAAGCTGAGCAATTATGACAATATATAATCTGACAGTCAATAATACAAGACTTAACGCCCCCCTCTCTCAACATAGTACACTACTAAACTTTCTATTTTTTAAACCAAGGAAACTAAAGCACTGCTTAACAAAACAACAAAGTAAATAAATTAACAAATAAATAAAATTCAACTGAAACGAACAAACAAGTTAGATAAAAGCCATAAGTTCAGTGTGTTCAAACTTTCAATAGCAAAAACGAAACAAACAAAAAATTCACTCAGTTGAAAATATATTTTGGCAATGCTAGTGATCATATTAATGGCACTCAAGCAAATGATAGAAGAGTGACCAAAGCTTCTCATTCTATGGGTACATTCAGAACAAAGTGATCCGCGGATCAAATATGGCCGACCTACTTCAAAGCTTACCGCATAATCCACTAATAAACACTGAATAGATTCCCCATAGGGAATAAGTGGTATGCTTTCAAGTGGGTCAGCCATATTTGATCGTGGATGTGTTAGTCTGTGGATCAAATATGACTGTGAACATGGCCTATTGACTCCAATCCCATTTCTTTTTTTTTAATGTCTGATCAATATGTTACATTAACTGAAAAAGTTTCATACTTAAAACAATTCCAATTATTTTTTATAAACTTTATGACAAGGGATAAACAGCTGCCTGTGATGTTGTTCATATAAAATACATACTGAATAGATATTGTACTACTGTTCTTTTTTTAAACAGCAGGACATTATTATCCACATAATTTTTTCTAGTATCACTTTTTTAACAACTTTTTTTTTGACATTGTTACCTGAAGCATACAAAAGAAAAAAAAACATTAATATCTCAAACATCATATATCAGTGCCTTGTTCTAGTCTATTCCCTATCTCAAACATATATTAGTGCCTTGTCCTATTCTTTCCCTTGTCACTTGCTACTACTCCATTCATCATTCAGTTTCTCTTCAAAAGGCTTCTTCTTTCATGTACTACCCGCAACTGCTTTGGTATGGTATTGTCAAGTTATAAATATACTTTACATCACTTCCAGTTCTTCAGTACTTCTTGAACAGTGATTAGGATAAAAGAACAACATTTCTTATCCAGAACATGTAGGTGGATTTTTTATGGTGTCCATTTCCTTGGTGTTTCATATTTTTAATTTCCAGCATTGCACTTCTTCCTGTTCCTTGCACCACCACCAGTGTGCCTTCTAGTTCTTCCCAGGATCTTCTTTTAGTGTGAGTGTTCTGTTGAATACCAACTGAAAGAAAAAAATTAAACATTTTGCATAATCAAAATAAATAAAATAAAATAATTTAAAAAAATTAAGAAAATATCTAAAAAGTAAATTTAAATGTTGTCACACTGTAAAGTGTACTCAGATGAAAACAACATGATGTCACTGAAATTACTGTACTTCTGTTAGGGTTCACTCCCAGTGAAACTATTGTTCTAAGTAGATCGGTCCGCCCCTGCATAGTCATCAATTAATACTGGATAGAGATTTTGTGAAATGGCAGTGGCCGCTATGAACTCTCATGTTTTTTTTGTGAGAAACATGGTTGGAGAAGTGTTTTAAAAATGTTTCTTATAAAGTGGCACAAGCGCAATAAGGCAGAATCAAGGTAATTATCACCTAAGAATGCAAAAAAAGTTAAATAACAAGTGTGCACACTGTGTTCAGATACAGCAGCAACTAAATAGCAGTGTATTTATGACTGAGGAACATCATTTCCAGCCATTTTGATGTACTGCCTCTGGGCAACCACTAACAAATGCCCTACCATAACAAAGCTAACAATGGAGAAAAAGAATGTTAATATGCCCACAAAACACCACTATCTGCCATGTCGTGGCGTTTTATACAATAATAAATTGCACGTTAATACAAATGAAATAGAACAGATGTGCTAGCTGCATCAATCTTCCAGATTTTCAGTAATATTTCACATAATACAGGTGAGGTGCTCGCTATTAGTAAACACCATTCTAAGCTTTAAACAACAAGTCCCAGGCAACCGACTTAAACTTCATAACCCTTTTCACAATGAATGGAGTACTTTAACGATACAGTCCGTGTCAGTTCACTTTGTGAGGTCCTAACATAGAACTAAGCTAAGGGGGTTTTTACTTCCTTTCGCGAGTTATCTCACAAGTGCAATTCCTGCAGATGGCCGTGACCAGTGCAGATCAAGACATTGTTACTAGGAACCTCATCATAATAGCCTGACGTTTCAGTTTAAGACCCCATTCCCATAGATTTTAGATCGATCTATCCCTGTGGGGAGTCTCACTAGATTACTGTCAGCTTAGCCGGCTTAAGCATCTGTCCCGCCTACTAAAAGCTGAAAGGGGGTAGGTAATTAACTATGGTGCGCGCTCGGCTGACTGCAATTTAGCGTGAACCCCCGGGGAGTTAGGTCGATCTAAATCTTAATCTCTGGATCGATCTAAATTTCTGGGAATGCACTCTAAGTATACTGCTCAATGTGAAAAGGCTCTTTAATTAGCTTTTAAATGGACTAATGGAAAAGTGGGGTGGAGGTAGGAGTTTTAACCAGTCAGATAATTTTTTTCATTCCAGAAAAATCACTGCAGGGGGGGGCCTACATAACATTACATTGGCATGGCCAGACACAATACATACCTCCACAATTAAACTATGCCCCCAACAGCAAAATGTCACAGTGCCATGCATGACTTCAGCCACATGACACAACAAGTGAGGAAGTCAATGTAACTAATAACAGTCTATGCTGCAGTACAAGGGGGCAAGTTTCACAGAATTTCAGACCGAAATTGGTCCAAACTTTTTCACCAAATTCCAGTCTAATTTTACCCAAAATAAATCTGCAGTAAACGAAATATTGTGTTTAAAAAAAATAAATTCAAGGCTAATGTTTAAGATCCACACTTACTTCAGCTGGACTGCTATGGGATTTAACTTGAACTGACTTAATGTTTGGTCTAAAAGTTAAGACCAATTTCTGGTTTAAAAGTTCAGACCAATTTTTGGGTGAAGGATCTTTTATGAACCCTCCCTCAGGGGTCCTGTCACATGGACCAAGCAATGGGAATGTTCTGAAGTCCAACCACACAATATTGTAAATTAAAATTAAACACAACAGTGAGTCAGTTTCACATGGTAGTTTGACCAGACACGATAGACGAGACAATTAAACTATGCTCCTAACAGCAACATTCCACAGTTTCAAATGCTATTACATATCACAGGCTGAATATTGCAAGTTGAAACATTTCAACACAGTGATACAAACCCCCTCATATTAGTAATATCATCATTACCCTCAGTTTCAAAGTTTATTAAACCTCACAAGTTGATAAATTTCACCATATTAGCGCTATCATAATGCCCTCATTTTCAAAGTTTATTTAAAATTAACAAGCTGATATATTTCACCACAGAAGTACAAATTCAACATCCTAGGTGAGTTAAACATATTCACATGATGCAGAGCATGCTACCAACAAGTTATAATTTTTATCACCATTACAACATAACTTTTTTTTTTAAATAAGCCAAAAAAAAAATTTTTTTTTTTTTTGACAGTTAGAAGTATTTAGTCTTTCTGGCGAAATGAAAAATTTGGAATTTTTAGAGTACTTCTACAGTTTAAGGCATAACCAAATATCCATGACACAAAACAAGTGGCAGCAAAGGATAAATCATCCCGAGTTGAGTTACACAGTGTTTGTTCAAATCCACAAATGTTAGTATCCCGCTGCCATAGATACTTTAAGCACACCTCTTTGGGTTTTTGGGGTGTGCTCAGACCCAAAAAAAGTTTTTTCCATCTAACGGGTGTTTATTTGGTTTCTTTTAAATTCAAGTAGGCTATGAGGAGATCCCCCCCCCCCCCTAGCAGAATGATAGAAGGAAAGAATTTCAAATTTCAACAGCTGTGTTATGATCTCAAAGTTACAAAGAGTTTCCTTTGAAAAATCTGTTCAGCTGCTGTTTGAAAAATAAATTTTTGCAATTTTGAGAATAACAGGAGGAACATTCGTTCCTTCAACAAAAATGTCAAAAATGGTATTTCTATGATATTTTCATTTTATTTTTTTTTTTTAACTAATGGGAATGGAATTCAACACAATGGCAAAGCTTAAAAAACACACAAAGAATGATATAAAAAACATGATGGCAAGTAAAATCATTCTTTCACTCAAAAAATGTGCCATCCTTATCACTGAAATAACTTCCCTTTCCAATATTACCAATTGCATGACTTCCCGACCGAAAATAAAACTTGTATACGTACATACACAATCTTTGTACCAAAGTGAAGACAACATATTTTATGAGAAATGCATTCTGGCCAAATTCAGTAAAATCACTCTCTGCATACTCGTTTTCTTTTTATCTCAAGGCATAATGTTCAAGCATACAGTAATTATTGTATTTTTTAAAAAATCTTGCTTTCTCTAACATTTTATTTATTTTTTATTTTTTGAAGAGCTATCACTTAAAGTCAAACACAAACATTTACTTTTCCACATCGAACCAACAACTTTACCAATTCAGAAGAACGGCACAAACAAAACACTGCTTTGAATTTATTGAGAAATCACTGCAGTTTCCCTTTTCGTCACATGGGAACCCAGCGGATCCTTGAACAATGTTCTTTATCAGTGACAAGATCTGACGTTAGATATGGCAGTTCCCAAACAAAAACGTGAGGCTAAAATTAACAGTTGAGCTGTCACATACACCAGTGGTGTGTTCTACGGCATGGCTGCATGCGTGCGCATACATGTGCATGCAAATATTCACACACGTTATGCATGTGTGTGTGTGTGTGTGTGTGTGTGTGTGTGTGTGTGTGGAGGGGGGGGGGAGGTCATAAATACAGTTTTGGGTGTGTTTTCAATCTTCTAGTGAGTAAACAAGTGACATTTTGAAAATGAAACCGAGATATGAAAAGACAGGCCCAGATGACTTCCGAACCTTTCTAAATGCCTGTCTTTTGTCTCAGGTTATGTACAAATCAAACCTATCGGCACAAACATGACCATTAAGATGCATTCCTTTTGAAAGTGGAAGGCACTATTAAAATTCCATTTCCTTTCCAGAAAATGTCATTGACGTTTTGAAACCCACTTTAAACTGCATAAAAACAATCATTTTCGCTACATTATCAACGACAATTTTCATTATTCCTCTTCAACTGCACTTGAAGGCTTGCTAAAAGCAATTTCCAGATGGGATCTTAAAAGTTTTAACTTGGGGGTGCCCTGTTCATAATCTCAGGGGAGGACAATTCAATTGTCTGAAAAACAAATAAGAACACTGTGCATCATGTCACCCTAAGTATCAGATTCTCCAATGGCAATTCCCCCATTGTATGCTGGGTAGAGATTAGGTAGCAGTTCTTGATGAAGCTCAGGGTGTCAGCCACATATACAAAACCTACATCTCATAAAATATACTGGTTACAAAGTTGTTTCTGTTCAAAAAATTAAATACATATCTTTTTTTTTTTTTTTGAGTACAGCATATGAGAAGCATTACTAGAAACAATATTTATCATCCCTGCTATTCATCTACAAAAAAAAAAAAAAAAAAAAAGAACTAGCTACATCTTCTACAGAAAACGTTTCAAGTTTTCTTCAAGAGAGGAAAGCAAGAATTAAATCTAGACGTAAGCGCACTTGATAAACCACAGGAGAAGTTGCGGAGAGAAAAGAGAGATGATATGTTTATAACACTGAGTGGGTGGTGCAATCGACTTACGCAACACAACTCGCATCCTGCCTTTCTCAAGAATACGCTATCCATCATGTTATATTTACCCGACTGCTGCCAATTCACTTTTTCCCTTCAATATCGGTGGGAAAAAAGTTGGGCTGATAGTGTAACCCAAGTCCTCAAACTATTACATTATCAATCTCCATTAAGATCAATACAAAAACAGGCTGCTTTTTTGCTTATCCAAGTTATCTCTTTTTAAAGGCTACTCAGTAAAAAAAAAAAAAGATAAATCTTGCAAACCAATTACTAATGTAATCTTATTGTTCACTACTTATCTAATCTGTACATCAAATGCCATCATAAACGGATTTATCGTAAAATATTTCTAAGAAGGAAGTTATTTTATGTGAGAAGTGGTTTTGTGCAAGTAACTTTATTATTTCATTACGTAAGCTACGATTATATCAATGAGAATCTTCTGTGATAGCTCAAAGTCACAACACTTCATGTAATATCAAGAAAGATTTTGCAAGGATTTTGAGTGGAGTTGGGTAAAAAAAAAAAGGGCGAACTTATGAGCTCAGTGTGGCAATGAATAAAAACTAACAGAATTTATACATGGATGTTCTTCTCATAAGTTCTTTCGATTATAGTCTGTTGAACAACAGTATGACAACACATTCAGCATGATTTATGCACAATTTTGTATTGCTTTTTAGGACAACATTCAGTGTACATAGAGTCCCCCCCCTCCCCCTTTCCCAGACACATGATGTGAGAGAGAGAGAGAGAGAGAGAGAGAGAGACTCACAAATGTACACAAAATAACGTGGAGAGACAGCACATCACGTAAAGTTGCATGTTAACAAAGACAACACGAAAGCATGCCCAGGCAACTGCATTCACAAGGGCTGATAGGTATACGCACAAAGACAAGCAAAGACTGACAGTCATTATGTTTAATATATAAATATACACCCAAATATACACAACAGAAAAGAAAAAGACATGGAATTGGAAAAACATGCCAAAATATCACACAGATAATACACACTATTCAATAAGAACGTCTATGGAGTGTGATTAAATTATCACTCCTGACGATTTAATAGCAACTCAACTGTCATTATTGGGTCAAAAAGTACACATATCCTCTGGCGAATAAATCCAAATTATTCTGCTGGCATAAATTTCACATCCAAATTATGTATGGGAATTAGGGTGGTGGATTTAAGGGTAACCTGTGAACTAAGTAATTGTTCATCCAATTCAAACCAAATGAATTAGTATCTTTTCTTTAAAAATGTTCTATTTTTTAGAAATAAACAAAAATGTTGATTTATTCAGAAATTGTAAAAGTGAGTGGGCTTCAAATCAGAAACGATATTTAAAGTAACTAAAAAGCTTGCAAGCTTATGAGAGGGTACTGAAGAATAAAGCAGAGAAAATTGAGGCAGAAGTTATGCAAATAGTACAGAAAATGTGTGTTGCTGAGGTGAATCAAATTATTATTATTATTTTTTTTTTTGTAGAATAACCCTCTAAACTTATAGACCAGTGATTTGATCAACTTCAGTTCAAGATTAACACCTCCAAGCAGTTTACTTAAATTAAGCACTCATACTTAAACAGTGGTTTCTCGTTTTAAAACAAACACAATATTTCACTTGCTAGGACAACCACAGAGTTATCTGGAGTCAAAAAGAATCGAGACTAAAATCTTGGTCTCAAGATAAAGACTGTAGATTTTTCGAAATCAAATTTTCCTGTGAAACAGGCCCCAAGTCTCCGACTTCAAATTAGCCTGCTATCCATTAGACATCTCCACGGAGCCGATTCAAAGGTCATTAATTTGTGTTTTCATGCATTGGTTATTTTATAAAATGATCACTGGAGGCTCTTATTGATCGTTTTCGCGTCTTGACAGTGTACATCGAAGAACTCCCTGCAGGGAGCGAGAAAATCTTGTTGATGCTGTGTTTTGATACTTTAGACATATTAGATAGCTGGAAGAGGTAGTCCTCAAACAAAATAGTATTGATTTATAATAGCGCTGAAGATATCAGAAATGGGACACTGGGTCAGAAGCACAAAGATTGATGACTTCATATTTGGTAGGTAAAATAACTTGGGACACTCTTAATATCCAATAACACAAAACAACTCACAAACAAATTATTAAATTAAAAGAACCCACTGTCTTAACAACAAACAAACAAACAAACAAAAAAAAAATAAATAAAATAAATGAACATATTTTCAAAACAACACAGTCAAATAAACCTAGACCTTTCAAAACAAAACTCTTGCTTTCTTGTAGCATCATAAATCAACAAAACCCTGAGTGTGCTGCAACACCTCTTCATGTTCCTGTCTTTTTTCAGTTCTATTACAAATTGTCAGGGAAGTGATCATCATAACATCTTCAAGCATATCATACCATACCCATCACTCCAGACAGGAAGAACTGTATATCTTTATTATCATAAGAGTTCATCTCTCTTCTTGTCTAATTTATCATGATGTCTACTACACAGGTGTTGAGGTCAACTCGGGTCATTAAGAGTCATCGAGGTAAACCAAAAAGGTTGCAAAAATTTGGACATTTTCCTCCTTATTAGCTGCAATACGTTTTTTTTTTGGTCGCAATTGAGATCAACTATACGCTATTAGTCTGAGAGCATTTTAAAAACAAAATCTATGCTCAGATCTTTTTCCATGGCATTCAAGTATACCGACTTCCCCCTCAATAAAATACAGAAGGCATCCACTTTGAAGAATTTTGAATTGTTATAAAAGGCAAATAGGAAGCTCACTTTACTTACACCCCACTGCTTTTAATTTTTCTTGAAAACTCCTGAAAAGATCATTCTAATGTCATAAATTTAACTATTTATGAAAATACCACTGTAAGAACCAGTGTTTAAAATTTCTGAGTTATTACGATCAAAAGAGATAGAAACATAAAATATAATGATCCCAACAGGACACAAACTTTCAGGTCTTCAACACAGATCTTAACTTTGAAAAAACATGTACATCTGATTTTCTTGAGATGTGATTTCAAATCAAACTGGACAAGCTACAAGATAAAAAGCTGACTGACAACATAATACAAAGTACAGACAAGATGTTACAACCCTTTATCTGTATATTCCACAAGCAGGACTACATATTAAATAACATTTATTGCCGTATGTTTGTTCTTTTAAAAAGCTATTTTCTGTATTCTTATTTTCTAATCTTCATTGATAATGTTGACCGTTTTGTATTTTTTTCTTAAGAAAAGCTGAAATTGCAGGTGCACACACATATACACAACACCATCCCACACACACACTCACAACTGAAAAACTCTGACACGAACATACACGCACACATATTTGTGCAAATTAAGACTTCCATGCCTGCCTTAGTCATGAAGCTACCCCAGTCTAACTCATTCTTAGGACAACCAGCCTTGATTGTCTTCAAATTTCATGAAAAAAAAATTCAGCATTCCATCCCAAACCCTTATCACAAAGAACATCCTATGTATTTTATCTAAATTATACGTTCTAAGGCAGTAAACAATAGCTATTTATGCTGTAAGTAACTCCTAAAAAATGTGAAATTCCCTCTGATCTCACCACAGGGGTAATTTCCACAGTGACTTTTGGATCTCTCTCAAAATACTTGAAGCAGATAGTTGAGGCTTGCAAAGGGAGGGGGAGGTTAAATATTTAGAGGAGAACACAGTCTTACAGCACATATATCATGATCTAAATAAATAATGAACAAAAAAGTCAAGAGAAAAAAAGGGGGAGGAGAGATAAAGGATGGCCTATAGGTATTAGTGATCTTTTACATTAAGTTTACAAAAACGCACTACAAGAAATATATTGTTTGTAAAAACTTCACTAAACAAACATTCTTTTAGAACTAAGAATTCATCAGAAATTGGGTTCAACAGACATAAAACAGTGGTAAGGACCCTGCACTATTCCTAAAAAAAAAACGTTAAAATCATTTCAGTGCTAGCACAATTTACAATCCCTGTGACCCATGATGTTTAATATTTATACACAACAAAAACATATCTGAGAAAAAATATTCATCAGCTTGCTAAAGACACAGCTTGCTAAAGACAGATGTACGTACACAAGCAGTAAGCTAACATCTACACTTTCACAACAGATTGCAAAAATTCCTTTATCACGAACTAATATTATAGAAATTCACAGGGAAACCAAATACAGTCGGCACTGACAAATCAGTAGGTGTCACTACTGTAACCAGTGGTAGAAAATTAGTGTTCCATCCCCATCTAGTTTATTTTGTGACAAACAGAACATTCCAGATCTTATACCATTATCAAACTCAGGGCCTTATTTCAAAAGCTTTCGTAATGTTCTGCTTCTGTATGAATATCAATTTTTGGATAAGAGTGATAAGAAGTTACAGCGCATTTATTTACCTTTTTCTCCGTCGAGTCTGGATCCACACTGAAGTAGCCCTGGCGTTCAAACTGGAACTTGTCATAGACCTTGGCACCCCTTACGGACTGGTCCACCATGGCCGAGGGCTGGACTGTCAGAGAATCCTGACGTAAAAAATTATTAAAAACTATGAAAAAACATGACATCTTATCAACTAATGTTAATAAAAGTAATTCCATTATATGTAATTTTTAATGCACTATACAGTATGATACCACTAACCTCAAATGTTTAGGGAATGTTATTATTTTCATTCTCTGCGTCAGTAAAGGTAAAGGAATTGTACAAAAGGGATTCTCAGACACAGCTACAAGTCAACTGATCTGCTATCATTTTCTTTTGCAGGAATTACTGTTGCACACAACTGAGAGTGTTGCCATAGTAATACATAGCAACAACCCACTGTGTGTGCCTTCATATATTATGTTCTATCAACAATTTAAATATTAAAATAGATAAATTATCATTATCAATTACAGTTAAAAGAACATCACGTTTCTCCCTAATGGTTTTTTTTGTTGACCCATAGATCTATTACTTTACAAAACGTTATAAGGTGACAGTTTCACAAAAGTTTCATAGTTTCATTCCTCTTAAATAGTTTTGTTTTTGGCGACAAAAAAATTGAAATCAAAAATGTACTCTTACCTTGTTACAATCTGATAAAAATCCTCCAGGAACTTCATTCGGGTCTTCAGGATTTTTATGTCTAAATCTGCAAAATATTATTTAAATAAATCAGAAAAAATTATAAAGATCACCATACATGGTGCAAAAATACAATCACAGAAATTAGTCAATAGAAAGTCTTTTTTTCAGACTTCAAAACTTCATCCCAGTCAATATATAGCAAAGTTCATAATAAGACATTTGTTTTAAAAAATCTTATGACAAGGCATTAAAAAATCTCAAATAATACACCTGTGATGCTGTAGTTAAGAACTAAAGATATAACTAAAATAATTATTATAAGTACTCACAATCTTTCGTACAGTCGCACTTCGCAGATGACAGGGTCTGCCACCCAGTGAATAAACGCCTTTGGTTTCTCCGCGTCAGCCACTTTCTTACAACTGACCTCCAGTTCACAAACAGATCCATCGTTGTCCTTTATTGTGGAAGAATAGAAAACAAAGTAAAATATGTTCATATATACTTGGTGAAATAAGTTTTTCATTATCTATTGTATATAATGATGATAAAAACTTCCAAAGCTCACACTGACCAGGGTTCTTTGATGAAGGGCCAAAATGTTATGCCTCAGAAAAACATGTTTAGCTGTGTTAAAAAAACTATTTATTTGTCATCAATACAAGTGATGAGTATAATTATTTCTCATCAATGTTACAAATTAATAATCAATCTTTTTAATTCTGTATTACTCTAGATTTATGCAGATGTTATCACTGGTAATAGCTTTTAGTATATATTGGTGCAGTTTTTAGTGTTAATAGTGGAAATAATCAACCTGTTCAAAAAACTTCTAGCCTACTGACCAGCAAAAACAATGGTCAGAAATAGATTCACAAAAATTTTAACTGTTTCATGAAGCTACACAGCTGACTTCTGTGAACAATTATTCGAATGTGTAAAGGTTCTACTAATTAATGCAGTCAGATGCCACAGTATCGCAGTCTTAATCCAATTAATAATTTTCAATATACTCCGTGGTTTCTCACCTTGATGACTTTCTCTACAGAAATGACAAAGCCAGCATGTCGAAGTCCAACTGGTTGGTCTGGCGCAAGCCTCTTGTAACCTTTTTCATTTTTCTAAAAATGTAAGTCATAATAATATTGATTACACCATTATATACAATATGTATCAAAACTATAGTAACACATACAAAGATGAAAAGGCATTAAGAAGAAGAGATAGACTGGGGTCAAGATTTGGATAAAGGAACATAAAGTTCTTGTAGCTATAATAAGCATTCTGCTAAAATCGCACACCTTTTATACTAATATTCCACAATTATAATAAATAATAAAACTTACAATGGTTTTAACCCTCTGTTGTGACTAATAAAAGAATTGCCCACTATGAGAAACCCACCTCTTTAAAATCTGTCTTTTCAATAAAAATTGTTTTTCCAAAAGAAACTTTGTGTGAGCCTCTGGACTCTTCTGCAGGGAAGTCTGGAACTTCAATCTCCGTCGTTTCAGACGGAAAATTAGTTATTGTGACCTTGAGAGGGTCAAGGACAGCCATAGCTCTGAAAATGTCAGAAGTAAGAGATTGCAAGGGATTCCAATTAATTTTATCAAGTCGTCAAAACCTATTTTTATCAATTTCTAGGAAGCAAAAACTCAATGTTTACTGCACAACTTCTCAATAAAATCTATTTAAAAAGTGCCAGACTTATTGAGCAGTTATCAGATTCAAGAATTCAAACTAAAATATTTAAGCAATTATCTATTGTTGCAATAAAACAGAGAGGATGCCACGAAGGTGTTGAGATGTCATCGGATTGATGTTAAAACAGTTCTTTTTAATATTAACATATCCTTCTTCTTGCAAATCTGATCTTGTACTTTTTTTTCTTTCCCTTCAATGTGCTACTCTCATAAGACTCTTTCTGTTATTTTTTCAACATATATAGATCTTTTTAATTTAGATTATTTGATGGTGGGAACGTAGAATTTCCTAC
The DNA here is from genome assembly GCF_051362555.1 of Lingula anatina. Classification (NCBI taxonomy): domain Eukaryota; kingdom Metazoa; phylum Brachiopoda; class Lingulata; order Lingulida; family Lingulidae; genus Lingula; species Lingula anatina. Next base: position 21,115,894 of record NC_141772.1, read on the forward strand.
AAAGATCTGCCTTTAATGAAATTTTTACAGAACTGAGAATTGCCAATAAGAAGCTTACCTGGGAGCCTTGACATTCAGTACATCTCTCACACAGGAGTCTAACATGGAAGGATCAATGACAGTCTGGGACATGGTCACTCCGACCTGGAAGTGGATCAAAATGTCTGTATACATCATGGTTGGTGTTGTTTCACGACCACAAGTTCATGAGTAAATTATTTTTAGTCTTATTTCACACGAGATAAAAACATCAATCCACAATATTATTGTTCTTTTATTTTTAAAAATGACAATCGATTGAAAACATTTTTACATTTATCAAAAATTTTGGTCATAAAGATAAAATTATATACTTTGTATCTAAAGATGTTTTGGACCATTTTTAGAATGAAAATTATAAATGGATAATTAAATAACAAATAAATACCCTTGCTCATGTCATCTATACTTGTACAAAAGGGATTCTCAGACACAGCTACAAGTCAACTGATCTGCTATCATTTTCTTTTGCAGGAATTACTGTTGCACACAATTGAGAGTGTTGCCATAGTAATACATAACAACAACCCACTGTGTGTGCTTTTAGAAATATTCTGTGATGTCAAAAACATCTTTGAAATAACTAATTTCATTTACAAAAAGCTAACTATCAACAGGGCTTATCTTTGGAATAAAAAATCAAGACTCGGGGGCTTCCCCAAAAGTGTTTGTCATCAAAGTGTGGCCATGATTTGTGAAAAAAAAACTTACTTTTGCAGTGAACATGTTAATGGCTTCTGGGGGAAATCCTCTCCTTCTTAAAGCTGTTAAAGTGAATAGCCTTGGGTCATCCCAGTCTCTGAGGTTAAAACAAACACAAATTAAGAACACAATAATAATTAAGTTCTCTTTGGTAACTGAAAATGCTGATGGGAACTTAAATGCAAAATAGTTATCAATTATTTCATGAAAAATTGTACAACACACAAAAATCTAAAACCAAAATTTCAGACAATTTTTTTCTGTACAAAAGGGATTCTCAGACACAGCTACAAGTCAACTGATCTGCTATCATTTTCTTTTGCAGGAATTACTGTTGCACACATTTGAGAGTGTTGCCATAGTAATACATAACAACAACCCACTGTGTGTGCAATATAAATTAGACCAGCTTGAATCAAATAATTAGATAAAAAATAAAATTAATGTCTCTTCGTTTTACCTGCAGATTCCTGAGTCGATAAGTTTGGCAATTTTTCTCTTGGATACTACAGTGTAGTTCAAATTTAGCCTGCCATATTCCCACTGTACAGGGCAGTAAACATCGAGAGCATTGCATAGCCAGTAATATGAGGACCGTCTGGTAAACAGAAAAAAAAATAAACAAACATCAAAATATCTTTATATTCATATCTTTCAATTACAGCATATTAAAAAAAAAAAAAAAAAAAAAAAAAAAAAAAAACAGAAATGAAATTGGGCCTTAAAAAAAAAAAAAAAATCCTGAAAATGCATGCACCAAAGGGTGGCAGTTAGATATGGGTGGGTGGGTGAATTATTTCGAAAAACATTCATCTCTAAATGAAGAAGACAGGGGCATGGTAGAACTCAAAATTGTGGATGAAAACCCCAAGCACTATATATATGCCACTGCTTGGGTTGTATGTTCTCAAGAAGGGTGAAACCATTTCAAGAATTAACAGATCCACAGAGAGCAGGCATAAACTGTTATATATAGGACTTGCATTATTCGAAAGGTGCGATGTGCGCATGACCGGAATTGTGCACTGCAGGGATCAAAATAGTACCGGAAGCGTTGTTGACAGCGATAGGAACACATGATGGAAGCATAAGACATGCCGGGGGCGATATTAAACAAGCCATTTGAGGCGACAACGGTGCCGGAGTTGAAAAGTTGGTTAAAATGTAGGATGCCCACACATCAGGCAAAAAAGAAGAGCTGATAAAAAGGTATGTTACACGATATTTTCTTAAATACAAGACCAAATACAAAACCCTAATGTGGTCATTATGTAATTACATGTATGTTCACCTGAGGCATTTATTGGGGAGATAAATTTGTCACCAGGTTCAGACAATTATCTGATACAATCTCTGAGGTGGGCTAGTGCACTGTACAGGAAATTAGTACAAGCTCACTGTCAATATCAGTGCATCTATCCTTTGTTTCTTCTTCATTATCTTTCTGTTGTGTATCCAGGTAGATTTCGGTTAAAAAAATTTATGATATGACTAGTCATGTCAATTTTCTGTTTTGTCATCAGTCTAATATGTATGTATGTATGTAAATAAATCACTGTTATAGATGTGTTGATGATGACTTTAATAATTATTTTCATGACTATTTTTTACTTGTTTTATAGGTGAAAACTGTACAGTGAGGATAGAGAGAGAAACAAAATATAGGATCCAGATGGCAGAGAAAATTAGAAGTAGGCCTACCAGATTGAAGTTTGAATCAAGACAGTGGAGAATAGACCAAGTCCTTGAAGGGAATGCCCAAACCGTTTTTTTTAATATTTGCCTATTAATAAATTCAATTCAATATTTCGTTTCACAATTTTATTTTGCATAATAAAACCAATGATGCTGCATTGGAAATATCTTTCGAAGATACCTTACGATATTTCTGATTCATGTTTTAAAATGCAGTGTTTTAAACATTTTCTAGATATGTTCAAGTGCATTGTGATAATAAAAATGAGATATTTGGTAAAAGTGTTCTCTTTTTTGTTAATTGGCATAAGTAATATACCATTCAATACTCCTTCACAGTCAGGTTTAAACCTGGTTTTAGTTTTACTCAGGTCTAAGCAGTGGCGATAACAATACTCTAAAACCAAAGTAAAACTAAAACCAGCTTTAACCTTGCTGTGAAATCAAACCAAAGTTTCACATGACAGTTTTCATGCCATTTTTTATACTGAGGTAATGTCGGGGTATAAAAAGCCATGGAAATGTTTAATTCCTCATAGGTTTCAAGACCGATGTAAAATTTAACCATTTCAGGTTTGTTGTGCATAGACTTTATGCTGAAAGTGTGTTTGTCAACTTCCTCATGTGCTTTGGACAGTTGTTCCAGCATTTTTTTGTACTTTTTCTCTGTCACACTATTTCTTCATGCATCTTTTTTTTTTTTTTTTTTGCTCGTTGTAATTCCACTCTGTTTCTGAAAGTTTAATTTCTAAAGATCGGATTTTCAGTTCCATACTGAAAATAATATGTTGTTTTTCCTTAACCGTCATTAAAAGCGCATCTGAGCTTGCATCTGATACAATGCAGTAGGCATTGCGGTCTGTATTTGAGAAGCCATTTTCATCCTCGCTGTTCAACTTCCCACTTGCCGCCAGGTTCACTAAAATTTGACTCAGAGTTATCAACAGTTAAATGTCTAATAATTTTTCTTCGGGGCTTACAAATTTTCGATTCCTTGAGTAAAAAATATAGTCGGTCTACCACCCAAATACGATTTATTCCCTCCTTCAAAATGAGCACTACACACACGGTGATGCTTGGCGGGCTCGAACTTACTAAATTTGCCTTCATTTCCCGCTCGTCCAATATTGTCAATCCATATACCTCACTTTTTTGGGTCCTTGGGGAAAGCATAAAATGAAAAATTTCGATCTCGCTTCGTATTGTTGAAACAAACAGGCACAAAACACATAGAACCGCCGAGAGGAATTTTATTTCTGTGTACAGAAATGGCGGCAACGCAAGATGGGTCCCACTTTACCCACAATGCACTGCGCTCAATATCGAAAACGAGACGAATAATGCAAGTCGTATATATGCCTTGCTTATCCATCAAGCATGGCAGGCTACAAATTCTTCCTTTCACCTTTTATAAGATGGCATGTGATGAACAAATTTTTAAGTTTTGTGAAACATGCCCCAGAAAACAAACAAAAAATTTTAAAGACTTACCTGGCCTGGAACTCCTTAGTACACAAAGAATGGCTGATATTTTCAATGGAGTCACACAAACAATGAGTGTAGTCATAAGTGGGATATATGCACCTAGAACAGGAAAATTTGATCATGGATTTCTTTTCAATGGTAATTTCTTTTGAAGGGAACATTATTCTGTTAATTTAAATCAACTGTACTAATATTTGCATAAAAATAGAAATGAAGACTTCCATTTGCTGAATCCTGTAATACACTGTAACAGTACTGTAGTTAAGTGTTACCTTCTTATATATTTATTTTATATTTCTGCAGTATATTCTGACATAAAGATTACAAATAATATTTACTTATCATTCATTAAATCATTAATTCATCCATCAATTATTTAAAAAAAAGTTTTTGTTATCAAGTGGATATTTGTACAAAAGTGACTGACAGACAAAGCCACACACAAGGCCTGTCTGCTAATTTCTCTTGCTGATAATTAATGTTGCACACTTCTGACATTGTTGCCATAGTAACGAATGACAACAAAGAACTGGTGTGCCAGTAATTGCCTTTGTTGTTAATTGAACCTATTATCAAATAAGAGTTTAAAAAAGAAAAAAAAAAACCCAGGGCTTCAAAAGGATAAACTTGCATAGTACTTTTTGAGGGGAAATGCTAAATTTCTTGAAATTGTCCACTGGGGGAAAATGGATAAAATTTTCAAATCATCTCTTTGCCTGTAAAGTTAACAATATTCTCATTCCTTAATATATATTGTGTAAATAATGTAGTCTAGTGAGCCTGCAAATGTATTTAGTGCTCAATAAACTTATTATTATTAATGCATGGAGTGTATTTGTAATGGGGAAAGAAGATATGAGAGAGAGAGAGAGAGAGAGAGAGAGAGAGAGAGAGAGAGAGAGAGAGAGAGAGAGAGAGAGAGAGAGAGAGAGAGAGAGAGAGAGAGAGAGAGAGATTGATTCATATCATCTTCTCCATGATGGTTTCAACCAATATCCCTCTCTCCACCTTTAAATGAACACAGAGAAAGAGGAACCAGGCAAATGAAGGAGAGAGAGCCTGAGAGAATCTTACCATTCATCCCCCGTCCTGTGATGAGGAGCAAATTTAATCCTGTAAGCCACGGGGTCCATCTTTCCATCCTCCAGGGTGGTCTTCATCCTAAGGGTGGCCTTCCCCTCATCTATCTTCCCCTTCTTCATGTCCTGAAATACAGGGTTCAGAAAAAATACTTATACTTTATGGAAATAAAACTGGCCTGGTTGTGACATTTTTTCATAGCTTTCACAATTTTTAGTCTGGGAGATCCGTTTTAACAGCTATTATTTTATATACTTGATAGGTAAATTTTGTTGAATAAGATTTTTTCTGTTCTTATTATGTCAGGATTCTATCAATGAGTTTTTTCAGTGCTTACTTAATTTTGAGTCAATTAACCAAAATAATCTTTTCCTCTACAAAAATTTTCAATACAAAATAAATAGCTTGAGCAAGAGAACATTTTAATGCAACTTTGCATTTCTTAAGTAACCTACAAAGGAATACTTAAAACAAACCTACACAAACTGTGCTTTTCAGACATTTTTTTGTCAATTTGTACAAAAGGGATTCTCAGACACAGCTACAAGTCAACTGATCTGCTATCATTTCCTTTTGCAGAAATTACTGTTGCACACATTTGAGAGTGTTGCCATAGTAATACATAACAACAACCCACTGTGTGTGCCATCAAGATATAACAAATTCACAAGTCTCAATGACATGGCCCCTATTTTTGAATGTTGGCCATTTTCCAATGAGAGAATTCTGATTACCACCTCTGCACTCTTTTACATTTCTTTTAACATATTTTCAAACTTAAGTTATTTCCATTAATGTCTATCCATTTTAATCCTGTTTTTCTTAAATGACATCTCCATAAAGTATTAAGCATTGTAAATACAAATGATAGAAAATGTCAAAATAAAAGTCTGGCAATAGAAGCAGGCGTAAGAGTTCACAAAAATATAAGAAATCTTTTAAGGCCAGAAAAATTTGGGAAAATGTGTTCATTGCAGCTTAACAAACCTCAAAGAGTATCAGAGACTCCTCAATGGGCCTGTCTCTCCATGGCGACGGTGGAGGGTTGATTCCTTTTATCTCCTCCACGGTTTGGTGGCAAACGTAAGCATGTCCGCGCTTTATCAGTTCCACGGCCCACTCGTACAGTTGCTGGAAGTTGTCTGATGCATGGGTCACTTTGTAAGGAGAGTATCCTGAAAATAAAGGGGAAAAACATTGATTTAATTTATGGTTTGGTTTTCTAGAACTTGACATTCAATATATGTGATACTCCCAAATTTTGTGACATGAAAATAAAGAAAAACTAGAGGATCAGAGAGGCGATACCGCCTCCGAATATTGTACCACCAGCTGGAGCAAGTGCATTCGTATAGACCCCCACATACACAAAAGAAGGGACACAGCCACCAGTCTTATGCTTGACAAGCTGTAAAAATGCAATCAACAAGAATTTTCAAAATATGCAAAAAAATATATATAACTTAAAATGGTACAATCAAAGTTAAGTTCATCGTAGGGTAGGTCAAAGGTCAATTTCAAGGTCACAGTAAATTGCCAGTATATGGCTTCATATTCAACTTTAATGGTAACTATGGACCTATCTCTGCCAGGTTTGGAGTTAAAAGAGAAAGAAATTTGCAAAGTTCAGTTCATAGTGAAAAGTAGGTCAAAGGTCAATTTCAAGGTCACACTTAGATTGCCAGTATATGACTTTCCATGCAAGTTCAATAGAAACTATGGACCTATCTCTGCCAGTTTTGGAGATAAAAGGGAACCAAAATTTGCAAAATTCAATTCATGATAAAAAGTAGGTCAAAGGTCAATTTCAAGGTCACACTTAGATTGCCAGTATATGACTTTCCATGCAAGTTCAATAGAAACTATGGACCTATCTCTGACTTCCTATTCAAGTTCAATAGTAACTATGGACCTATCTCTGCCAGTTTTGTAGATAAAAGGGAAAAAAATATGCAAAGTTCAGTTCATGGTGAAAAGTAGGTCAAAGGTCAATTTCAAGGTCACATTTAGATTGCCAGTATATGACTTCCTATTCAACTTCAATAGTAACTATGGACCTATCTCTGCCAGTTTTGGAGATATAAGGGACTATATGTTTTAATTTTGGAGTTACCATAATGTGCCATAAATTTCCTACAGAAAAAATTAATTAAAATAAAGAAAAGGTCATTTTGGTAAAAATTCTTGAAATAAGAGGTGCTCTGAAGTTCCAGATGTTCAAATTTGATGAAATAATGTCATTTTTGACCACAAGTTGTCTGCTTTGCCAAGCCTTATGTTTTATTTTTCCGGAGTTCAAAATTTATTATCCATTACCGTACTGCACATTTTGCTTTCACCACCAATATGTGCCAGTATATGACTTCCTATTCAAGTTCAATAAAAACTATGGACCTATCTCTCCCAGTTTTGGAGATAAAAGGGAAGCAAAATTTGCAACGTTCAGTTCATGGTGAAAAGTAGGTCAAAGGTCAATTTCAAGGTCACAGTAAGATTGCCAGTATATGACTTCCTATTCAAGTTCAATAGTAATTATGGACCTATCTCTGCCAGTTTTGGAGATAAAAGGGAACCAAAATTTGCAAAGTTCAATTCATGATAAAAAGTAGGTCAAAGGTCAATTTCAAGGTCGAATTTAGATTGCCAGTATATGACTTCCTATTCAACTTCAATAGTAACTATGGACCTATCTCTGCCAGGTTTGGAGTTAAAAGAGAAAGAAATTAGCAGAGTTCAGTTCATGGTGAAAAGTAGGTCAAAGGTCAATTTCAAGGTCACATTTAGATTGCCAGTATATGACTTCCTATTCAACTTCAATAGTAACTATGGACCTATCTCTGGCAGTTTTGGAGATAAAAGGGAAGCAAAATTTGCAAAGTTCAGTTCATGGTGAAAAGTAGGTCAAAGGTCAATTTCAAGGTCACATTTAGATTGCCAGTATATGACTTCCTATTCAACTTCAATAGTAACTATGGACCTATCTCTGCCAGGTTTGGAGATAAAAGGGAAGCAAAATTTGCAAAGTTCAGTTCATGGTGAAAAGTAGGTCAAAGGTCAATTTCAAGGTCACAATTAGATTGCCAGTATATGACTTCATATTCAAGTTCAATAGAAGCTATGGACCTATCTCTGCCAGTTTTGGAGATAAAAGGGAAGCAAAATTTGCAAAGTTTAATTCATGGTGAAAAGTAGGTCAAAGGTCAATTTCAAGGTCACATTTAGATTGCCAGTATATGACTTCCTATTCAACTTCAATAGTAACTATGGACCTATCTCTGCCAGGTTTGGAGTTAAAAGAGAAAGAAATTAGCAGAGTTCAGTTCATAGTGAAAAGTAGGTCAAAGGTCAATTTCAAGGTCACATTTAGATTGCCAGTATATGACTTCCTATTCAACTTCAATAGTAACTATGGACCTATCTCTGCCAGTTTTGGAGATAAAAGGGAAGCAAAATTTGCAAAGTTCAGTTCATGGTGAAAAGTAGGTCAAAGGTCAATTTCAAGGTCACATTTAGATTGCCAGTATATGACTTCCTATTCAACTTCAATAGAAACTATGGACCTATCTCTGCCAGTTTTGGAGATAAAAGGGAAGCAAAATTTGCAAAGTTCAATTCATGGTGAAAAGTAGGTCAAAGGTCAATTTCAAGGTCACATTTAGATTGCCAGTATATGACTTCCTATTCAACTTCAATAGTAACTATAGACCTATCTCTGCCAGTTTTGGAGATATAAGGGACTAAATGTTATAATTTTGGAGTTACCTTAATGTGCCATAAATTTCCTACAGAAAAAATTAATTAAAATAAAGAAAAGGTCATTTTGGTCGAAATTCTTGAAATGGGAGGTGCTCTGAAGTTCCAGAAGTTCAAATTTGATGAAATAATGTCATTTTTGACCACAAGTTGTCTGCTTTGCCAAGCCTTATGTTTTATTTTTCCAGAGTTCAAAATTTATTATCCATTACCGTACTGCACATTTTGCTTTCACCACCAATATGTACTTTTTGACACAGCGTAGCTCGAAAACCGTATGGAATACAAAAAAACGGAGACCACCTCCAGTGATGGGCTTTACATGCTCTACAAAATGCAAAAAAGAATGGGTCTCTAGCATTAACGGTCCCCGAATTAGAGACAGTTTTCAGTTTCGGTATCTTATGGCCGCTACTCCCATTAAAATGCACCGATTGAACCCAAATTCACGGAGATGAAAGATGACCTGAAGGGTATCATTTTCCAATAATATTATTGGTTAAGTCTGTGTGGTGTCTGAATAACAGCGCAAATAATTTTTTTTTCGTAAAAAAATTCATTTTTTTGAAAAATTTGGTCTGTTTGACCTTGAAATAAAGGTCAAAGGTCAAATCCAAGGGCATATTTGAAATCTACACATATGACTTTTGGAAAGCCGTCTGTAGAAATTTTTCCCATAATTCCTTCCGTAGGGTAGATAATTAGCATTTAATTTTGCCATTTTTGGACAAGGGTGCATTGCAATGAATGCCACACCTAGACCCCAATACCGACAAAGCCCAAATTTTACGTGGAACGAGTTGAGATTATAGGTGACCTAAATCCAAGAGATGGGTATGGGGGCCCTTACCGTCTAGGAGGAGAAGCGGTAACGGTAACATGGCGGCGGAGCCGGCGGAGCCGCAGGAGCCGGCGGAACGGACCGGACGGGACTAAAACCATGTGTACCACCAGCGCTAACGCTGGTGGTACAAATAGTGATGTCAATGTTTGTAAATTTTTCTTAAAGTTCATTTTCATAATCTGATAAATAAACTGAAATTCCATACAGTTGGTAAGTCATTACCATGAACTAGTATCACATTTCAAACATGTCTGATGATGAGAAGTTTCTGAAAAACTAAAATTTGAAGTTAAGCTTTTGACAACATCTTGCACCTACCATATGCATTCATCAAACAACAAAAAAAAAAGTTTTTGATAAATTCAAATTTTTGCATCTGACATTACTGTGCATCTACCCAATACATTCAACATAATTATGACAATATCTTGCATCAACCTAATATTACATTAACTTACCCAGCCAATGTACCATGTCCAAAATTCCCGTGAAAAACTTCTCCTCCTCCTTCTCTGGATTGGTGTCATCATAACGCAAGTAACAAATACCATTGTTTTTCTGAAAGATAAGAAAAAGAATCAAGAAAAAATCCACTATTTAATAAATCACCTCTTAAAGATATCTTCTATGATCATTCTTGAGTAGGCAAATGTTTAATGCTCTACTAATTTTATAATTACCTGAAGTACCTTTAAGTAGGTCTATAGGTTATAAAATTAATTAATCTTTTCCTTAATCTTTTTATTCTAAGATTTTACAAACAAGTCATTTCTCCTGGGGGCTCTTTAAGGTCTGAAACTTAGATATGTTTAGACACAAATAAAACAGATCAATAAAAGTCCTCTGCTAATGTTTTCTGCATACGTACAAGGGCGTAGCCAAAGTTAAAGTTGATGGCTTTCGCGTGACCAATATGGAGGATTCCATTTGGTTCTGGTGGGAAACGGGTCACTACCTGCATGAAAAGAAAGAAAAGTTTGATCAAGACTTTACTTGAAGCAAAGTTAACCTGGTCTGACAACAGATTGTAGTTTCTTCCATTCCATTTATATTATTGTGTTTTTTATTTAAACTACTTCTCTTCACCATAAGTAACTAGCACACACACTGGTCAGAGAAATTACGAAAGATATGTAGCGTCCAAACTTCCTACCTGCCCGCCAGTTTCCTCAAGATGTTTCTTCATAAGATTCATCGTGTTGGGGGTTATAACGTAGCCGTCTGTCTTGTAATTCTCCCCTAAGAAATGACAAGTGTTAAGCATCATTTTTATTTGTCTTGATTAGATAGAAGGCTTACTGCGGAGTTATTATATAGCATTACATTTGAAATGTTGCTTGCTCCAACTAGAAGAAAACAAAAGTTCCATACAATTTTACCTGTATGCAAATATCCAAAATGGCCATCAATAATATTTACCTGGCTTATGAAACTTAACAGCATCACCCATGATATCCATGAAGGTTTTCACCTCTCCTGTAGCACTCATATCTGAAAGAAAAAAAAAACAATATACATTTGTTTTTATGTGTTGTGTGTCAAAAATATGATCAAAAACACTTCAACAAAAACATAAAAGATTTCAAGATGTTGGCAATTACAACTGGTCACACACACACTATTCAATAACCATAAAAGCTGTAAACTGTCCTCCAAAGTCACACAAAGATAATTGTTATTACTGGAGTTACTTACAATTACTGGAATCCCCCAGAGAATCGTCATTTTTTGCTGCCGTTGAGGTGGACTTCTGTTCTGCTTTGTTTTTGCCTTTCTTTTCTTTCTTGTCCTGTGAACAAAAAAAAAAAAAAAATTAGATTCAGTAAGAAGAACAGTTTAACACACAAGATCAGAAAACTACTGAATAACACTAGATATTTATTGAAATCACTGTACAGCAAAACTGATTTTCACATCTCATATTTCAATAGTAATATAGACATCATCATTGCAAATATTCAGGAAATTTCATACTTAACCACTTTATCCAATTTAAACATTTTCATATTTTTACTCAAGGTTGATACTTGGGTGCTACAAAAACTCTGGATAAGATAGAACAAAGATACTACTGGCACAACATAGCCACAGAGGTTAGACAATGGGAATCATCATGCCACCAGCGCCAGGTGGCAAATAAAAAGTTCCTAAAGCGAACTTATTTTTTTGACTCCTTTTACAGCAAATTCCAAGGGGAAAAAAGATTGGAAAGCCAAAGCTGTGCTACCAGACTGTATTAAAAGCCACTTGTCAACTGACAACAATTGTGTCAGTCCCTGGGAGGAAGAAGCCAAAAACCGTTCCATCTTGAAAAGTCGTATTACTAAGATTGTCAGGGATATTGAACAACCTTTGGAGCAAGAAACAACTGAACACAGCAACCATCAAGAAAACAGATCTACTTCTAATGGCGACAAAGAACAGTGGCTGTGCCACTCAACATCCATTCCATTTCCCATAATGTGGAAGATCCTGTGCTGCCCACATTGGGTTCGTTGCCCAGGAGAAAAGTTGCCTTCGTCATATTCTTTTAAAGAGTAACAGTCGCTGAGGAGGAGGATGTTTGGTTACCAAAGCATTATTGTATCAGATCAAGGCAGAGAGCTCTCTTAATGTCATGGTTGAGACTATTTCCAAGATCACAGATTGCAGCAGTGGGGGTGACAAGCCCGTACCACCCACAGGAAAATGGACTCGCAGGAAATTAAAAAATTTTTTTGTAAAGATTTACAGTTAACAATAGCGATAACACGAGAAAACGATTATGGTTTGAAGTCATCAAAGGTTTCAACTCAGGGAAACAAGACCTGCTATTGCCAACATAGAAGTGCAGGCAGAGATACATGAGCTTTTTTTTTTCAGCAACACCAGATTGGAAGTGAAGTTTTAAAACTAAATATGAGGCATGCTGACAGAAAGGGGGGGAAAGGATGCTGACAGATACATCAGCCCTTACACAGTTGTTGGTAAGGGAAAACCTCAAAGTACATACAAATTGCAGACACGTGATAAGTGAAAATAGCCCTGGAAGTGTTAACTCAATTCTCCTCACAGCCCAGGTTCTACTTGAGCTAAATTTCTAGTCATATAAATAAAAGGAACCGGAGGAGACAGGATTATGCCGTAAGTGACTTCTAGTGGTGTAAGACGTGAAGCTGAGAGGTAATTTTTAGCTGGAGGTGAACGGGAGTGAAGACGTGGGCTCAGAGAAAAAAAACAGAATCCTCCAGTTTCTATTATTACCTTCGGTTTTTCCAGATCTTCGGCAGTCTTTGGTCCAAGTAAGTCCAGCAGCTGGATATCAACTTCATTTTTTAAAGCCTTGCCATCCGCCCACTTCAACGTCTCCCTTGCTTCCTCTGAAATTGGCAAATGAAGGGTCACTTTTCAGAAGGTAAAATAACACTTTCCTTTATAGCTAATGATGGATGAAAAATTTCATCAAATCCTAGTTTAAATACTTATGGTAAATGAACTTATTCATCAATTAAAAAAGATACACAGTGCCTTGGCTAAAACAAAAGGAAAGGTCAAAAGATCATATATTTTCTTTATATTTGTACAAAAGTGACTGACAGACCATGCCACACACACACACACAAAGCTAGTCTGCTAATTTCTCTTGCAGAATTTTATGTCGCACAATTCTGACATTGTTGCCATAGTGATAAATGACAACAAAGAACTGGTGTGCTATTAGAATTACATACTAAAAAGTCTTCCAACATGCACTGCAAATACACAAAATGTGAAATACATTTAAATTTCTGATTTCACAGGCACAAGAATCTCTTTCACAAAAACAGCTTTAGTCCAAAAACTGGTTTAAATATTTAAGACTTACACTTTTAGTCTACTTTGACCCAAGATAAACCAGTCATAGTCCAATTAAAAAAAGTATTGTGCCCATTTCGAAAAAAAGAGATATGGCTTAGGTTTCATGACACTCAGCAAAGCAGTGCCAACTCAAATGGAAATGACTCTTCATTAAGGGAAAATCCACTGCAGGCTTGCCCACTGGGCAATGTTGATTCAAACCTTGGTGCAGGACTTACTTAATAAAAGGCCACTGTTGAATCTGTATCTCTCTTCCACCAGTTTGGACTTGTATTTCTTTATCACAGCTTCAACCTGGAATGGGATTAACAAAGGTTGTATGTTGGAGATAGTTGAAATTGGTGCCATTAATCTTCTGTATAAAAAGCTAAATATATACTTTAGTGTGTAACTAATCCAATCCAATACCACTATTATCTCAATCACAGATGATGATTTTTTCAATAGCTGATACCTGTTGTTGAATGGTCCCATGGCAAACTTACAAGGAATTTTTCATGCAAGTTTTCATGCCAGTTTCCCAAGGGCAACTTTTTACATAATAACCAATTGGAAAGGCTAGAGTTCCAAGTCATACTGGCCCGCAAACCCAAGTATGGTAAGTAGATTTTCAAAGAGTGCCTGAAACTAGTTTTTTGTCAAGCCCTGTAAATGCTAACCGCTTTAAATAATTCATAGACTATCATGGATAGGTGTCGCCACTTACTGCTTCCTCAATCTGTTCTGGAGAAACTTCCACCCCGACCCCACACGCTGTTTCAAAAGCTTTAATATCTGTCGGGTCCATTGGATGGTGAAGTAGATAGTCGAGTGCAGCTGAAGTAAAGATGTACAAATGAAGCTGAACTCGCTTTCTCTTTTTTAATAAATGAAGATGGACTCAACTCTGCTTCTAAAAGTAAATTTCTTCTTTTCTTCATTAAGAAAATATTAAGCCAGAAAAATTAAAAGATCAGCAATAATTAAATTGCAAAGGTTCTTTTATCACAAAGTAACGATTAAAGATAATAAAAACATTTCACAGATAATCTGACATCTTCAGAAACTTAACAATCTTATCAATTTACCAAATTGAGGAACTTATTTCAAGATCAGCATCAAAACTCATCATATACTGCAGTTAGAAACAAACACACAATCATACCATTGAGCTGTTGTTCTGTGGCTAATTTCTTCTTAGCAATGTACTCCACCAGTAACCCTTGCTTGTTTCTGATCTGAGACTTCAACTTGGTGGCCACATGGTACAACATGTTACCCATGGTCTTGTCTATGGTACCTGGATTATGTTGACGAGCCTGGATAAAAAAAATAGAGGCCTGAATAAATCCTAAACAAATACATGGTACAACATTTTATTACACATAGAGCGCATTCTCAACGAATTAAGCCAGGCTTTACAAAGCCGGTGACCTAAAAATGGCGGACGTACATGAAAGAAAAACCTCCTAATCTTTTAATAGTCTCTCCGCCTCCCCACACGTCGTCCCTGCGGGGTACAGTAATTAAATCTCGGCTCCGTTCGCCATGCGGAAGCTACCTGAGAAATATTAAGTGCGCATGCTCATCAGTTAAACTCGTGGTGAAGAAAGCATGGCGGCTGAAGGCGATCGAAGGAAAAAAGCTCTTCTGTTCTATTATCTTTGAAAACAGAGACGAAAAAGGAATAATTTGGCCCGTAGAGCAGCAATGAATCGACTATCTACGGAGATAATATCACCAGAGATATTCACGGAAATATTAATGTTCGGAGCCGAGATTTAATTACTGTACCCCGCAGGGACGACGTGTGGGGAGGCGTGTGAGAGGCGGAGAGACTATTAAAAGATTAGGCGGTTTTTCTTTCATGTACGTCCGCCATTTTTAGGTCACCGGCTTTGTAAAGCCTGGCTTAATTCGTTGAGAATGCGCTCATAGTCTTATCTATGGTACCTTGGTTATGCAACCGAGCCTTGATAAAAAAAAATAGAGGCAGTATGGGCCTGAATTATCTTAAACAAATACATGGCACAGCATTTATTTTTTTATTACACACGGTCTTGTTTATAATGCCTAGATAAAAAATAAAGGCAGCGATACTGATGAACACCTAACCTTGACAAATCTCAGGAACCATCAGAAATGATTTATAAAACACAGAATTCCGCTTTTTCACCGAAAATGTCTGCTACTTTCAAAAGTTTGGAAAGTATGGCAGGCCTATGATAATTTTAGTTCCCAAAAAGTCTGAAAATCTGTCGATAGTCAGAAAGATCTTATCCCAGTGAGGAGCCTCAATAAATCTTAAACAAATACATGGCACAGCAATTTTACAACACATAGTCTCAAGTGTCTAAAATGACTGGGCTATGTTAATAAGCCCGGATTTAAAACAAGGGCAAAGCTAAAGATCTACTGCTCTGATGCTTATACTTATAGACTACAGCCAGACAAAAAGATGTATTATAAAAGAAAACAACTTCATTTTCATAAGGAATTGATACTGTTAAATGTTTTGTCTAATGTAAGTCACAATAAAACATAAGAGTCAAGTAAATGGCTACATCTCTTCATGTACAACCGAGTTAAGTTGATTGTGTTAACACTCTGTCTCTCTCTCTCTCTCTCTCTCTCTCTTTATAATCATAAGGAAGGGCTACAATCTATTTTTCAGCAATGCTTTTACAAGACCTTTTGTAAGTCTTCATAAATTGTACCTGCTGCTTCCCCCTTTGGTACTCAAAACAAAAGGATTAAAGTGGGGGCATGAAGGGGGGGGAGGTCAAACATGACACCGCTCTCTGCCACTCATCAAGTTTATATCTCAAGCAAGCGCTGCGGGGTCATGTCTATACTCCCCCGCACTGATACTCCCCCTCAGTATATCTGCAATTGTGGGGGAGTATCAGTGTGGGGAAGTATTGGTGCGGGGATGTACTGGTGTGTGGGAGTATCGGTGCGGGGACATAATGACATGTAACTAGCACTGCAATGACTATCACTTCAGATTCAGAATTAAAATTTCAAAACTGCTCTTAAATTTTCAGTGCGCAACATACAGGGGGCTCAATTACAGGCAATTGACTCTTATCATGCTGCAAATGACAAATAAGTTACAGTGGATAAGATAGGGTGGCACGATTTTTCCTGACTGACATCATGAATACTGAGTTAAAGTGAAAGGGGATATGGGGGGGGGGGGGGGGGCTAGATCCCGATTCTGAAATGTGCCGTACATTGTGCGTTAAAACACAGCAACACACTATTTAATACCAACTTGAAACTGCTTTTAAATTATAAGGTAAGTCAATCGTTTAATTTCAGGATATTGTTTGAGAGAAAGCCATACTGAAACGTTAAACACATCTTTATGCCGGCTGATGCAACGACAGCCAACGTGCAATATTTACTCCACACGTGTGTCTTTATAGTCGTTCCTTGTAATGTTTATAACTTTCAATAGATCTGAAACTTTTTACATACTTACCTGGTCTATAATATCTTTTAAAACATTTGAAACCGTTTCATTTTTGGCAGTTTCCTTCGCTCTCTGCTCCGTTAAACCAATACTCGTGAACAGTTCCACGAGGTTCGCCATTTTCGTGTAGTGCGTTAGTGTTTATAGCGCCAAGCTAACACGCGTGAAAACTCGCTCAATATATAGACGGCGTTATCAGCTGGGTTATCAGATGTCAGTGATGGACGTCACGAAACTTATGCTACCGAGTTCGAGTAAATTGAGCTTGCAACCGGTTGCATCATCTAATTCCTACCCCGACAATAAATAAATAAATAAAAATAAGGATAAAATGAGGATGAAGAAAAAAAGGAAAGAGACAGAGAGTGTAATTTTGAGTCCATACAGTCTATATTTTTCTAAAGAAAATTAACACAAAGGGAATTAAAAAATCTTGCACAACATCAACAATGAGTAGGAGTTAACATACGCCCATTTTATTTGAAACAAAGTTGGTGTGTGTGCGTGTGCCTTAACAATTTCCATTATCTTATTTCTCTCCTCTATCCCCACTGGGCAAGAAGTTTATAATTAAAAATCTATGCTTAATGAAGATCTTATAATCATGACCTCAATTCTTTATCATATACTTCAAAATTATGAGCTGATGAACGTTTGAAAGAGTCTGAAGAAAATAAGTCTCAAGAATATGCCCTTTCAACAGGAAATCAATCTAGAAGAAGAAGAGAACATAAAAAATTGTTATTCACCAAAAACAACAACATAAATGTTAAAGATTTAACAAATTTCACTTGTGTAACATATCCCAGTCAACATCAATTCCAAAAAAGTACAATTCCAGGCTTCTTCACTCCTGGTTTGTTTTTTAAAAATCAACATATAAACTGTGTAACTTTATAAATACATTTTTCCTAATCACATGTCAAAATCAATGCCACATGAGATTTGAAAGACCTGGAAATATATGGAGGCTGATAACAGATCACGTAGCAGCTGTCCTTAAGCTCCCCTGGTTTTCCCTGTGTGGGCCACCCCCTATCAATTAAAACCGTAAAAGCAACAAAACAACACAAAATCAATACTTTTTTCAAAGCCCTGTGACCTATACATTATATAGTCAAATTGTCCTTGTGTCTTTAAATTTTTAATCTTGTGCCAATCTTCAATAACAACACAGATTAACCACTAAGTCTACAATTTCTCATTTTCTTTTACATATACATAACAGACCTAATAAGCTTAGAATCATGCCTTTGTGTTTAATATGGCAGGTAGTTTTACCAAACCATTCATAAGCTTTAACAAATCTCTGCTTGGGGGTTATCCCAGCCCTCTTGAGTCACAGAGCTACATATCAAAATCTTATGGAAAATTAACGCTGACATTTCAATCACAACAAAACAGTCCAAGACAGAAATGGGGAAGCTGCCTGACTGACTGGCCATGATTTTTGAAATCACAGGTCCTCTGGACTGGCAAGGTTTAAGTGAAAATACAATAATTCCTAAAAGTAAATCATATGTAAACGTGGAATAACAGGGGCCAAAGGTTCACTGATCTGAAGGTTTGATACGGAAGTAATGCATGAACAAAGTGTAAAGTTTACTGGCACTAAATTGAAGTTCATCAGAAGCGAGTACAAATCATTTTTCGGACCAATGAACCTTCAGACCAATGAAACTTCGGATTATCAAGACGCCCCCGAATAACAGACAAGAACAAAATTGGGAGGACCTGCAGGTTTCTTGTAGTGCAGGCCCCTGCACCTTCAGTATCTCCAAAGTTTCCCCCATATCTGCTAACATGTGACAGGTCTTTCACCTTGAACTTTCAAATAATGCCACTAAGAATACTGACCAAATTTCAGCTGTTATACTGACCTTGACATTGGAAAAAAGACAATATTATCATTTTCTGTTCATATATTAGTAAGTGTCACACACCAAAATTATCCTAAATGCAATAATCATTTTAGCACACATCACATATAACTTGGAAAGTAGCAGCACAGAAGCATGTAAATATACAGAAATATTTACTGAAAAAAAATTATATGACAATGATTACATAATTATAATTCTATAATTACAACCTTCACAGTGTTTTTCTCTCTATCACATTTATTCACTGAATACTGAATCTCATAAATAAAACAAAACTGAAGAAAACATTCAAAAGACTTAATAGTTTTTAGGACAAAACTGGTATTTTCACCCATTCCAAGAGGTGATGAGAATGAAAAAACAAAATCAATGCCACATTACATTTTCTTACAAGTGAGATCAGAAAAGTGAGAGAAAAGTGAAGTCATTATTTACACGCTTTCTTTTTGGAAAATGATGATTCAATTCTTCAATACAGTATATTTGTTTCAGTAAGAACAAATTAATAAAGTGATCATTTTTCTAACCTGAAATAATAATAATGATAAGAAGTAATATAAAAATGACAAAAATATGCAAAAATGAAATTAAAAAATTAATTTCCAATTTCATTCATTTTTTCAGGAAATGTCACTTGATATCTGCCTAATCAACGGCATCCATGTCAGTAAACAAAGGTTCCTCGCACTCTCTTGACTGCAATGCAGTATCTGTCTCAGACTCAAAATTAGACACAGAATGACCCGTTCCTTCTTCTTCCTCTTCATCACCTGCCTCTTCATCGTCATCAGCATCCTGGTCTTGAGGGGGAGGGGTTAGTTCTCGTGGAAACTGGATGAGACTGTGGCGCCGCCTATAAAAGAGAAGGTAGGCTGCGGGGCTCACTATGTGCTTCTCGCTGATGTAGCCCACGTTGCTGTCATCACAGATTCTCCAGTCTGAAGGTGAGAGAAAAAACAAACTTATCTTTGATACAGAGATTTAATAAAAAAGATGTTTACAGGCCGTACTAAAACCTTTTTAACTACTGATTGATTCAAAGAAGATGCTTACTTAGACAGTCTAGCCACAGTGTCTACTGCAGAAAGTGCCATAAATACTCAAACCTACGTGCTCTTTGAGCCATCAGGGTCTAAGAATCTATTAGTCTCAAATCAGGAACAGTGACCAGTTATTGAACATGTTCACAGAACTTTCCAGTCCTATCTTCAGTCTTACTGACATCTGCCTCTATTAACTACACCAGAATCCATTCAGTCTATATACAGGCTATTTATCAAACTTCTTCAACTGAATTTTTTTTTGACAAGTCTAAATTTTAAAAAGATGTCAGAATTAGGATTATTCTATAATTGTGCAATAAGTAGTAAAATGAAAGCTTTATAAATTGCGTATTAAGGCAAAAAAACTGAGAAAGAAAATTTCATACAATTCACCAATTTCTTTGGGTCCTCAACAATTTTCTAGCACATCACTTCACTCACTTTCAAACTCAAAAATGCCCACTATCTTGGCCATTTTTCCGGAATACTCACCAAGTCTGTTCTTTCTTGGATTCTCTGGGTCATACAGGCGCGTGAAGGCAGTGTAATGGCCGCCAAGGATTCCTCCATAATGGTTCACCACCCCATACAAGTCATATATGGGCATCTCCCCCTCACCGTGAATTTTACCCATGCAGAAATTTGTAAGGTCCAAGTTCCTAAATGGTAACATTATACTTATTAAATTGTTATCATACTGAGAAAAATTTCAAGTTATCTATCTAGATAGAATAATAAATAACAAGTTTGGAAATGAAAAGGACATTGCTTAAATTTCCTGGAGTAGAAATTTCCAGGAACCTTTTTTTCCTGACACAATGTATACTTTTAAATTCATACTTATGGTAGAAAAATTATTTGTTTGCTTAAAAAAAAATAATAATAAAACAAACAAATCTCACCTCACAGGAAACTGCACCATCTTGTCTATCTTGTCCCTCCAGATGAAGTTACGGAAAGAGAAACGTTTCAGCTGGATGATGAGAATATGAGGCAACTTCCACAGCGACATCTGCTTTGTTGCCTCTCTGTGTTGTTTGCACTGTGGACAGTACCTACAATAACAATAACAGTAAAAACATGTTACAACTCTCTGTGTTGTTTGCACTGTGGACAGTACCTACAATAACAATAACAGTACAAACTTGTTACAACTCTCTGTGTTGTTTGCACTGTGGACAGTACCTACAATAACAATAACAGTACAAACTTGTTACAACTCTCTGTGTTGTTTGCACTGTGGACAGTACCTACAATAACAATAACAGTACAAACTTGTTACAACTCTCTGTGTTGTTTGCACTGTGGACAGTACCTACAATAACAATAACAGTACAAACTTGTTACAACTCTCTGTGTTGTTTGCACTGTGGACAGTACCTACAATAACAATAACAGTACAAACTTGTTACAACTCTGTGTGTTGTTTGCACTGTGGACAGTACCTACAATAACAATAACAGTGGAATTTGTTACAATTCTCTACATTGTTTGCAAGATGGATGGCACCTACAATGACAATAACAATACAAACTTGCAGTAACTCTCACTCTTGTGTTGTTGCTGTATGGTGGACAAAAAGACAACAACAATAAATTTTTTTTTTTTTTTTGCTGTGGAACCGACAGTCCAATAAACATGCCTGTTGAAAACAAATGACCTTGCAGTTTAGTTCTACAGAAGTGAAAAATTCAGAAAGTCAATGAACTTACCAAGCTTCTTCAGGGCTCAAGACCTCTGGTTCTGTGAACAGCTGCAGACACTGATTCAAAGTAATGCTTGGCTTTTCTGAAAATATTTTACCATGTGTCACATAAAGAAAATGTCACATCATTCTACGTGTCTGTAAATGTTTAAACATTTTTCTCACCATCAATTGGATTACAGTAATTACTTTTGAAAAAATAATACTTCAGTTTTTGTAATACTTTTGTAATGCTTCCTCAAGGTATATAATTTCTTAAGACAAAGGAAACGTTTTTTGATATATTACACTGTGTAAAGATTAATAGGCAACTAACTGATAAGGGTACAGTTGCCTGTGGAAAGGAGGGGGGGGGGGGATCGCCCTTGCATCCATATCAAACACCTACCCAAGCTCTCTGCGTTGCGAACACTACGATGATCTTCACACTCAAGGTCCTTGGACTGCACCAAGACAAATGGCGTCAACTTCTCTGCGTTCTTCCAGTCCATGGCCATCCATACAGGGTCCTCGGTGTCCAGATCCAAGGGCTCCTGGTCTGATTTGAAGAAAATAATTGTAAATAAATCAATTCATACCTTTAAACAAGGCAGCAAAGCTGTCAAATGTACAGACAAAGAACAGAAAATAAAGATGCAAATAAGTGAAAAATTAAATTTTCACAAAAAACTGTTAAATTGCCAGAAAAATTTACCAAACAGACTGCGTTGCCTATTGAAGCTGTATTTTAGTCCCATGTTTCTTTCCTATAAGTTTGAGAACAGTAAGTGACATGATTTCCCTTAAATGGTCATCATAGGAGCAGTGCCCAAAAAAGGGGGTTTCTTCAAATTTTGATACAACATTAAATAATGTGTAACAGCATAATGACAATCAAATGTTATTAATAAAATATTAGTAACATGGACATTCAGAAAATGTGACAAGCAAAAGTCTTCAAGATCATGGAACTTCAAAGTCACACCTTGAAAATGCCAATATGTGAAAAATTAAATTTTCACAAAAAACTGTTTAACTGCCAAAAAAAAAAAAAAAAAAAAAAAAAAAAAAAAAAAAAAAAAAAAAAAAAAACCAAACAGACTGCATTGCCTACTGAAGCTGTATTTTAGTCCCATGTTTCTTTCCTGTAAGTTTGAGAACAGTAAGTGACATGATTTTCCTTAAATGGTCATCATGGAAGCAGTGCCCAAAATAGGGGTTTCTTCAAATTTTGATGCAATATTACATAAGGTTTAACAGCTTAATGACCATCAATTTTTAATTATAAAATATTTGTATCACAGATATTCAGAAAATGTGACTAGCAAAGGTCTTCAGGCCCATGGAACTTCAAAGTCACGCCTTGAAAATGCCAAAATGTAAACAAGACAGCACTGTTCTGAAATGGGTTTATTTCCATTTTTAACACTTTTTTAACATAAAACAAAATAAACATTTTACTGCCATTTTTATATGACCAACTAAAAAAAATGATGAGATGGGAAAGGTATCAATAGAACAGTGTTAAATGTCCAGTTTCCTCCATTCTGAGATTCTGAACATAGTGGATGATTGAATCTGACAAACTGCAATGATATGAGTTTATTTCCATTTTTGACACTTTATTACACAATACATGATAACAAGTTTACCATGTTTTTTACATAATCAACTAACAATGTTGTAAAGATGCAGGAAATATCAAACAAACACTTTTAGGCATCTTATTAGTTAAATAATGAGACTGTTAACATGCTTAAGAATTGAATCTGAGGAAATGTGAAAAAAACAGTATAACTTCTAAAATAATAGCCCGATTATGCTGATTTTCGAACTCAACCTGCGTTTTAGTAAGATTGACCACTCCTGTGAGTATAATTACAATTGGCCAATCCGTTTTTCTTATATTGTGTTATCAGTGTTGCATTTATATTGAAAATAGTGAAAAAACAGCATAAATTCCCTCAAAATAGCCCAATCATGCGGATTTTCGAACTTGACCTGCGTATTATGAATATTCATCAGTTCTGTAAGTTTCAAGTCAAAAGGTAAAATGGTTTTCCACTTATCGTGTTATCGGTGCTGCATATATGCTGAAAAAAGTGAAAAAACAGCATAAATTACCTAAAAGTGACCCGATCATGCTGATTTTCGAACTTGACCTGCGTATTATGAATATTCATCAGTTCTGTAAGTTTCAAGTCAAAAGGTAAAATGGTTTTCCACTTATCGTGTTATCGGTGCTGCATATATGCTGAAAAAAGTGAAAAAACTGCATAAATTCCCTAAAAGTGACCCGATCATGCTGATTTTCGAACTTGACCTGCGTATTATGAATATTCATCAGTTCTGCAAGTTTCAAGTCAAAAGGTAAAATGGTTTTCCACTTATCGTGTTATCGGTAAAAGTGCACGGCGACGGCGACGGCGACGACGGCGACGACGGCGACGACAGACGCAGATGATGGCTATATGTACAGACACATCTGTGTCTGTACATAAAAAATCGAATCAGATTTGTCTGCTTAAATATCACACAGAAAACTGTTTTCACTTTCCATTTTTTCCCCTTTATCAAATTAGTCAACAAATCTAAAACTTTAAACAGCAATACAAAATAATAAAAGGCAATGAAAATTGACTGCGGTGACCTGCACTTGTTGGGTTTAGCATGTTTTTCGAAAGTCAAAAAATAGGTGGGTTACTCAAGCATAAGTTCAATATGTCTTCATACAGGTATGCATGCTAAAAAGAAAAACAAAAGCTACCTTTGTCCTCTAATTCTCTTGGATCCTGGCCCGATATATTTTGTCCAAACTGATTAACCAGTTTCAGTAAAAACAGTGGGTTTGTCTTGTGTGAGTGAGGGTTGCCTAACACCAGACGCTGTGGAGGTCCATTCTTCGTGCTAGACCCAACGCCATCTTTGACAGTTTTACTAGTGGAGGCTACATCATTTTCTGTAGTCTCAGAACAGACCCCATATTTGCTGTCCCCACTTCCGAGCTCTTGCTTATCACTGCCTGTTATCCCATCTTTTGTCTCAAATTCTTTGTCAGAATTTTCTTCTGAAGATTTTTGTTCTTCATTGTGCACGGTGTCAGAGAGAGCGGCAGTAGTTTCTGAGCTTTCTGATTGGCTGTTTAATTCTTCATTTGATTCTGCAGAAACTACATTATTTGTTTCTGATAGGTCCATTTCCTTTCCTGAAACATTATCGTCCTGGATGTCTAAATTTCTTTGTACAGATGAACCACCATTGTCTGATACATCCGTGTCTGAGTTTTGAGAGCTGAGATCTGTCAAATTTTCTTGATTCAATGAGATGCCGTCTGCCTCAACAAGTGTTGAATCGGTAGATGTAGAAGTCGTTGGGGATGAAGAGGAGGTACCCGAAGTAGCAGTACAGGTCGATGATGAAGATGATGATAATGATGTAGTCTCACAACTTCTTTGTTGCACAGGAGGCTGAAAAACATCCACCGAGTACCTGTAAAACACAAATTATATAGCTTAATAACTGCTTATGTTGTAAGTAAATTTGTATTCAATTTTATCGTACTAATAAACAGAATATTTTCCTCCATGTCACAAATTTGTTAATAACCCCCACCCCTCTGATAAAAAATGCCGACCTTTTTGAGGGGGTGTTTAAAATGAATAAATAGGGTAATACCTTATATCATCTTTTAATCTAAACATGTCACACAAATTGTTTTAAAGAAATATACCAAAACAGTTAATAAATGGGCTTTTTGAAAATTTCAGCAAATTTAAATTACATGTGATATTTTACCTTGCAAAGGCTTCTGCCACCTGACAAATCCTACTGAAGGTGGCCTGCGACTGGGGTAAGCTGAAAATGAAAGGATATCCCACTGGCTCCATCACCTGTCTGCACGCCATCTTGTGCTGCTGCCAGTGGTTCTTCTGGCATGTTCTGAAAAATTTGGAGAAAAAACCTGATTGACCAAGATGCTGGTACGTGTCAGGGATGAGATTTTCTGACTATTGGCAATTTTTTAAAAAATTTTTTGGACTTTTTCACTAAATAGCAGTCTCATTCCTGATGTATCCGATTGAAAAGCATGGGACATAATATCTCAAATTTCATTATTTAGAACAAGTAGAGTAAAATTTGTATTTTAAAAATGTATTTTCATATAGAGGCTACAGTGTACTATATGGGGTGAATATGTGTGAGTTTTGGAATTAAGACGCTTGCCCTCAGTCGCAATGCGCGATGCTTTCAAGTTACAGGGCCCAGGATGCACTTACTGATCACAGTATCCCACCCTGTAGCATTTTGTGCAGCGTTTCAGTTTGCCGTCAGGAGGGCACTCTTGTCTGCAGTTGGAGCAACGTGTTGGGAGTTGAACAGGCAATACCGTGCGCTGAAATTTATTTCAGAATTATCACAGCAAATTTACAGAAAAATTCGGACTACTGCAGTATGTACATTTTTTACTTGACAACAGCTGAAAATAGATTTTTTTTGCATCTTAATATTTCTGTGACCAAATAGTAACAATTATCAGGAAATGAGGCTTTTGGTGTAATTACAGAAATATCATTATAATTATACTCTTACCTGTATCATATTAATTTCTACAACAGGCTCTCCAACCAAATCTTCTGACAAAACTTCAAACCTGAAACACAAGACAAAATCAACATTTTTACATTTTATTACATTTAAGAAAGTCAAACCAGCCTCTAAGTTCATTTATAACCATTATAACTTTTAACTCGGGGAACTGACAGAAGGATTTATTCATTTGTACTCTTAAGTGCTATGTTGGTAAGTGACATGTGAAAATGAAGACTGGATGATAACAGATTTTGAAAATTCACTCAGTTAATAGGCTAAGCCTCCTTTTCTGCTTTCACCAACAGATTCTTTGATCCTGGTGGCTCAAAGGGCAAGTAGGCTTAAAAGTGTCTGGCACAAACTAAATATCATTATATAAATTGTTGGAATTTTATGTTTCTTGTTACATACAACCAGGAGAAAAATATTTGTAATTTCAACACAATTCTGACTTACGCTAGAATGATATCGTTGACATTGATGGTGCTTACATCTCCATCACAGTCTATAAGTTTGTGTATTTTACTTTTGTACGTCTCCAGTAGTCTTAGCTGAAATATTAGATAAAATAGTCACTTATATTGAAAATATTATAATGTCAAGGGCCAAAGATCAAAATCATCTTGCATACTTATAGAAATAAAGAATAAAAGATAGTAAATAGCAATTTTTTTTTCGCAGTTAAAAATAAACAACAAAACCATAACAGAAGTCTAAATACTAATAAATCATTGGTCAAAATTACAAGCAAAGCACAAAATCATCCCACAAACTGGTTCTAGAACAATAATCCAACTTTTATTAATAACTAACCAAAAAGTAATGTACAGTAATAGGTTTCCTTGGACTGAAAAAATGTTTTTTTATAACTTACATTTTTAGGATCTACCCCTGTTTTGTCTGCTATGGCCTGCTTAAGCTGTCCTATACCAGCATCACAGGGTAATCTGATCATGTACTGAAAAAAATGCAGCAAATTATAATTACAGTATACTTCATTGGACCCGTGAAACCTTAGGACCAAATTTGTTTGAGCCATATGAAGATTTCAGTCCATAAGTTTCAGCTTATACCAAAGAAAAAAATTATACAATAACTTGAATAAGTTTTGTTTGAATTAGATGATAATTCAAGTTATAAAAAGACTGGGTATGTGGAGTTTGTATGTAGAGATTTGAAATACATTTATATAATTTTCAAGTTCACCAGGGAGGCCGTTTCATAAAAGATCTTAAGATCCAAAATTTTGGTCTTCACCTTAGATTGAAAAATTTAAATTTTAAGTCAAGATCAACTTCTGATCATCTGAAGTTGTTTTTTAGCGAAATCAGTGGATGGGATACTGTAAATCTAACAAAAGAAACCTATGTGAAGACACATTCATTATCTGATGATGTTGTTCATCCACTTACCCTGACTGGCTTTGTGTACGAGTCTTTGGACATATATATGACAGGAAAAGAGACTAACTTCTTAGGTAGTGGTGCTGATAATACCATGAAGGGGTCAAATGTGATGGAAACCTGGAAATTTTACAATAAATGATGGAATTAACAGGTATTGAGAACTATATATACATGTCATTTCTAGGACAAATGATAAAAAAAAGTCCCACACCAAAAAATGAAGACAGACCAGTGAAAATTTGTAAATGTGTTCAGAAACTGGCCACTGCTTTATTAGGCCACTTGACTTCAATGATTTCTTAAAATATTTTTAATGAATCAAGCGATATCAAAAATTGAAGAAACATGTAACCTTATTTTAACAATTTTGTGATAAAAATTTAAATCAAATCCTTCTAGTTCTTTTTAAAAAATCAGTAGTCTGGTAATATACTTACTGTTACTAATATTAAGTTATTTAATTATATCAAAAATAGTTACTTTTCTTTCTCAAATTTTCAACAGTTTTCCTCAGTCTCATCATAAAATCAGTTTTGCACAATCAAACTAACTATGAAAGTAGCTATGACCAAACAACATAATACATTTCAGTGTCACCAACCTTGTTACAATGAGGACAGACTAATTTGGACTTGAACTGCCCTTGGAAAGAGTCCACTATGAAGGAGTTATTCCTCTTTTGGTATACCTCCCATGCCTCGGCAGCCACAACCTGAATCCAGGCAAAAAAAATTATTTTCAAATTTTTAAATATTATACTGCAAACCAAAGAAAAGCAACAACAAAGAAGTTCTCATTTTAAATTTCTATTTCCTGATCAATACGTTCCCTGCATAAACACAAAAAAACTTGACCTAAGTTATAAAAATAAACACCAATTTTAAATGCTTTGGTCATTTACTTAGTATTATTTCATTTCTTTATTACATTTTCTCTTCTCTAATTTTGATCGGATTACAAATAACAGCTTTAATTTTCAATAAACAACTTTACAAAACCATATGCATATGCCAAATCAAACAAAGAATGTCATACTCAGCTGAAGCTACATTAGTCAAGAAATTTTTAATTTATGTAGCAGCAACAACGACTACAACAACAAAGACTTTGCTACCTCATCTGGCCTCCCTTTGTCTTCAACTGTCTCAGTGTAAGGCTTGTCTCGGACACGATTTAAGTCCTGTAACCATAAAAAAGCACATGCCATAAAATATGAGAAACTATGCTTGTTTTCAATTTTTGTCAAAGCCGCTTTAAAACTGAATCAGAGAAAGTATTTCTTAAAAGAAAATTAAACACATGGCGTTATCTCAACAACTTCATTGAAATCATACACGACACATCTCACGTAGTTTCTTTTTAATTACTGGTCACATGTTTAAATCAAATTGCTGAATAAAATTTTCTCAGTCCATACCTCATGTAGTCCATCTAAAAGAAACGCCATGAATTCTTGTGCATCATGCTGGGCAAACCCCGTGAACTGACTGGCTTTCATGGCTATCAAATTCTGAAATATATTTTTTCATCGTAAAGTTATCAAGGCACAAGTCAAAATGGTAACAAACATTCCTAACCCCAATCTTTGTGTAATATTTTTAAGTTCAGTCAATCATACTTCTCATTTCAAATTTTTTACCACAGATTCTAAAATAAATAAAAAATAACTTGGCTACACTCGACTCATGCCTTGGAAACAATGAACATCTGTGAACTACTTTTATTTGATGACCTTCTAATCTAAATAACTTCAATTAGCATTACAATGAAAGAAAGGATCTATTTATCATGTGCATGTATGTGTACATGCATGCGTATGTCCACGCATTTTTTCATGTGTGTGTGTGTGTGTGTGTGTGTGTGTGTGTGTGCGCGTGCATGTTCATCTCCATGTACTGACCTTCAGTTTTGAGGGAGCATATGATGACCGTGTCCCTGACCAGAGCACTTTAAGCAAGAAAACAAAGGTGGCGGCCAGCCGCCCACCACTGCCCAGAGGGTTGGACTCATTAATGTCCTTTAGGTAGTGACCATCTGGAAACATTTTTACAGTGATAAAATATAATAATAATGACATATATTTTCCAAGTTTTATATCAATTAAATTTTAAACTAACATTACGGCACACAAAATAAGGTGCTTTCAGGCAAAATTACAGATAACTAC
Source organism: Lingula anatina (assembly GCF_051362555.1). Classification (NCBI taxonomy): domain Eukaryota; kingdom Metazoa; phylum Brachiopoda; class Lingulata; order Lingulida; family Lingulidae; genus Lingula; species Lingula anatina. The sequence continues at coordinate 21,145,559 of NC_141772.1, forward strand.
AAATCAGTTAGAGAAAAGTTCTTTAGAAAATAATGAATTCATAAAAAGTATACCCTTAAAAAGATAAATTTAAATTTGCCACAGACAGTCAAAATCCAATACTTATAAGCATGGGGAAATGATGGTTTGAAAACAAATAAGCTGACCTGCACTGAACCTAAAGACAAGGAAAAATAAAGCCACTTACCAAGAAAAAAATCTCTGAATTCTATGGTGTTTGCCAAGACCTGAAGCACACTATTCATGAAGCATGTGTTGCCGAGGTTGTCCAGACCAGTAAATCCTGGCTCCACCAGCTTGGTAATACTGGGTTTGTTCAGTGGGGAAACCAAACAGGTTGGCTTCTGCAAAAAATATATTTGATCATGTATGATCGTATTTAAGTAGAAAATTTTAGCACTTAGACATTGTTTTCTTAAAAGTGCATTTTCATATGGCAAATTGTATTACAAAGTTTCCCATTTCATAATCTGTTCTAACACTCAGTAACAGCCTACTTTTATTTTATGTTCTTAATTAGATTGTATGTTGTCACAATTATATATAACTGCCACCTATGGGCTGTGATTTCCTTCATAAATTGTTGCTATCATTATTACAAATTTGCAGCCATTGAATTTTAAAAAAAATCATAGAAAACTTTATTTCTAGGGTCTGTGTATTGGGTGTGTCTACTTGAACAGTTAATTTACTTTCAAGAAGAAAGAGAACTTTAATACTAAAATAATTTGATGAATATTTGCTTTTTTCACTTGCTAAACACAAGGATTACTTAAAACTATGACAGACAGGCAGACAAACCTGTGCTGCTGTACTGGTGGACTCTACTGCTGGCTTGGTGCTATCTTGGACAGTGCTTCCTCCTGTGCCAGTGCCCTTTGTGGTAACACGGTCCACCTCATCAAATGTGACAGGCTTTGGGCCACTGGTCACTTCCTGCTGGACACCATTGTCCACCTTCTGGGGTGTTGGGGCTACTGGTGCCGTATCTAGAGAAGTTGCATTAACATCTGCCTTAATTCTTTTAATTCTAAGAAGATAATTGAAACTGGACACACAAACAGAAAAGCACACTTACACACGCATGCAAGCGCGCGCGCGCCCGCACGCACCCATACTTACCAACAGGTGCTTCCAGAGCCTTCCACCTCACGGCATCTTTCTTCTTCAAGGACAGTTCAACCATAGTTCCCGTCACCCTTGATTTACACTGATCTGGCTGAATAGCATGCCTGTGAAGATTACATAATATTCAATCAAAAGTAAGAACAAGACCAACTTCTGGTCCTAAGCCGTTTATTCTAAACTGACCCCAACGATTTGTCTTTGCAGAACCATCACTCTTGACAAGGACATTACCTGCACTAATTTTAATTAATCCAACTAGTTGGAAGCAAACTTATGTAAGGGAGAGAAACCCCACGTAGCATAATTTCATGTTAAGATTAGTCAAAATGCTGTGAAAAGGAAGTGAACAACACATTGTTTAAATGGCCTTAGTGACTTTCTGATCTATGACAGAAGTAAACACAGCTGTGTTAGTCAGTGTCTCTTAATTTCTCACCTTTCTCAAGAGGAGGAAGAACTCACCTCAACTTCAAGTTCCAGCAAAACCAAGTCTCTTCTCCAGTGCCCTGGTGTAAGCTGAGAAACTTTGTATCTCTGTGAAAAAAAATTCAATTTAAAAAAAAAATTACAAAACCATTACAGAACTTTGTACTGCAGCTTAAAATCATTTGTAAAACACATAATTAGCGAACTCTAGGACACGGGACATAAATTGGTCTTTTTTGACATAGACAAGTGAACCCAACGTCTGATGTGATACATACTGAACAAGTGCACATCCGTGAACGAGCTGATCGGGTGGAGAAAGTACAAATAAGGTGAATAACTGATATTTTTTAACCTTATCACATAGACAGTCTGCGCAAACGTCGCATAGTGGATGATACATACTGACTACATTAAATTTCACGCAGTGCTGTCAACCTTTCAGCATGTCATCCAAACACACAAAAAACACTAAGAAGGGTGAGCCTACACCCAAACGTACGCACAGCGAAGTCTCCAATACAAGTGCTGAAGAAAATAACAGCATTATCTTAGCGGAACTAGAAGAAATAAAATCTTATATGAAAGACATGATAAACAAAGACGAACTGAAAGAACTAGTAACCACCTTAGTTACAGAAATGTTAAAAGAAATGAAGAAAGAAATGGGTTCACAAATCAACAACATGCGAGAGAAATTAGACTTCCTGGAATTTGAAAATAAAAACCTTACAGAAAACATTGCAAGGAAAGACAAAGATTTACTTAAATTGAAAGAGGAGATAAAAGATCTCACAAAACTGAGTCTCGAGGCGGACAAACGATCAAACTACAACGAACAGTATTCTCGTAAGAACAATATTAAAATTTACGGGATAAAGGAAGAGACAAAGGAGAACACTAAGTCCGTCGTACGCGACACATTGAAGGAAGTAGCACAGATAACACTCCGGGATGATGACATTCTAGCAGTACATCGTATACCTGGGGCAAAAACACAACAACCGAGACCTATAATTTTACGAGTGAATAACACGGAGACAAAAGCCAAAATTATGAGGTGCAGAAGGGCAATGAAAACCTCGAGGCAAAACTTGAGACTGGCAGATGACGTCACAAAAAAGAACGCGCAACTTATCCAGCGCCTCGTCAGCCACCCTGAAATTGACCAAGCATGGTACTTTAATGGGTCAGTCTATGGTCGGCCGAAAGACAGCACAAAAAGGGTGAAATTTGACCTGCACGATGATATTAATTTAAAGATAAGAAACGCTTGAGCATGAACTTTATTTCTCCCTTTTCCATTTTCCTCTTGCTTTAATTTCGCACATAAAACCAATTGTCGCACAAAACTGAACGCTCTCCCATGTGCGTTTTCCTATATGTAGTATATTGTGTGAGTGTATGTTTGTGTTTAAATGAGGTGAGTAAGTGGATAATGGCCGTGCGTAAGACTGAGATTGTGTATGAAAGTAAAAGTGTGCACGTGGTACATGTCTGTATGTTAAGCGATGAAAAGAATGGTGTGACTCATTGTCGTACATACATATATATCAACGAAAACGTTATGTCTGTCAATACATTAAAATGCTATTATGAGTTTTGATTTTAGTATATTATCCTTAAATGTCCGGGGGCTAAATAACTTTAAAAAAAGAAAGGGAGTATTTAGGTGGCTACATAAAAGGCCTGAAAATGTTTTCCTCCTACAAGAAACCTACAGCTCGCAGAAAGTCGAAAAATTATGGCGCGCTCAGTGGGGTGGAAAAGTTTGGTATAATCATGGTACTGGGCATAGCAAAGGGGTGATGATTTTATTTAAAAATAACATAGAATATGACATTATAGACACAGTTACAGACCCGGATGGTCGTCTTCTAGGCGTGAAAATTAAAATTGGTACGAGCACTTTTCTTATGTGTAATATATATGCCCCAAATCAAATAAATGAACAAGTTGAATTTTACAGATTTCTCTATAAAGAACTAGCTAAATATGAATCTGATTATGTAATTATAGGGGGTGACTTCAACTGCACATTGTCCAAGCTAGATAAACATGGTGGATTGTCCACACACATTAAAGATAAAGTTATACATGAAATACAAACTATTATGAAAAAATATCATTTAAATGACACATGGAGAAAGTTCCATGGTGCAGAAAGAAGATACACATGGAAAAACTCCGAATCAAAAATTTCCTGCAGACTAGACTACTGGATAACATCTAACGAACTTATAGAAAATTGTTTTATAGAAAAGGCGGAGATACTGTACGCACCTTACACTGATCATGATGCAATATCTTTGTTTTTAAAGACAAAAGATGTGACAGTTAGAGGGCGAGGGTTTTGGAAACACAATAATACTTTACTAGGAGACGAAAGATATATTAACGAAATGAAAATTGTAATTAATGAAGCAAAAAACAGATACAATTACTTAGAGGACCGTGGTTTAGCATTTGATATGATAACCATGGAAATACGGCAGTTTTCAATAAAATTTTCAAAGCAAAAATCTAAACAACATAGAGAAAATGAAAGAGACATTTGGAAAAAAATCAACGCGCTACAAGCCGAGATAGACAATCAATTTAATAAAGAAAAAGCTAAAGAATTAGAAAAACTTAAGACTGAATATGATTTAATCTTAGAAGCTAAAACTGAAGGTGCAATAATGCGCAGTAAAGTGAGATGGTACGAAAAGGGCGAACGCAATACAAATTACTTTATCAACTTGGAAAAACGGAATCGGGTCAGAAATACAATTACAAAACTAGAAATTAATGATACACTAACAGTAACTAACGATAAAGATATTCTACAAGAACAGGAAAAGTTTTATGAAAATTTGTACACCTCACAGAACACTACCTTTAACGAGAGAATCTCAAACAAATTTTTCAATGTACAAAACATACCCCAAATTCCAAACGACCTAAAAATCGCATGTGAAGGAAAGCTAACCATCAACGAGTGCAAAAACGCACTCAAAGAACTTACAAAAAAGAAGAATAAAACCCCGGGTGTCGATGGGCTCTCCGCAGAATTTTACATGAAATTCTGGGAAGAATTAGGAGAGGAAATGGCAGACTGTTTAAATTTTGCTTTTGAAACTGGTCAGTTAAATATTAGCCAACGGCAGGGCATAATAACACTAATTCCCAAAAAAGACAAGGATAGACACCGTTTGGAAAACTGGCGACCTATTTCTTTGCTAAGCGTAAGCTACAAAATAGCCGCAAAAGCACTTGCAAAACGAATGGAAATGACTTTACCAACCATTATCAACAAAAACCAAACCGGGTACGTTAAAAAAAGATATATCGGTGAAAATATAAGACTCATCTGGGATCTTATGTACTCAACAAAAAGGCAAAATAAAGAAGGGGTGGCAATTTTCTTAGATTTTAAAAAAGCGTTCGATTGCATTGAATGGGAATTTATAAAAAAATGCCTGAAAATATTCAACTTTGGCCCTGACTTCATTCAGTGGTTTGACATTATGTACGCCAATGCTTCCAGTTGTATTACAAACAACGGATATTCCTCGCGATTCTTTTCAATTACAAGAGGTGTAAGACAAGGATGCCCACTGTCCGGCCCTTTATTCGTGCTGGCCGTAGAAATACTAGCCTGCGCAATACGCGCAGATCCATCCATACGGGGAATTACTATTGATCGTCATGAACACAAATTATGCCAATATGCCGACGATACAACGCTATTTCTAAATGATGTTGGGTCCGCTAAAAACGCATTGAAATTAATATCTGAATTCAAACAAATTTCTGGTTTAGAACTAAACTTGAGCAAGTCCGAAGCCCTGTGGCTTGGAAGCAATAGATTCAACGACGAAAAGCCCCTCGGGTTGCTATGGCCGGATAGACCAATAAAAGCTCTCGGAATTCATTTCTCTTACGATTACGAAAGCTGCAGGTTTCTAGACTTCGATAGTAAAGTTGATCAAATTGAAAAGCTGCTTAACCTTTGGTCCAGCAGAGACCTCACATGGATTGGAAAGATACAAATACTGAAAACATTGGGTCTGGCTAAACTGGTTTATGCTAATACAGTTCTTGAGACCCCAAATGATATTATTTTGAGGATAGATGCTTCATTCAAAAAATTTCT